>NC_065451.1:8506843-9136176 GCF_917563875.1 Diabrotica virgifera virgifera | reverse complement strand
TTCGCTTTTAACCCCAGTTTTTTTTTAAAATAATCATTCTAAGCCAGTCAAACTTCTAGAATCTATTAATAATACATAACTAAAGAAGAATGAATAAGGCCAATGCCTAAAAACATCGCTAACTTACATGATTATGCTTCCAATTGGATTTCTTCTTTTATGTTTCAAAAAATATATTGATTTTTTTAAACGTAACTTTTTTATGTTTTATCTTAGAAAGTTTGGTAAAAGAGAATTTTGTAGGATTTCACAAGATCTATAATCCCATTAATATTAAATCTTTTTGAAGTCCTCCTTCGTAAAAAGAGGTGACTTTGAAAGTGTTGGTAAAGGTGGTTTTTGTATGTTATTACAAGTTTTAATTGTCAATAGCTCACTCAATTTCTTCCGTAAAAAAATGTTTTGCAAACCTATGGGAATTAAATTCTTGGGAATTAAATAAGCTATAATTTAATATTTAAACATTTTTTCGAATCTCTAATGCTAATCTTTCTATTCTGAAGAAAAGGCCATTGTTTTCCAAACTACAAAAATTCGTTATTCGCTTTTAACTCTATTTTTTAAAAAACTAATCATTCTAAGCCGGTCAAAGTTCTAGAACCTATTAATAATACATAAATAAAGAAGACCAAATAAGGTAAATGACTAATTTTAATTAGGGTGGTGATTAGGAGGTTGCTTCCAATCACTTTTTCGCTGAAAAAAATAGAGACTGACATTCTTTTCATTATAAGTCACTTAATTTTTGAGCTAGAGATTTTTTTTATTTCTGGAGATAGATATTTTTAATTACTTTAAATTAGTTCGAACAAGTTATCCTTGAAAAATGCATAGTTTCCCGTCTTTTGACTTTGAAACTACAATATTTAGCATTTGACGAAGAAGAGCAAACATATAATAAAGTATAGCTCGATTACTATTTGTCTTAAAGAAAATTAAAAAAACGGTTTTGTTTATTTTTTCAAAAGGTACATTTTTGTTAAGTAAAGTTGTTTTGATAAAACGAAAACTTTTGGAGTTATTAGCAGAAAAACTAACACTTTCGATAGCGAATAAATCGAAAACTATCAATTTTATCAAAAAAATGTATAGAATGTTTTTTGCTTAGAATGAATGTTTTTACCCACTTTTGCGGTCAAAATATATTAAAAAATTACCAACCCCGAGATAGGGTGGCAACCACCCCCATGGTACAAGCGCCTTTCGGCATCATATAGATTTTGATCCTTGGACTATCCACTACTTATTCTCAAATTTTCAAAGAAATCGATCCATTTTGTAAAAATTGCGAGGTTTTGTCCTATTTTAAGCTTCATTGCTTGGACTATATTGACAATCGTTATATTTAATATTTCCCATATAGGGGAGTGCATTTAGATTTTCACTTCGGAAAAATCAAACAAGATAAAACTTTTTGTAATTTTATTAAGAAATGTTTAATAAACAACATATCAAAAAGTTCTACTCGAGAAGTGGGTGCTTCATTTTTTATTAAACAAATGAACAGCGAAGTTAGATGTTTTTTAAATAACTCCAAAAATATAATTTTTAGGAAAAAACTCACTTAACCATTGAAAAATTCAGAAAATTTTACAAAAAAAACCTTATATAAAGATTTTTCTAAAATTAAATCTCTAGCTTCTGTAATTTTTTATTTATAACGCTAAAGTCACCTTTCTCACACACATTGGCGCACTGTAAACTAGCGTTGGAAGAAGTGCACGGTTGAGTTTTTTTAATGTAATTCTTTAACTAATAGATCAAAAGAAATTTTACAAATTGGACATGAAAGAAGATGAAATAAGCTATCTTATGGTTGTAATAAAAAGAAATAAAATATATGGACATAAGTACGGTGTGGGCGGAAAATGAGCCTTACATGAATTTTGTTTAAAAATTATTTAAAAATGTGTAACTAATACAATTTTACTTATAAAACTCTCAAATTTGCACAATTTACCTCTCAATAATCTTACTAAACGATATTTTATTCAAAAAAAATCTCAAAAATTTAATTCAAATAATACGATGTCTCAAAAAATGTAATTTTTGAAAACTTCGTAGTTTTACAGAATTCCCACCAATTTAAGACGGTATTACTCAAGTTTGAATAAATCTAATACATTTTTTTGCTATTTATTTAAGGCTTGGGATGTAATATTTAAAAAAACACTGAATTATTTTAGTTTAAAAATGAAATAAACAATTTCTTTTTGGGAAAACTAAGAAAGATAACAAAAATGTAATACAAAAACCGAAAATTACCAGCTGAAAAAATGTATATACAGAGAGATCAAAACTTTCTTCTGTAAAACTTACCTAAAATACATTTAATAATAAGCTTCAACAATAATAAATGTTCAACAAAAAAATTTTTTTTAGCTCTTATACAGTATATCTGCGTAACTTGGAACCTATTGATAACTTTTTTAATATCAGTTTTACGAAAAAAGTTATTTTTTATAAAATACTCTGCATCATATATAACATAAGATGCAAACATCAAATATCAAATTTTGTTAATTTTGTACGAGGTATGTCAAAAAATATGAATTTCACTCAAGAGTACCTTTATATTTCAAAATATCGAAAATTTTTATAAAGAAAAGTTGTTTGGAATTAAAAACTATGTTCCAATATGTAATTATATCCTTCTAATCGAAAATTTGTTTTTTTTTAATATTCTTTCTAATACATTTTAATTTTTAATATTATTGTGAAAATTATTTGTTTTTTTTTATAAGAATGAAATTCCATATTTGTTTGATTGGATTCTACTTGTTTTTCATTTAAATATCCGCCATTTTGGATCCGCCACTTTGAAATTTAAATTTTTAATCTTTAATTCAGATTCAACAACCTGTTAAAAATAAAGACAATAAATGTTTCAGAAAATTGTTCTTTTTTATGTTCTTTTTAGAAAATCCGCATTTTGGATCCGCCATTTTATAGTTTATAATGTTAACATTTCAGTTATGTTTATCAAAGCTCTCAAAAATAAATATATGTAGAAATAAATACATTTTGTAAAGAAATTATGATTTTACAACTATTTTTTAAGTTATCCGCCATTTTGGATCTGCCATTTTATAATTTAAATTATCAAAATTTGATTCAGGTTCAGCAACCTCTCAAAAATATCCACATATATGTAAACAAACACGTTTTATAAAAAAAATTCGGATTTTACAACTACTTTTTTTTAGGAAAAAATCCGCCATTTTGAATCCGCCATTTTGAATTTACAAATTGTAATGTCAGATTCGGGTTCAGCATAATCAAAACTTAAATAAAAACATTTTTTATCAAAATAAAATGTGGAATTCACCCATATTCTTAACATTATTTATACAAAACAATTGTTATTGTTTAAACAATTAAATAAACAATTAGCGGCGAAATTTGTGAGTATTCTTTTTCTCATGATCATCTTTCAGTGCGTCACAGTTTTTCGATTTCTCTCTAACGCATTAAATTGTATGTGACAGAAAAAAAGGCACGTCTGGGAATACTTCGGTAATTATTCTAGTTCGGTGATTATTCTAGTTGTCGATAGATGGCGCCATAATCAAAAAAGAATTATTTATTAAATAAAATAATAATATTATCAATATAATCTGTACAATTTATTAGACTATACAAATGAAAGAAAATACCATTTTATAAATGCAATAGACACAATTGATTTGGTTTTATTCCAAATTGAAAATAAAATTTGACAACTGTCAGATTTAACTAAAATGTCACGTTAGAATAAATGTCATAAATGTGTATTATCACGGACTTACCTTTTTTTCTATAATTTGTGACGCACTGAAAAATGTTCATGAAAAGGAGAATAGAACTTTTTACTTTAACATATTTATAAACTAACAAAAAAGGATTTAGAAAAATATAACCTTGTTTGATTTTTTCCGAAACATTGTATCTTTTCGTTCTAATTGCACTCCCCTAATAGATAGATTATTCGTTTCGTAGCCTTAGTGTTTTACAAGTATGGATCGCTGGTCCGTAGCAAAACCTCCTTTTTGGAGGAACGTGTCTCGTCTGCCCCGACCCTTCCCTCCATTGGGGTTGGTTACCCAATCTCCAGCAAGGCTGCTCAGGTGTCCGGGGTTCATCCGTGTAATTAAGACCACACTTAAGGAGGATAGGAATTGAGTAGGAGAGGCCAGAGATGCTAACTGGAGACAGCATCTTATAATGCGCATCACTACTCCTTGGAACTCCTGGAACTTAAGAAGATCTGGAGAAAATAGGAGTGAGACAATGGGAAATAGTGGCAGAGGACCGACAAATATGGAAGGCAATAGTTAAAGCGACGAAAACTCACGAAAAGTAAAAAAATATTAAATGTATTCTAAATAAACAAAAATTCGACGATTTTATCAGGTAATGTCGCAAAACTGCTTGTTTCAAGCACAATGCATTTTAACTTGTAGCACGCCTATGGATAACAAAGGCAAAAAATAATATATGTAACATGACAAATTTAACAAAATATAAAAATATACTTTTTGATGTACCTCGGTAGCTCTAAGTCTTCAGAGACCTAGGGGTGTGGATTCTTAATAGATGTTAAATAAAATTGAAACTTAATTAGTTGGGGTGGCGCCATAATTAAAAAAGAAAATATAATATATGCTTACTTATATAAAAAATATAAAACTAAGAATGCCGGTTATTTGAAATATCTGTACTTACCGTAGGCTTCTTTCATGGGTGATTACTTTATAAGAAGGATAGAGATTGGTAAAGAAAATCTAATAACTAAACATAATTCTTACTTTATTGAAACAAATAAAAATTTAGCAAAGTTGTTAAAAAAAGTCTTTAATCATTTTACCGATTAGTGAGAAAACGTATTCTATAATTAAAAATAGCGAAAATACCTTATTGTGTTCTTTATCCGTGGGTGATCCATAGTCCATCCATGCGGCAGTTAGGGTGTTAAACATTGTCCTGATGTTACAGCACATTTGTTGTCACAAGTCACGGCACATAACGACACTCATTTTGACAGATAAAGTACAGTTATTAATTATATTAGAGATGAAATTCCATTGTTCGTTTATTGTATGCAACACTTGAATACTATTATTATTATTTAAACTTATTAAAAAGAAAAACGAAAAACTTTTCGACAAAAGAAAACCAATGGATCAGTTTAATCCATCACTAGAAACAAAAAATACGGTCGAGAATTACACTCTACGACCACAGCAGCTACTTAAGCCTACTTCGTCTCTGGATAAAAACTGAACTGAACTAAATACAAACAACTATCTCCATTGAACTATTATCAACAATTTTTTCCATCAGCAAGGCAAAGAGCCTGCTGACGGAAAGGCACCAGCTTCTTATTCTAGACTACCATAACTGATCTCTCTTCTAGAACTGATCTCGAATCTTCCTAGAACTCTCTCACAACCCAAAACTCATTCCCTCTCCCCATTTTTCCATCCTACTCAACCACGTCCGGTTTTACCAATCAAAAAATTAGTTAATTCCCACTCTTCATTTCAAAATGAATAGAAAAGATTTAAGCAAATTTCAACCACGCCCTCAAAAGCAATAACTCTTTCTCTCGCAAATAGGATTGAACCAAACGAAATTCTGATATATCTCAGCTCAATATTCTCCCAGGCTTTTTCGCAACGTTCGTAAAATTGCACGTGTAAACTTGTTGTATTACATAAACACACTCAGAGCCCTTATCTCTGCATAGGAATTCACAGCATAAACAAATCAGCTTCAAAATAACATTCCAGTTTCACAGTCGCCAAAATTACATTAGTAAAAGATTTACGAATCCCGATTCTTTTGGGGGTACGAAACATATCGAGGTCCCCCAGATAAAAGAGATATGAATATCCATGAGAACACAAGATCAATCCAACATTGTGAGAAAAGAATTACGTAATACACTGAAATACAAACATGATTTTAAGTATACAGGGTGAAGCAAAAATAATAATGACTTTCGGACCGTTACAAACTGGATGGTTACTCTTTGCACAAACGCGTTTAACTGAATTCCCCTCTCCTTGATTTGCTACATGAGTGACCTTCGCAAATTCGAATATTTCTGTACAATTGTACTTGCAGTAATCTCCTAAGTTTCAATTATGGCTCTCACATTTGTAGGTTTGTTTCTGTGGTACAACAACTGGAGACGTACTGAAGGTAAGGCTGTTCTTTCACCACGATTCGGATGTACTAGAACCAACTAAGCAGCCGTCAGTTATAGGTTGCTATGCCAAATTATCAAAGAAAAAATTGGATCGTGGTGTTGTAGATTTGTACCAAAACGGTAAGAGATTTTAATAGACTTGCTTGCGATAAATTTTTCATATTTTTCATTATTTTTTATTTTTCTTCTTTTTATCATATCCTTATGTCATCTCAGTTGTCGTATTGGACTTCCAGTTCTTCCTTTACCTATGTTTTCCATGCAATTCTATTTTTCATTGCAATTCAATTTCTATTTCATTTATCCCTTCCTATTTCTTCGATTTGATTTATTCGTTTCCTTCTGGGTCTTCCCCTTCTCTTCCTTCTACTTCTCAATTCTAATAGCTTCCTTTCTGGTTTCATTCTATTAATATGTCCAAACCAGAACATTTGCTTCTGTTTAATGTACTCAGTAATAGGTTTCTACTTTATCAAGTGTCTAATGTCTTCATTTCATGCCGAGTTGGAACCGTTATTTGAGGCCCTTCGAAATGAACTTTTTCGTTACAATATTTCCCTTTTAAATATAATCGCTTAATATCCGTTTATGTTTGTTTTAGGCATAAGAGCTATCAAACTTCTTTTTAAAGGCAAACTAGTGATCGGAGATGGTGAAGGTAATGTAGAACTGGTAGAGGAATGTATTAAAATGACCCACAAATTCGATCGGAACGTTAAAATGCCTTCAGTACCGGCTCTAAAAGTTCACAAAACGACCAACGTCAATGCTGCTGTTTCCGCGATTCAACTAATAGATGATAACACTATATTGGTAGGAACGTTAAACTCCGAAATATATACAATAAACCTTACTGAATTTAAAGCTAGGTTGGTGGTTACCTGTCATACTTCCACGATACATAATGTTGCTTTTCCTTAGTAAGTATGTATGTTATATCTAGTTGAAACCAAATTTATGGTTAAAAAAAAATAAGTTCTTATTCTGGTTAATAAAGTAGTCCCAAAAAGCTTTTATATTTCTCCCACAAAGCTTTTATTTCATCACTAGGTGAAGAATCTGCGATACCAGAGTAAAAATCTTGGTAGTGCGAGTTCATAAAAGACCATATCAGCACCATGGTCAACCAGTTTAGCCCTGAAGCCAATCTCCGTGCCCCGTGCTCTCCAATGTATCTGGGATCAGCTAAACCCCACCTCTTACATCCAGGGGCATCAAGATGAAACCGTCTGTAATTTCGCCATTATCTCCTTTCTCTCATCCGGTTCTCATACGTTCGTTAAATCAATGGAAGAGAAACAGATAAGATTAAAAACAGTAAGGGGAAACGGGGTGCGACAAGGGAAACCATTGTCATCACTGTTGTTCAGTATCCTTCTTGAAATTGTTGTCAAAGAATCTGTAATCAACAGGACGGGACTTGGTATGTATACCAACGAAAACACCAATGCGTAGCATTCGCTGATGGCTTGGTACTGATAGCCAGAAGTAAACAAGAATTTAAAGAAATACAAAGAGACTAAAAACGAAAACGAGAAAGAAAGGGATATGCATAAACGAAGAAAATATTAAATATATGGAAAGGATAGAAACGAGAATACCTACAACTACAATCTCTTCATGTGCCATATCAGAATAATAATTATCAGACGTTGGCGATCACCATTGCAAAGGCTTCTCGATCTTCTGCCACATGGAATAATAATTGTCCTGCATTATAATATATATCTTGAATATTTGGTCAATACAATCAAAATTATAAAGACGTCATACCTAGGACACATAATGCGCCATAGGGAATTTGAAAGGGTAATCCTCCAGGTAATATTAGAATGGCAAAATCGAAGGAAAAAGGGGTATGGAAAGATAGAAAAAATCCTGGCTCCGAAACATCAGAGATTGGACCCACACAACAGGGAATGACTTAATCCATCAAGCCCAGAACACAGAGAAATTTGCCATATTGATCGCCAACCTCAATACAGAAGGCACTTAGGAGGAGGATTTGATATTTGAGTCCATCCACGAATGTTTTTTAACCAAAGAAATTTGTTTTCTTCCTACACTTCTACGGCCTTCTATTTTGCCTTTAAGGATCAGTTGTATCGATTCCCCATCACTATAATACTGTCCCAGATAAGACATTTTCCTGTGTTTAACAGTCTTAAGCAATTCTCTATCGTTGTCGACCCTCCTTAGTACTTCCTCGGTAGTTTTTTTGCTGTCCAAGGTATCTATAGCATCCGTCTATGAATACCTACACATTTCCAATGCTACAATTAAATGAATCAATGAATTCAATGCTTCGAATACAATTGCTAGCAAGGAGCATACCTGACATTAATCATAGAAGGAAAAATATATAAATTCGAAGAAGTCGAAAGATTCTAGAACCTGGGAGCGATATTCACCAGGAAACCAACTATGAGCAAAGAAATCCAAGCGAGAATTATGGCTGGTAGGTCATCAAGAAAATATTTGGGAAAAGCTATAGAATGGAATGTGGTAAAAGGATCAAATATAGAGCTAGAGAAGATAAATGGAGAACCGAATATCGTAGGGATCATAAAATCATAGACTGAGATGTTTGGGACATATCCGAAGGATGTCAAACACGAGACTACCGAAAGAATTCTAACGGGAGTCATGGGTACAAGGAAGAATGGAAGGCCAAAAACCAGGTGAAAGAAGGATGTTGAAAACGACACAGAAGAGCTGAAAATCCAAAATTGGAGAAATAAAGGAATAAACAGGAAAGAATGATAAATAATAGTAAACCAAGCCATGAGTTTTCTAGGCCTGGAGAGCTAAATTATATTTTTTTTACTTTTTTTTCTGGTATAATTTTCAGCTAGCAGAATGATGTGGAAGTAGTTGTACCAGGAATATTTCTTATAATAGCAGTTTTATTCATTTACAGCAACTTCTCTGAAGTTTTTGCCACAGCAGGGAAACACGACGTCCGCCTGTGGTCAATGGTAACAATGCAAGAGCTGCTTCGTATACGAGTCAAAAATTTCACTTGCTCCAGCGTAGTTTTTTCCTACGACGGAAAATCCATTTTGACAGGCTGGAGCGATGGCGTCATTCGATCTTTTACTCCGTTGACTGGTAGGTTGATCTACGCCATTTTAAACGCACACAATAAAGGAGTTTCGGCTCTGACCACTACTTCTCATGGAAAGGTTTTGATAAGTGGAGGATGTGAAGGACAAGTTAGGTAAGTCTTATATAAGAGATTCCCAAACGATCGGATGCGCCATCTGTTCATAATTATGGCATCTACACTCCTAGAGTGATTGCCGACCTCTTTAAATCTATTTATCACGGGAATCAGTCAGCATTAATATTTTGGTTTTACATTTGGTTGTGTGACTTGGTATCTTCTACAATTGTTCTCCATTAGTTCCTGCGTTTGCTTGTGGTTATCCATTCTTTAACTCCCATCTTCTTAAGGTCCTGAATTAACTGGTTCTCCCATCTGGTTTCGACTTATTGCTTTAAAATCTATTAGCTTGCCCTTTAGATTACTGCTAATTAGGAAAGCTGTACAATTATGACCCTGTTTGGCATTCCCGGATTAAAACCTTGTGTATTTATTTTTTACTATTGCCCCTTGATCTTTCCATCGAATTTCTTGTAACGTCAGCTCGTAGATTTTATCGGCTCTTAATAGAGTCTTATTATTCTATGTTCCTATTCTTATCCTGTTAGGATTTTTTATTCTTTCTTGTACTCACTACAACCTTTCCTTTTTTCTTATTCATAGCTAATTTTCATTCCTTATTTTTATGTTGCTGTATTCTTGCTTAGTTTTTTTTTGAAATATTGGTTAGCTTTGTTATTTTAGCTAGTTTATCTTATTCTACATAAATATTACACAAATTTCACAAACTATTACACAAATATTACACAAATTATTACACAAATGCTCAAATTACACATATTTGAGCTTTTTACTCAAATATGTGTAATTACTATCTTCTTTTTAAGTGCTATGTTTCGTCTATCTTTTAGTTCTATCTTTATATGTTACATACAGGGTGGGCCAAAGAAAAGAGTCCACCTCAATATTTGGCAGCAGTTATTAGAATTTAAGGAAATGCCGAAACTGGTCGGATTTTTATTTTTATATTGCAATTTTTGGCATACTTATATTTCATACTAGTGACGTCATCCATCAGAGCGTGATGACGTAATCGATTATTTTTTTAAATGGGAATAGAGGTCGAATGGTAGCTCATTTGAAAGAGTGTTCAATTCTCTATCCAGTAATATCATTATTTATACAGGGTGACCAAAAAAATGTTTTTGAGTTAAATTAATTGACGCAAAAAGAAGAATGTATGTAATTTATTTAACTCAAAATACATTCTTATGCTGTTAGAAAATAGAAAAAAATGTTTATTTCACAAATAAACATTTCTTTTCGCTTAAGGCCATGGGTACATAATTCGCAAATATTTTACGGTTATCCCTGCTTTTTCTGTCTTTACACGGCAAATTACGTGTAGTAAAATTCACACTGGTATGGATATGTAAATATTACTAGAATGTCATTCTACTTGAAAATGTCATCATTAACTTAAAGAGGTGTCTTTTGAATGTTATTGGATAACTGTTGTTTGTATTGCCCGGTTACAGATAAATGAGAAATTTAAAGAGATAGACCAATTGGTGTACAAGTGGTACTTGTACACCAATTAGTCTATCTCTTTAAATTTCTCATTTATCTGTATTGCCCGGCTAGATACATGAGAAATTTAAAGAGATAGATCAATTGGTGTACAAGTACCACTTGTACACCAATTGGTCTATCTCTTTAAATTTCTCATTTATCTGTAACCGGGCTATAACCTATAACCTACTTGCAAATTATTAATTCAGTTAATAAATGTGATAATTTTTTCACTAACTATGTATTCAGTGATTGTAATAATTTATTTGTACAACAAAAACTAATACTCAATCGAGAAAAAAAGAAAAGTGTGAAAGTGATTTTTTAATAATGTATTGTTACTATGGAACGCTTACAATTTTGAACATCTTTTACAACAAAATACTTGGATCACAGAATATATTATACAGATGTATTCTCTGCTTGGATCTTCCACAAATAATACACAATAAATAACTTTTTATTAAGTTCACGTCTTAAATCAATTATTTATCAAATACACTATATATCAAATTTAATTAAATCAACAACTGAAAATATTCCCGATGCCATGTTAAATACTTAAAATTGTCACTGATTGTCATTGTCTGACTGACAATATGCTGACAATATTCGATTCGACTGAGTGCGTTGTAAGACAAAGATAGATTTGGAAAATATTACCACCGACATTGTGTTTATTTTTTTCGAATCCTGAAAAACCAATAAATATTTTTGAAAAATTTAAACGCCGAATAAAAGACTAAATTATTACCGAGGGCCGAAAGTCCCTTAGAATAAATAAAAAGTTTATTTTGAATGAGATATTTGAAATTAAATATCACACTAAATTTTCTCTTAGTTTTTCACCCCTGTAACTTATTAAAATAAACATTCTAGAAGTTCTCAGGGACTTTCGGCCCTCGTTAATAACGTAATCTTTAATTCTGCGTTTAAATTTTTCAAAAATACCTATTAGTTTTCTCAGGATTCGAAAAAAATGAATCCCCATTTGAATAGCATTGCAGCCGAAAATACGTACCCATCCTCTTAAATTAAATCACAAACAGCCTCCCACTTACCTCTTGACAGTTTGAACATTTAATTTAAGTGAAAACCAATGATTATTTGCCAAATAAACATTTTTTTCTATTTTCTGACAGCATAAGAAGGTATTTTGAGTTAAATAAATTACATACATTCTTCTTCTTGAGTCAAATAATTTAATTCAAAAATTTTTTTTGCCCCCCTGTATAAATAATGATATTGTTTATATTACTGAATAGAGAATTGAACAGCCTTTCAAATGAGCTACCACACGACCCCTATTCCCATTAAAATAAATCATCGATTACGTCATCACGCCCAGATGGATGAAGCCACTAGTATGAAATATATTTCAAAAAATTGTAATTTAAAAATAAAAATCAACCTGTTTCGACACTTCCTTAAAATATAATCTTCTTCTTCTTTACGTGCCATCTCCGCGACAAAGCTTGGCAATCATCATTGCTATTCTAACTTTTGACACAACAGCCCGAAAGAGTTCAGTTGAGCTGCATCCAAACCATTCTCTGAGATTTCTCAGCCAGGACATTTTTCTTCTAGCTATGCTGCGCCTTCCTTGAATCTTTCACTTTAACTAAAATCTCATAACTACTGCCAAATATCGAGGTGGATTCTTTTCTTTGGCCACCCTGTATATTTAAAACGATATTTTCACAAGATGATTGTACCTTTTAGGTTATGGGATATTTCTCCATTCAAACAGCAACTGATCTGCACCCTCAAAGAACATAAGGGACCTGTATCAGCAATAGACGTTAATAAATTTGACAGCGAAGCAGCAAGCGCTAGCACGGATGGTACAGTCATCATTTGGGACTTGCAGAGACAACGACGAAGACAAATCTTGTTCGCCAATACGTTGTTTATGTGTGTCAAGTATTTTCCTAGTGGAGTCCAAATTCTTACTGGTAAAAAAATTATATTAAATTAAAGACTTATTTGAATAGAGAACAATATCAAAATTAAATAAATCAGACTCTGCTCGAAAAAATGAAGTTTTTGTAGATCCCCAACAGATGGCGCTAGGATTATTACCATGTACATAGTAACAAAGACACAATGTTTACAACTTTTCAACGTTTCTTTATTTTTATTACGTTATCACAATTTTCGTCTGTTTGATCTCTTTCACGTATTTGAATTTAAGCAAATACTGATCGTATGGTTTTCTGTGTACGTTTTTTTAATGCTAACCTCATCTAACTTATACCGTTGACTGATAAATATACTCCGTATTTATCAATCAACGCTTATACTGTGAAAAGACCATCCATCCAGTTCAAGACGAATTCTAGTGTTAGCTATTTAATAATAATAAAAACTTCTTCCATCTTTTAGGTGGTTCCGATAGAAAACTATCTTACTGGGAAGTCTTGGACGGAAGTCTAGTAAGAGAATTAGAAGGTTCACCAACAGGTACCATCAATGTTTTGGACATTTCCCCCGATGGTGAACATTTTGTAAGCGGAGGTAATGATCAAATTATCAAAGTGTGGACATATCAAGAAGGTAAGTTCATATAACTGCAGGAAATTCTAAGGTAAAAGGTTCGTGAAAGGCTTGTACTTTTGGTACTTCTTGTAGAGCTACAAAACCAACTAATATTCAGGAGTTCGAAAAATATATTGATTATTTCATTCATAGGAGATTCTGACCAATAGAAAGCTACATAAATCTAAATTAAACTGATAATTTTTGATAATTTCCAGTCGTCAAGTATATTACGTCAGATGCCCTTCGTTGCTACAAAAAGATACATTCAGTGACATTGTTTTAAAAATTATAAAGGTGATGACTTTCAACCGTCAAATTAATATTTATAACAACTGTGTGTTTAATTGTACTAATTTGTACTTACATAAATAAATTACAATAAAATTTTGGTTTTGAACAGTTTTATTCATGAAATAATCGCAACAAATTGCACTCGATCTCTAAAATTAATACAGAATTTTAGAGCTCTTGTGCAATTACTACTGATTATTTCATTCATAGGAGATTCTGACCAATAGAACATAAATCTAAATTAAACTTATAATTTTTGATAACTTCCCGTCGTCAAGTATATTACGTCAGATGCCCTTCGTTGCTACGAAAAAATACATTCAGTGACATTAATGACAATTAATGTTTTAAAAATTATAAAAGTGATGACTTTCAACCGTCAAATTAATATTTATAACAACTGTGTGTTTAATTGTACTAATTTGTACTTACATAAATAAATTACAACAAAATTTTGGTTTTGAACAGTTTTATTAATGAAATAATCGCAACAAATTGCACTCGATCTCTAAAATTAATATAGAATTTTTGCCCTCGTGGCACTTTGACATAAGTAAAACTTTGACAAATTAAAACTGTCAAAGTGTCACTCGGGAAAAATTCAATAATTTTAGAGCTCTTATGCAATTACTACTGATAATTCGTTGAAAGACACAACAACAACAGACATCAATGTATTGAACAAACAAATAGTCAACACAATTCAACAGGCTCAAATTAAATATTGTCCAACAATTTTACTCATAGAACTAAAGCGACAGATGAAAGGAGATAACAGTATAAGCAAATAATCACTAAATAAAATAAATAAGGCGATCGCAAAGACAATAAGAAACCATAAAGTAGAAAAAACTAAACAAACAATAGAACAAAATAAGGATACAAAAGTTTTGAGGAGCGTGCAAAAAGAAAAAATAGAAATTAGCAAACTAAGAAACATACCTGTATTAAACCAAGGTTCAGATTTAATGCCCGATATAACAATATAAACAACTTACGTTTCGCCGATGATATAGTTATAATAGTCGAGGATCTAGAAATGGCAAGAAAGATGGTACAGAACTGAAGAGAAGAATCGGTCTTGGGTGGGCAGCGAGAACTGAGAGAAACTTTTAAAAGTGAGGTGCCCACATGTTTGAAGAGAAAATTATTTGATCAATGGGTCCTCCCAGTGTTGCCATACGGAGCAGAAACACTTATGAAACATATTAGCAGAAACCTTATCAAAAGCCTCGGCTACCAAACAGTTTAAAAAGTTATTATTTATAAAAAGTTCTGCATGGTCCAAAACCCAAGATTCAAACATCAGATATCAAATTTTATGAATGTTATACGAGGTATGTCAAAAAATTTGAATTTCACTCAAGAGTAAAGTAGCTTTATTTTTCACAATATTGAAAATTGCTATTATGAAAAGTTGTTTGGAATTAAAAATTATATTCTAATATGCAATAATTACATCATTCTAATTGAAAAAATTTTTTTCTGAAAAATTATGGATAACTATCATTATTTTCAGTTATTTCAATTCTGATAACTCTTTTATTATTAATTTTACGAAAAAAAGTTATTCTTCATAAAAAGTTCTGGATTGTCTAAAACGCACAATACAACCATCCTTTATCAAATTTTATCAATTTTATACGAGGTATGTCAAAAAAGATAAATTTTGATCAATAATAAAGTACCTTTATAGTTCACAATATTTCAATTAGAAGGATGTAATTACTACATACTGAAACATAGTTTTTAATTCTAAATAACTTTTCATAATAACAATTTTCGATATTGTGAAAAATAAACGTATTTTACTCTTGAGCGAAATTCATATTTTTTGACATACCTCGTATAAAATTGATAAAATTTGACATAAGAATGTTGTATTTGAGGTTTTAGACCATGCAGAACTTTTTATTAAGAATCACTCTTTTTCGCAAAATTAATAATAAAAGAGCTGAATTGAAATAACTGAAAATAATGTTAGTTATCCATAATTTTTCAATTAGAAGGATGTAATTGCATACTATAATATAGTTTTTAACTCCAAACAACTTTTCATAATAGCAATTTTCAATATTCTGAAAAATAAAGCTACTTTAATCTTTAGTGAAATTCAAATTTTTTGACATACCTCGTATAATATTCAAAAAATTTGATATTTAATGGTTAAATCTTAGGTTTTGGACCATGCAGTTTTTTATAAAATAATTACACTTTTATAAAAAAGAACTTTTGTATAATACTGCAAACCTTTTTATTATTTATAGGCAAGAATATAAAATAATTTAACGATAAACGATTTAACGATAACATGCTTAAAATTCCAAAAATTATACTCTAATAAAAACGTACTTTTTATAATATCACGGTTTTGTTATTGTACATATAGGACACAACATGTTTGGAAAGAATAATTAACTTATAAAATATGATTTTTTATAATACCACGGTTGTTTAAAATGGTATATATATAATTTTAAGTACCTATATAAACTTTTAATTATTTATTAAAAAAATTTAAAAAAGATACGCAACAGCCGGGTTCCAACTGGGGACCTCTCGATCTGCAGCCTAATGCCACTGAGGCAACATCAATTTGTAGATATCGATTTATTAACGTACTTTAAAATATCATTACATTTGTCAAACTTTTAAAATAGTTTGAAATAAAAAAAATCGATTTATCCATACAGTGTGATTGGTCAGTGGTTTGTAAATCCGTTATAAGTAATAGATAGTAATAAAAGTTAATAACAAAAATTGTAGCCAACTTTGATTACAGATTGATAATCAGCAATCGTAAATTGTAAGTTTTAGACAATTATTCAGTCATGGCTTACTTAAAATTTGGAAAGATTTAGACCCCTAATTATTAATAATTTTGCTCTGAAAAATGATATTATCTCGAAAACTAATAAATTTACACATAGGGAATGTTATACAAAAATTATAGTATGGCAATGGTACTTTTCGATAATGATATAAAATACAGGTTGTTCTATTTAAAATTACTGAGAAAATAATGTACTTGCGTTTTGACTCACCCTGTATTCAATATAAAGAAAATTAGCAAAACAACCATTTTTGAGAATTTTGACAATAAATAAAAAATATGACGTCAATAAACCATTGTGCTTGCTTTTATTTATACAGGTAGTTACGATTTTCATATAAAATTGGTTATAACTTTGTAAATACCCCGTGTAACATACCGAATTTTTATATTTTTGTAATCGAAAAGTTACGAAGATTTCGAATATAAAATAAAATACAGGGTGTTCTATTTAAAAAAACATAAGTTTGGTCTGCCACTATGTTATCGAACACCCTGTAACATTCTAACTAATTTTGTAATGTGAAGCTCAAAGTTCGCTACAATTTTTGTTATTAAGTTTTATCGCTATACATTACTATAACGGATCTACGGAGCTTCACCCCACTAATTATTAATCACCCTGTATAATAGCAGTAAACTATTGCATTGTTAGCTAGTTCTAAGCTATCCTGAAAATTTCAGGTGTCTAGGTAGCCTAGAACTATTTTTAAAATGGATTATAAAATTTGCGGAGTCCGTGACACCAACCAAGCCAAGTATATAAAAAGGTTTTAAAATAACTTTTTTCCGTAAAATTAATAATAAAAAAGTTTTCCATATGGATACAACTTACAGGGACATACTGTACCTATATTCATTCTCGCAAAGGTTATGAAACTAAATTATTTTTATTTTCAGGTATTGCAACTCATATCGGGGTAGGCCACGCCGGAGTAATCACAGCGACTTGTTTCAGCGCCGACGGAAAACACATAGTCACCTGCGACGCCTCTGGCTGCATCTTCGTGTGGAAAAGTCCCTTCGCAAAAAAATCGATCTCTGGAAATGGTAAAATTCCGTCTACAGAAGCGAAGAAAGCACCTACTCCCCCTAGAAGACTCAGCAGGGGAGAGGAGCATATAAAAGACCTGCCTAGTGTGCGTAGCAGTAGAAGCAGTGTTCATCACCAGAAAATTTGTGATGAGTGTTGTCCTTGCGATAAGAGTTCTTCGGTGAGTTCTAGAAGTACTCGAAGTACTTTGATCAGTTGTAAATGATTGGTTTGTTGAATGAGGAAGTACCTACTATTTATATGGACGCATTTTTTATATACCCTTTACTTATTTTACACTTTTATATAACATACTTTGTAGTGATTTGGATAATATACTCTTAAAATGAATCTAATGCATTTGTAAAATTTATTTTTCCCACACCACGAAGCTTTCATCTTCAAGAAACGATTTCTGTAATTAGATTTAGAGGTAGATATCTAAAAGATATGAGATTACTGACTGCTCAAAAAAATTTTCGGACTAATTAGTTGTGTGATGGATGACCGAAGTTATCTTTAACGCAAAGTTATCCTGTAGTTAAGTTAAAATCCTCGAATTGGTGTGATGTATCATATTTAACTTAACTACATATTTGCGTTATTTCTTGACAGTTCTTGAGTTATCTGGTGTATCAACTGTCACTTTATAATGCGACGTTAAACCTCAAGTTATGAGATAACTCTGTAGATTTTAACTATTTATAATGGGAAATAAGCCACAATATTATTAAAAAATGATTTTTATTAACGTTTCGACGCCCAAATCGGGTGCCGTAAGGATATGATAACTCTGTAGATGTAAGGATATGTAAGGTTAGTTCATCTTTTGACTTGTTTTTAGATAGAAATCAAGTGAATATTCAACGAATAACGCTGCTTCATGTTGTCCTAGGATTTTGTGCGGCATGTTATTAATTTAATCTCAAATATAAAGAAGTGAAAAATTAAAAATCAATATAAAAAAAATAGACTTCAATTAACAATTAAAAGCCCGTAGGTAATAATACGATTAAAATAATAATTAACAATAAAAAGTAAAGCTAATAATTTAAGAATAGAAGGGTAATACAATTTTAAAAAACATACAAAAATCAACTCGAGATATAATTGTTGAATATAAGTTGAAATTTATAAACATATGCAGTGTTGTCAGTGAAATTTTTGTAAATGCACTGGAATGACTGAAATAGTGACACAAAATGTACTAAACCAACACATTTTGTACAAAAACTTAAAAAAAACATCGTTTAATGTTATTTGAAGCAAATTTCTTATATCACAAAATTGGAGGTTTTTACTTTAAGATACTTTAGTATCAAAAGTTTGTATGTTAATTGTATCAAATTGGTACAATTGTACCAACTCTGGCAACGCTGCTTTTATGGGTAACTTCCCATCTTGTCAAGCCTGTGCAGGGCCGGTTCTAGAGTTTTGAGCGCCCCGGGCAACACAAAATTCGGCGACCTTTCAAAGAAGAATCTACAAATGTACTGCAAATATAAAAAACATAGTAAAAAACGCTGGACGGAAGGGCCGCCCGAGAACTTTATCGTACCGATCTATTATCGTTATGGTACTAGATACTGGAATTCTATAAAAATAACAAAGTTACTCGTTATTTTGATATTTTAGAAACACCTACTGTACTTAAAAGTATTTTATGGTTCTACGCATCATTAATTCCTGCATTTGAGAAAATGTTCGATGCCGTATTTCGGGGACACACTGTAGATGTGTAGGTTATTGCATAAATCAATAGAATATTATAGTCATACTTTCATTTCAAATTAGTTCATTTTTCTGAGAAATTAATAGTTTACAATATTTGCATTTAATTCTATTTCGATTACGCCAGACAACACGCGAGATTAAGAACAAGATATTATCTCCAAATTCTATCCTACTGCATGGATTTTAATGAAATTTTGGGAGTAGCCCAATCTCCAAATTCAAAGTCTATCCTATATACTATGGCGCTTTTATCATGGGGGAAGTTCCCACCACTTCTCAGGGGTGAAATATTTTTATTTTCGGATTACATGGAGAAAAAGGAAGATTTTTAAGAAAATTTAAAAATTCATTCTATAATTTGATCACATTTTTTAAAAAAACCATTCATTTTAAACCCGTTCAACTTTTTGAAAGTAGAAATAACACTATATATATTAAAAGGTATTGCAGAAGGAAAACAATGCATTTAAGTTATGGTGGATGGGGAGTTAAATGTATATACCTTTCATTTTTCCTTAAAGTACATTAGTCATATATTTTTTTGCACCATATCTCGCTTAGTTTGTAAGTAACCGACATTTAACGGTGCTCGTTTTAAAGGCCTTTTCAAACACTAAAAAAGGTGTTGGTAGCATTATACACCTAAAACCTACCGTTCCTCTGTTATTTCAAGTTGAATACACCAATTTGAGCATGCACCAAAAAACAAACTATTTTCACCTACCATATCTCTTTTTGTATTATAAATAGAATATTTACGAAGGAACGAATCTCTTTATTATTTATAATCTAAAAAATGTTTTATATAGTGTTTTTAGTTCGATGCATAGTTTTTAAGGTATTCACAAAAAATCCGTCCGAAAAGGTGTCATTTTTCAATGAAAATGGCCAATTTTCAACTACGCATAACTCAAAAAGTATTGAGTTCTCAAAAAAAAAAGTATAGACCAGTTTTTGCTTAGAAATAGGTTCTTTAGCAACTTTTGTGCTTATTTTGACCAACAAATTTTCCACCCCCTTGAAGAAGTGGGAACCGCCCCAAGATAAAAGCGCCATAGTATATATGGTAGATTTTATTTCTTGAGCTATTCCCTACTTACTGTAAAAATATCAAGTACATCAATGTAGTAGGATGGAATTCGGAGCCAAATACCCTCATTGACTGCCCTACAATAATGCTCTGCTATGAACGCGTGAGAGAGGACGCACATAAGATTATATAGCAAAATTTCTATTTACCGTAACTTTTCGAGTTTTTAAGCTACAGCAATGAATTTTATGTCATTGGAAAGGTAATTTTGCATTCTTTCAAAATATGTTTAAAATATAGGGCGTATCTAAAGAAATTAAGATTTTTTATTCATTTCCGGTTCAACCGGAAGCCATATTTTTGGTAAAATTTATTGTGATAATAGATAATAAAGTACCATATATGTCTGCAAAATTTAAAATTTTAGTTTCTATTAAGAAGGAAGTTACGGGCACTCGAATATTTTTTTATAAAAAATTCATAACTCCCCTCCTATGGGGAGTTAAGATATATGACTAATGTCATTCAATTTACTGATAGGATATCAAAAATATATCAAAAAATAAAAAAATTCCTTGGAGCCATTTTTGAGAAAATCTAGTTCAAATTTATGTCAAAATTTGACCCCTTAAATATAGGCAACCCGTAACTTTTTCTGAAAAACGATAACATCCTTCTTATAGCCCTATCTTTAGGCTATATAATGACTTTTTCAAATTAAACTTATCTTAAACAAGTTTTTAGATAGATAGGGAAATGTGTCGGGTGGGCGGTCGGCCATGTTGGCCGCCATTTTGAATTTGGAAATGTCAAATTCCGTATTTTTATTTACCTATCGATGAGCTTACTTTGAGTTGAATTTCATTCATTTCGGTCAAAATTTGCAAAAATGGGTCCTAAATAACCCCCCTATTTCGACCCCCCTTTGAGAGGTTTTTTTTAAAAGCTTAGTTTCTCGACAAAATTCTCTTAAACTTACTCTTACCGAATTTCATCAAAATCGGTCCAGTAGTTTTTGCTGGGCGGTGGCGACATACGTACGTACGTACATACGTACGTACGTACGTACGTACGTACGAACGTACATACTTCCGACATGTTTTTTTTATTTGCTTTTTAGACTCAGGGGGACTCAAAACGTCGAAAAAAAGTGAAATCTGAAAATTTTTTTTTTGCACGATCCTATAACTTTATCTATTATACTCATACTACGTATGTAGTACGATAAAGTAAAAAAGACAAAAATTTTTAAACTTTCACAATAAAGAACTGTGTAAAAATATATGTATTTAAAAATATTACAATACCTAGTTATTATTATTTATAACTGATGCAACATATGAAATAACAAGCGCATTGGAAGTTCAAGCGATGAAAAAGCGAGATAAAAGATAAAGACAAATGCAAAAATGTCAACAAACAGAAAAACATGTGTATAAACGTTTTTTCAATACCAAAAAAGATGTTAATTGTGTGCAAGATATGGCTGCATCCCCAATGACGAAATTGTCGGATTGATAGCCACATGATATAGAAAGAGAAATTCTTTTTAAACAAGAGCTTATACACCTTGTGGTTCCCTTCATGTTACAGCCATTGTCATATCCTTTGCCTCTACAATAATTTGAATTCAATTGAAAATCATTCATTAATTGTTTCATTATCTATCTCATAATATGATGAGTAGCTTGTTGATGCTTTAACTTCTTGGTAGTCAATAAAATGCTCCCTGATTTTTATGTCGATGTCATTAATATCGACTAAACGTAACGTTAATAATTATTAAAGTTGTTCCTTATGAATACTATCACTAGTAGAATCTAAAATAATGCTACAATATTTTGCTTTACGGGTACGTTCCAAAATATCTTCAGGAACAGAAGATGGCAATAATTTGCTTATTTGGTATAGTTTTACTGCAATAAGTAATTTGATTTGATATTATTTGAAGAATTTGTTCATGTAAAGGTAATGAAACTATTAATTTCTATTTGGGGAGTTTAAAAGGAGGAGATTTTCCTTTTTGCAAAAAAAAGGTAGCAACTTTATTTGGAGCGTAACTCGCTTAGTTTTGATGGTAGAAACTTTTATAACAAAATAACAATAACGCTTTTTTAACACTTTAAAAAAGTTTTAATGAGTTTTCCCCGAAAAGTGCTTCATTTTTTGGATATCCCACATTGAAATACTCAACTTGGAATTTGACGAATAAGAACATATTTTTCATGAGCTATAACTTAACTTTTACTAGATCTATAGACTTATGAATATATCATTTTCGTTTTTTATAAGCTACCGTTCTGCTAAGAATATGTTTTTCCATAAAATAGTTACTTTTTGAGTTATTTGTAAAAAATCACCTGAAAACGTGGGTTTTTTTGTAAAAAAATAAACATTTTCACTCAAAAATAACTCGGAAAGTATTGGCTTAATTAAAAAAACTTTATAATAGAACAAAAGTTGTTTGAAATCAGCCTATTTATCCATTTCCGGACTTACTTTAAACGTATGTTTTTCACCCCCGAGAAGAGGTGATTTCCACCTCTCAAGTAAAAACAACCAACGGCATAAGTCCAACTTTGAAGTGGAAGGTAAGCTTAACCTAAATCCAAATTTCAAGCAAATCTGTCATGACCATGAAAATTACACGGTATCGCAGTATCGCTGTATTTCACGTTCATTTACTGGGCTATATACATACATATAGTACGTATCGCTTACTACATTCTTAAATTTGTTGATAATAATTATTTAAAAACTTGATCTTCCTTTCATTTTGTAAGTAGATTGTTAACATACCTAAGCGATACGTGACAAATGTCCTGTTTAAAATATGAACACTTTTAATAGATCCTCAAAAGCATTTGTCTGCAGTAAAGAGTGGTAAAAGCCATAACAATTCTTAGGTTACGTTATTTTTATTAGTGAATTTTAGTCTGTTAATCTTTTTTTTGAGTTATAAATTCTAACTATAGATAAAAATACTTTTCTTATAGATATTACAATTTAATTAAATCAGTGTTTAAGGAAAAATGTTACCACATGGCCTACTTTGCCCAGTGGGTTCAACTTTGCCCACTGTAAGAGTTATAATATTTGTAAAAAAAATACTTGGCAACATAACAAAGTACCACAGACGTTTACGCGCGCACTAAGAAACATGCATAAATCAAGACAGTGTAATCTAACCTGTGTGAGTGAAGTGTAATGCTTGTAGTAAGGTAAGAAATTTGAACACGTGTTTGTAGTTTTTTTAGGGTAAAAGCTAAGCACTGCTGGGTATACACCAGTAGGAATATTAACTAAATATTTGTTTATACGTCTTATTTAGTATTGTTTTAACTGAATTTGAGATGAAACGTTTATCAGGGATTACATGTTTCTTCTTTATAAAATAAAATCCAAGTGGGCAATGTTGTCCTTTCATTTGTCTTTAATTTTTACTTTTTATTTTTTTATATAAAATGTTTTAGAGGCATTTAAAAGGAAACGGAAGCGTGCTTTTGAGTTTACGCCACAAAGTATTAATTTTTACGTAAAACAGCATGTCAGTATTTACCTAATTGTTTTTTTTTTTTCGTTCAAGGACCAATCAAAATGCCAAGAAAAAGCAGAAAAAAATTGGGAGCAAGGCAGTATGTAAACTACTCTGAAACCATGCTTGAACGAGCTGTGGAAGCAGTGAGAGGAGGTTTAAGTTCCTGTCAGGTAGAAGAACGTTTTAAGGTGCCACGCCGAACTATTCTGAATAAAATTAAACGAACGCATGTTTCCTCCATTGGCCATCCCCTTACACTCACTAAAATAGAAGAACGTCATTTAGTGGATGTTGCAAGTGCAGAATATGGTGCTCCTTGATGCATCAACTTTCCAAAACTGGTTTTTTAAAGTTGTTTTACCTTGGTCAAAACGGGATAACAACACAAAGGTTTTGATTGGGGACAGCTTGTCCTCACATTTGAATATTGAGATAATAAGGGCTTGTCAAAGGGCAAATATGAGGTTTGTATTTTTGCCACCTAATTCTACAGGGCTTACACAACCACTTGATGTTGGATTTTTCCGGCTTTAAAAAGAGCCTGGAAAAAGATCCTTACTGATTTAAAAACTAGTCAACTTAACTTAAATTCAGTTGAAAAAACCATCTTTCCTCAATTGCTAACTAAACTAATAGACGTGATTGAACCAAATTTTCAAAAAAATCTTCAAAGTTCATTTCGTGCAACTAGAATTTGTCCCTTTGGACCACATGAAGTGCTAAAAAAGATGCCAAATGAGAGATTTGCCAAAAAAATAAGTTCTGAAATTGATAATGCATTATTAATTTTTTTTACAACAAAAAAAGAAAGGGGGAATACCATTAAAAAACAAAAATAAAAGTTGCTTAATACTGAACCCGGTCAATCAGTTCAATTTGAAGAAATTGGTCAGAATCAGGAGGGAAGTGGGAACGAGGATTTAGAAGAAGAAATAGAGATGGAGACGAGTGACAACGAAAATTTAGCAGAAGAAATGGAGATGACTAAGAGTGACGATGATATTGGTGGGGAGGCAGATGAATTACATCAAGAAGAGCAGGATGAAATGGTTGAAAATATCGAGTCTGATGAAAATATCGAAGTAGATGGAAATAATCTAAAAATTGGTACTTTTGTGGTGGTCCAATTTCTTACAAAAAAAAACCGTTAAACATTTCATCGGAATTATAGTAGTAATAAACGACGACAATACATACTGCACCGTAAAATTTTTAAGAAAAAATATAAATGGTTTTTTTTATCCAAACATATTAGACATATCGGACGTCAATTTTGAAGACATTATAAAAATATTAAAGGAACCTTCCAAAAGTAAAAGAGGATATTTTTCTTTTAAAGAAAATTTAAGTTTTTTTCAGTTATAGTTTGTCGTGTTTTTTTTAATAAAAGTGTAATACTTTTTGTTTATTTTTATAATAAAAGTGTAATAATTTTTTTTCCAATTTTTTAATAAAAGTTTCTCCGAAATTAAAGAAAACTCTGAAAAATAGAGCTTTTTGTTCTAGTTTTTATTAAAAAATAAATTTAAAAACGTATATCGTGGGAATAGTAGACAAATTAAAACGTATGCCATGGGCAAAGTAGTCCTATTACGTTTTAATTTTGCCCTACAGTGAATTTAAAATAGGTGGGCAATGTTGAACTTTTCCGGGTCAACTTTACCCACCTTGTATTTATTTTTTTTTCTCGGCTGTGTTACAGATTTTTATAAAAAATGATAAGAACATTCTCGGTTAAAATTTCGAGAGTTCTCAAAATAATTTTTGTAATTATTTATATGTGCTAAGAAAAGAAATATTTAAATAAAACTGAAATTTGCTGGGCAAAGTAGGCCATGTGTACGTAATATATAAAATCTAAGAAAATAATGAATGTAAAAAGATATTTTATTTTTATATCGGCGTCCCTCAAAATTTAGGGCCCCTCAAAACTGGGCGCCCCGGGCGGTCGCCCGGCCCAATTTTAGATGATGTTCCATATCGTTTGACAATTCTAATCAGTTTTTTCATCGAAAATAATTTTGATTGTAGAAAAAGCGTTGACATTTTATTCGCGCCATTTTTCAATGATTTTGATACTTTTCCGACGCTTTTGAGCACTTCAATTTCCTTAAAGATTTTTCGGCGATTATACAGGGTGTCTCTAAAATATTGGTCATAAATTATACCACAGATTCTGGGGTCAAAAATAGGTTGATTGAACCTCACTTACCTGTATACAATAGTGCACACAAAAAAGTTACAGCCCTTTGAAGTTACAAAATGAAAATCGATTTTTTTTCATATCTCGAAAACTCTCAGAGATTTTTTATTGAAAATGGACATGTGGCATTTTTATGGCAGCAGCATCTTAAAAAAAATTAAAGTGAAATTTGTGCACCCCATAAAAATTTTATGGGGGTTTTGTTCCCTTAACCCCCCAAACTTTTGTGTACGTTCCAATTAAATTATTATTGTAGCACCATTAGTTAAACACAATGTTTTTAAAACTTTTTTGCCTCTTAGTACTTTTTTGATAAGCCAGTGTTTATCGAGATATTTTGAATATTTGTCGAATCCACCACATATTTGTATATGGTTAAGTATGATTATAGACACCTGTTAATAATCTGAAAATTTATTTATAACTTACATTTTTAGGTATATTTTGAAAAAGAAGCCACATCTCGATAAAAGGTGACATCAAAAAAAGACTGAGGCAAAAAAGTTTTAAAAACACTGTATTTAACTAATTGTACCACAATAATAGTTTAATTGGAATATACACAAACATTTGGGAGGTTTAAAGGAACGAAACCCCCATAAAATGTTTATGTAAATATATAAAAAGAAGCGGTATCTCGATAAAAACTGGCTTATCGAAAAAATACTAAGAGGCAAAAAAGTTTTAAAAACGTTGTGTTTAACTAATGGTACCACAATAATGAATTAATTGAAAGGTACACAAAAGTTTGGGGGTTTAAAGGAACAAAAGCCCCATAAAATTTAATGGGGTGGACAAATTTTACTATAATTTTGTTTTAAGATGTTCCTGCCCTAAGAATGATACATGTCCATTTTCAATAAAAAAATCTTGAATAGTTTTCGATATATTGAAAAAAATCGATTTTCATTTTGTAACTTCAAAGGGTTGTAACTTTTTTTATGAGCACATTTATACTAAGGTAAGTTAGGTTCAACCGAACTATTTTTGACCCCAGAATGTGTGG
Organism: Diabrotica virgifera virgifera; assembly: GCF_917563875.1. Taxonomy (NCBI): domain Eukaryota; kingdom Metazoa; phylum Arthropoda; class Insecta; order Coleoptera; family Chrysomelidae; genus Diabrotica; species Diabrotica virgifera. The sequence continues at coordinate 9,109,096 of NC_065451.1, read as the reverse complement.
TATAATTTATGAGCAATATCTTCGGGACACGCTGTATAGACACGGTTGTTATGCGTCCTCATCACTTTAAACAGTTTCCAATGTTTTGGCCTGTTTTGAAGGATTTTCTAATGAACCTAGCACGCTCGTTAACGAGTGCCATGTAGCATATTTGTTTGCTTTTAAAGGATTCACAACGCTTTTGAAGCATTTCCGATCATTTTGATGATTTCTTAACATTTGCGATGATTTTGATACCTTTTCGATGATCTTCCAACGCTTTTGTTGGGTTTTCCAACCTTTCCGGTCATATTTCGATATTCCCTAAAATGTTTCTGATACTTTACAACTGCTTTTGAAGCATGTCCGTAGTTTTGAACTCTTTTTAAGGTTATTGGCGAGTTCTCTTGCATTTTTAATACATTCCCATCGCATTTGGCGCTTTTTCGATTTTTTCCAAGGCTTTTCTAACGAAAATCTAGGAATTTTAAAAATTTCTAAAATTTTCACCCATTTTTTTATTAGCCTCGTATTATAGAACCGTCCTAGCATTTTCCGTATATTTAAGTCATAAAAGTTAAAACGAAACATAGCAGAATAATATAATTTTATTGAAACTGTTTATTGGCAAAAACAAATAGAAAATACCTGCAATTGAGGGCAAACAAACATCAATAAAAACAAACTATATAGCCCACCGATTATAGTGTGGTCTTATAATAATTATCAACAGTTTTTCAAAAAGACATTATAACATTAATAATAAACATCACGAGTATAATGGAATAAACTAATTAAAAAAATATTAAACCGAAAAGTAAGAGACTCAAAATGTAAAAAATATCTGCAATATCAAGTTAACTCTATTCTATGAATTGTAAAAAGCGAAATATTGTCAATTATTCAACTCACTTTGTGATGTAACACAAAACTGTGATAAATAATAGTTTTTGATTATTACAATAATTTTTAACGTTATGGTATATTAGTTTGGAATATTGGTAACTTTTGAACATGAAAAAATACTTGATAAACTTAACCTAACGTAACTAAATAATGAAATGAATTATTATTTATACACTCTACTAAATACGATTGAAAGGAAGAAATGACTTATAAAACGCTCCACACGTATCAAACCATAAATTTTCATTAACATCTGTTACAACTACAGAAATATTTCTGTTTTATACATTTCAATCGAGAATACATTTTCAGGCAGTTTTTCCACTATTTTGACGGCCTTTCAAAACTTTCTTGGCGCTGTTGACGACGTTTCGATGATTTTCCAAATTTTTGAAGTATTTTGATGATTTTAACAATCCGATCAATGATTCTGGCGTTTTGTCTGTCAATTCTGTAGACATGTTTATGTTTTGTACCTTTCCATATAAGATATATCTGCCAACTTTTTTTCCCGCGACTTCGGTACTTCTTCGACGTTTCTTCCGATGTTGTAGTACTCTGAAACATTTCTAACGTTTTTTTTTACATTTGCTATACAATCTTTAAATGCTTGTATGACACTTTTAACTATTTTTCAACGATCCTGACGCTTTTTCTGCGAATTATGTAAAGACATATTATTTCTGTTTTATATAAACTTATGAGCATAGAAATCGGCCCACTTAAAAATTTGGCCATTTTTGATGTGTCATATTTCCTAAACCTGTTGCCCGATTTAACTGATTTTTCGAACATGTTATAGTCTGATTCTTTAGCAATACCATTGTAATATTATTGTTGCAAAACAGGGAACTCTTCATTGTATAGCGGGTGTACCAATCAAATTGTGTTTTTTTTCTCAAAGTTTGCATCCCCCTGTGGAATATTCTAGCATTTATAAAATACTAAAATTAAAAGCCAACTATAGCCTCAGGTTTTCTTAACATTCTGTTTTTTGATTCATTTGTTTATGTTGAATAATAAAAAAGTTAGATACGTTAACAACTAGACATGTTCTTCATCGATACACAGTGTTTCTAAATAAGTACGACAAACTTTAAGGGGTAATTCTGCATGAAAAAAATAATGACAGTTGGCTTTACAAACGTATGTCCGCAAATGTTTCGTTTATTTACGTAAGTTTATTTCGATGGAGATCATTTCTCGACATTTCTCTTACAATTTTGACGACCTTTCAACGCTTTCTTAGTGCTGTTGACGATTTCTCGACAATTTTCCATCTTTTTGAAGCATTTTTGACATTTTTAACGATCCTGACGCGTCTTCTGTAAATTCTGTACATACATGTTTATCATTTATATACTTCGGAGGAGTATGCTATATCTCTAGACATCTTTTTCCACGCCTTTGGCGCTTTCTAGACGATTTTATAATATTAGGAAGCATTTCAGACGTGTCTACAATCTTGAAACACTTTTTGAGAAATTTATGATACCTTTTCGTCTACTTTTCAGTGGTTTTGATACGTTTTCGACGCTTTTACAAGCGCCAAAAGCGTTGGAAAGCATCGGTAGCATGGCATTGGAAAAATACTGAGTGCGCGTTAAAAACATTAAAAAACGCCTATAAAGCTTTGGAAAAGCATGGAGAAAGCGTAAAGTTCACTGTTCTACTAACAGGTGATATAATGCAGAAGAAATCGAATTTTTTATAGTACATATATGATGGTACTAGACAGGAACTAAAACTCAAATGAGAGAATTATTTTGTAAGAAAGTGTCGGAGAGAAAACTAATGATCATAGTTATGGCAAATAGATCAGGATCCAGTAAAACGAAGATTTTAATACTCAGAAGATTTGTGATTACAAAGGGCGCCACACTTAAATATTTATAAAAAATTTGGGAATAACAAAGTTATATCGAGAAGTAAAGATCCCAAAAACAGTTAGTGATCTGAAAAAAGCAACAATTTGATCGGTGATTGAAAAAGCCAAATATGAAATGATGGTAACAGCTGTCACAGGCTTTTTACAACAACCTTTGATACAAAGGTGACCTCCCACAAAAATTGTTCCTACTCTTTTCTGACTTTACCAAAATATTACTAAGAGAGCACTGAAAGGACAATTTTTATGCCCAAAGTACCAAAAAGTGTATAAATTATAATTCTTATAGAAAACAAACACTTAAATTTTAGCACTTACAACTAACAGTTAAACAGTGAATAACAAAACTAAAACTACTAAGCCACTTAGAACCTATATTCAAAGTGCATCTTCAGTAAATATTTTATGTTGACTTGAGCCACATCATAAACGATATATCTGAAAAGGTGTTAAGGAAAATATACAAATTATTTAGAATATCTAGACAATTACTGATAAAAAACAATCATATTCATCTAATGGCGCCCTAGTGTCATTTCTTATGGTATTGGTGCTTTTTTACCATTTCCCAATGCATCTTCAGCATTTTCGAAAGCTCTTTGAGAGTTTTTCAACACTTCTCGGTTTTGACGCTCATTCCATTATTTTGTGACTTTCCCGTGTTTTCCCAAAACTTTTGCTTTAGAAAAGACAACATTCCTTTTTTTCGTTCTTTGAATCGTTTGACTCTTTTGTTGCTATATCGACATGTTTACATTTTTGACATCTATTAGTAATTTTTCCAATAATTTAACATTATAATCTTTTTTTTAACATTTTTGAAGCTTGTTATATCCTCTTCACCTTTTCTTGCCGCTCATCCAATTAATACTTTCAAAGCTTTTTTGATACTCACTGACATGCTTTCTTGTCGGCCTTTTCAATTCTTTTGAAGCTTTCTTGTCTTTTTTCGACGCAGTTTACGCTTTCTCTTTTAGAACGACGCATTTTGACGCTTTTCGATTTTTTGGGTGTTTCATCGTAGCTTTTGTCGTTCTGTTTATTTTAAAGACTTTTTTCCTTCGCTTTTTGCGCTTTATTTTCTATTTTATAACTTTCTACGACGCTTTTTTGGCGCCTTTAGAACTATTTTCGACTGTTGACGTTTTCTCGTTGCTTTTCCAATTCTTTTAACGACTTTTGGGCGCTTTTTTCAACCCATTTTATGCTTTCTCAATGCTTTTTAAAATCTTTTGGCGTGTTCTCGTAGCTTTTATCGATGCTTTCGAGATATTTTAGACGCTTTTTTCCCTTCTTCTGGCCCTTTCTTGTCCCTTTTTCAACTATTTACTACGCTTTTTTGGTGTCTTCTGGTAGCTTCTGTCATTTTGTCCATGTCTTCCAATGCCTTTGGCGCTTTCATATCTCTTTTACAGCACTTCACAACGCTTTTTTGGTTTCTTTAGAACGTATTCGACTCTTTTGACGTTTTCTGGTCTATTTCTCAACGACTTAAAGACTTTCCCGTGTTTTTTCGTCACTATTCAATGATTTTGACGCTTTTCGGCAGTTTCTCGCGGCTTCCCTAACATTTTTGGCGCTTGGTTAATACTTGACATGACGAAGACTATCTGGCGCATTTCTGTATGTCGGCAAAATGGTAAAGGTCCAAAAAGAGTTGGTACTAATCAAAAAAGCATTTGGCGCTCTTGCCCTTCATTATTATCGGTAGAAGTTTATACTTCTTTGACTATCTTATCACATGTCCGAAATATTCCAGCATTCAAATTATCCGAAACTGCCGTTCATAACAACTATTTTGAACACCAATGTCTGTGTTATCATTTTAAATCATATAATCTAATCGTGATAATAACCCTAAAAACCCCCAAAAAACTACTAAATCTACCTATCCATCCACATTTTAAGTTATATTCGAAAAAAGGATACTCGTTATACAACAAACTGGACTTGGCATCGCTGGAAACTCCTTTTCCAACAGGCACTTCAATATCACCAATCTTCTTCACCACAGAAGGATCTGGATGTGTCATGCCTACACCTTTGCAACTGTGCTTCCCTTTTGGCAACTTTTTAATGTAATCGGCTTGCAGTCTTTCGTGCATCTACAAAGAATGATTTCAATTAACCAAATTGTTGTGTAGAGAATAGAAAATTATATTACAGACGTACAGACGTACCTATGTTAACGTCAGATGTCGGAAACTGCAGTAAATATGATAAAGGCAGTTTTTGTTTATATTTGATTCAGAGTTGGACCACCATCTCTATATTGCTATTTCAGCATCCTCATGCATCATCAGTGAAGCTATGCAGTCACAACTCTGAAACAAATATCAACAATCAAATTGAACTTACATGTCAGAACAAAAAAATATATTATTCTACTAAGCTGGCGTACACGTATACCCCGGCCCTCAAATATCTCAAGAACTAAAAATGCACAGTGCGTTATCAATATCACATGTAAACTGCCGTCGCGACGCGAAAGATGAAACTACCGAGGTTCTCATGACTGCAGCCCCCACTCCTGCAGATTGGTGTAACTTTTAAACACGTTTGGGGTACAAGTGTACGTAGCCCAGGTAGCATTCTAGGGTTAAGCGAAGCAAATATTTTTCTATTTTGGTATATGAAAACTGACATCAGCTCCAATTAACAATTAACAGTATGTGTGCGATATATTGACAAAGAGACGAAGATTTTTATGATTAGTAGTGATGCAGGATTTAACTGGAGAGACATTGTCAAGCATTATAATACGAGATCGCAGAGACTAGGGCTAGATATTTCAAATCTTTGTGGGCAAGGTTACGACGGCGGAACTAATATGTCAGGAAATTTACGTGGTGTGCAAGCGCGAATTTGGAAACAGCCTTTAGCATTGTATATGCACTGTGCCTCAGCATTGTATATCTGGGATGAATGAACTTTCCCCTTTGAAGGAGTGTGAGCCGTATCACTAAATGTGGAATAATAAAGCTGTGCTACTCTCAATATTCAAATGCGCAAAAAATTTTTTGGAAGATACTCCGACGTAGCAAGTCACTTACGGCTTGATAACACGGAAAGAGTCTCACCAGAGCTCAATCCTTTTGACACCATAGGTATCTGGGATGAGTGAATTTTATCCTTAGAGTAAGTGTGAGTTATATGGCTGTAATATAATATTTGCGGTAAGTCTGGTCCCCCCCTATTATGAATTTCTAGGTCCGCGCCTGGTGGGAACGAATTCTTTGAACAGAATATCGTTCCAAATCACGAAAACGATACCTACATTTATTTTTAATATTTCAATACTTACATTTCCTAGAGCTACATCGCAGAGCAGCATCAAACCCAACGGACTGTTGACGTTGGTGCAACAATAATTGGCAGACTTGGAGACCATATCAGCGAAGTAGATACCTTTGCCGAACATGTAACCGGTAACAGGCGCTTCTGGTGGGGCAATGCGAAGACCTTGAGATAGAATACCTGCAAAATTGGTAACTCTGGATCCGTGCCACAGCAGTTTTCTGTTCGGGAGCTTGCGGAATGGTTCGTGGCGCTCTTCTTCTCCTAAAAAGATTTGATAATTTATTTGTTTAATTAAAAATACGTACATATAAACTGAGTGTCAATTAAGAACAATGGGGTGGATAATGTCGTCTGGCGCTGCGATTCACTGACCAATCAGCGCACCAACATCACCCCTCACACTCTGATCACTGGCGAGTGATCGATTCTCTGACCTGGAACTGGAAAGGACAAAGACGCGTGTTAATCCCCAGAGAACAATAGAATGTCGGGGATAAAATAATGCGTTAAAGTCAGATTGACTTTCACTTTTATGGTCGGCAGTTGCCCTTGAGAGAAAAAAGTTTGTGTCTTTGTTGTATTTGTCCCATGCCAACTCAAAATTGCCAGTAAACTAAAAAAGAAGTAGAAGAATAAGATTGTGTAATGGTCGGCAGTTGCCCACGAGAGCAAAAAGTTTGTGTCTTTGTTGTATTTGTCCCATGCTAACTCAAAATTGCCAGTAAACTAAAAAAGAAGTAGAAAAATAAGATTGTGTAGTAGTCGGCAGTTGCCCCTGAGAGAAAAAAATTTAATGTAGTTGAAAAAAGGTTAGTTGTTGTATTTGTCCCATGTCAACTCAAAATTTCTACTAAACCAAAGAAGAAAAAGAAGATTGTGTATTAATAGGCAGTTTCCCCTAGCGTGAATTTTTTTATCTTGTTATGTTTGTCCCACACCAACCAAAATTGCCAGTTAACTAAAGAAGAAGAAGAAGTAAATTATACAATGTACTTCTATTGTACTTCAATTTTAAACTAAAGAAGAAGAAGAAGACTTTCACCTCGTAATAGATGACTCCTAGGTTCGGTGACTAAACATCCACCTGGAATCTGCTTTTTATTTCTTGCTATTTTTGGTATTGATATTTGTTGTATAACATTTCTTGTGATGTCTCTACTTTGTAGACAACACACTCAAAAGGTATACATATTGTGACATTTACTATTTTATTATTGCTTTTATTTACTTGCATTAAGGAGGGTCAATAAATGTCCACACATAAATTAATCAAAAACTTGCTTCTTTATTTAAACTAATTTAAAAATAACACTTTTATATTATTCCTAGACGTTAATGGAACAGTTAAAAGATACGAATTTATAATTTACCCGGAGTCTTCGGCTTCAGTGGAATTGGTATCATCGTAGGATATAGAAAAATTTTTGACTTACTTCTGTGCTTACCGCATACATAGGTACTTGCATTTTGAACAAACTATGGTTGTTTTGCCCACTTATTGGCCTTTTTCTTTTAGATTTTACTAATTTGACACATGAATGATATCGTCCCTTTCCATTTTGGGATGGTGTTGAAGGTGCTCAAGGGGATTATTTATAGTCCACTGTCAAGTTCTTATAAAAGTATGAGGAAATGAATTAAATTATAGAAATGCTAATTATGCCATCTAATAGGGCAGTAGTACGCCGACAACTACTAATTATTTGAGATTTTTAGGAACAAAGGTATTTAGAAAATCGGATGTAATGCAATGTTGTGGATATAGTCCTATCGCAAAGGGGAGTACAACGGCCTCCTTAATTCAGATGGACTTACCCAAGTTTTTTTATGTATTTTGACCCGTAGAACACGAATTTTTTGGGTAACAGTTGATCCGGATGTCGATAAGTTTGTTATAAACAAAGAACTTGAGGAATTACATAACAGCGATTTTCCGCAAAACAAAACATTTTTTTTGTATTTTTTGGGTGATTCTCAGCAAAAAATGCTCTGACAAGTTTTTTCGTAGGATGCATAGTTTTGGAGATAAACGCGGTTGAACTTTCAAACAATCGAGTGCAATTTTTGAACCCGAATAACTTTTGATTAAGAAATAAAATAGCAATTCTGCTTACTGCATTTGAAAGTTCAAGTCAAATTCTATCGGTTTTGATTATTTGCATTGCTAAAAATTAAGTTTTTATTTGTTAAACAAAGCCATAAACACATAGTGTTTCCCGTGCCCAATGCATGCGTTTTAATGTACGTAATCTACGTAGATATTGTCTGTATGCGCGCCTACTCGTTCGATTTCAAATGGGAAATGCATTGAAAATATCATTCAATCACTATGTGTTTATAGCATTGTTTAACAATAAAAAAAAAGAATGTGTGTGTACTTTGTACGCACGTAAGAAGTTATACTTCTATTATATGATTATATGATTATAAACGAAATTAATATACTTTTTATTTATATTTTATTTAAATATTAAATTAATTTATACTTACTACTTCTCAAACATTTTTATTAAAACAGTGCCAAAAATTAAAATAATAAAAAAATAAAACACACACAAACACATTAAAAATGCCACAAATGATTTCTGAACATTAATTGTCGGAAAATTTTTTAACTAAATACGTATTTTCTGAAAATAAAATTATATAATAAATATACTTACAATCATAAAATGTATAAAAAAAATAAAAAATAAAAGTTTCTATTGGGATTCGAATCAACTTACCACGCGGCTGGTATTTGCGTTGTATTGGGATTCACTCGTATTAAAACTTCGCCACAGAGACAGCTTGTCATTATGTGCGAAGATCGTCTAACTAAACAGATTAACCTTTTGACATTTTTAACTTATGTAAATCAAATTATTTTGATTTTGAATTGAAATGATTTAGAATTGAAAAAATACAACAAAACATAAAGTAAGAAAACAATATATTAGGTGAATATTGATAGAAATTTTGATGGTAATCAAATTATGTAAATAAAAGTATTACATACTACTTATGTATTTTGGTAGGTTCAAGGTAGGTATCGGAGCCCGTATAACGACTAATAAATTTCGCAATCACTTGCGTCGTGCAAAGTGGCTATGTTCAAATATCATAACAAAATTTGATCAACTATTTATAAAACACTTACCAGTGAAAGATTCTTTAGCTTTGAATAAGCGAGATCTGCGGCACTCATACTAATACTAGTCACAGTTTGATGAGCTTTCACATTGGCATGCAACAATAATCTCTTCTATGTAAATCTATGTAAAGTCCAAAAATATAATATTAAAACTATTTAAAAAGGCAGTATAACCATTAACTAACTTTTTGTTTGTTGTTTCTCTTCCTACAAATTTTAAAACGCAACAAGCATACATTATAACCAAACCACAGTCCCACAGCTGTGCCACAGCTGCCATATTGGATAATTTTTGTCATGTCATTTGAACATCCAATCAGAACAAAGTTATAATGCGCATGCGCCCAGTCGATAGGTTTTACCATATAAAATTTCACCGTCATTACGCCCGTAAAGAAGTATAACTTCAAAAATTAATTTTTAGCAATGGAAGTAATCAAAACTGATAGAATTTGACTTAAACTTTAAAATGCGGTAAGCAGAATTGCTATTTTATTTTTCAATCAAAAGTTATTCGGGTTCAAAAATTGCAATTTTTCGATTTTTTGAAGGTTCAATCGCGTTTATGTCGAAAACTATGCATCCTACGAAAAAACTTGTAAAAACATTTTTTACTTAGAATGACCCAAAAAATACAAAACAATGTTTTCTTTTGCGAAAAATCGCTGTTATGTGATTCCTCAAGTTCTTTGTTTATAACAATCTTATCGACATCCGGATCGAATGTTACCCAAAAAATTCGTGTTCTACGGGTCAAAATACATAAAAAAACTTGGGTAAGTCCATCTGAATTAAGGAGGCCGTTGTACCCCCACTGGCGGCAGGACTAATACTTTTTAACCCTCCTTGGTCCTTCTAGGGTTAAAGGGGTAGGGCCAAAATTTTGGTCCAATGCTATTTAAATGCATTCATTTTTTTCGCATTCTGAGAAAACTAGTAAGCATTTTGAAAAATTTAAACGTAGAATGAAAGATTACACTATTACCGAGGGCCGAAAGTCCCTGAAAACTTCTATAATGTATATTTTAATAAGTTACAGGCGTGAAAAAAAAGAGAAAATTTAGTGTGATTTTTAATTTCAAATATTTCATTCAAAAGAAAAATTTTGTTTATTCCAAGGGACTTTCGGCCCTCGCTAATAATATAGTATTTTATTCTGCGTTTAAATTTTTCAAAAATATTTATTAGTTTCCTCATGATTCGAAAAAAAAAAGAATGCATTTAAATGGCATTGGAACAAGATTTTGCGCCTTCTCCCTTAATTCTAATATAAATTTGCCGGAAAAACTTTTTCGATAAATTAATTATGTTAGTTCCAGGTTAACCCTGCATCTACCCCCAGAGTGTACCTCCAAAAATGTATCAAATATCAGTGTTATTTCTGAAAGTAAAATTATCACTTTATGATTTAGTGTTGTTCAAAGGGAGACAATTAGTTAAAAACCAATTAACAATAAGTTTTTCTTTCAAAATTTTGGTAATCAAGAGTATCAAATCCAGAAGGATGACAACTCACATGGAAAGTACTGTCATCAGCAAAAAACACGGTCAACTCCCTCATTTTAAGCGTATACTAAGGCAAAATAAGAAATTATTTTTTTATCTATTTTGATGGCTTTGGTAAAGACCATAATAGTCAGACAATTTTTTTATTTAACTATATTTTTTTTTATTGAAAACTCATCCGTCACGATTATAATGCTTACAAGTATTATGCTCTGATTTTAAACCAGGAGGAGTAATTCAAATTTACCGCTTCGTAATGCTTGTTTGTAATTGGTCCAACCTCAGGCTAGTTTACTCCACTTTTATGACACTAATGACATTTTGATACTATGTTAAATTTTACAGTTAACTATTTAATACAAGTTAAATTTATGGGTAATAGTATAGTATAGTTGATCAAAAAGATGGCATAACCCAGACATCCAAGGTGAAAGCTATCCTTCAACACCAAATTGTTCTATATCGTCCAAACAATGTCCAGAAAAAAGTCACACAATTTAGAGCGTCGGGTTTGGGGGAGAGAGGGGGGAGAAATCGATAAATTCGTAGTTTTTTAAGTTTTTCGCGCAAATATTTCTAAAACTATGCGGTTTAGCATGAACAACCTTCTATACAAAATTGTTCTACATTAAATTTGAAATAAAAAAGGCCCTATGCATAATCTTTCTAAAATTAATGGTTCCAAAGTTACGGAGGTAGTATAGTATAACTGGTCCAAAAAAGGCCTAACCCAAACATTCAAAGTAAAACTTTTCCTCCAACACCAAAATGTTCTATACGGTCCACATATTGTTCAGTAAAAAGTTACACCATTTTGAGCGTCCGGTTTGGGAGGGAGATGGGAGAGAAGCCGGCAAATTGGAATTTTTTTTAAAGTTTTTCGTCAATATTTCTAAAACTATGCTTTACCGTAAACAATGTTATATACAAAAATATTCTACAGGAAATTTAAAACAAAAAATGTTTTATACATAATTGTCATAAAATCAACGGTTCCAGAGTTACGGAGGGTGAAAAGTCGAGGTTTTCGATACTTTTTATATTTTTTGGGCAATATTTATGCTATAACTATACCAAAAACCCAGACATCCAAAGTGAAAGTTATCCTCCAACACCAAATTGTTCTATATGGTCCACATAATGTTCAGAAAAAAGTCACACCATTTTGAGCGTCGGGTTTGGGGGAGAGAGGGGGGAGAAATCGGTAAATATAAAAAGTATCGAAAACCTCCACTTTTCACCCTCCGTAACTCTGGAACCGTTGATTTTATAACAATTATGTATAGAACCTTTTTTGTTTTAAATTTTATGTAGAACATTTTTATATAGAACATTCCTTACGCTAATGCATAATTTTAGAAATATTGACGAAAAACGTAAAAAAACTACTAATTTACCGACTTCTCCCCCATCTCCCCCCCAAACCGGACGCTCAAAATGGTGTAACTTTTTACTGAACAATATGTGGACCATATAGAACAATTTGGTGTTGAAGGAAAACTTTTACTTTGGATGTCTAGGTTAGGCCTTTTTTGGACCAATTATACTATACTACCTCCGTAACTTTGGAACCGTTCATTTTAGAAGGGTTATGCATAGGGCCTTTTTTATTTCAAATTTAATGTAGAACAATTTTGTGTGGAGGGTTGTTCATGCTAAACCGCTTAGTTTTAGAAATATTGACGAAAAACCTAAAAAACTACGAATTTGCAGGTTTCTCCCCCCTCTCCCCCCAAACCCGACGCTCAAAATGGTGTGACTTTTTTCTGAACATTATGTGGACCATATAGAACAATTTGGTGTTGGAGGATAACTTTCACTTTGGATGTCTGGGTTTGGGTCTAAGTATACCATACTATAAACAAATTTTGTTAGTAATTACTTAATTGTAAAACTTATCTGTGCTTTCACCATTAAATACACAACCCACGGTTCTTAGACATTACTACGATTGCCTAGATCGACTAACCAATGAACATTAAGGGTGCGATTACGTCACGAGAGTGTACTGTCATTTAAATCGTAACATGATTTTTTTCGAATCCTGAGAAAACCAAGTATTTTAGAAAAATTTAAACGCAGGATGAAAGATTACATTATTACCGAGGGCGGAAACCCCTTAGAATAAACAAGCAGTTTCTATTGAATGAAATATTTGAAATTAAATATCACACTTCTCTTTAATTTTCACCCTGAAACTTATTAAAATAAACATTATAGAAGTTTTCAGGGACTTTCGGCCCTCGGTAATAATGTAGTCTTTCATTCTGAGTTTAAATTTTTCAAAAATATTTATTAGTTTTCTCAGGATTCGAAAAAAATGAATACAATTAAAACACACTGAGAATTTTGACATGCGTCAAAATTTTGCATTAACTCAATGTAAAATTCCAAACTGTTGAATTCCAGCTTCCCTAATTATTTTACATCAAAAGACATTAGAAACTATTTGTAGAGGATTGAAAGCTGTATTGAAAACAACTGTTAAAATTGGTCTACGTAATTAAACATATTCCAAAATTTTGTAAAAATGTAATACATTTTAGTTTTCAGTCCAAACTAAGGCCACACACAATGCAATAATGTTCACATTTTTGAACTGTCAATATTTTTATTTTATCATCTATTGTTTAAAAACAATACAGTTGATAAGATACCCTCAGTTGCGGAGAAAGTATTAATAATAAAGATTTTTTATTCAGTCAATGGTGGAGCACTGTCAGTTAAATAGTAACGTGTGGCCTAACTTTTACACGCATACCTATTGTGGCAAATGTATCATATTTGTCAAAATTTTGGAATGCATTTAAATCGTAGAACAATTTTAACTTTTGATTTTAATACAGATTTTAATTCACTACAAGTATTCTCTCATGACTTTTGATGTAAAATAATTAGGGAAGCAGGAATTCAACAATTCAGAATTTTACATTGAGTTTCCTATGGCCCTTTTTACGATTCACCACCCGGTATAAGATAAAATGTGTATTATTTGTCTAATTATTTCATAATAACACAAATAATACACATATATACACAATAACACACATTCAATGATCGAAAATCATTTAAAAATATGGGAATGTAAACTCTTGTGACGTAAAGTCAAAAATATAAGTCTCCCCACCACCGCCGGACAAGACAACCGTAATAAAGTCTAATAACCGTGAGTTTACTCCACTTTTATGACACTAATGACATTTTGATACTATGTTAAATTTTACAGTTAAATACAGTTAACTGTTTAATACAGTTTAAATTTATGGGTAAACAAATTTTGTTAGTAATTACTTCATTATAAAACTTATCTGTGCTTTCACTATTTAATACACAACCAAGTATAATGTGTGTTCAGTCCATTGACATATTAAGCGTAGACTCGGCATAGGTACTCACCAAAAAAACGTAACGCGGAAACAGCATCGAAACAGTCGATCGGTGGTCTATCTATCTCTTTTAACCAAACGAGGCCGCGCATGTGACTGACAGAGATGGCTAGACCACTCAATCCTATGTCGACGTTACACCCCGATGCATTGAGTGGCATATCCCTAGCCAAGTCTATCCTTTTACATGTCTGTGGTTAAGTCCCCCAGCTCACCACATAAATGAGTAATAATATTGGAGCCAAAACCGAGCCTTGAGAGACACCATATCAGAGACCGTTTTTGAGAATCACACTGGCTGAAGTGAACATAGGTACTTATCACGATTTGACAGATACGAATCAATTAGTCGAATAGCATCACTATGAAAATCATAATAATAGGAAGTTTTCTTAGCAGAACACTATGTGTGACACAAGCAAAAGCTTTAGTGAGATCTAACAAGGATGCAAGAGAAGAATGTCAAGATATTTTCAAATTCCTCCAAAATGTTAGAGAAATAATCAATAGCTCATGTTTTATTTTTCCGGAATCCATACTGGTTTATGGCGAATATTTTATTAGATTCAAAATGTAGATTAATTTCGTTTTTTTTAATTGGTTCATAAACTTTTGATAAGATGGACAACAAAGATATATGGTTCAACAATTCGATAATCATCAATAGAGCTTTCATTATTTCCACTTTTTAGACCTAAACTAGCATTATATGGAACTTATAATTAATTAGTGTATTCTGAAAAAGTTTTTTACCTTGTCGTTTGACAGTATACACCTGGTCGATAACCAACTCGTAAGTATTATGGTCAGCTGCATGAGTGTTCTTGACATATTCTTCGATAATTTGGAATTCTTCGCTTGCTTTGTCCAAAACATCGATCTCTGTATTGAGCTGCTTGTAGTAGCTGTCGACTGTGTGTTCTGATCCTGATGTGTTCATTACGTTGTAGGCGATTTCCAGTTCCAACAAGCTGTCCAACATTTCGATTTTTTGCTAAAAAGTAAGTTTGCATCAATCGATAGATACTACTTCTCTCGAGAACCTTAGAGTCTAACTAATAAAACAATTTTTATGCTAACTTATTAACTTATTTTTGAAGTGAAAACTTCTTTAGGGACGTTGTGCACTTTTTGGATGCGGATTGCACGGGACGATATGCATTGGGACGATATGCACATTGAATTCGCGACCGTCATCGCGACCGTCATCGCTTCGGGCGAAATAAATTTTGTATTATACGTATATATTATGTGTATGTATATATTATTATAACTTGTGTAGAAGTATTTGAATTTAAAATAAACGTAAAACCTATTTTAGGATGGGGCAGAGGATTGATTTTGCGACCGTCATCGCTTTGGCGAAATAAATATTGTACTATATATTATGTGCTTGTATATATAAATTGTGTAGAATTATTTAAATTTAAAATAAATGTAGAATGTGACACACGCGCGAAAAATGTCGTCGAGCCATAAGTTCGCGTACTTACTCGCGTGTCTGTCACCCCTTTTAGATCAATTACTGGCGCACCCTGGTATAGTATTTTTACTACAAAAGCGATATTACCTAGGTCAAAATTTTTGACGTAAGAGAAGATGTTTTGACAGTTCTCTTACGTAAAAAATTTTGACCTACGTAATATCGCTTTTGTAGTAAAAATACTATATATCAGTAATCTTACAATTGACCATTCCAAATCACGTGATATAATATGGCCGGCAGTGGGCAAAAATTTAATAATATCGGGTTTACATCAGTTTTTGTAAAGAATATCCTGTTTGGTTTTGTTTTTTATTGTTAATTGTGCACCGAAATTGTGATAGCAAATAAATATAAACTAGTTTATCGCCTACATAACTGAATTATCCCATAGTAGTTATTGACACAAACTGGTAACTAATATGGGATAATTCAGTTCTGTAGGCGATAAACCACTTCATATTTAATTTGTTATCACAATTTCGCAGATTTCCCTACACAATTAACATAAAAAAACAACCAAACAAGATTTTCTTTACAAATTAATCTAGATGTAAGGTTAAATTTTGCCCACACCCGGCCATGTTTGACGTTTCATTGGAATGCCTAATTCACAATGATCTTAAGAGATGAAATACAGCTGGCAGCGACCAACTATGAAAGCCGAACAAGAAACCATGACAACGAACTTATTGAACATATCTATCAGAAGAATGGACCAATATAATCAGAAGACTCCAGCGAACGTGGCTACAAGATTTAATACAACAGTGAAATAAACCTATAAGGCGGAGGTCATTGGATGCTCCTCCTTGCTTGCTTAAAAATTTCATTCAATTTACTTAAAGCTCTTAAAAAGTTGATTATAAATAAAAGTTCATAAGGAAAAAATCTTTTAACGACCAAAAATACAAATATCTGGTAATAATTGACATGGAAAGGGAAAAACAGCAAGAAATCAGAAGACTTAAGGTGAGATAAATAAATAGATTCACTTAGATTTTTTTTTATTTTATGTCATTTTAAATAAAAAGTTTCAAAACACTGTTCTATTGTTGTAGTTTATTTAATTTAATACCTAAAAATAGGGCTAAAAGGACCAAAAATCATGCGAGAAAAGGTTACTACAGCTTGTTTTTTATGTGAAAGTGTGGGTAAAAAACTAATTGGTCAGATAGTGGAGTCAATGAAGGTTTTCACCTTCTCGGGGGTGGAAATTATTTTATTAAAAATAATACCACTAATCGATAGAGGGACAAATTATAAGTAAAATTTGTTATATAAAGTTATTTCAATAAATCAATAGTTTTTGAGTTATTAAAGATCAAAAGTTTTGATTTTTCCTGAAAAAAATCCATGTTTTAAAGCAGTTTTACATAAATAACTCAAAAACCATAAGTTTCTTCAAAAAAGTTGTTATTACCAAAATCGAAGATAATATAAAAATAAATAAGCTCCTTATTCGAAAAATCCTATATTACAAATACAAAGTGAGTTATATGTAATTGAATGTATATTTTTTTCCGCGAATACTCAAATCTTAGTATTCAAGCTTAAATAACAGGAAAACGATGCACTTTGTTAAATATAGATATTAAACATTTTAATAAAGTACTTAAAGGTAACTATCAAAAAGCTATATAAGAAGTCGATAGCATCAAAATTAAGCAAGTTATGATGGAAATAAGAGGACCCTTTCAGATTTTTTAGGGAAGAATGAAAAATGAAACATACGTCATTTCCACAAAAATTAAAATCTATAGTAACCCATTTAAAACTTTATTTATTTTAACATGAGTAATAACTTCAACAATTTTGACCGGTTTAGAATGCATATTTTTGAAAAAAAAAATACGATTAAAAAAAATTAGAATTTTTCAAATTTTCGTGAATTTCATTTTCTTTTGATAATAACTCCAAAAATACTCGATATACTTAAAAAATGGTAGAGAACAAAATTTTAGTTTTAACTTTATTTAAGCTTTTTCTTTTTTTAATATTTTTTTACGACAAAAAATAACCGAGATAGAAACATTTAAAACCTAAATTTTACTGCGAGAACCATGTAACCGGGGCCCTTTCACCTTGTATTTAAAAAAAATAAAGGATTTAGAAAATTATGTTTAATACAGTGTTATAGAACTTTTACTTAGCTTTGTAATGGTTTTTGGATAAATCTCATATTTCAAAATTTAACAGAGTTATTTTAAAAAAACCAATAACATTTTCTTTGAAAAAATTTTATAGCGGAGATTTTGTATGTATACAGGTTGTGGGAAGTCCAATTAGTCGTTTGTTGTAGGAGATACGAAAAAAGTTTATTTAGGTGAGATTGGGGCATAGATAATATCAGAATTTAAATACATTTCCAAATATACAGGGCCACCCATATTGACAGGGTGAAACAAAATTATCTTTTGTTTAATGGAACACCCTGTATATTTTTAAATTTTTGGATTCTCCTCTATGTTTTATTTCTTAAAATATCAGGTTTTGTGATGTTATACGAAGTAGTTTAAAAGATAATTACGTTTTTATTTTCAAATTTCATAGCAATATTCACCCCCTGACTTTTAATATAATCTATTATTGTTAAAAATTATTAATCTAGCATAACGTTTAATTTTAGCTAATACAGGGTTGGTCGAAACTGAATGAGTGTTTTCTCAAAGTTTGAGAGTATGAGTTTTCTCAAACGGAGCAGCCTGTAATGCCTGTAATGAGCATTGTAATGAAATGCTATTGTATGGCACTTTATTATTTCCCACCCTGCCAGTGAGAACTGAATTTATTTTTGAAATCCCTAACTTTATGTCTTTAATTATTTTAAATATTGTAAACGATTAAAAAACAATAAAATTAAATTGAAATGAATAACCAGTGTATATCTTCCACATTTACTTCATATTTAACGTAGCCTGTGCCATAACATTGCACAGATTATTATTCCTGTATAGCAACGATATACCATGAATGTGAATTCATACTTGAGAAATGTCCTATATCCAGTCTCACAAAAAAAAGGGATTCCTCAAACATAATATATATGCAGACAAAATCAGCCAAAGTGATTTGCGATATCTAATTAAAGGCCCTACCAAGTTGGTTTTGTTGAATATAGCATGGAAGCACGACGATACTTTAGTGATAAGCGTATTTTTCGTAGTAGCTATAGTATGTTGTTTTATATTATGTATTACCTATATTAAATTAGTTTTAGTATGTTTTTTTATCTAAAAAAATGTAAAACAAACAAAAATTCTGTTTTTCTTGTAGTTGTTTTTTCGTATAGATATTGTTTTATATTGTAGTAAATTGAATTTAGTTTTAGTATGTTCCGTTTGTTTGTAGAATTATATTTAATTAGATTTGCTTTAATTACTAAAATAAATAAATTTTCAATTATATTTTATGTATTTGTGGAAAAGGAAACCTAGCATTAGCGGCCACATTTCTACAACGGCCAATTGTTTTCTATTTTTAGTGGCCGTTATTGTCAGGTTTTACTGTACCAATAATATTTTATTAAATTATGAAATATTATTTAAATAAAAAAATTATAAACTTGATAAAAGAAAGTTTGCTTAGAATTTACTCCTCTATCTAATTATGGGGTTATTTTTAATAAAATAGTGTTCACCCATGAGAAGGGGTAACATCCACCCCCAGGATAAAAGCGCAAGTTGGTACCACATCATTTTTGTTTCTTGAGGTATCCTCTAACTACTTACCAATTTTCATGAAAATTGATGGAGGTTCAACGAAATCAGGGGTGAAAACCTTCAGTGACTGCCTTTTTGGAAATATAAAAGATTAATTTTTTTCGTGATTCTCGATTTGCTAATTTTCTGATTTTTGGTTGCTATAAGGTTTAAAAAATTAATAAAAATTATAAATCATGCACATAAATGTAAAAAAATATTTATTTTACTTAATTAAACGAGATTGCTTGAGCCAGAATGCTGAAATCTGAATTTTTATCATTAAAAAAAAGGTGGATTTCACCCCTAAAATGCAGAAAGCGCAACTTGGTGCCATATCACTTTTGTTTTTTGAAGTATCCTCTAACTAATCAACAATTTTCATGAAAATCGATGAAGTTTCAAAGAAATCGTGGGTGAAAACATTCAGTGACTACACTTTCAGAAATATAGAAGAATAAGGTTTTCGTGATTTTCGACTTGTTAATTTTCGGATTTTTGGATGCTATAAGGTTTGAAAAATTAAAAAAAATGTAGTTCATGCACATAAATATAAAAAAATATTTATTTTTCTTAATTAAACGAGATTAGTTGCGCCATAATGCGGAAATCTGCATTTTTTACAATTTAAAAAGTAGGGGTGTATACAGGGCCGGCCCTAGGGTTTGCGGCGCCCTAGGCGAAAACAAATTTTGCGCCCTCATTACAGTTGAAAAAGTTCAACTAGCACTTTACCGGGACACGGTATTTCAACTCTGTGTTATGTTAATAATTTAATTTAATTTAATAAACCTTTGATTAATGACTGGGATATATAAATAAAATAACTGCTATTTTACATAACACAAACTTTAATTTCATAAAAAGCAAATGTAATTACATAAGACGTACTTTAACCAAAGGCATATGGGTTTAATGGGTCAAAGTTGAATTCTGTACATATAATTTTCATCATAAAAAACGGAGACTCAAAGTTAGTCTACAAATCTTTTATAACACTGTCTTAAACAATACACTGACTAACATATTGCAATATTGTTTGCTATTGGATTACTGTTCTATTAACTTCGGACTGAAAGTCACTTTTAAATACAGATTAGAAATTAACAGTATTTCTTGGCTAAAAACTAAAGTCCTAAGGGCACTTTTCTTGCTTTCTGCTTAGCAAATTCTTGAATGAGAACTTTTAAGTCTACTTGTCTTGCTCTCTCACTTTCAATAGATATTGTCGCCAGACCTACAAGTCTCTCCTGGCACATTGTACTGCGGAGATAGGTTTTAATTAATTTAAGTTTGGAAAAACTCCGTTCTGCACTAGCTACAGAAAGTGGCATCGTAAGCAAAATACGAAGTGCTACACATATGTTAGGAAATCCATTCTCAAGGTTGTGTTGGTAAATGTAGTTTAGGACTTCTTCAGGGCTTGATATAGAGTCGATGAGATGATGAGAAATTGCTTTCAATTCAGAACACAGTCCTACAGCATCAATATCAGATTCAATTAAACGTCCATCTTTTTGAATTCCTAATGATTTTTCTAAGTTGTTGCACATCGACTTAACCTCAGATGTAGTCTTGTTTTTAAGATCAGTAATGTTGTATAAAAATCCAAAGACACCAGATACTGTATTTAACTGGGAAAATCTTTCTTTTACCGCATTAGCAGCCGTGTCTAAAAGAGCAAAATAAAATTGAATCTTGAAACTTTCTGACGGGTCACTGGCAACATTTGCTGATTCATCTGTTGATTCATAATCAAACATTTTCTTCTTTTTTCTTATTCGGACCTTCTCCCTCTCAAAAATTGGTTCTATTCCAACTTCTTCTGCTACTTCCTTAGCATCAACCAGAACTCTCTGAAACTGTACATCACTTCTGGCTGTAACCAAAAACTCTTCGGTTTTTTTCAGGTGACTAACTGCTTTCTGGAGACTCAAATCCTTTTCTTGTAGTATCTTACTGGTTAGGTTTACCTGAAATAAAATATTGTGCCATGTAACAAGGGCAACAATAAACTTGAAGTCTGAGAGGTGTTTAAGTAATCCAAGTGCTTCTACCTTCGCAATACTGCCACTTGATCCTTTTAGAGAAGTGTCCTCAGAAATCTCCTCCAAAGCATCACACACATGAGACAAGTGGTACCGCAGAGGCGTTAGTGCATCAATTCGACTGGACCATCTTGTATCACTTAAGGGTTTTAATGTCAAAGCTGGAACATGACGGCGCAAAACATCCCATCGTCGAGTTGATGCCGAAAAAAACACATATGTTCGTTGAACCACATCGAAAAAAGTAGTAACCTCTACACAGCACGAAGCTGCATCGTTCACAACAAGGTTCAAAGTGTGTGAGCAGCATGGAACATAAAATGCACGTGGGTTGACATCTAAAATTCTCTTTTGAACTCCACTTTCTTTTCCTCTCATGTTGCTTCCGTTGTCATAACCTTGCCCACGAATATTCTCTACAGGCAAAGAAATCTCTTTTAACTTTTCTAAAACTACTTCCGTCATATACTCACCACTGGTACTTTCAGTGAGAGGCACAAATCCCAAAAAGTGTTCTTTTACAAGTACTTGATGATAACTAGATACTTCTGTTGAGGATGCCAGAGATGACTTTGGTAGTTCAACAAATCGAATAATAATTGTCATTTGCTCTACGTGACTAACATCTGGTGTGCAGTCTAAAATAATAGAAAAATATTTAGCCGTATGTACTGAGGACAATATATCTGCATTTATTGCATTAGCTAAAGTTTGAATCATCTCATTTTGTATATTTTTCCCTAAGTAATGAGTGTGCCTGTTGACATCACTTTTGATTTTTCTTAGATGCTCATTCATTATTGGGTCAAACATGGCCAAATATTCAATAAATTTTAAAAAATTTCCGTTGTCATTAACATCTAATTTTTCTGTCGTGCCGCGAAATGACAAGTTTTGGGACCCAAGAGTTTTGACGAGAGCAAACAGCCGTTCTAGAATTTTCTGCCAGTAAATTTCCTCTTGTTTTATTTTTTGTTCATAAACATTGTCAACAGTTAAATTTTTTTTAAGTGCTTTTTTCAGTGTTTTCCATTTTTCAAAGTTTTGAAGGTGATCATTTGATGTTTCGTGCGTTTCAAGGAGGGCCGACATATTGTGCCAGTCATTACAACCACTTTTGCCTAATGAAGAAGAGACATTTATGCCGCCAAACACCTTACAACAAAAACAGAAAACTTTGTCGGTAGATTTTGAGTATTGAAGATAGTCTCGGTACACATATTCACCATTTGGAAGCCTCCTTCTATAATGAAAGTCAGAAAATTTTCTGTTATTCACACCCTTCGGAAATTTTCCTTTTACTTGGTCAGGTCCATGCTCTACTAAAATGGTTCGTAAAGTTTGGCGATTAATATTTAGAGTGTCCCAAGACGCTGGATCAGCATAATCAAGCGTAACTTTGGGTGAGATTGAATTTTCCGGCAGTAATTCCACTGCATTATCTGTAACGTCAAC
The DNA here is from genome assembly GCF_917563875.1 of Diabrotica virgifera virgifera. Taxonomy (NCBI): domain Eukaryota; kingdom Metazoa; phylum Arthropoda; class Insecta; order Coleoptera; family Chrysomelidae; genus Diabrotica; species Diabrotica virgifera. The sequence continues at coordinate 9,086,311 of NC_065451.1, read as the reverse complement.
GTCCATTTCAACGAAATTATTTTGAAATTCTTGCAGTTGACGTTCGTTGTTTTCTGCAGAAGTAGATGGCGGTTCAATAGCTGTTATCCTCCTAGGACATTCTTGAGGTTGGATCTGGATGATTCCCCCAGAAGTAGAAGGTGATTCAGTATCTGTTTTCTCTGTAGCATATTCTTGAGGTAGGAGCTGGTTGGTTTTTCCAGAGGTGGAAGGTGATTCATTATAACTTTCCTCCCTAAGAGTTGTGTCATTTGGTTTAATTAAATATTTTTCAAAAGACCCTTTAGCTTTTTTTGCTGACTCCTCTCTTTCCTGTCTTCTTTTCTTAAACCAAGAGCCCGAGTGTTTTCCTGACATCATATCTGGAAAGAAAACAATGATTGGATTAAGCTAACTTCATTTTGAAAAAATGAAAAAATTTTGAATGTCTTTACTCAAGATATGAAATTAGGATTACACCCCCAAGAAGCAAGGACTTCTCTTAAATAAAATTACATTAATAGCCTATTATTTTAATATTATTTATAAATACATTTAAAGTAGGCCTAATTTTGAAATCAATTTGATAGAAATTAGAAGTTAAAAAATTTTACAAAAAAATCCAATGGTCATTCTTGCTTAAAAAGTCAAGTTATACTGTTTTCAACAAAAAATAATTTGTTTTGATAAATATTTGGAAGCAAAATTAGAAATGTCCAGGTGGATTTCAAAACTAATAATTCATTCAACATTCATATTGTGTAATATTAAATAAATTAAACAACCACTCAGTTCGCCCAAATCCCAGAACAGCAGCCAGCATGACCAGCACTCAGCAGCCAGTTCCTAATCAATCACATCGGCATCGTAGGCGAAACAGAGGCAAGTGTTCACAAGGGGTTTTCTTTAAGTTATGATAATTAAACAATCTCAATTTTGATTTGATTTAGGCCTATATACAACAACAATATGACAATGGCCTATATGATATGATGACTGAAAAAAATTATAAATATGAAGAGTATAAGCTACTTACTTGTTAATTCAAACTTCCTTTTGCAGTTTTGTTATCGTAAATTAACAACTACTACTACTGTCAATCAATGCACAAACAAAGTCAACAACACTGCACTACTACACTAAACTGAAAAGTGAAAATGCATAACACGCAGCGCCCTAATGACAGACTAGTACTCTTATTCTGTTCACGCTATGACTGCTGGCTTGACTGAAGTGAAGAGTGTGGGGTTGCCGCGACCACTGCGCCACTAAGTAGGCTTACGCTCAGCGAGGTTGCCAAAACGAGTAATTAATGTTAACGTTAAGTTATAGTTTTGCGTTTTCTTATTTTATAAGACAACTAAAATAAAATATCCTTCACCTTTCATTACCCAGTGATTTTTCTGTCTCTGCGAGTTACACAACTACTACATGAGAAAGTACTACGTCCCTAATTTTGCGCCCTAGGCGGATTTTGCGCCCTAGGCGGCCGCCTAGTTCGCCTATATGGACGGGCCGGCCCTGGGTGTATACACCCCTAAAATGCAAAAGCGCAAGTTGATGCTATATATCTTTTATTGCTTGAGGTATCCTCTAACTACTTACCGATTTTCATGTAAATCGATGAAGGTTCAACAAAATAGGAAGTGAAAACTTACAATGACTGCACTTTCAGAAATCTAAAAAATAATTTTTAAAAAAGGGGTGTATTTCACCCCTAAAATGCAAAAAGCGCAAGTTGACACTATGTCACCTTTGTTCCTTGAGGTATCCGTTAACCACTCACCAATTTTTATGAAAATCGATGGAGGTTCAACGAAATCTGAAGTAATAACTCATATCCACCTTCATTGACTCCACTAAGAGTAATCAACTCATAGTAGAGGATCCCATATAAGGTCTAACTTCACCTAGCTGTTTATCTGATAAAAATCATTGGATATGTAATTTAGCCTGTTAACAATTGCAAAAAACAAGGGTTGCCCGATCTAATTTTGTTGTAACTATAATTAATTAATAATTAAAAAATGACTTTTTTTATAAGTTTTATAAAATATTTTTTGACCCAGGCAGATATTTCAGATTTTTTAGATCATTCTAAATAAAAAAGGTCTTTTGTAATTTTTCTTTAAAGTTGATCATTTTCGAGTTATAAACAATTAAAAACTGAAAAAAGAACAAAAGATGACGATTTTCAAGGCTCAAAATCACAAGTAAAAAATATCATGTTTGTAACCATCAAGTACCTAAATTCAAGTTCAAACCTTCTTCTAATTCTATCGGGTCCCGATAAGAATTTTAGACATATTTTATTCTAAAACCTATATTTTTTTAAATTGTTAATGAGGAAGGTTTCTTATGGGGAGACGGCCATTAACAACTAAAAAACAATGTTTCAAAATACTTATCAAGAGCTGATAGAATAAGGTTTGAACTTGAATTTAGGTACTTCGTAATTTCAAAAATGATATTTTTTACTTATGTTTTTGAGCCTTTCGTTCTTTTTTCAGTTTCAAATTGTTTATAACTCGAAAACGATCAACTTTAGAGAAAAATGACAAAAGACCTTTTTTATTTAGAATGATCCAAACAAATCTGAAGTAATACCTGCCAGGATCGATTTTTTTTACTTTAAAAAAAATGTCGTTTTAATTATTAATTAATTATAGTTAGAACAACATTAGATCGGGCACCTCTTGTTTTTTGTAATTGTTAACATGTTAAATTACATATATCCAATAATTTTTATCCGATAAACGGCTAGGTGAAGTTAGACCTTATATCGTATCTTAGACTTTACTTTAGACTATGAGGTGCTATGAGTGAATGGCAGTAGAGCCAGTGCCTCTTCCTAGGCCCTAGGCAACCCAAGCTATAAGGCGCCCCTTAAGAAACCTAGCTTTCTCCATTTTTACTAATTTTTATTTTTGAAAATGTCCGTTCTCCTGTTGCGAAATAACCCAAATTGACTGTGAAGCAGGAATAAATTATTTTCCCTACAAGTTTGAGGCTGGGCTATAAAATATTTGAACTGTTATAGTTCATTTTCAAGTTCAGATACAATATCATCAGGATAGTTTTTATGTAGTTTTGAAGCACACTCCTTTATTTGAGTATCACTCAATTTTGGAAAAACACAAATACTGAGTTCATTGACCCGTACACTGTCAACCGACGACTCAGCTCAGTAATTAGAGTATATAGGGGAGTGCATATAGATTTTCACTTCGGAAAAAATCAAACAAGATAGAACTTTTTGTATTTTCATTAAGAAATGTTTAATAAACAACATATCAAAAAGTTCTACTCCAGAAGTGGGTGCTTCATTTTTTATTAAACAAATGAACTACGAAATTAGATGTTTTTTTAAATACCTCCGAAAATATAAATTTTAGAAAAAAACTGACTCGACCATTGAAAAATTTAGAAAATATTACAAAAAAAACCTTATATAAAGAATTTTCTAAAATTAAATCTGTATCTCATCTCCTATAATTTTTTATTTATAACGCTAAAGTCACCCTTCTCACAAACATTGGCGCACTTTAAACTAGCGTACGGCGAAGTGCACGGTTGAGTTATTTTAATGTAATTCTTTAACTAATGGATCAAATGAAATTTTACAAATTGAACGTGAAAGAAGAATAATTAAACTATCTTATGGTTATAATAAAAAGAAATAAAATGTATGGGCATAAGTACGGTGTGCGCGGAAAATGAGCCTTACATGAATTTTGTTTAAAAATGATTTAAACATGTGTAACTAATACAATTTTTCTTACAAAACCCTTAATTTTGCACATTTTTACCTTTCAAGCATCTTGCTAAATAATGTTTCATTCAAAAAAAATCTCAAAAATTTAATTCAAATGATATGACGTCTCAAAAAATGTAATTTTTGAAATCTTCGTAGTTTTATTGAATTATCACCACTTTAAGACAGTATTACTCAAGTTTGAACAGATCTATTACAGTTTTATAAGTGATTTTTTAAAGCTTAGGATGTAGTCGTTAAAATGCACTAAATTATTTTACTTTATAAATGAAATAAACTATTTCTTTTTGAGATAATTAAGAAGGACACCAAAAATGTAATACAAAAACCGAAAATTACCAGCTAAAAAAATGTTTATACAAAGTGATTACAACTTTTTTCTGTAAAACTTTCCTAAAATACATTTAATAATAAGCTTCAACAATAATAAATGTTCAGCAAAATTTTTTTAGCTCTTATACAGTATGTCTGCGTAACTTGGAACCTTAAGATAAATTTTTTATTATCAGTTTTTCTAAAAAAAGTTATTCTTTATAAAATACTCTGCATCGTATATAATCTAAGATGCAATCATCAAATATCAAATTTAATTAATTTTATACTAGGTATGTCAAAAAATATGAATTTCACTCAAGAGTAAAGTACCTTTACATTTCACAATATCGAAGTTGTTAAAAGTCGTTGTAAAAATATCGAATAAGAAAAGTTGTTTGGAATTAAAAAATTTGTTTTAGTGTTCAATTACATAATTCTATTTAAAATATTGTAAATAATAAAGGCACTTAACTCTTAAGAAAAATTCATATTTTTTACATACCTGGTATAAAATTAAAAAAGTTTGATATCTATTGGTTGTATCTTAGATTTTAGACCAGTGAGAGTATTTTATAAAGAATAACTTTTTTTCGTAAAAGTAATAATAAAATAGTTATCATAATTGTAATAAAATGATGATGAGTATCCGTAATTTGAGAAAAAATTGAATATTTTTTTCATTTTTTGATATTCTGGAATATAAAGGTACTTTACTATTTAACGAAATTCATATTTTGACATAACTCGTATAAAATTGATAAAATTTGATATCTGATGGTTAAGTTTTAGATTCTTGACTATCCTGAGCATTTTATGAAGAATAACTTTTTTTCGTAAAATTGATAATAAAAAAGTTTTCCGTGTGGTTCCTAGCTACGCAGACATACTGTATAAGAACTTATGTATAAGAATTTTCAAATTGTAATGCCATATTCGGATTCAGTATAATCAAAAACAAAATAGAAACATATTTGATCAAAGTAAAATGATGCATTTAACGATATTTTTAAAATTATTTATACAAAATAATTGTTATTGTTTAAACAATTAATAAACAATTAGCGGCCAAATCTGCGAGTAGAACTTTTTACTTTAACATGTATACAAACTAACAAAAAAAGTTTTAGAAAAATATAAGCTTGTTTGAATTTTTCCGAAACAATGCATGTTTTCGTTCTAATTGCACTCCCCTAATAGTAGAGAATATATTCAGAGTATTGTAGGTCGCAGGCCCTCTGCTCGTAATAAGCAAAATTATCTTTTTGGAATTTTAAGAACTCCAAAAGTGAATTTAGAAGCTGAACTGCAGTTTGAAGTTCAAGTTCAATCTCTTCTCTCTGCAATGATTTACTGACAGCGTTGATGCGTTCTAAAATTGTTACCCAAAACTCATTAATTATGAATGTTTCTTTTTTTTTTGACATTTCTTTCAACAAATACTCATGAACTGTTTCGGCTTGCTGATTAGTGTCTTCAGCAAGAGTATGAAGAGCAGATTTGAAAGCGTTTTAACCTTTAGGCAAAAGTCTTATGGCATGTGTTGCTTGTTCTTATAAGGACTAGATCGTGGCGAATGAGATGGCTTAAGCATTTGATCATAACTTCCCAACAGTGGGTAGAGGATGAAAAAAAGTTGTACACATACTGAAGAAACCCAAAATACGATATTCTATCTGAGGAAAATACGTCAGCCAATCTCTTTTAATTTTTGTTCCACTGATTTGTTTTCGAAAAACCATAGATTGTATAAAAATCTTGTAATGCCTTCAAAATTTCTTTTTGACGCTGAAAGATGTTCAAGCTTTTCGTTCAAGACGTTCAAGAAGCTTTTTGACTTCCATCAAGGTTTTTACATTCTGAAGACCTTTCCCAATCCAAAATGTCCATAGTTCTTTAGTTACTGTATTCCGTAATCCTATGCCGTTTTCCGAATTTAGGACCCAATTTATCTTTAACTTCAATTTTTAACTTAGTTTCGGTTTCTGGTTCATTAACTTCTTGAACTGGAATAGAACTGTCGTTACAAGGTTTTTCATCTTTTTCAGTTAGGGAAGCTATGTTTCCATCAGTTATTTCTATTCCGCATCACGTGCATTTTCATTGGTTGCTGCTTCACTTGCTATGGATTTCCGTGTGAAACTGGGTTTAAATAAGTTTTGCTTCTGTTTTGGATTTTGATTAAGGATCTTTTCTTTCTCCTGATGTTTCTTATGATTTTTGCTCACTTTCGATTCTTGTTTCCATCTGTAGTACTGGTCTTTCTACCAAAGGGCATTTATTAGCGATGTATTCCCACAGCATATGCTTTCTATGTGAACAAAAGTATGCATTGTAATGTAGCTTTATACGTCCACCATAACGTTTATGGTATTGCGCGATATTTGAATCTTTCAACATTTTTTCGTTTTGGTCCCCGCGAGGCCCCCTTTGGGGCCGAGGCCCCTAGGCAACTGCCTACTTTGCCTAATGGTTAATCCGGCACTAAGTAGAGCAGACGAAAGCCATCCAAAGCGACCAAATGCGCAAACAAAACTGGCAAACTTTTTGCTTCGGTATTGTGTTTATCTAATACCTTCAGAAAGAAAAAGCCATTAATGCGGAATATTCTAGTGTTAATGGTATTTTTGGGTGATGAAATTGCGAAAAACGCCCCACATGAAGGAGAGAAAAATGCTATTTTACTAACACAATGCACTAACAAAAATACTTCAATGTAAATTTACAACAGAAATTTTCTGCCACTTTATTTAAATACTTATTTTGAATAGCGAAGTACTGTAAAATAAAAATGTATACCATTTTTATTCAGTTGCAATGCGAAGGCAAAACAATCTTACTTTTCAATTAGAATACGGAGTGTAGTCCAGTCCCTTGAACCGCGATTTTCGGCTCTTATTGGAGCCTTCATCGGAAGGAACGTAGGCACTGTTCTCTATATTTTAACTAATTCGTATCGAGAGGTTTTCCCACCCATTGCAACTGAAGTGATGATAGTAGGTGGCTAGCGCCATCTGGCATTGAAAGACGAAGTAGTTTTCAATCCTAATAGTAAATTATTAATATTGAAAATATTAAAAATATTACTAAAAGATTTTTAAATTGAAAACTTATTGGTACACTTTCCTGGTGACACCTCCAAGACTTCTACAATTTGCAAGTCAAATGGATGCTGCAGTGAAGACGAGAGGGAAGGAATTCTACACTATGCAATTCACATCCCCCGTCTGCAGCTGGTAAAGTTCCAACGGTGGGAAAACCTCTCGATGCGAATCAGTTAAAATATGGAGAAGAGTGCCTACGTTCCTTCCGATGAAGGCTCCAATAAGAGCCGAAAATCGCGATTCAACGGACTGGACTGCACTCCGTATTCTAATTGAAAAGTAAGATTGTTTTGCCTTCGCATTGCAACTGAATAAAAATGGTATACATTTTTATTTTATAGTCGTATTACTCCGTAGAGTAACTAGGTGCATTTTTCCGTTGGAACTTTACCAGCTGCAGACGGGGGATGTGAATTGCATAGTGTAGAATTCCTTCCCTCTCGTCTTCACTGCAGCATCCATTTGACTTGCAAATTGTAGAAGTCTTGGAGGTGTCACCAGGAAAGTGTACCAATAAGTTTTCAATTTAAAAATCTTTTAGTAATATTTTTAATATTTTCAATATTAATAATTTACTATTAGGATTGAAAACTACTTCGTCTTTCAATGCCAGATGGCGCTAGCCACCTACTATCATCACTTCAGTTGCAATGGGTGGGAAAACCTCTCGATGCGAATCAGTTAAAATATGGAGAACAGTGCCTACGTTCCTTCCGATGAAGGCTCCAATAAGAGCCGAAAATCGCGATTTAAGGGACTGGACTGCACTCCGTATTCTAATTGAAAAGTAAGATTGATTTGCCTTCGCATTGCAACTGAATAAAAATGGTATACATTTTTATTTTATAGTCGTATTACTCCGTAGAGTAACTAGGTGCATTTTTCCGTTGGAACTTTACCAGCTGCAGACGGGGGATGTGAATTGTATAGTGTAGAATTCCTTCCCTCTCGTCTTCACTGCAGCATCCATTTGACTTGCAAATTGTAGAAGTCTTGGAGGTGTCACCAGGAAAGTGTACCAATAAGTTTTCACTTTAAAAATATTTTAGTAATATTTTTAATATTTTCAATATTAATAATTTACTATTAGGATTGAAAACTACTTCGTCGAAGTACTATAATAAAAACTTACCTTGATAACTTCGGGATCGTCTAAGATTGGTGGATTGTCGACACCGAAGGAGTGAGGTATGAACGTGTAAAATCTGTTGGAGGCATCTATAAATCTGGATCTTTCTGCTTTTTCGTTTATCAGAGTTTGCAATTCGCTCAAAACTCCGAAGGCTTTTTGAATTTGGGCTTTACTCAATTTACCTAGAAGAAGAAAACATATAAGATAAGATGATGTTCTTCTTCTTCTTTTAGTTTCATGGCCTCCACCTCTTAGGTACGTGGCCAGTCCTCGTATTTAGACTGTAATTGAAAGGGAATTCTCTTTTAAAAGGGTCTGGATTTTTCCATATTCCCTTTTTTATATAGAAATAGAAAGCTACATAAATCTAAATTAAATCGATTATTTTTTGATGATTTTAACTTCCAATCGTATAGTAAGATATTTGATCACGTGTTTAATTCTGTTCAATCAGATTAAAATTATACTGAGAATTATCTACTGTAGAAAATTACCGATAGAATTTTTTAAAGTAGATTGTTTCTGTTTAATGGCAACCAGTTTCCTAGTTTTGACAACTGTCACATTCAAGAAAATATCCATAATATACATATTAAAAAATAATCTTACGAATATCACACGACAGTAAGAATAAATAAGAAAATAATGCTTCATTTTTACTCAAATTTGTTGTCATTGGGTAATAGCCACTGTGTCTATTGCCAGACAACAAATTTTCGAAAAACTGTCGCATTATTTTCAATTTATTCTCACTCTCTTGTGATATTATACCCGATAATTTTTGATAATTTCCCGTCGTCAAGTATATTACGTCAGATGCCCTTCGTTGCTACGAAAAAATACATTCAGTGACATTAATGACAATTAATGTTTTAAAAATTATAAAAGTGATGACTTTCAACCGTCAAATTAATATTTATAACAACTGTGTGTTTAATTGTACTAATTTGTACTTACATAAATAAATTACAATAAAATTTGGTGTTGAACAGTTTTATTCATGAAATAATCGCAACAAATTGCGCTCGATCTCTAAAATTAATATAGAATTTTTGCCCTCGTGACACTTTGACATAATTGCACTCGCCTTGGGCTCGTGAAATTAAAACTGTCAAAGTGTCACTCGGGAAAAATTCAATAATTTTAGAGCTCTTGTGCAATTACTACAGATAATTTTTTCACTAACTATGTATTCAGTGATTGTAATAGTTTATATGTACCTACAACAGAAACTAATACCTACTCAATCGAGAAAAGAGGAAAAGTGTTAAAGTAATTTTTTAATAATATATTGTTACTGTGGAACATGAATTTTGAACATCTTTAACAACAAAATACTTGGATCACAGAGTATATCTTGATGTATTCTCTGCTTCTATCTTCCATAAATAATACACAATAAATCACTTTTTATAAAGTTCACGTCTTAAATCAATTATTTATCAAATACACTATATATCAATATTATTTAATCAACAACTCCGCTTTCTTGCCGCTTTCTTTCCAATATCGTTTTCATGATTTAATTCAATTTAATAGTTCCCGAGATATTCTATTTGTTTATAAGCCAAAAAATTGTTTATAATTTGAAAATATTCCTGAGGCCGCCTAAATAGTCAAATTTTAATTCTGTAAGTACATTAGATAGGTACAGTGTGTTTTTATATAAAAATCATAATTATTCTTATGTATCATAATTATTGTGGTTATTATAGCGACCGTAAATTTTTAATTAACAATTCAATTGTTGCTAAACTGTTCATTAAATGTCCATCGGCTTCTGGAATTATAATCTATACGGAAAGAGCTTTTATGTTACCAAGCTATTTAATTATTGATAGACAATTACGTATCTAAAATTTTAGTTGAGGATTAAAGATTTGGTTGGAAAAACCCGCATTTTCCGGAGAATTTAATTACGGTGAATTTTTATTTGGGTGTTTTTGGTGTTAAGTTAAAATCTTTGGAGTTATAGAGCAAAAATTGAAAAAAACACGATTTTCGGGCGCCATTTTGTTTATAAAAAAAGTAGCACACTATCTGCGGACTTTGCATACCTGTATTATTAATATTAGTATGGTATAGTTAGACCCAAACCCAGACATCCAAAGTGAAAGTTATCCTCCAACACCAAATTGTTCTATATGGTCCACATAATGTTCAGAAAAAAGTCACACCATTTTGAGCGTCGGATTTGGGGGGGGGGGGAGAGGAGGGAGAAATCTGCAAATTCATAGTTTTTTACGTTTTTCGTCAATATTTCTAAAACTAAGCGGTTTAGCATGAACAACCCTCTATACAAAATTGTTCTACATTAAATTTGAAATAAAAAAGGCCCTATGCATAATCTTTCTAAAATGAATGGTTCCAAAGTTATGGAGGTACTATAGTATAATTGGTCCAAAAAAAGGCCTAACCCAAACATCCAAAGTAAAAGTTTTCCTCCAACACCAAAATGTTCTATATGGTCCACATATTGTTCAGTAAAAAGTTACAGCATTTTGAGCGTCCGGTTTGGGGGGGAGATGGGGGAGAAGTCGGTAAATTAGTAGTTTTTTTATGTTTTTCGTCAATATTATTAAAACTATGCTTTAGCGTAAGGAATGTTCTATAGAAACATGTTCTACATAAAATTTAAAACAAAATAGGTTCTATACATAATTGTTATAAAATCAACGGTTCCAGAGTTACGGAGGGTGAAAAGTGGAGGTTTTCGATACTTTTTATATTTACCGATTTCTCCCCCCTCTCCCCCCCCCCCCAAACCAGACGCTCAAAATGGTGTGACTTTTTTCGGAACATTATGTGGACCATATAGAACAATTTGGTGTTGAAGGATAACTTTCACTTTGGATGTCTGGGTTTTTGGTATAGTTACATATATCATAAATATTGCCCAAAAAATATAAAAAGTATCGAAAACCTCACTTTTAACCCTCCGTAACTCTGGAACCGTTGATTTTATAACAATTATGTATACAACATTTTTTGTTTTAAATTTCATGTAGAACATTTTTGTATATAACATTGTTTACGCTAAAGCATAGTTTTAGAAATATTGACGAAAAACTTAAAAAACGACTAATTTACCGGCTTCTCTCCCATCTCCCTCCCAAACCGGACGCTCAAAATGGTGTAACTTTTTACTGAACAATATGTGGGCCATATAGAACATTTTGGTGTTGAAGGAAAACTTTTACTTTGTATGTTTGGGTTAGGCCTTTTTTTGGACCAGTTATACTATACTACCTCCGTAACTTTGGAACCATTCATTTTAGAAAGATTATGCATAGGGCCTTTTTTATTTCAAATTTAATGTAGAACAATTTTGTATAGAAGGTTGTTCATGCTAAACCGCATAGTTTTAGAAACATTGGCGAAAAACTTAAAAAACTACGAATTTACCAATTTCTCCCCCCTCTCCCCCCCAAACCCGACGCTCAAAATGGTGTGACTTTTTTCTGGACATTGTGTGGACCATATAGAACAATTTGGTGTTGAAGGATAACTTTCACTTTGGATGTCTGGGTTATGCCATCTTTTGGAGCAACTATACTATACTATACAGGGTGTAACGAAAATACAGGTCATAAATTTAATCACATATTCTGGGACCAAAAATAGTTTGATTGAGCCTAACTTACCTTAGTACAAATGTGCATATAAAAAAAGTTACAACCCTATGAAGTTACAAAATGAAAATCGATTTTTTCCAATATATCGAAAACTATTAAAGATTTTTTATTGAAAATGGACATATGGCATTTTTCTGACAGTAGCATCTTAAAAAAAAATTATAGTGAAATTTGGACACCCTATAAAAATTTTATGGGGGTTTAGTTCCTTTAAACCCCCCCAAACTTTTGTGTACGTTCCAATTAAATTGTTATTGTAGTACCATTACTTAAACACACTATTTTTAAAACTTTTTTGGCTCTTAGTACTTTTTCGAAAATTCAGTTTTTATCGAGATATTTTGAATATTTTTCAAATCCACCACATATTTGTATATGGTTAAGTACGATTATGGAGACTAGGTAAAAATATGAAAATTTATGTATGATTTACATTTTTAGGTATATTTTGAACCGTATTAAAAAATAAGCCATATCTCGATAAAAGTTGCCTTCTTGAAAAAATACAGAGGCAAAAAAGTTTTAAAAACATTTTGTTTAACTAATGGTATCGCATTAATAGTTTAATTGGAGCGTACACAAACATTTGGGGGGTTTAAAGGAACAAAACCCCCATAAAATTTTTATGTAAACATACTAAAAAAGAAGCCGCAACTCGATAAAAACTGCCTTATCGAAAAAATACTGAGAGCCAAAAAAGTTTTAAAAATATTGAATTTAACTAATGGTACCACAATAATAATTTAATTGGAAAGTACAGAAAAGTTTGGGGGGTTTAAGGGAACAAAACCCCCATAAAATTTTTATGGGGAGCACAAATTTCACTATGATTTTTCTTTAAGATGCTCCTGCCGTAAGTATGCCACGTATCCATTTTCAATAAAAAATCTCTAATAGTTTTCGATATATTCGAAAAAATCGATTTTCATTTTGTAACTTCAAAGGGCTATAACTTTTTTTATGTGCATATTTATACTAAGGTAAGTTAAGTTCATTCGAACTATTTTTGGTCCCAGAATATGTGATTTAATTTATGACCTGTATTTTTGTTACACCCTGTATATACAGTCATAAGATTCGATTCCAGCAATAAAATTATAATAAATATAATAAAATTGCTGGTAGATAACTTTTACTTTATTATGTTGTAGAATATTATTTTATTTTTGTACTTTTTTAAATAAAAGATTTCTTTTAACATGTCAGATTTATGATTATTTATATTAAGGATAAATTTGTACCTTTTGAATTTCATTTATACTTTTTTCTACTTGCGGCATAAAGCGCAGCCGCGCGCTGTGCGCCCACTGTTGTAATTTATAAAAACGTGCCCGCCCGAGGCATGAGGCAGTGGCGTGCTGGAACTTTTCAAGTGGCCCGGTGATTTTATAGAAAAGCGGCCTCCCATCCTCATTTTACATTCTATTTTCAGGATGTTTTAATCGTTATTTATAAAACAAAAATACAAAAATATAAATTATTTTTAATCAAACATTAAACTTTAAATTCAATGAAATTGTTTAAAATTTGCTGTTTTATTATTTAAGAATAAGCAATCTTACAAATAATAAATATTATCACATGTATGTTGTTTGCAGTAAGGCAGAAACCATAATTTCCTGAATAAATATGTGGTGAGACCGCTCCCGTCCGAAAAAATTTCTGATTCGGTTTCTTTGTGGATTCCTATTCAAAAATGTCTCCTTTAAACAAATCTGAAGGGTGCCGGGCGGAATTTTTGGGCAGAAATTGTTTAAACAATTTTTTTAAACAAATACAAAAGATCACGTTTTTTTTTATTTAGGACATTTATTTTTAGGTTTTCTGGGTCATTCTAAAAAAGAAAGATATTTTTCATTTTTTCCTAAAAATTGATAGTTTTCGAGTTATAGGCGATTTAAAATCTGAAAAATGCGAAAATACGCATTAAAAACTCATATTTAAATTAGTATTTTTGAGGTTGCCAGATACTTATTTTGAAGGTTAAACATTATTCTTCAAGATTCTGAAGAGTGATCGCGTTTAACCTTAATTTATACCGTTGGTTTTTAATTGTTAAATATGCGTGTTTATCCGATTTTTTTGCCGGTGCGGCGAGCTGTATCTCAAAAATCTCCTATTTACCTCCGAAAAATATTTTTTCTATATTCTTTGGGATATTCTAAATAAAATAAGTTTCTTGGCATTTTTCTCAAAAGTTAATAGTTTTAAAGTTATAAGCGATTTAAAATTCGAAAATTGCCAAAACAACGCATTTTTGGATTTTAAATCGCTTATAACTTTAAAAACTGTTAACTTTTGAGAAAAATGTCAAGAAACATAGTTTATTTAGAATGTCCCAAAGAATCTAGAAAAAATATTTTTCGGAGGAAAATAGGAGATTTTTGAAATACAGCTCGCCGCACCGGCAAAAAATCGGATAAACACGCATATTTAACAATTAAAAAACAACGGTTTAAATTAAGGTCAGACGCAATCACTCTTCAGAATTTTGAAGCTGAATGTTAAAACTTCAATTTAAGTATATGGGAACCTCAAAAATACTAATTTAAATATGAGTTTTTAGGCCTCGAAAATGCGTATTTTCGCATTTTTCATATTTTAAATCGCCTATAACTCGAAAACTATCAATTTTTGAGAAAATTTACAAGATTCTTGTTTAGAATGACCTACAAAACTTAAAAATATATGCTTGGGAGCAAAAAAACGTGATCTCTTGTATTTGTTTAAAAAAATTGTTTAAACAATTTCTGCCAAAAATTTCGCCCGACACCCTTCACATTTGTTTAAGGGTGACATTTTTGAATAGGAATCCACAAAGAAACCGAATCAGAAATTTTTCCAGACGGGAGCGGTCTCACCACATGGACTACGCAATATATACATTTAATGTGATTAAAAGATGAAAATAAAATAAAATTTTGAGAATTTTTCAATTATGTATTAAGTTGAATTTTAGTAAATCAATAATAATTATACAAGAGAGTACAAATACAAGTACAGTACAAATACTTTAATTTAACAATATTTAAATGTTAATACAACGCATTAATCTAAACATTATTTTGCAATACCGTAAAAAAAGTTTCTTTTGAATGAGATATTTGAAATTAAAAATCACACTAAATTTTCTCTTTTTTTTTACCACTGTAACTTATTAAAATAAACATTATAGTACCTTGCAGGGACTTTCGGCCCTCTGTAATAATGCAATCTTTCAATCTGCGTTTAATTTTTCAACAATACTTATTAGTTTTCTCAGGATTCGAAAAAAAAAAATAAATAAATGCATTTAAAACACATTGGTGCGAAAATTTTGCGCCTACGCCCTTAAAGAAGATTTTTGAGCAAATTCGTCGATTATTTCATTATTTTTAGGCTCATACAAAGTGTCTTTTTCTATAGCCATTAGCACAAATGTTTCTAAGTGATCTTGTGTTAAATTACTTCTTAACCTATTTTTTATGTATTTCAACGTTGAAAAGCTTCTTTCACAAGAATACTTGTGTCACTGAGAGAGTTAATAAATGCTTATTTATCTGTAGCAATCATGTATGTACATATAGTCTTATTAATTTACTTAAACTGTATTTTACAATCAAAATAGATTTAAATTTTTGTGAAATATTTTGTTAACATCATTCGATTCGAAATTAAAAAAAAATTGTTGTTACATCAGATCTAGAAATTTTTGTGAAAAAAAAACTTATTTGGCCGGCCTCAAGAGGCCGCAGCCTCTCGGTGATTGCACCGTTTCATTTATATGGCCAGCACGCCACTGGCTTGAGACAGATCTGTGAAGTAGAGAATGTATTTTCAGAACGAGATGTTAAAAGAGTATAACTCGTACCAATAGTGTAAAAGAAATTTGGAATAAACTAATCCAAAGTCGAATGTATGATTTTTAACTGATACCTACCACTAAAAATATTACAATATTGGCAGTGGCGTAACAAACTCCGTCGGGGCCCCCTTTAAAAAATTACCCAATGCGACATGTGTAACAAATACTTATATGTGTTACAGCCCAGTAAATCAACGTAAAATATGGCGATACCGTGTAATTTTCAGTGTCACCACCGAAGTGGTCAACTCAAGACTTTTCGAGTTATTTATGAGTAAAAATGTTTATTGTTCAACAAAAAAAACCACGTTTTTAGGCGATTTTTCGCGATTCAAAGAGTAAGTAGTCGATCGAAAAGAATATTGTTAGCAAAAATGTATCTAGCTTATAAAAAATGTGAAACAAAAATGAAGTCTATCGACTCAGTAAAAGAAAACTGGTAGCGCATGAAAAGTTTTTCTTATTCGTCAAATTTCAAATCGAATCTTTTAACGTGATATGAGTAAAAAATGAAATACTGTTCGGGGAAATTCATTAGAACTTTTTTAAAGTGTTTAAAAGAAGATTTATTTTTTAAAAAAATTTATAGCATCAGAACTAAGCCAGTTACGCTCAAAATACAGTTAATCGTATTTTTTGGTAAAAAATTGTGAAAATCTCCCCATATTTAGCACGCCAAATGAAACTAATCATTATCGCCTTAAAAATTACCTAACTTTTTTATACGACCTGTAAGTTTCACCGGTTCAAAGTGCTTATTTTTAAAAGGGTTCTAGTTTAAGGGCTTGAACGAGTCACTAATCACGAGTACATGCAAATTTTAAACAGCCATGTCTTAACCAATTTTTGTCTTACAGAAAAACAAAATAAAGCCAAAATATTTATAAAAGCAAGACCTACCTACATTTCTTTACTCTTTGAGATTTTTCGTATCACTAATACTTTTTAAGTTATTTTGAAAAAAGGCATTTTTCCAAAATAAAAAAACTTTTAAAATTTTTCAAAAATAAGAATTTTGAACCGGTCAAACTTACAGATCATATAAACAATAAATATTTAAAGTAAATGGTAAAGCGCTAATGATAAATTTTATTTGGGGTGCGAAAGAGCGGCAGATTTTCACGATTTTTTTTTACCAAAAAAGGGGCCAACTTTATTTTGAGCGTAACTCGTATAGTTTTGGTGCTAGAAACTTTTATAAAAAATAAAAATAAAGCTTTTTTGAAACATTTAAAAAAGTTGTAAGAGGTTTTCCAGAAAATTGTTTTATTTTTTGGTTATTTCAGGTTGAAATATTCGATTTGGAATTGGACAAATAAGAATAATTTTTCATAATGGTAGGGGAGCAAAGTATGCTAAATGTGCAGTCACTCAAGCGCTTTGGGGACCTATTGGGTTGTGAAGAGTAGGTCCCAAAACCAAAAAAAGTTAAGTAGAGTTTTCCATTTTAGTGGGCGCTTGCCATTATTTAATTTAATTTTCCTTTTCCAACAAGCGTTTTTTCCGATTATAACGCCATATATCCATAATTCGAAAAAATGTTTCGAATGAAAGTTACTTATTTTTACGTAATGAATCCAAATCTGCAATAAAAAATGAGGACTCCTATTTAAGATTTTAAAGTAACCCCCCACCCCACATCCAAGGGGGGTCGTGTTTGATGCCATTCGATAGATTTTTCAAAAATATTGAATAAGTGTATTTTACAGTTTTTCGATCTGATGTTCATTTCACGAAATATCGCGGGATTCGTGTTTAAAATATTAAATTTACCCCCACCCCTCTACGTGGTAAGTCGTGTTTCTCCCCACACGTACCAGGTTTCTCCCCATATGCTAATCTGACGCGCTCGAGTAACTGCAAAAATCCCCGCTTGGGCTCCCCTACCATAAGCTTCAACTGTGCTTTTACTGTGTCTTCATGGACTTCGTGAATAAGTACACCATTTTCTGAATCTTATAAGCTACATTTTGGCTACAAATATTTTTTCGATATCTAATATTGAATTCGATAAATAATTATTTTTGAGTTACTTGCAGAAAACCCGTCTGAAAACGTTATTTTTTTTTAATAAACATTTTCACTCGCAAATGACTTGAAAAGTATTAGCATAGATAAAGAAACTCTATAGAAGAAAAAAAGTTGCTTATACAGTAGACTCGCGATTATTCGAGGTATCTGGGACCGTGACTACCTCGGATATGGAAAAACTCGGTTAACACTGAGATTGGTTATGTTGATAGAAAAACACGTAAATAACCATAACTGTGGATATTTTAATCACAAAACTAATAACTTTTACTGTCTATAAAAGATAAAAACATTTACCTTATCAATATTACTGTTTAAAAAAATATTTGTTTGATTTTTGCGTAAGCTTCATTCCTGTTTTTGAGGCGGCGATGTTGCGCCAAGGTTGAAAGTTGTAACTCACCAGTTATGACTTTTGCCTCGGTTAACCGAGGGGCTCGGATAACCGAGAGTCGGATAATCGCGAGTCTACTGTAATTAGTAAATTTATACATTTCCGGACTTATTTTAAACGTATGTTTTTTACCCCAAGGAGGCGTGTCACCCCCCGAAGTAAAAGCAACCAACGGCATAAATCCAACTTTGAAGTGGAGTGTAACTAGAACCTAAATCCAAATTGTCAAGCAAATACGTCCGTAGTGACTCTGATAATTTCACTCCAAAACTGTCATTTACTGAGCTATTGGTGTATTCATGCATTGTTTATGACGACTTAAATTTTTCATCTTTATTGGTATAGAATAAAATAGAACAAAAATTATTAAATGATTACATTAGTATTATTCTATGACATGAACAACTTTCTTCGTGCACTATCTACTGTCAGCGAATATAATATCTACAATTTTATTAATTCGGATGGACAACTTCATTTTCAATACTGCACTGCTTATGCACTGCAAAAAACGTATGTATGCAAATAATATAAAAACACATTTTTACATATATTAGACAACAAGATGGGGCCCTTGACATATTGAGGCTTCATGCTGCGGGGGCCTCTGTTACGCCTCTGGATAATTGTATCAAAATACTAAACGTAGGTAAATATTAAAAAGAAAATTTCGGCAAATTGCAATTCTCGAATCTTTCAATAGTCACCTACAAAGCATTATAGTTTATTGTCGTTACCATAAAATTTCGGTAGGCCGGAAGGGATTAAGTTTCTAGATATTATGAGATGATTCACTTGGCAAATACGTCTATCTAGAAATTTACGTTTTTAATTTTAAACACACAACGTAAAATAATATAACAATAACAGATTTTTACATAATATCAGATGACAAGATGGGGCCCCTAAGCGATTGGGGCCCCCGCAAGCTTCACGCTGCAGGGGCCTCTGTTACGCCCCTGAATAATGGTTAAGTAAATCTCTTAGAAATGTATGAAACAAACTTCCCTTTCAATATGTCTAATAAATCTAAATCAAATAAATTTACTCACCCAAGGGCATTTTTTTTGTATCCAACTCGAACTCCAACATAAGATTTTTCATAGTGTTCACATCAAATATAACTTTGATGAGATCTTGTACTCGGGGATGCAGCTTCGAATCGCACTCGACGATGTCCAGTTTTTGAGCCTCCTCCTCTAAGTAGTCCATCTCGATGGGGTACTTTCTTCCAGGGACTTTTTTAAAGTTGTGTCTATTCCGCCACTCGTTTCCAGATTTCTCTTTGTACACTTTTTCGAAGTTTTCTTTGGCGTCGATCAAAGAGTCCATCTCTTCAAGTTTTTTACCTGTTGCGAGAGAAAATAACAATGACAAAATGAAATGAAATATCATCAGGTTGGTAAATTATTATTCCTATGGTTTTTAAGAAGTTGAGTAGTGGTTACTACATGGAACATTAGATCACTGAACACAAGAGACCAAGAAATAGCTCAAGCTCTGAAAGAGAAACAGGAAATAAAAATAAACTTTTTTTAACGAATAACGACACGAGAATAAACAACACGTTTTTTGACCACAAAGACCAACATAATTATAGATTCAATAACACCTGTGGACAAAGATCTAAGATATATTATGTTATAACGAACAAAGATATACTTGCATCAAAAACAAGTAATTGGACTTCGTAAGTCCTAGGTTTTCACCCAAAGTAATCGAAAGTAGAACTGGAAGTCGATATTTGAACGGTTCGTGTAATGCGTCGATCGATATACGATTTTACTAATTTTGAGTCATTTTTAATAAACTTTGGATCATCATTGTTTAAACAGAAATGACTTCAAAACAGGAACTAAACATTAAAACTCAACTTTTCAATACGCTTCGATTGATGTGTTACGTGTACTATTTCTGCGACTATTCGCGGTGTGCAAGTACTAGGAATGGAATTGAGAAACGATCGTGCGCGAATAGCGGAGAAATATTGCAACTTTCTTAAATAATTCATATTGTATATATATATATATATATATATATATATATATATATTTATATATATATATATATATATATATATATATATATATATATATATACGAATTTCACAAATTTTTTTTTTTGGGTATTGAAGTCAAATTGGGGCTTTAAAGTATACTATTGTCTAATATTCGAGCTTTCGGAAATGTTTATTTCCTTTTTTCAAGAATGTCTACAATGCAATAAGAAAAAAAAAATATTAGAATATTTATCAAAGAACAAATAGTAATGAGTAACTTACCAGAATTTAGATTATAAAAAAATGTTGGTTACTATACATAAGATTAAAAATATCAATGGTAAACGGCTGTTGTACATTTTGAATAACATAAAAAACAATAAAAATTCTTAGCAAAAACACTTAACAAAGGATAAAAATTAGTTAAATTTTGAAGTAATGATCTAAATTTGATTGACTTTTAAAAAGTTGTTTATCATAAATACATGGCTGACAAAAACTAAATGTAACTATGGTAATAGTATATAGGTGTTTATAAGGAATTGAATAAAAATCTATGATAAGAAAATAAGGAAATTTATGTTTTCAAAAAGTAGAAAAGTTAATGTTAAATATTAGTGATATTAATTAATTTTGTCAAAGTTTGGTACCAATTTCAAAAGTACAGGAGATTTGAAAAATCTTTTGATAAAAAGAAATTGAAATTTGAAATTGGTACCAAACTTTGACAAAATTAATTAATATCACTAATATTTAACATTAACTTTTCTACTTTTTGAAAACATAAATTTCCTTATTTTCTTATCATAGATTTTTATTCAATTCCTTATAAACACCTATATACTATTACCATAGTTACATTTAGTTTTTGTCAGCCATGTATTTATGATAAACAACTTTTTAAAAGTCAATCAAATTTAGATCATTACTTCAAAATTTAACTAATTTTTATCCTTTGTTAAGTGTTTTTGCTAAGAATTTTTATTGTTTTTTATGTTATTCAAAATGTACAACAGCCGTTTACCATTGATATTTTTAATCTTATGTATAGTAACCAACATTTTTTTATAATCTAAATTCTGGTAAGTTACTCATTACTATTTGTTCTTTGATAAATATTCTAATATTTTTTTTTTCTTATTGCATTGTAGACATTCTTGAAAAAAGGAAATAAACATTTCCGAAAGCTCGAATATTAGACAATAGTATACTTTAAAGCCCCAATTTGACTTCAATACCCAAAAAAATTTGTGAAATTCGTATTTCCAATCAAGTCAATCAAAATACTACTTGTATATATATATATATATATATATATATATATATATATATATATATATATAGCGACTGTTTTACAGCATCATATGCCGTTTATCGCAATTCGTACGCCATTGTTTTCTGTTTTGCCATGAATCTATTTCTATATTTCTTCTATTCATGGCTATATTGATCCCTTTTTCCCAAGACTTTTTTGGTCTTCCTTTTTTCCTTCTTCTTTTTGGGATCCACCTCCAGGTTTTAATTGGTAATCTCTCATCATGCATTCTTTTCATGTGTCCGTACCAGGATAGTTGTTTTCTCTCTATCGTATCCGTTAATGTTGTTTCCACCTTCATCATTTCTTTTATTCTATCGGTTCTTACATGATCGTGTAATGTTAATCTACAGCATCTTCGCCAAAAATTGTTCTCTACTGCGTTTATTCGGTTCTGCATTTTCTTATTTATTGTCCAGATTTCTGAGCCATATGTAACTGTACTTTCAATAAATGTTTTATATAGTTGTTTTTTTGTACTTTCTCGTATATCTTTACTCCATAGTAATGAGTTTATCTGACTTGTGATGGCTCTTCCTCTACCTAATTTTTGTTGTATGTCTGTTTCGTCGTTTCCATCTTCCGTCAATGTAACTCCCAGGTATCTATATTCTTTAGTGTTTTTTATTATTTTTCCTTCTAAGTCTAGGTCTTCGCCTGTGATTCACAGGCAATTCATATTGTCAATTGAAATTGTCAAATTGACGTACATTTCATATCTACTTTTATTGAAGAAGAAAAATTATATGTTGCTCCACAATATTGATATGATAAGCAATTATTATATAAAGGTAAATTTAATTAATTGTATTTTGCTTGCAGTACTGCATTTTAACAACTAATTTTATTTACTACATACAGTTGTTTACGTGTTAATAACATAACCTGAATCTTATTTTTTCTTCTTATTATTTTTTTGGACTATGGCCTTGACAATTATCCAGTAACCAGGACTAATATAATTGGCCAATATAATTAAAAGTGCGAATAAAGTTGCAGAGCGTAGAAATAGGTGTCGCTTTCTACCTGGTATAATGACGTAGGAGTTATATTGAAAAGGCAAATATAAGATATAGAAACATAGTATAAACTAAACTTGTTACAAGTTTAAATAAAATAAAGGTAAAAATATGTACTACTGATATTTTTGTATCCGTCTTCTACTTAAAGTTCCATCTTCTATCGAAGGTTGGAAATCATCATGGCAATGCGGACCCTGTTGACTGCCGCTCTATATAGATGACAATGGATGAAAAGCACTATAGAGCGTTACACTAGATTATAATCTCATTATGGATAGGCTGGATTTTGCTGCTGTATCACATAGGTCCAGACCATTTTGAGTATGGTATGTATACCAACAGTTTGTTACAGAAATTCTTCTTGACAACTATTTGAGGTTATGTTTATTTGTTTTTGATGATTAGTTTCTGTTAATGAAGTAATTCATTATGTGTTATTGTTATTGAGTTTAATTAAATTAATTTTTAGCCTTCTAAGATTGCTTATAAAAAAACTATGTTTTTCATATCACGTATTTAAAACGTGATAAAAATTACGTGAGTTATGGTGGGACAAATCGACGTAAAAACTACGTTTTTCATATCACGTATTTAAAACGTGATAAAATGACGTGAATTATGGTGGGACATATTCACGTAATTTTCGACGTCGAAAAAACGTGATAAACTGACGTCGTTTGGTGATAATTTTGACGTTTTTTCAACGTTTTGTAAACGTTATTTGGTTGGCTGGGAACAAGGCAAATACATATAAGATATAGAAACATAGTATGAACTAAACTTGTTACAAGTTTAAATAAAATAAAGGTAAAAATATGTACTACTGATATTTTTGTATCCGTCTTCTTCTTTAAGTCCCATCTTCTATCGAAGGTTGGAAATCATCATGGTAATGCGGACCCTATTGACTGCTGCTCTAAATAGCTCTGCACTACTGCATTCGAGCCATTCCCGTAAGTTCTTAAGCCAGGATTGTTCTTCGTCTTCCCACATTTGGCTTTCTTTTGATTTTGCCTTGCATAATAAGTTGTAATAATGAGTATTTTTGCCCTCTCATCACATGTCCCAAGTAATCCAGTTTTCATCTTTTGATAGTTAATATTATTTCCGCTTTATGTTCTATCCTTCTAATTACTTCCACACTTGACATTCTTTGAATCCATGATATTCGTAGGATTCTTCTGTAACACCAAAATTCAAAAGCGGCCAACTTATTCAAATGGACTTGTTTTAATGTTCACGCTTCCAAGCCATAAAGAAGAGTAGAGAACACGTAACACCGAAGCATCCGTACCTACCTCCAATCGTGGTTCCAATTCTTCCCCAAGATCTAAACACCCAATAACTGTCTCTGCCGTCAGCTTCCAGCAACTGCAACTTATAATAACTATTCTTCCCCGACTGAATGTCAGTCAAACCTAAAATGGCGGTATATTTATCGTTGCCATTTTGGTACACATGGGTTGTATTTTGGAGCCCAGAGTCGGGATCCACCGCAGTTCCTCCTTCAGACTTCAACTTGACAGATTCTGGTACGAACATGGTGAAAATGCTTTGTGATTTCGAATTAGAGCTGGTGGATGCTGGCTGTGGCAGGCGTACCGTAGGCTGTAAATATCACGACGTCAATAACTTATCAGTGATTTATTCAGTGATCTAAAAATAGACCAGCGTCCTATTTATAGATCACTGAATTTTTTTTAAACTATTAAATAACATTTGTTTAAATTTAAAGGAAAATTGTCCATATATATTTTACTCTGTAGTATAAGTATATAAGTACATATATTATAAGCATCCCCTCAATACCTCAATCAACGGCATCAGACAAATAATTTGATGACTTTGTGTAAATTACTCATTTAATAATACAAGTTTCATAACAGCCTTTTTGAAGTTATACTTCTTTAGGCGTGATTAAGAGTAAAATTTCATAATACTGCGCGCATGCGCACACATACAGTATGGCGTTTAGTTGCTAAATCTTTCAAGTTATGTATAAATATATCAGTGCAAGAAAAGGTGTGAAAAGAATATATTAGTGTTTTTAGTAAATATATTTATTATAATTTTTGTGTCTTTGGATTGTCTTCTTCAGGAGTAAGATGAGGATTTTTAAAACATTTTATTGTATATTTATTATACTTCACCTTGTCTGTTTGTTATCGTGAATTGTCATTAAATACGTCCGAACCGATACAGACACAGTCCTCGTAGCGTATTTGGTATAGCATTCGGCTAGAGATCGAGAGGTCTTGAGTTCGAATCCGGAGCAATCCTATACTTTTTTTTTTATTTTTTTGAAAGTGGTAAGCACAAAATTAGTTTGGTGTTTAAAAAAAATTAATACAAACTGTTTAAAGTATATTTATTTTTAAGAAATCATATAATAGAAGTATAACTTCTTACGTGCGTACAAAGTACACACACATTCTTTTTTTATTGTTTAGATTGATCGAGTCAAACTTTATCGTTCAACTTGACATTTCTCAGACAAGTTGAATCAGGTTTGAAGTGTATGAACATTTGTTGGTCGACTTGAATCACTATTATCTCGTGAGTCTGCGTAAAAAGTTATCCTTCAAATCAACAAAATGAGTTTAAAGTGGCCAGAGAGTGTTAGTTCAGATTTTTATATCCTTCTTACAGGCATCTTTCAGTGTGTCACAGTTTTTCGATTTCTTTCTAACGCATTGAGTTGTAAGTGACAGAAAAAAGGTACGTCCGTGATTAAAATCGTTTATAACATTTATTCTGGTTGTTGATAGATGGCGCTATAATCGAACAAAAAATAATTTATATAATATATAATAATATTAATAATATTATTATCTATACGACTATAATCTGTACAATTTATAAGACTATACAAATAAAAGAAAATACCTTTTTATAAATGAAATAAACACAATTGATTTGTTTTTATACCAAATTACGATTACGATTCTGACAAGTGTCAGATTTAACTAAAATGTCATGCTATGATTCTCTACATTCTTAAAATCACATTATATTACCTCATTAATGACACACTGAAAGACTGAGAAGAACTTTGAAATATAGACGTATATGTTGGGGGGGGGGTCAAAAATCTTCAAAAATTGCATTACGCCATAGTTAAACGCCCATTGGAGTGCGTTACGTAGGGGGGGGGAGGGTCAAAAATCGTAATACTTGAACGCTCCCATAGATACTTGCGAAGTACACGAGTCGTTTGAGGCCGGCTTAATATTTTAACGAATATTATAATACCCTCTCTCTCTCGAAGGATCGGGGTATTCTCGATGTTCGATAAGGTTCCGCAGACAGGATGTCACCGCAATCGAAAGTTCCAGAGCCGGTCCCAAATAGTATAAAAGAGGGGACTTTTATGAACCGAATTCAGTGATATTTTGACTTTAATGCATGTTATAAATGTAAAAGAAATTGTAGATATCAATTATATGTTTTTAATATTATGTTTTAGTGTGTAAAACTGAAGCCTAATAAATTAAATGTTTTCAATTAAAATAAAGTGTTAAAAGTATAATAAAGTAAAGAATTCATTACAGTACTTACATCAGTTCCCCAACTACAAATGCTCTTCTTAATAATCAGATCTGGGATTTTTCCGGAATTGTATTTGGCCACTTTCAAGAAATCTTCCGAAACAGCATGGATTCCTTCAGATTCCGCTTCTTGCATTCTACTGCCCAATTTTTCCACTTCCTTTTCCGTCGTAATGAGAGCCATAACTGTTTTGTCTATTTTGGTAACGATTTTACCTCCCAAAGCTGTCACTTCTTCCGTTATGGCTTCTTTACTTTTATCCGAATGTCCAAGGATGACAAATTTCATTTCGTGTAGAGGTGGAAGATCTCTTTTAACTCGTGGCCTTGAAAATAAAGTACTGTAGCGTGACTATTGTAATTACTTATAATTACAATAAAACTAGCGGTTCGTGTATTTATTTACGACTTTATTATTTATTTATACAAGTTTACTTTACAAACTTTAGCTTAAGACCCACTCTATTTACAAATATGTCCTATTTATATATGCGATACAGATATTCCAGAAATATCTATATATCTCCAGCTATGTCCATGTGACTCGACCGCTTGCACGTCATCGGCGCTGCATCGGCGTATCTCGAAACATCGATAGTGTTCTGTCTGTGCGGAGACGGGAGCTGGTATACGAGGGTAGGTCAATAATTATTTTGTTACACTGCTCCCCTCTTAAGATCTGAGCGTCCCGATCAGCAACTCTAGATGGCCCAGGATGGCGGAATCTACAGGATTCTCCAGCTCTGCATACACCCCTAGAAAAGAAGTAACAGTCTACTGTCTTTGAAGGGTATGACATCTTCGGGTTCATGCAACACACAGTAATCCGTACGCCAGTTTCTCTGAAGATCACTTCCAGCATGCTTCTCACAATCTTCCAATCCAGATTTTCTACTGCATGGCCAATTTTTGGTAAAGCCAAATCTTTGATGTCATAATTACAGACCATTTTCTTCAAATTAGTTAGAGCACGCCATATGTTCTCGTAGCTTGGCGTGTCCGTATAAGACTTCCTGGTCACTATATACAGCAAAGATCGAGGACCATCTTCCAATCGCAATACTCTTCCAATTTTAGGTTGTTGATTCGTTAACTCGTCCAGGCGGCCGAACTTTCTATTGAATACGGACGAGATTCCTTTAGTCATCTCGAGGTCTTGGGCAACACAGTGGGCTAGAGAGACGTTTTCTGGAACACCAAACAGATCTTGCTGAACTTCTGTGGTCACGCCGAATCTAGCACTCTTTCTTTCTGCGTAATTTGACATAAATTCCTTAAAACTTGGCTGTGGTGCATCTTTCATCTCCTGTTGGAGGACTCGGGCTTCCTCTGTTTCATTTGAGCCAGCATATGGTGCAAGACGATTTATGTGAATAACTTTTGGTTTACCGTTTGGTAACTTCTTAATTCTGTATATTACGTCATTTATTTTCTTCTTAACTTCATACGGACCTTCCCATTGTCTTTGCAGTTTAGGACACAGGCCTCGACGACGTTGTGGATTATAAAGCCAGACAAGATCACCTACTTCGAAGCTTTCATTCTTGCAGCGAGAATCATATTGATCTTTCATTCTGTCACTGGCTATCTGGATGTGTTGTCGGGCAAGTTCATGAATGTTGTTCATTCGTAACTTCAGGCGGTCTACGTATTCTTCGCCTGCAACATATTCCTCGGAAGGTCTGCAGCCAAACTCTAGGTCGCAGGGCAAACGAACTTCACGACCCAACATCAGGCAGGTTGGTGTTTGACCTGTAGTTTCATTCACGGCCGAGCGGTAGGCCATCAGGAATAAATGAATGTGTTGGTCCCAATCTCGCTGATGTTCAGATACAACTTTGGACAAGTGTTTACCCATCGTTCGGTTCATCCTCTCGACCATTCCATCTGATTGAGGATGCAGGGGTGTTGTTCTGGTCTTATTGGCACCAATCAATTTACAAACGTTTTGGAAAAGAGCTGACTCAAAGTTTCGCCCTTGGTCGGAGTGGATCTCCAAGGGAACACCAAATCGGCTGAAGAATTCTTTAACAAGTACCTCTGCAACGGTAGCAGCTTCTTGATTCGGTAATGCATAGTCCATGGCTACCAGAATGTATTTATTTCCAGCATCGGTTTCTGGAAATGGACCTGCAATGTCGATTGCTACTCTTTCCATAGGACTTCCAACATTGTACTGTCTCATGGGTGCTCTCTTTTTACCAACTGGACCATTACCGGATGCACACAGTTCACATTTCTGGCACCATCTTCTTACATCATCTTTACAGTTCACCCAATAGAACCGTTCTCGAACCTTTTGCAGAGTCTTCGTAATACCAAAGTGTCCACCTGATGTACCGTCATGCAACTGACGCAATACTTCTGACACTTTACTTTTAGGTACAATCAACTGAAGCTTAGATTCTGTACCATCATCGTTCTCAAAGGTTCTGTACAGAAGATCATCTTTTAGTATCAGGCAATTCCATTGGCTCCAGTAGGCCTTGACTTCCGGACTACATGCACTAATGTTTTGCCAACTAGGTCTCTCACCTCGACGCATCCAATCCAATACTCTTTTTATACATGGATCGTCTTCTTGGGCTTCTTGTAACTGTTGTGGCTGCCATTGCTCATTAACGACGGTAGTTCGTCTCACAGGGCAAAGCTGTTCATCTACTTTAAGCCGGTGATTACAACTTTCACTGCATGGCCGTATCGAGGAAGCATCTGTATTTGAACCAACTCTTCCAGCCCCCTTCATGCGTCTCTTCGGCATCGTGTCACGAATCACCCTCCGTACCATTTCCACCAAACGTTCATCTTTTCTCTTATCGCCTTTTTCCACGGTTATTACTCGATTGTTTCGTGAAGCTTGGCTAGCTGCTTCGTGTTCCAAGGCAATAGCAAGTGCTTCATCTAAAACTTTCGGTCTTGCTAGTCGTAAAGCTTTCTGTAGTTCACTATCTTTCAGCCCATTGACAAAGGTATCTACCGCAATTTCTTCTAAAACGCTGTCTGGCACCTCCGGATAAGCCAACCGCACCACACGAGCCACATCTGCTTCAAATTCTTGCAGATTCTCACTTGCTCGTTGACTTCTACTTCGCAGTTGTGCTTTGTATACTTGTTGTAGATGGGCATCTCCATAGCGTTTTTCTAGACGAGTGAACAAGGTCTGGTAACAATTTTCTTGACCCTTGGGAATTGACCTTAATATATCTGCAGCATCACCTCGTAAAGCAGCAGTCAAGGAAACAGCCTTTTCTTGTTCGGTCCAATGATTGGCGGTCGCAATAGCTTCAAACTGTCTAAGATATATGGACCAAGAGGACTTTCCATCAAATGGTGGTAATTTGAATCTCATATTATGCGACGTTTCGTCTCTCGGTAGTTCATCTTTCACTAAAGGATCTAACGTTGCTGCATTAACTGATGGTTGTACTTTTGTATCG
Source organism: Diabrotica virgifera virgifera (assembly GCF_917563875.1). Classification (NCBI taxonomy): domain Eukaryota; kingdom Metazoa; phylum Arthropoda; class Insecta; order Coleoptera; family Chrysomelidae; genus Diabrotica; species Diabrotica virgifera. The sequence goes on along the minus strand of NC_065451.1, from coordinate 9,056,784 downwards.
GTTATCCTGCTCTCTAGCTGTTTGATCTTTTCTTCTACGGTCTCTACACTTTTCTGCATCTTATCGAATGTTCTAGAAACTTCTTCAAATTTCTCATTGTTCTGTTTACAAACTTCTTCTAGTTTTTCGTTGTTTTGCCTACAGACCTCTTTAATTATTTGAGAAGTCTCATCGAATCTTTTAGCAACATTTTCGAATTTCTCGTCGCTTTTTCTACTAACTTCTTCAAGTTTCTCGTCGCTTCTTCTACTAACTTCTTCAAGTTTCTCGTCGCTTCTTCTAGAAGTTTCATCGATCGTTTCAGAAACAGTTTTTAATTTCGATAAGATTACTTGTTCTGCTGACTGGAAGTGGAACGTCTTTGGGTCTTCTCCGTTCTTCGTGAGGACATCCTCGAGTCGTGCTTGTAGGACTATCTTGAGCCCACTGCTGTCCAGATCCCGTTCCTCGAGCTGTTCACGGAGCTGTTTTACTGTAAGTTCTTGTAGCAACATCTTTGGTCGGCACACACGTACTTTCCAAAATGTCTTTTAACAGTCTTTCCGAATACCGAACAATCAACGCACTTTAACTATTCCCGACGAATAAAGTCCAAAAGTATTTTAAAGTCTTTCCGAATACCGAACAATTAACGCACTCCGGTTATTCCCGACGAATAAAGTTCAAAAGTCTTTTAAAGTCTCTCTGTAATTCACTTATTTATATCGCACTAAGTTAACCGAACACCGACATCAACTGTAACGTGACTATTGTAATTACTTATAATTACAATAAAACTAGCGGTTCGTGTATTTATTTACGACTTTATTATTTATTTATACAAGTTTACTTTACAAACTTTAGCTTAAGACCCACTCTATTTACAAATATGTCCTATTTATATATGCGATACAGATATTCCAGAAATATCTATATATCTCCAGCTATGTCCATGTGACTCGACCGCTTGCACGTCATCGGCGCTGCATCGGCGTATCTCGAAACATCGATAGTGTTCTGTCTGTGCGGAGACGGGAGCTGGTATACGAGGGTAGGTCAATAATTATTTTGTTACAGTACACTTCAGCAAAACTATTATTTACTACACGTTGAGTGTTTTTTATATTTTGCATATAGAGATAGAATGAAAGTCATAGGGTACATGGTAATACTGGGGAATTCTAGCACTCGAATAGGCAACCAAGCACAACTAGAATTAAGCAAAAACATAACGATATTTTAAAAACGAAAATGGAGAATTTTCTTCTGTACGAATAACGAACTAAGAATATACAACACTTTTTTGACCACGAAGATCAACACAAATATACATATGTTCAATATTAACCGTGAACAAAGATCTTTGATACGATTGGGTATGCTATAACCAACAGATATATACATCTATCAAAAGCAATGGACGTAAGGTAACTCAACTCAGAAGATGTAGGTAGCGACCATAGCCTAATAGTACATGTAAAATCAGTATCATCATGAAATAATCACAATCAAGGAAGCGGCACCTACGCACAAACAAAAATCAGAATAGAAGGATTAAATGCGAAATCCACGGAATACTTATACAGAAAGAGAATATCAGAGAAGATTGCTGAGAATGAATATTAGAAAACAATAACATCAAGGAAAGTTAGAAAAAAACTAGGAAAAAAACATAATTAACGCAGCAACTGAATCACTTGAAGAGAGTAAGAGAGGAAAGTAATAAACACTTTACAGTGCCTTATCCAAGGATGTTGGCCATTACAGTTGCCCATTTAATCTTATTTGCAACTGCACTGAATAGTTCTATGGAGGTTATATTCGCGTATTGTCGTAGGTTCGCCTGGTGTCTTCCTGGTCCGTTTTTGCTATTGATTTTGCTTTCGATTTTAAGTTGGAGCAGTTCATACTTTTGATTTCTTACGATGTGACCAAAATATTGTATTTTCCGTTCTTTTATTACACTAGTCAACAAATAAACAAAAAAAAGTTCCGACTGATGTTAAAATGACTGTACTGGGGAGTTTAAAGCGTCCTGAATGCGAATTCAAACACCAAAATATTCCACCACGTATAGTCTAGTCGCAACATAGTGGGTCCCGTGGGAAATTCTAGCTCGCCGTGATTTGATGGTGGTATTATAGGTTTTTTGGGTCGCTGAATCCAATGGAAGTGGCCTGGAAGCCCAAAGGTGGTGCGTTTAATTGTTATTAACAAACTATGGTAAAATTAGGTATTTTTCAGGAATTATTAGAAGGCCTGTAGATAAATTGATAGTATTAAGGTCTTCTCTGGTGTATTTTTGGTCGCTGAAGCGAATGCGCCCAAGTAGCAATTTGTCGACGCGACAACGTTGTCTACCGCGTGGCAACGTTTTGTTACAACGTTGTTATTGCCTAGAAGACGACCCAATTCTGCACTAATTTGGTGGACGATTTGTGAGTTGTCTTGACGTTGCCTAGGCAACCTTAAGCGTTGCATAAGACAACTGAAGCGACTATAAAAAGTGCCTGCGTGCAATGGTTGCTCAAAGAGTCGGACTGGTTATGTTTTTTTACCTATATATAAAGTAAACTATTTTGACATCATATCAGGTATTTAAATTTATATAAATACATAAATAAGGACTTAAACAAAATTACCTGATGTGAAATTTATAAACGCATCTCAGATTACCGTCAAATATGGATATTCCACCTTTAAAAAACACACGCGCTCATTTTTTATCACCATTTTAACAAAAAATATGCAAATTTAAAAAATCTAATTTTAATATAAAAGCCAGAATTTATGTTAAAGATGTTTTGTATAAATTTAATGTATTGATGGTGCTTTTAAAGGTATTAGAAAATGCCTGCATTTTTTATATTTTGTGTTTTTATTTTCTTTACATTCCAAAAAAACCAAAATGGTGCATTAAACAACGTTACCAATATTACTTAAAATATACCTTATTACCAACCATAGACGGATGAGACAACCCAGAAGTCCAATCGCCGACCAAACACGGCCTGGACCGACTATCCCAACCACTTTAGAACGCACCCTCTTATTGGGTGACAGAGGTCATGTGACCAGTGCAATGAAGTGCATCATTCTCCTTAACAGCGTTGCCACATTTAGTAGATATCTACTGTTTTGGTATATTTTTGATATTATTTAAAAAATTCTAGTAGGCAATGTTTTTTATTAGATGTTTGGTATATTTCAATATTTTGTTATCACTAAAATAAAATTTGTTTTTTAATAGTATTCACCCCATTTTTAAACTAATTTTCAGACATTTTGTTACAATTTCCCAATGTCATTACCGAAAATAAGATTCAGAACGTAGATGATGATAATAGATGGACAGAGAAATGAAACTGGTAAATACCAGATCTAAATAAGGAAATCTTCATATAATTGGTTTGGAGAATTTTCAAAATGATTGTAACGCTCGGTTTCATAATCAGTTAAAGTGCGGATTTTAAATTTTAAGTAAGTTGGTACCTACCTTTATCACAATTCATATATGGGTAAATGTCAACTTTAAAGTGAACTTTACTTAATGTTTACTTTAAGTTGATTATGAAACCGGGCGATTTTGACAGGTAACCGTTAACACAGATTTTACTGTATTTACAGGGCCTAAAAAGAATCTACTGATTTTATTGATTTTTTGAAAGATCCCGCTGCAAGATAATTGAAAGAACTACTATCCGCTGCAAGATAATTCGGATGGAATTCAGACAAAATATGTACAAAAAGTACATATTTTGTCGGAGTTTCAGCCAAATTATCTTGCAACGGATATAGTACTGAAAGAGTAAGAACTGGCCTGGCAACCCTGTCTAGCAAAGCTGATACAAAGATTTAAGCTTATCAAATCTACTGATAAAACAATGGACAATGGAGAAACCAGCTAATAAAAAACAAATAAACAGGTTGTTAAATAGATCGAAAATTTCCAGCAAAATAAAATATAAAATAATAAGAAAAAAGTAAGGTTATAAAGTAAATTCTTTTTTTGCTCCTGAAGTTGCCGTAAACGTGTCACACATCTATAGAACTATACGTAAAGGCCCTGGGGTCGTGAGAGACAACTACCTAGTCGGCCAGAAAACCCATGGGCGTAAATTAGTTTAGCATTATAACGTTTTTAAGTAGTTGCGATTGTTGAAAAAACTTAACTGTGATATGTAGTTGTCACAATAGTAATAACTTAGTTGCCAATATAACTAAAGATATTACTTAACGTTGTAACATCGTAATGTCAGTCGGTTTAGGGGTCGTTGGCCGAAACAACTGAAAGTCCACTGTGGCAACGTTATATACAGTGCATTTGTTTGTACTGACAACCAATGAGTCGAAAAATTGCTACTTGGGCGACTAGTCGCGATTACCCAAAATATGTTCTTATTTTGTTAATAACAAAATAATTGTTTATTTGCCGAAAAGCTCGAAATAATGCACTATCTACAGCATGTTTGTAGTCTTTTTCATAATATTTTTATACGATAAATCGATTGCCACTAGTCGTGATAGCTAAACCACGATCCAACTTTGTTTTTAATAAATTATTGCAAAAATAACGGTTTATAGTACGTTTACTCACGGTTTTTGCTCTAGATTTTAAAAAACCATTTGGATTGACGTGCAATTTGGCATACACGTAGCTAACATGTCAAACAAAATAAGTAATATTGTGTCGATGTGTGCTTTTACCCTGTAGCCTAATAAAATAAAAAAAGTCAAAATGTAAATTCGTACAGGTTAAAACAAATTTTATATCAAAGTTTAGGTGGGTACAAAAGGTATTTTCAAGAAAGTATCCAAATCATACAAGGGGATCATTGTTTAAAAAATTAAAAAGGGGTCATTTTTGCAAAAAATATACTTTTTTTAACTACTGAGGTAATTTACTTATTAATTAAGGTCTATGGGATTTTTTTCTGCAAAGTTGAAGGGTAAATCTTTCACATAAGACTTACTAAATTAAATTTGACCCCCTATTTATTTAAATAGTTGTATATAAAACTTTAAAAACAAATCTGCAAAAAATTATTTTTAGCGTCTTAAATAAGCACTATAAAATATCTTATTTTACAGACTAAGTTGCACTATGCTATCAGTATTAATAAAAAAAAAATAGTCCAAAAATATTTAATATTTTTTGAGATATTGAATTTGTTTATTAAATGTTACTATATTTTAAATTGCAAAAACGCGGTTGTTGCCAAAGAAATATTCACCTGTTTAAGATGTCATTATTTTTATTTTCATGTATGCTTTCGATAAATGTATTGATAAATTCAAATTTCAATTAAACTCCCCCCTAAAATGGCATTTGAAAATTATTCAAATTTGTTTATAATTTGTTTTTTTAATAACGTCGCGGGGATTAAGTATTTTGAAATGTCGTTTCGATAATTGGGTTCCTGGGAATTTTTTACTAATTAACAAAATTTTTTTGTCGTTTTTTCTTCTTCTTTTTTTTCTTGGAGTTACATTATTACGGGCCCTTTTAGGGTTAAATTTTATTAAGAATATCGAATCTCTGAGTTGTAGATTCTAGACCTAAAAATATTAAGATTTAACTAAAATCTCTTAAATAAAATGTGGCTACTTACTGAGTTACAGGGTGTTTTATTTAAAAATTTAAAAATTATTGTTACCAAGTACTTTAAAACTATTTGACGTATCCTTATCATACTTGGCAGAAAGTGTGGCTATTATACACCCTACTAAATTGTGATTAATAAACGTTTCTAGCTGGTGCCAGAGGCGTACGACAGGGGATAGTGAATGATTGACCCTTCCCAAATTCTACGCCACTGACTGAATTACTATTTTAGCGAAATTTTTCGATTCTCCAATACTTTGTATGTAAATAACTATTGGTATTGATAAAGCCATCAGTTTGAGAGATATTGGAAGTTCAAAATGAATGAATTAATGAATCAAAATAACTATGCCGTTTCATTTTTAACGTCCAATATCTCGAAAACTAATGACTTAATTGTTACCAGTAGAGAGTATATTATTTACATAGAAAGTATTGGAGAATCGAAATATTTCGCTAAAATAGTAATTTCCTCAGTGGCGTAGAATTTGGGAAGGGTCAACCATTAACTATCCCCTGTCGTACGCCTCTGGTAGTAGCTAGAAACTTTTATTTATCACAATTTAGTAGACTGTATAGTACATACACTTTCTGCCAAGTATGATAAGGATACGTCAAATAGTTTGAAAGTAATTGGTAAAAATAATTTTTAAATTTTTAAATAAAACACCCTGTAACTCAGTAAGTAGCCACATTTTATTTAAGTGATTTTAGACCAGTCTTAATATTTTTATGTCTAGAATCTACGACTTAGAGATTCGACATTCTTAATGAAACTTAACCCTAAAAGGGCCCGTAATAATATAACTCCAAGAAAAAAAAAGAAGAGGAAAAAAAGACAAAAAAATTTGTTAATTAGTGAAAAATTCCCAGGGACCCAATTATCGAAACGGCATTTCAAAATATTTAATCCCCGCGACGTTATTAAAAAAACAATTTATAAACAAATTTGAATAATTTTTAAATGCCATTTTAGGGGGAAGTTTAATTGAAATTTGAATTTATCAATACATTTGTCAAAAATATACATAAAAATAAAGATAATAAGATTTAATACAGGTAAATATTTCTTTGGCAACAACCGCGTTTTTGCAATAGAAAATAGAGTAACATTTAAAAACAAATTCAATATCTCAAAAAATATTAAATATTTTTGGACCAATTTTTTTTTGCTTAATACTGATAACATAGCGCAACTTAGTGTGTAAAATAAGATATTTTATAGTGCTTATTTAAAACGCTAAAAATAATTTTTTGCAAATTTGTTTTTAAAGTTTTGTATACAATTATTTAAATAAATAGGGGGTGAAATTTAATTTAGTAAGTCTTATGTGAAAGATTTACCCTTCAACTTTGCAGAAAAAAATCCCATAGACCTTCATTGGTAATTGAATTACCTCAGCAGTTAAAAAAGTAACTTTTTTGCAAAAATGACCCCTTTTTAATTATTTAAACAATGATCCCCTTGTATGATTTGGATACTTTCTTGAAAATATCTTTTGTACCCACCTAAACTTTGATATAAAATTTGTTTCAACCTGTACGGATTTACATTTTGATTTACATGTAGTTTAATTTTATTTTACTAGACTACTGGGGGTTTCACACCTTTTCGTGGGTGAAAAAGGATACCTTTAAAATAAGTCCGGAAGTGGATAAACCGATTAATTCTAAGCAACTTTTGTTCTACCTATACATAGAGTTTTTTCACTAAGTCAATACTTTTCGAGTTATTTGCGAGTGAATATGTTCATTTTTCAACAAAAAAAAAACACGTTTTAAGCACTTTCGAACCGATGAAACTTACAGATCATATAAATACAACATAAGTAGAGCAACATAAGTAGAGCATAAGTGAGCAGTAGAGCATTATAGTATTTTATTAATCCCAGACCGCTAACCCAATAAAATTCACTTAAAAGTATAATTAAATGTAAAATTATATTGTCCTACTTACTCAGCATATTCATTGTCTTCCTCTTTTTTATCGCCATTAGTAGAAACTTTTACTTTGATAATTCTATTCGTCGGCTTACATTTGTAATCTTTCAAGAACGAATAGTGTTCCAAGTTCAAATAGTCAGGTATCATAAATGGCTTCCTTCTAGGCTCCATCACTTGCTTGTTGCATTTTGCCCAGTCTGTAAGATCGCTTTTGCATACATAACCTGTGCTGGAATACACGAACTGGCCTTTGCACGTGTCACATGGAACGAGAGCTCCGAACGCCATGATGTCCATCAAGTGGTCCAATGTCTGCAAATTAATACTAATGAGCTATTTGTTCTCAGTGCATAGATTAAAAACTCCATGGGACCTATCCCAGGCAACCAAGTGACGTCATATAACGTCGAGGAAACGTCATTTTTGGTTGCATATATACACGTGTTTAAACAGTACGTCATATAGACGTCTTTTGTAGGTGATTTTAAATACTCAAGATTAATGACGTTAAAATACGTTTAAAAAACGTTTTCATTTCAGACAGCCTAAGTCTGAGGTCACAAAATTGGGAGGAGCTTAAAGTTTGTTTGTATTGACTCCAAACAATTTCGTTTATAACGTTATACTTTGGTTAAATGTTCATAAGAGACTCATTTATTGTTTACGTGGTTTGTGTCTTGTGTGATATTATTATAAAATAAAGACTTTTCATTTAGATCTTTAGTTGAAAAAACGTGTTGTTCTGAAGCTATTTCCTTGTGGCATTTTTATAATTACGTATTTTTTATGGGAAATAATTAATAATAAATAATAAATTAAAAAAATAATAAAAAAAATAATAATAAATAAAAAAATAAAAACGTTAATAAATTCATTTTTTAGTAAAATTGTGGCTTATTTCCCATAAAAAATACGTAATTGAAAAAACGTGTTAATTAAGAGATTTTTATTCGTTTTTGCTCAGTGAGTTAGTGCAGTAATTCTTCTTGACAACTATATGAGGTAATGTTTATTTGTTTTTGATAATTATTTTCTGTTAATGAACTAATTATGTGTTATCGAGTTTATTTAAATTAATTTTTAGCCTTCTAAGGCCCGGTCTTTTCACCTCCGAAAAACTAGGAAGTTATCGGAAAGTTTATCTGACAGATTACATGCAATTCTGCCAGATAAACTTCCCGATAACTAGTTATCCGGAGGTGAAAAGACCGGGCCTAACATTGCTTCAGCAGTATGCTGGATAATTTGTTAATAAATTATTTATTAGTTTATATTATGTTGTTTCAGTTTTGGCACAGTAAGTAGGTATATATAAATAGTAAACATTCTATAATGCGAGGGCTGGTATAATCATGCAGAATCAATGTTAGATTGCTTCTAATGCACAAGCGATCTTAAACAAGTGGTAGTCCTATCTTTGACACATTGGACGTAGGCCTATAGGTTTCATGTTACCTATTTTTTTTAATATTTTGAAACTTCTGAAAGAGGTCACTTTTTAAAAGTATTAAAGACGTGATTTTACCGACGTATACAAGTCGTCATATTTTTGACGTTTGAAAATCGTCACAATCTCGACGTGAAAAAAACGTAGGTACGATGACGTTTTAAAATCGTCACAATTATGACGTCAAATCAATGAGACAAATACAGGTGATTTTCAACGTCAGTACTACGTCATAGAAACACGTCAATTGGTCATTTTTATGACGTGTTATCTACGTTATAAAAACGTTTGGTTGCCTGGATGTATGTCTGAAAAACTATTATTTTGAAACTGCAGCCGTCTGAAGTTATTGGATTCAGGTGTTTGGGTTACGTTAAGTGCTCTTAAAAGTGACTGTTTAAGTCACGGCTAAGTGAACGAAAATATTTATTATTGAAAGAAGAGAAAATAATTTTCTTTATACATATTTGCGTGTTGCTTATGAGTTCGTGGTCAAAAATAAGTGCATCGTATTTTAGTCTTCAGAAAACCTCCGAAAGTCCTCAGAAAACTAATATTATTTTCACCAATTTTGGAAAAATGTGAAAACGTTGAATTATCCACGTCCGTCTGTCCGTCCGTCCATCCGTCTATCTGCCTGTCCATGAACTCAACTCCTGCGTCATTATATCAGGTAGAATGACAAATGAGGTGTCAAATCACAGCTTATAATCCAAGGATGATACTAAAGGTGAGAAATTTGACCTAGGCTGTCTGTCCGTCCGACTGCGAATATAACTCAATATTATTGTTTGTTTGTTACGAATAATTATAATTTTAATAAAAATGAATATTTTCCAAGAACAAAGTATTTTATCCAATTTATTATTTATATTAAGCCGTACTAGTTCGCTGAATTACTTTCTTCTTCTTGGCTTTTTCCCATTATAGTCTGGGCTGATTATCGGAGAATAGGCCATTTTTGGGAAAAGTTATTTACCAGCAATTTTATTGCTGGAATCGAATCTTATGATTGTATATATTAATAATATAGATATGCAAAGTCTTTTTATGAAAAAATCATAGTTATTCTTATGCATCAGTATTATTGTCGTTATTATAGCGACCGTAAATTTTTAATTAACATTTTAATTGTTGTTAAACTGTTCATTCAATTTCCATAGACTTCTGGAATTATAATATATACGGAAAGGTCTTTTACGTTACCAAGTTATTTAATTATTGATTAACAACTACTTATCTAAAAGTTTAGTTGAAAATTAAAGATTTTGTTGGAAAAACCCGCTTTTTCCGGGGAAAGTTTTCATCGAAGTAAATCAGAAAAAACACGTCTCTATGCAGAATTTAATTGCGGTGAATTTTTATTTGAGTGTTTTTGGTCTAAAGTTAAAATCTTTGGAGTTATAGAGCAAAAATTGAAAAAAACACTATTTTCGGGCGCCATTTTGTTTATAAAAAAAGTAGCACACTATCTGCGGACATTGCATATCTATATTATTAATACATACAATAATAAGATTCGATTCCAGCAATAAAATTGCTGGTAAATAACTTTTCGTTGTATTTTGCTAATTAGCCCAGAGTATTATGAGTTTGCCGTTTTCGTCTTCCATATTACTCTATTCTTCCAGTCAACTTCTCTGAGCTCTTTATCTATCATAGCATTTTATATGTGAGTTTTCCATCTCACAGCAGGTCTTCCTCTCCGTCTTCCTCCCCGCGGGTCCCAGTCCAGTAATATTTTCGGCCACCTGTGCTCCGGCATTCTTTAATAAAGCATTAATCTTTAATAAAGCCGTGGTTATTTTGTACCGTATAAAAATAATGTACTATTTTCTAATAAATTAATTAATGTGTTTATTGTTTTGTAAATTAGTTTTAATATAGGATATAAATTCAGTGTTCTTTATTTAATTAAGTGTATCAAGTCACTCAGGCTTCACATTACCAACAATTATATGTGTATATTTTAAATTTATTTTTCTACAACCGTGTTAAAAATACAATTTTTAGCACTCCATACGACCGTTAAAAATGCTACTTTAAGGCACTAGTGCTTTAAGATTTTTAAGGCACTGCAGTTCGTATTCACCGTATAGACAATTTTGATGTAATGTCAAAAAAATATAAAAATGGAATGTCAGTCAAGTTCAAGTAAAAGCTTTTGTAGATATTGTCCTGTAATTACGTTTGTAGAAAAAATATTGTATGATATGCGTATTAAAAAATACATTTTTAAGGCACTCATGTGAACTTTCACATGCGTGCCTTAAACGTGTACTTTTAACACCTTTATCATAAATAACTATTATATTATTTTTATGTTATATTTAAAATATAATTCTTTATAAATAAAAATGAGTGTTTGTCTGTATGTATTGTTGTGGAATTGTTTTTTAAGGAAATTCAAAAAAATTAAATTTATATCAACGACCATGAAATGATAGTTTTTCATCACCCTGTATATGGCCAAATTTGTTTAGGATTTAATTTTACTAGTAAACAAGTGTTTCGGAAAAATTAAAACGATTAGTGATAATTATTCGACGAAATGGACGGGACATTAACAAAACATTTCGGTGATTAGAAAATGGAGAGAGCGTTGACGGGACAATAACGTTTTTCAGATCCTTCCGGGAAGGTATTTTAATGTGGTATACAAACTGGAATATTTTTAGTTGTAAAAGTAGAGAGTAGAAAATAACTAATTATGATTTTCCTTGAAATTTGACAAATTGGAAAAAGTTATGTGGAAGAATATTGGGTTTCTTAAGAAATAAATGGTTTGAGAGAGGTTGTTATTGAGTGGACGAAAAATATCGGGAGAAGGGATAATGGATGTGAGAGTATGGATTTGGGAGAAAAATAAAGTCAGTGTGTAATGAACATCGAGAGAAGGCAGCCGAGTTTTTCAAAAGTGTAGAATCAGTGTAGAGTTGGTGTGATCAGCCTTTGTGAGCAGAGTCAAGTTGAAACCGAATCGTCGACCGGTTGAGGAGGTAATTTTCCTGGTCCGAGGGAGATTCCTTTGTTTGTCTAGAACGAGTAGCTGATTATTATCCGTTTGTGCACAAGTTATTCGAGCAAATCCTGTGTGTTTTTCTTTGAAGCAGTTTTGACGAGGGGGACTTTTTCGCAACAACCAGAGAGTACGTGTCGAGAGAATCAAGAACAGCGCAATCCAGAAAATGAGGGAGTGAAGAATAAAAGGTTAGTCAAATCATTTGTCTGAATGGAGAAAAGTTATTTATATCAAGACCATATTTGTTTGCTTGTTTATTGAACAATTTTTTTGTAACGCAGTTAGTCATTTCAAATTTGAGAAACCAATTCAAAAGAAGAAAAGTAAAATTCATTCAATTTAGTATGAGTAAATAAGAAATTAATTAAATAAATAATTTTGTCAAAACAAAGAGATATCAGAGTTAGAGTTTTAATTTATTAAGCTAGGAATTGTTGCAACAAAGTTAAATTTTAATAATTTTGAATCATATGTACACGGCATTTGATAAAAACAATAGATTACATTTATATGAATTTGAGTGTTGTCAATTTCCCTGTGTCTACCCTGGAAGAAGTAAGCAACTATAAATTCTAGAATCCACAGATTACAGGTATTGTATCAAATACAAAATTAGCCCTGATAATAAAATTGATTGGAAAATTTAATTGGAATTTAGTTATGTCTTTACATAGGCAATAAATAAAGTAATTGGATAATCAATCAAATTAAGAATTTGCTAATTAATCTAAATAAATAGAAAAGGTAGAGCATAACAGTATGTACCTTATAGAGTCTAATCTATATATTTAATCATTTTTTTATAATGGCTTTGGCTTAGCCAATTAGCCAGACTATTTGTTTTTTTGCATGTTTTTTATATTTGATCATGTGATGATTTTAAGCAAAGTTGTTGTTCTGAGTTGGTACAACCAGCCTAATTGAAAAGATGATGTGGAACCAAAAGATACATACAACCCTATATTTTCCCTTTTCTATCACCACCCCCATTTTTTAAAAGCAGTATATCTATGTAAATATGTATTTTATCTCTTCTATAAAAATAAAACTGAATGTTTGTCTATATGTAGCTTATAGAATCGTAAACTATGAATTCAGTGGCGGATCCAGGGGGTCACGGGGTCATGAGGACCGCCCCCCAACGAAAATAAATATCAATTCAATAATCCTAAAAAAAAGAAAAACCGAGTGCTGTCAAACAAAAAAAAATTAGGCCCATCCAAAAAATAATTGAAAACTCACTTATCCTAGAGATGGTAAGGCTTAGTGACCTTGCATCAGAAAAAAGTAAGTAAATCATCCTCAAGATACAATACCCCCAAAAAAATTTCTGGATCCGCCACTGTATGAATTTGATCACGTGATTACCTTAAGCAAAGTTGTTGTGCATGCATCCGGGAAGGTTTCTAAAGAGGAAAACTGACAGAGCGTATTGCGACATTCTGAGTGAAATAGAAAAATGTAACAGAAAAAGATAAAAACTGAAGACGGGAGTCAACCCAACGTGAAAAAAATTAAACGCTACGAGAGATAGAGAAATTTCTGTCAAAATTTGGTATTTATGACCCTTAAAATAACACCAAATGCTAAAATTTATTAGCCTGTGGATAGTGTGGATGTCTCTTCAGCCGAGGGTACGATCAGTGGCGTGGTAATTTTATGGTCAAACTACGTTTTGTTCTAATTTTTATCATTGTGAGAATTAAAAAAAACAACTAATATTTTTATCTCCACCACTGAGGGCAGTCAACTTTTTGGTTGCCTGTATTCTTCGGGACATATTCGGGACATTTTATCACAAAGTAAATATTACTAATTTTACCGTCTTGTAGGGTATCTGCGTTCTCTTTCTTTTCCACTATTATATATATTATATCTCTCTTTGCCGACGTTTAAATTAGGACCCACTTGAAGCTCGCTTTAACACGCGCCTCGACCTCGTCGTGAGAATTCCCCATAAGTTGGTACGACCAATCTAAGTGGTCATTATTTACGCATGCACCACCATAAAAAATATATTGTTTATCAGAAAAAAGTATACACAATATTTTTAAGTACTTTTTTGGTTTTCTGCTAATTTTTAGTTATTTAACTTTTTAAACGTTATTGAAGTAAAAACTTTTTTAGGGACGTTGTGCGATTTTTGGATAGGGGAAAAAGCATTGAATTCGCGACCGTCATCGCGAGCGTCATCTTTACCAACCGACCAACTTCTTTAGGGACGTTGTGCGATTTTTGGATAGGGGAAAAAGTATTGAATTCGCGACCGTCATAGCTTATGCTATATTTTCTGTATATGTCTATATAAATTGTGTAGAGGTATTTAAAGTTAAAAGAAATGTAAAACCTATTTTAGGATGGGAAAAAAGGATCGATTTCGCGACCATCATCGCGACCGTCATCGCTTCGCCCAAATAAATTTTGTACATATAAGTATAGGTATATTATGTGTATGTACATATATATAAATTGTATAGAAGTATGTATATAAATTTGAAATAAATGTAAAACCTATTTTAGGATGGGGAAAAAGGATTTATTTCGCGACCGTCATCTCTTCGGCGAAATAAATTTTGTATGTATATTTATTATGTGTACGTATATATAAATTGTGTAGAAGTATTTAAATTTAAAGGATTTATTTCGCAACCGTCATCTCTTCGGCGAAATAAATTTTGTACGTATATTTATTATGTGTATGTATATATAAATTGTGTAGAAGCATTTAATTTTAAAATAAATGTAAAATCCATTTGGGGATGGGGAAAAAGGATTGATTACGCGACCGTCATCGTGACCGTCACCGCTTCGACGAAATAAATTTTGTACGTATATTATTATAATGTACGTATAACAATAGTAATATTATTGAAGTGAAAACGTCTTTAGGGACGTTGTGCACTTTTTAGATGAAGAAAAAGTATTGAATTAGCGATCGTCATTGTTTCGACGAAATAAGAAGTGAAGACTTCTTTAAGGACGTTGTGCACTTTTTAGATGGGGATAAAGTATTGAATTAACGACCATCATTACGACCGTCGTCGCTTCGACGAAATAAATTTTGGAAGTGAAAACTTCTTTAGGGACGTTGTGCACTTTTTAGATGGGAAAAAAGTTGAATTAGACCGTAATCGCTTTGGTGAAATAAATTTTTAAAGAGAAAACTTCTGTAGAAATGTTTTGCCCTTTTTAGATGGAGAAAAGGTATTGAATTAGCGACCGCCATGTCGACCAT
Organism: Diabrotica virgifera virgifera; assembly: GCF_917563875.1. NCBI lineage: Eukaryota > Metazoa > Arthropoda > Insecta > Coleoptera > Chrysomelidae > Diabrotica > Diabrotica virgifera. The sequence continues at coordinate 9,041,552 of NC_065451.1, read as the reverse complement.
CGTTGCTTCGACGAAATAAATTTTTGAAGTGAAAACTTCTTTAGGGGCGTTGTGCCCTTTTTATATGGAAAAAAAGTATTGAATTAGCGACCGTCATCGCGACCGTCATCGCTTCGACGAAAATAAATTTTTAAAGTGAAATCTTCTTTAGGGACGTTGTGCCCTTTTTAGATGGGGAAAAAGTATTGACTTAGTGACCGTCATGGCTTCGACGACATAATTTTTGAAGTGAAAACTTCTTTCGAGACGTTTTGCACTTTTTCGATGGAAAAAAAGTATTAAATTAGCGACCGTCATTGCTTCAACGAAATAAATTTTTGAAGTGAAAACTTCTTTAGGGGACGTTGTGCCCTTTTTAGATCGGGAAAAAGTGTTGAATTAGCGACTGTCATCGCTTCGACGAAATAAATTTTTGAAATGAAAACTTCTTTAGGGACGTTGTGCACTTTTTTAATGGGGAAGAGTTATTGAATAAGCGACCCTTATCGTGACCGTCATTGCTTCGACGAAATAATTTTTTGAAGTGAAAACCTCTTTAAGGACGTTGTGCACTTTTTAGATGGGGAAAAAGTATTAAACTGGCGACCGTCATTGCTTCGACGAAATAAATTTTGGAAGTGAAAACTTCTTTACGGACGTTGTGAACTTTTTAGATGGGGAAAAAGTATTAAGTTTGCGACCGTCATCACTTTGCCGAACTAAATTTCATACGTATATATATTATGTGTATGTATACATAAATAGCATAGAATGTACGCAACGCGTATATAATATAGGTATAGCACTTCTTTTTGGATGGGGAAAAACCATTGAGCTCGTAATTTATGTACTATAAGAAGTTTTCACTTCTGTCGGCACTCCCATAAGTGCTTAAAATTTTTTTAGTTCTAAGGCGGTACGAAGTTCGCCAGGTCAGCTAGTTTTAAAGAAATAATGTATATAAATAGTAACAATATTAAATACCTACATATATGTAGGATATGTATTTCATTTCAATTTATGCATATAATATACCTAAAAGCACCTAAATTATTTAATTTTGAAGTTTGAACTTTTGACAACAACGCATCCATAGAAAAAGTACAGTGTAAAATACGTGAGAAAATGACATATTTCTCCCTCGCTTGATTTGCAAACTTCTGCGGTCGTGAGAAATATGTCTTTTTTCTCACTTGTTCAATATACTATTTACTACATTACCGTTTGTTTGCCTTTAAAATACTTTTGGTTGTTGTACTCCAGCAACGCATTCGTGATTTCCTTAAATTCTCTTCCTTTGTACTGGCTAAGGGCATCCCGGTACGTATACATTAATTTATTCTGCTTTCGGTACTCATCTTCTTCCTTGGGAGGAGCGTCCACTTCGTCTTCTACCTTGACTTTCTTCACTTCAGGGATGTCTTCTTGTTTAATAGGACTGAAAAAAGGTATGAAGAATTCAGTGTTACTCAGAATAAGTAAGACTTACTTTTTTTGTGACAGTGGCGAATCCAAAGGAGCAGTACCGGCGCTAGGGTATAAGGCGCCCGCCTGCAAAAGTAGCATAGGCGCCCTTCGTTTTCTTTTAAAGTCGAATTTTGTACAGCACCAGCGAAAAAAAGCTCATTTGGGGCTCCCCAAACAGGGGCACCCGCCTGCAGTGCATCCCTTGCAGGCCCGTTATCGCCGACCCTGCAGAGGAGTGCGATGGGGACGATCGCCCCCCTCTCTCAAACTAAGTTATATATAAATATTATAAAAATATTCATTTATTCATTTATTTCTCATAGAAATTTAGCTAATCGGACCCCCTCTAGACGATGCTGGAACCTGCTGGATCCGCCACTGATTTTGTAGTTTTGATAGAGGGAGAAACATACTTTATTGATATTATAGTAGTCCAGGTAATAAGAATTTATTGCAAAAATCGAGATTTTTTCGATTTTTTGCACCCTATTCAAAAGCTAAACAATTGACATAAAACTGTAATTTTTTAGAACATTAAAAAACCTTCAAAATAACGATTTTTGAAAGGTTAAAAGTTAATTTGTTACTTCACAAATTGCAACATAAATGAAAATCGATATTTGTTAATAACTTTTACTATGTTTAACTCAGAATTTTAGGGTTTTACCCAAAGGTGGCTATTTTGGTGCTTAAGAAACCCTCAAAATTTGAGACCGATCCATTAATTAGTTTAAAAGTTATTCTATTTGTTTATCCCAGAGACATTTATTTTGCCATAACATTAGACAGAAAATAATAAACATTGGGCAATTCTGAGTACGCCAAACGAAAGTAGAAGACTGATAGTATCAAAATGTATTAATATTAAAAAAAGATGAAAAGATTAATCAATATAATCAAAAATCCTAATGCCAAATTTTTGAAATTTTGTAGTTTATAAACATTTTGAATACCTTGACAAATATTGTCCGTAGGAACATTATTTTTATATTATTCGGAAAGCTAGTATTTTAACACGAATTTTCATATAAAAAAATTTAGCCTGGGTTCATTAGGGACAAAGTTAGAAATTTGTTTTTTTTTAATTCACAGCTAATAGTCCTGTCGCCAGGGGGGTACAACGGCGTCCTTAATTCAGATGGACTTACCCAAGTTTTTTTTATATATTTTGACCCGTAGAATACGAATTTTTTGGGTAACAGTTGATCCGGATGTCGGTAAGGTTGTTATAGACAAAGAACTTGAGGAATTACATAACAGCGATTTCTCGCAAAACAAAATATATTTTTGTATTTTTTGGGTCATTCTAAGCAAAAAATGTTCCGACAAGTTTTTTCGTAGGATGCATAGTTTTCGAGATAAACGGGGTTAAACTTTCAAAAAATTGAAAAATTGCAATTTTTGAACCCGAATAACTTTTGATTAAAAAATAAAATAACAATTCTGCTTACCGCATTTGAAAGTTCAAGTCAAATTATATCGGTTTTGATTATTTGCATTGCTAAAAATTTATTAGTTTATTGTTAAACAAAGCTATAAACACCTAGTGCGTGAGTGATGTTTTCAATGATTTCTCATTTAAAATCGAACGAGTAGGTAGAGTAGCTACAAGTCCAAGCGAGGCAATTTCTACGTAGCATGCGTTAAAACGCATGTATTAGGCATGGGAAACACCATGTTTTTATAGCTTTGTTTAACAATAAAAAAATTAATTTTTAGCAATGCAAATAATCAAAATCGATATAATTTGACTTGAACTTTCAAATGCGGTAAGCAGAATTGTTATTTTATTTTTTAATCAAAAGTTATTCGGGTTCAAAATTTGCAATTTTTCGATTTTTTGAAAGTTTAACCCCGTTTATCTCGAAAACTATGCATCCTACGAAAAAACTTGTCGGAACATTTTTTTGCTTAAAATGACCCAAAAAATACAAAAAAATGTTTTGTTTTGCGAGAAATCGCTGTTATGTAATTCCTCAAGTTCTTTGTCTATAACAATCTTATCGACATCCGGATCACCTGTTACCCAAAAAATTCGTGTTCTACGGGTCAAAATACATAAAAAAACTTGGGTAAGTCCATCTGAATAAAGGAGGCCGTTGTACCCCCCCTGGCGACAGGACTATAATTTGTTTATAATAATTAAGGAATTTCATGGATGCCATTTTAAATAATGGGATTTGTATTTTTTGTTAAAAAATTTGCATAAACATTGTATCTTCACAGCACTCTCTACGATTTTTCAAAATTGTAGTTCAAACGGTTACTAGGGGGAACCTACGAATTCACCGAGTTAAAATACTGAAAAAGCAATTTCAAACTAATAAAATTTTCTGTATCTCTGGATCAACTCAATGGATTTTCATATTTCTTTTTTTAATTTGTATGTAATTTCTACGTACATTACAAATATTTAATGAGTTTATAAATTTATTAATTAATAATCACTCTAATTTGTTTAAACAATTCTTGAAAAAATATTTTTTTACAAAAATCTATTTTTTAATCATAGTATCATTAATGATCATACAAAACATTAAAGTTCACTTTAATAAATAAATTATTTTTATTAGATAATTATTTATTGAAGATAATTTATTTATTAAAGTATAACTTAACTTTTTTTATGATTAATAATGATAGTCTGATTAAAAACATGGATTTTTGGTAAAGAATGATTTATTCAAAAATTGTTTAAACAAATTAGATTGTTTATTAATTAATAAATGTCAAATTGCAAATAGACACATTACATATTTGTAATGTACACAAAAATTACATACAAATTAAAAAAAGAAAAATCAAACTATATTCAGTAGATTCCGAGATATAGAAAATGATAGTAGTTTTAAGTCGCCTTTTTTAGTTTTTGAACTCGTGCATTTGTCGGCTTCCAGCTCCCCCTTCACTTACCACGACTAGTCATCAACTGAACAACATTTTTAAAAATTCGTGTAGAATACCAACTTTTCGAATATGCAAAATTATTTTTTCTACGGACAATATTAAAATTGTTCTAAATGTTTATAAACTACAAAATTTCAAAAATTTGGCATTACTATTTTTGACTATATTAGATAATTTTTTATCTTTTTTAGTACATTTTGATAGTATCACTTTTCTATTTTCATTTGACTTACGCAGAATTGCCTTATCTTCATTATTGTCTGTCTTATGTTATTGCAAAATAAAGGTCTCTGGGATAAACAAATAGAATAACTTTTAAACTAATTAATGGATCGGTCTGAAATTTTAAGGGTTTGTTAAGTACCCCCATACACAACTTTGAGTAAAACCCTAAAGTTCTAAAGTAGTTTTAGTAAAAGTTATTAACAAATAACGATTTTCACTTATTTTGCAGTTTTCGTAGCAACAAATTAACTTTTTAACTTTCAAAAATCGGCATTTTGAAGGTTTTTCAATGTTCTAACTAAAATATTAAATTTTGTAGTTTTATGTCAACTGTTTAGCTTTTGAATGGGATGCATAAAATCGAAAAAGTCGCGATTTTTGCACTAAATTGTTAATTATTAAAAAACGGACGCGAACTTTAGGCGGTCTACAATAACTAAAAAAGTAGTCAGCTACCTGGATCTTTGAGTGTCCCGAACATGGTCTATTTTCAGCTTATTACCCTGGTCTATACTGGTAATTACAATATTCTCAGACTATTAATTTACAATCATGAAAGGAATGGCACTAAAAAAAAGTTGAGTTGATTTCTTCAAATAGAGTTCGCTCTGCCTACTGAGAGGCTTAATCAATTCCATGTTTTTTCTTTAATAGAGAAATATTAAAAAAGTTATTGATTATCTCATTTATAGGTTCTATTCTATTCCAGTATTATTGTAAATTGTTCAATTTGATTAATTATAAAGTAGGTTATCAGTACGGCGCATTATAGCAATTTGTCGAAGGTTTCACCCACATTTCCATTATTTTTAGCAGGACCTTTACAATTATTATAGAAAATTGTAGGAACATATTCCACCATGGGTCTGCAAATCATTTTATACAATGTTGGCAGCAGTTTCAATGGTAATTCCCTCAATCTTGTATGCTAAGCTTAAGCTTCTAAAGTGTTTTGCTGTAGTTATGATTTTTTCTTTTTCTACATGTGTAGTAGTTGAACTTTAATTTATTGTCCATTTCAATTCCCAAATACTTTGTATTGTTACAAATAGTGATATTGTTACATAATATATTTATGTTTATATTCGAAGAGGGTGATCTTGGACATAGGCGTAACCAGGATGATCCTAAGGGGGGGGGGTTACAACTACTGGAAGGTCTCTGAGGGGTATGGTGTTAAGCGTATAGAGCTCAAAGTACAGCTGGTTCCTAAAAAAACTGATAAGACTCTTAGTAAGATTTGATCATTTTGAGCAGTGTATGATTGGTCCGACATTATATTATATTTATTAAGACAGAAAAATAATAAAATAAACAAACAAACAGCCATTTTTTGAGGTTGAAGTTATATGACAAATTTTAAAAAATTTCAGTGACAGTGACAGTATGTAAATAATAAGTATTTATCCTTCAAAATATAATAAAAATAATATAATGTACCTCATATTCATTATATCACACCTCATCAAAAGCTTTTTACAAGAACATAGTCAGCGATTTTGATATGGCTTAGAGCCAGACTACATCAAGATCGCCTATAAATCGTGCTGGTAATTGCCTTGCAGCGAGACCAAAAACAAAAAGAAGAAGAAGAAGAAAGTACACTGCTCAATTTTCTACAAAATACGCTTTAAGAGTCGTATCAGTATTTTTTGGAACTAGCTGTACATCCCAATGGGGGGGGTTATAACCCCTAAAACCCCCCTGGTTACGCCTATGATCTTGGATTCTATGGTTAAATATTATTAGTTGTATTTTAGAGGGATTTATGTTTAATCTCCATTTATTGGCGCAAGATATTGTGTCATCTACCTGCTTTTGTAATAAGTTAACCCTAAAATTTTACGAAAGATATCACTGCCATGTCATCCGTAAATTGAAACAAATTACTATTGATTCAGTGGGCTTGAAAGCCTTCTTGATACCCAAGAAAACTCTGGCAGTCTTCAGTCGTTGTAATCTTGCTGCCTGTACATAGGATGTTTGAAAGAGGATGGATTCTGGATGATTTTTCCCCAAACTTTGCTAAAACATGTTGGGTTATTTTGTCACATAATATAATATACACACCCAAACTTATATGGAATCATCTGATATTTCTTACTATCCCGTGCGAATTTAAAAAAACGAACACATGAAGTTAAACAATATTTATTTTAAAGCAATTTAATAACAAATACATAACAATTAAATAAAACAATAAAGTATTTAACAAACAAATTGAAAGTAGTTGTTTTAAAGTCAATAGATTATAAAATTTCAATGTAAAACGAATAATGTTTAAATTGTTTTTTTTTGTATTTTGTGGTAGTCAGTGTTATTAGTCCTTATGCACGCTTCAGTTTGCGTGGGCACGCTCCTAATCAAATTACAGTGGAACTTGGATATTACGGCCTCGGTAGTTACGTCACCACGGTTGTAACGTCAATTTTTAATAGGTCCGGCCAAAAACTATTCGGTAACATTATTAAAAACCCGGTTTTAGCGGTAAAAATAAAGTAAACCTCGTCTATAGCGTCATAAAATTTTACAGTAGGTTGTTGTTTTTTCATTTTATGAAGAATAAAGTGCAATGCGTTTCCAGCTTTACGACATTGCTCCTTTCAAGAATGTGAGAAAGGCCCATTATCCCTTTGTGTACAGTTATGTGAGCTTGGCAGTTTATGATTTCTTATTATTTATCAGTGCCATCATAAGGAGTCAAATTTTCTGCTGTAATAAAATAGTGCAAGTAATGCTGTAATAAAATTTTGCCTGGTTAAAATTTCATTTTTTTCTACCTCTTTTATAACGTCACTCTGATATAGCGTCTTTTTTGACTAGACCCTTCAATGACGCTATAACCAAGATCCACTGTATCAACATTTTGTTGTGGTAGGTTGCCCCATCCTTTATAAGCAGCTTGTACTAGCCGTGCGGTGTTTTGTGGATTATCCCATCGAGCTCTAATTTTTCTATTAAGCATAACCCACAAATACTCTATAGGATTAAGCTCGGGTGAGCAAGCAGGCCACTCCAAACAAGGGATACCTTCTGCTTCAATTATGTCTGTAGTCACTCTAATGGTAGGTATGTAGAGGCCCATTATCATGCAATAAAATTAAATTTTCTCCTATTGCACCTCTCCAGAGCCTGACTACAGGTTATCAACATACCTGTGAGCAGTTAAAGTTGATTGGATGAAAATTAAAGGAGTTTTTTTACGGATCACAATTCCTCTCCAGAACATTACACTTCCCCTTGTATATTTATGAACAGATCTGACAGTTTTCGTTCTTGCTTGTCTTCCTCGACCTTTAAGTACACGATTTCGTGGGTCATCTGATTTTCCATCTGATTACATTAAATCCTGACTGTTTTTGAAACTAGCACATTTTGTCAATTCCCAATGTTCCAGTTTTGGTGGTGAAGACACCAATTTAGGCGATCAATCTTGTGCTGCCTAGATAACTCGGGAACCCATAACTGTATCCTGCTGTATACTTCTTGGTACGAGCTCTTCTTCTTATCGTTTCAACTGAAACAGTTACACCTGTAGCTTCCAAAAGCTGCCTTTGGAGCTTCAGGTGAGAAATGGTTGGGTGTCTTCCAGCTGATTGGACAATTAAATGATCGTGGAGAGCCGTCATTACTTTTGGCGACTTTCCCTTGCTTTATTTCTGAGCATTCCTAGTTCCTTTTACCTAGCATATGTTTTGGACAGAACGCTCTGTATTACGCCTAGCTCTGCAGCTATGTCCATCTGAGAACATTACTTTCTCCACTGTAGTAATTAGTGATTACCAGATTGTTAATAAAGAACTTTATTGAATAAGCAAGGTTATAAACATTGTTGTTGTTCCACATCGAACATCGAACCCCCTCCCGTCCAAGGGCGATGCCATGCCCCGTGACCGCTGACAACCGTCCATAGACACTGTTGCCAGATGTCATCTTAACATTACAACATCTCCCTTTTTCCAAAAATATAGAAACATATAAAACTAAAAATATAATACTTAATTTAAGTGCAATAGTCCTTCAGATAAGCAGGTTTTCTAATAGTTCGTCCAAACTTATTTGTAGGAGGAGATCCTGTTTCATTATTGCTAGGTTGAACAGTCTTAGCAATATTATTGTGAATGTTACTAACAGGCAAACTTGGCCTGGGTATACCTTCTAAAAGAGGAACATCACACTTAGGATTAACTACAACATCATTGTGTGATTTTCTTAACTGAAAAGTGTTTCTTCTCAAAAACCGACCATCAGAATTTTGTATTACATAAGACCTAGGAACCTGACAAGGTTGAACAATTTTGGCAGGAGACCATAACTTAGATCTACCGTCTTGAACTAAGACATTGTTGCCTGTCTCAAATTTTTTTCTAGAAATTGCAGTCTGATCATAACTTAGTTTAGAATTAGCTTTAGACGCTAGTATTTGCTTACTGACATTTGTACAAAGTTTAGGCTTTAGAAGCTTTGTGTTACATGGTAATTTATCGCGCAACACACGTGACATTAGCATTTGGGAAGGTGAATAATTCATACCCGTGATAGGTGTGTTACGATAAGCGAGTAAAGCCAAGTTTACATCTTCATTATTTTCAGCACATTTCTTCATCAGTCTCTTGGCTATACCCACTCCCTTTTCCGCTAACCCATTGGATTTAGGATACATTGGACTTGATGTTATTATATTTATCCCCCACTCCTTAGCAAATACCTTAAGCCTATAACTACTAAATGGCATATTGTCAGATATCATAACAGATGGTATTCCGAACAGTGAAAAAATTTCTTTTAAAACACTAATTACACTTTCTGAAGTTTTGTTTCGTAATTTCTTTATTTCTAGCCATCTGCTATAATAATCTACTAGGACTAAATAGTCTTTATTGCCAAATTGAAATAAATCAACCCCTACTTTATTGAAGAGCAGGTCTGGGACTTGATGGGGTATTAAAGGTTCCTTTGAATTTGATATGTTAAATTTTTCACAAATGGAACAACTTTGTACGACCGTAACAATATCATTACTCATGCCCGGCCAATATAGTACAGATCGTGCTCTATTTTTAGATTTGTTAATGCCATAATGGCCAGTGTGTATGATGTCTAGCATTTCCCTTCTTAAGCTTTTTGGGACTATTACTTTTAAACCTAAATAAAGAATACCATGTTGGACCGTAATGTTATCTCTTAGTTTATATAGGTTTTTAAGTTCATGACTCTCTATATTTGTATTATTTTTAGGAAAACCAACACTGCACCAGTCTAGAAATGTTTTAAGATTTTTGTCCTTGGCTGTTTCTAACTTTATTTGAGCTAAGCGATTATCACTAATGTGTGAGTCAACACTCATACAGTGGACTACTTCTAACAAGGTTTTATCTTCACAAGCTGTGTTTTTTAAAAAATTTCTTGAGAGAAAATCTGCCATAAACATTTTTGGCCCCGGAACATATTCAAAAGTCAAGTCATATTTTAATAATTTTAATAGCATTCTTTGCAACCTAGAACTTACCTTATTTATGTCCTTTTTTGCAATCGAAATTAGGGGCTTGTGATCAGTTTGTATAGTTACTTTATAACCATAAATGAATTGATTGTATTTTTCAACACCAGAACAAACTGCATACAACTCCTTTTCAATAGGAGCCCATCTTACCTGAGCATCTGTAAGACTTTTAGAATAAAAAGATACTGGTTGCCCCTCTTGTAAGAGGCAAGCGCCCACCCCTTCTTTAGAACTGTCCGTTTGTAAAATTATGGGCTGGTCCTTGTTAAATATTTTTAAAGTAGGCGCTTTACTTAATTTATTTTTTAATTCTAGAAAAGCTTTGTCTTGCTTGTTACCCCAATTCCACATATTTTCTTTTTTAATAAGCTCTCGAAGAGGAGCTGTACTTTCAGTAAAATGTGGTATGAATTTGCTTAAATAATTGCACATTCCCAGAAAAGATTGCAAAGTTTTTACATTTTTGGGTGTTTCTAATTTTAATATACTTTCTACATGATCAGGATCACATTTAATCCCAAATTCAGAAATTATGACTCCTAAAAATTTTACTTGGTTTACCCTGTATTGCAATTTATTTTTATTAAATTTAACATTATGCTTTTTAGCTCTATCAATGACATTTTTAAAAATTATATCATGTTCCTGTATACTATTTGCTGCAATTATTAGGTCATCAAAATAAATTTCAATCCCATTTATGTCCCCAAAAATATTAAAGTTCAAATTCTGCATTACCTCAGGAGCTGATGACAACCCGAAAGGCATTCGTAAATATCTGTAAACACCATGAGGTGTACTAAAGCAACACATTTTACTGCTATCTTCATCTAACACTACTTGAAGAAACCCATCCTTCATGTCCAGGACTGAAAAGTATTTTTTTCCTGCCAATCTACTAAAAATTTCCTCCGCAGAGGGTATTAAACACCTCTCCCTTATGATGCCCTGATTTAGATACTGTGGATCAAGGCATAACCTTAAACTACCATTAGGTTTCTCCACAATAACTAAATTATGGCACCACTCAATAGGTCCCTGCACTTTTTGTATAATGCTCTCCTTTTCTAATTTGTCAAGAGCCTTTTTTAATTTAGGTTTTATAGACTCAGGAATTCTTCTCTGAGGCTTAACTACTGGCTCTGTTCCTTCTTTTAACTTTATACTATAGCTACCTATGTTACCTAGTCCCTCAAATACTACTTTATCTTTAGCAAAAAGGTTTTCTAGCTTTTCTTTGCTTGTGAATATGGTATCTACCCTTTTTATCAAGTTTAAACTAACACAATCCCTTAGGCCCAAAATAGGTATAGTGTTGTTTTGTTGAACTATAATGAATTTAATTTCTGTTTTCTTATCTTTAACATTACAGTCCAAAACTGCTGTCCCAAGAGGTCTTATTTTGTTGCCATCATACACTACTAGAACAGTATCAGTATCTACTAAAGTGGTTTTACTTTCATCAATTTTTAAAAAATATTTATGTGGCAAAATAGAAACCTCACTGCCGGTATCTAGCTTAAAAGGTATGTCAACATCATGCACACTTACCCTCTCTATCCAGCATTTATCTTCATGTTTTTCTACAGAATCTACGTCTATACAGTCAATTTGTAAGTAGTCAGACTTATAAGTAAGACCAATATATATATATAAGTAAGACCAGACTTACTAAGTAGTAAGACCAATAATCTTTCCTCGTTGTAAGTTTTATAACCCCACATGAGACATATTTTTGTTTTTGGACGCAAAAGTTAATTTACTTATTTTCGTTCAACTTGCAACTCAAGCTATACCGTACCTGGCTGCATCCGATTGTCTTATATATTTGTTTATTTTCAATAAAAACCTTTAATCTTCGCAACAATAACAAGTTTTTTCAAAAGAAATATATATTACTTTGAAATACATGGTGATTCCATATAAGTTTGGGTGTGTGTATGTATAATGTTCCTTGGATAATTTTCTCAAAAATTTTTCCTATTACTGGGAGAAGAATAATATTGGACGGCAATTTTGAGAACGTTTTGGTTAGGATTAGGTTTAGGAATAATTATTACAATACCCGTCTTTCATGGATCGGGAACATGGTTTTTGATATTTTTATTAATTATTTATAATAAATAATTCTACTTTTTCCTCAGTGAACTCAGTAGTCCTGTCGCCAGTGGGGGTACAACGGCCTCCTTAATTCAGATGGACTTACCCAAGTTTTTTTTATATATTTTGACCCGTAGAATACGAATTTTTTGGGTAACAGTTGATCCGGATGTCGATAAGATTGTTATAGACAAAGAACTTTAGGAATTACACAACAGCGATTTCTCGCAAAACAAAATCTATTTTTGTATTTTTTAGGTCATTTTAAGCAACAAATATTCCTACAAGTTTTTTCGTAGAATGCATAGTTTTCGAGATAACCGCGGTTGAACTTTCAAAAAATCGAAAAATTGCAATATTTGAACCCGAATAACTTTTGATTAAAAAATAAAGTAGCAATTCTGCTTACCGCATTTGAAAGTTTAAGTCAAATTATACCGGTTTTGATTATTTGCATTGCTAAAAATTAATTTTTTTATTGTTAAACTAATCTATAAACACATAGTGTTTCCCGTGCCTAATACATGCGTTTTAACGCATGCTACGTAGAAATTGCCTCGCTTGCACTTGTAGCTACTCTACCTACTCGTTCGATTTTAAATGGGAAATCATTGAAAACATCACTCACATACTAGGTGTTTATATCTTTGTTTAACAATAAAATAATAAATTTTTAGCAATGCAAATAATCAAAACCGATATAATTTGACTTAAACTTTCAAATGCGGTAAGCAGAATTGCTACTTTATTTTTTAATCAAAAGTTATTCGGGTTCAAAAATTATAATTTTTCGATTTTTTGAAAGTTCAACCGCGGTTTTCTCGAAAACTATGCATTCTACGAAAAAACTTGTAGGAATATTTTTTGCTTAAAATGACCCAAAAAATACAAAAAGATGTTTTGTTTTGCGAGAAATCGCTGTTATGTAATTCCTCAAGTTCTTTGTCTATAACAATCTTATCGACATCCGAATCAACTGTTACCCAAAAAATTCGTATTCTGCGGGTCAAAATATATAAAAAAAACTTGGGTAAGTCCATCTGAATTAAGGAGGCCGTTGTACCCCCCCTGGCGACAGGACTACAGTGCTTATGGTGCTCTCTGAACGAACAGAAATACTAAGACGGCTTTTGTATCGTTTTACAACGAAATGATTATTTATTTTTATATTGAGAATTTAACGAATGAACAAAAATTTACATTTATATATTTGTCAAATGGATATTTATTATCTTTAATTAACTAAATAAGAACTAAACACTTACACTATCGCCTGGATCACAGTATCTTGGTCCTCTTTCTTCAACCCTTTAAAACCAGGCAGCTTATCTCCAGATTCGAAGTATCCTAGGTCAGCTCTAACTTGAGCAAAACAAGTAACGTGATGCCAGAGATCTTGTCCTCCATATTTTTTACCTACGTCTCTTTCATAATCTTTTTTGGAGATACGGACCTTTAATATATAAAATATATTGACAAAATGTTGAAAACTTGTTTTTAATTAGGGGAGTGCATATAGATTTTCACTTCGGAAAAAATCAAACAAGATAGAACTTTTTGTAATTTCATTAAGAAATGTTTAATAAACAACATATCAAAAAGTTCTACTCGAGAAATGGGTGCTTCATTTTTTATTAAACAAATGAACTACGAAATTAGATGTTTTTTTAAATAACTACAAAAATATAAATTTTAGAAAAAAACTGACTTGACCATTGAAAAATTCAGAAAATTTTACAAAAAAACCTTATATAAAGAATTTTCTACATTTAAATTTGTATCTTCTATAATTTTTTATTTATAACGCTAAAGTCACCCTTTTCACACACATTGGCGCACTGTAAACTAGCGTACGGCGAAGTGCACGGTTGAGTTATTTTAATGTAATTCTTTAACCAATGAATCAAATGAAATTTTACAAAGTGGACATGAAAGAAGAATAATTAAGCTATCTTATGCTTATAATAAAAAGAAATAAAAATTATGGGCATAAGTACGGTGACGGTGTGGGCGGAAAGTGAGTCTTATATGAATTTTTTTTAAATGATTTAAAAATGTGTAACTAATACAATTTTTCTTATAAAACTCTCAATTTTGCACAACTAACCTTTAAAGCAACTTACTAAATGATGTTCCATTCAAAAAAATCTCAAAAATTTAATTCACATGATATAACGTCTCAAAAAATGTAATTTTTGAAATCTTCGTAGTTTTATAGAATTACCACCACTTTAAAACGATATTACTCAAGTTTGAACAGATCTATTATAGTTTTATAAATGCTTTTTTAAATCTTGGATGTAGTCTTTAAAATTCTCTAAATTATTTTTTGCACGATTGATCATTTTTGACTGTTTACCGTGACAGATTTTATGTCAGTAGGTGACATTTACTAGCAACTCGACGGTAAGTAATCCAACTCGACGGTAAGTACTCCAACTCGACGGTAAGTAATTCACTTACCGTCGAGTTAAAAAATCTCTTAATTTTAATTTGTTTTTTGAAAGAATAAAGAAAACTAACGAATTATTTATTAATATTGAAACTTATGGTACAATTTGTTAAATTATTTAATGAAATCCCACTTGTTTGGGCTGTGGTTTCACTTCTAACAGAAACTCCTGCAGAATCGCATACATTAGTAGTATTACTAGTATTGCTCAATATTTTTTTGGCAAAATCTATTTTATTTTGAAGAGAATCTTCTACATAGCTTTCTGCTACTGTCGATGAACGAAATATGCCAATAGAGTCTTTTCTTCGATTCTTAAATTCTTGCCTTCGCACCATTTTTTAAAACTTTGGTAGGTATTTTGATAACGGATTTTGGATTTTTCGGGAATAATTGCGGAACACCCTTCTTCCCAAGCCCGTTCAATTTCTTCAAATTCACTTTCGCTCATATTTTAATCTATAATAATCAAAATTGTACTTAAAATTATTGACAACTAAATAAAAACTCAATTCTCCATTATTGTTATGCACCCTAGTTACAACCTAACAACCAAAGTATCTATCTTGATAAAATGAATGAAACTAGTCAATATGACGAAAATGTTTAATTTTATAATTTACAATGGTATCAATCGTGCAAAAAACGTTATAAGCATGTCGAACGTTAAGGGTAACCGATCTCAGTGGTAGGGGAGCAAAGTATGCTAAATGTGCAGTCACTCGAGCGCTTTGGGGACCTATTGGGTTGTGATTATTAGGTCCTAAAACCAAAAAAAGTTAAGTAAAATTTTCCATTGTAGCGGGCGCTTGCCATTTTTTAATTTAATTTTCCATTTCCATTAATCGTTTTTTCCGATTATAGCGCCATCTATCCATAATTCGAAAAAATGTTTCGAATAAAAGTTGCTTATTTTTATGCAGAGAATCCAAATCTGCAATAAAAAATGGGGGCTCTTATTTAAGATTTTAAAGTAACCCCCACCCCACCTCCCTGGGGGGTCGCGTTTGGTACCGTTCGATATATTTTTCAAAAATATTAAATAAGTGTATTTTGCAGTTTTTCGATCTGATGTTTATTTTACTAAATATCGCGGGATTTGTATTTAAAATTTTAAATTTACCCCCCACCCCTCTCTGTGAGGGGTCATGTTTGGTATCTTTCGATAGATTTTTGAAAAATATTGAACGTGTAGTTTTTAGTTTTTCGATCTGACGTTCATTTCCCGAAATATTCGCTTTTTTCTTGTGAAACTTTGTGACTCACCAATTTCCTTACGCCCCGCTCAAATCGTCAGATTTTTTAAATATACACTGTTTTGCATGTACTTAACTTCCCTTATCTTAATCTGACAATTTGAAGTATTTTTAAGGATAGATTTTTTTTTTCGGGCCCCCCTTAACGAACTCCCCTGCGTTAAGAGCCAATATATGGTAGAGGTACATCTGCAAGGTACCAGATTTCTCCCCATATGATAATCTGACGCGCTCGAGTAACTGCAAAAATCCCCGCTTGGGCTCCCCTACCACAGACAATAATTGGAGTCGTCGTCCGCTCCTCCTCCAAACAATTGTCTTCGAACGGTATAAAACCCTTACCGTTCTCCATACTTAATATACTATTACTTTAGAAATGAAATAAACTATTTCTTTTTGAGAAAATTAAGAAAGATAACAAAAATGTAATACAAAAACCGAAAATTACCAGCTAAAAAAATGTTTATACAAAGTGGTCAAAACTTTTTTCTGTAAAACTTACCTAAAATACATTTAATAATAAGCTTCAACAATAATAAAATGTTCAGCAAAAAAATTTGTTTTAGCTCTTATACAGTATGTCTGCGTAACTTGGAACCTATTGATAACTTTTTTATTATCAGTTTTACGAAAAAAAGTTATTCTTTATAAGATACTCTGCATCGTATATAATCTAGGATGCAATCATCAAATATCAAATTTAATTAATTTTATACGAGGTATGTCCAAAAATATGACTTTCACTCAAGAGTAAAGTACCTTTACATTTCACAATATCGAAAATTGTTATTAAGAAAAGTTGTTTAGAATTAAAAAAAATTGTTTTAGTGTTCAATTACATCCTTCTAATTAAAATATTGTGAATAATAAAGGCACTTAACTCTTAAGAAAATTCATATTTTTTACATACCTTGTATTAAATTAAAAAAGTTTGATATCTGATGGTTGTATCTTAGATTTTAGACCAGGAAGAGCATTTTATGAAGAATAACTTTTTTTCGTAAAAGTGATAATATAATAGTTATCATAATTGTAATAAAATGATGATGAATATCAGTAATTTGACAAAAAATTGAAAAAAATTTTTTGGATTAGAAAGATGTAATTGTATATTTTTGTACTTAACATAGTTTTTAATTTCAAACAATTTTTCATAATAGCATTTTTCGATATTCTGAAATATAAAGGTACTTTATTCTTTAACGAAATTCATATTTTTGACATAACTCGTATAAAATTGATAAAATTTGATATCTGATGGTTGAGTTTTAGATTTTTGACTATCCAGAGTATTTTATAAAAAATAACTTTTTTTCGTAAGATTGATAATAAAAAAGTTTTCCATGTGGTTCCTAGCTACGCAGACATACTGTATAAGAACTTCTGTATAAGAATTTTCAAACTGCAATGTCATATTCGGATTCAGCATAATCAAAAACAAAATAGACACATATTTGATCAAAGTAAAATGATGAATTTAACGATATTTTTAAAATTATTTATACAAAAAAAATTGTTATTGTTTAAACAATTAATAAACAACTAGCGGCCAAATCTGCGAGTAGAACTTTTTACTTTAACATGTATATGTATAAACTAACAAAAAAATTTTTAGAAAAATATTAGCTTGTTTGAATTTTTCCGAAACAATGCATATTTTTGTTCTAATTGCACTCCCCTAAATGTAAAAACTTGAAAAATAATATATAAAAGTGATTTGTACCAAAAGTATGCATAACTTTATACACAACTTAATGGAAAATTGGTAATTACTTCAGTGTTCTCTTGCTCGAAATATTTATGAGATATTTAGAAGAAGTCACTATTGTATTTGTACTCTATCTGTGCTATCTTTGACTGTACTCCAGACGTTTCGCATTCCGAACAAATGAGTCAAGTCATAAGATACATTGATTTCTCTAGTGGTCAGGCTCAAATCGTGGAAAGTTTTGTTGATTTTATTGTTAGCCACAAGAAAACTGGTAACAAAATTGAAAGGAGATGGATTGGACGTAAATAATTGTCGTGGCCAAGACTTCGATAACGGATCGAACATGGCAGGAATTTACAACAGCGTACAAGCTCACATTGACAACATCAATGACAGCTAGATTTGTGCCATGTCCCGCACACAGCTTGAATTTGGTTGGTGTTCATGCAGCAGAAGTATCCTCAATGATGATCACTTTTTTGGTATTGTATAGAGCAGGGGTCACCAATTAGCGGACCGCGGTCCGCATCCGGACCGTGAGCTAGTTTTGTGCGGACCGTCATTAAATTCAGAATATAGCGTTTGGCAATTTTGAAAATTTTTGGTCATGAAATAAATTGTATATTATGTTTAACTCAACTTATGTGTGCGAAGCCGCTTTATCAAGAATGAACTTTATTATAAAAATCGGTATACATCTCAGCTAACAGATGAATATTTCAACTCCCCAATGAGAATCAGTTGAACCAAACTCACTCCAAACCTCAGACAGGTTGTACATAATGGTAGGGGAGCAAAGTATGCTAAATGTGCAGTCACTCGAGCGTTATGGGGACATATTGGGTTGTGAAGAGTAGGTCCTAAAACCAAAAAAAGTTAAGTAAAGTTTTCCATTTTAGTGGGCGCTTGCCATTTTTTAATTTAATTTTCCATTTCCAACAATCGTTTTTTCCGATTATAACGCCATCTATTCATAATTCGAAAAAATGTTTCGAATAAAAGTTACTTATTTTTACGTAAGGAATCCAAATCTGGAATAAAAAATGGGGGCTCCTATTTAAGATTTTAAAGTAACCCCCCACCCCACCTCCGTGGGGGGTCGTGTTTGATGCCATTCGATAGATTTTTCAAAAATATTGAATAAGTGTATTTTACAGCTTTTCGATCTGATGTTCATTTCACGAAATATCGCGGGATTCGTATTTAAAATATTAAATTTACCCCCACCCCTCTCAGTGGGAAGTCGTGTTTGATATCATTCGATAGATTTTTAAAAAATATTGAGCACATATTTTTTAGTTTTTCGATCTGTCATTCATTTCGCGAAATATTCGCTTTTTTCTTGTGAAAATTTGTGACTCCCCCATTTCCTTACGCCCCGCTCAAATCGTCAGATTTTTGAAATATACACTCTTTTGCATGTACTTAACTTACCTTATCTTAATCTGACAATTTCGAGTTTTTTTAAGGATAGATTTTATTTTTCGGGCCCCCCTTAACGAACTCCCCTGCGTTAAGAGCCAATATATGGTAGAGGTACATCTGCAAGGTACCAGATTTCTCCCCATATGATAATCTGACGCGCTCGAGTAACTGCAGAAATCCCCGCTTGGGCTCCCCTACCATAATAAAAAATGTCATTTTTCTCACTGATAATTTAATTTTGTCACGAGTTTTCCTTTTATTGTTATATTTATTATAATCAATAATTTTGAATTTAAGTAAACTGTAATATAAAATAGTCATGTGCGTTTTTTTTATTCATTTTCTCTCTACTATAAGTAGATTTATGTTATAGTTTTCAGATTTAATAAGTTTGCAACAATGAAACTAATGTAGAAAAGATAACAAATTATTTACCATTTCGTAGTAAGTATGATTATTTATTTTAAATTTCTGTTTTAATAACTGGATTTCAAGAAAGCTAATAACTATGTATAAAACTGAAGATGTCTAAAAACTTGAGAAAGACGTTATTAACATCCGAATTATAAATTCTTAACTTTTCAAATATTCTTAATAACAATTTACAATACTTGTGTGTTACTGATAATAGCATCAAAACAATACACAATGAATACAGTGGCCAAAAAACAATCGGATATTATTAGGTTTCCTTTCCACATTACTCCATGTTGTAAGGCCGCTTCCAAATGACAAATTTTCTGATTCGTTTTTTTTTTGTGGATTCCTGTTCAAAAATGTCACCTTAAACAAATCAGAAGGGCCCTGGATGCCGCGCAAAACAATCTTTTTATACAAATTCAAAATTACCTTTTAGCCCCCAAAATTGTATTTAAAAAAACTCTCCTGTCATTTTTTTCAAAAGTTGATAGTTCTCGAGTTGTAAGCGATTTAAAATCTGAATAATGTGAAAGTACCTACGCATTTTTGAGGTTTGAAAACTCCTATGTAAATTATTAGTTTTCAGGTTGCCAAGTGCCTAAATTGAAGTTTACAAGTTCAATTTCAAGATTCTAACGAGTAATGGGGGATTACTTCAATATAGACCGTTGTTTTTTAATTGTTAATTATGCGAGTCTACTCTACTTTTACGCCGCCGCACATCGCAATTTATGGTGCGTCTCTGTCGCACTTATTATACATATTATACTTACTTATGCGAAAAATGCCCAACAAATACTTCACATTTATTAAAATTTTATAATTTATTATTAATATATATTTTTTTAAAACAAAATCAATGGGAAAGTCCCCGTAGCTGGCTGTATACCATAGTTAAAAAACCATACAGAAGTAAAAACTTCTTTTGTATATTGGTATAAAAAGTTTTATTAAAAAACATAAAATTCCTCCAAAAGGATTTGGTTGGTCTGTGTCCATTGAACTGGCAAGAACCACAAGTTCTTAACGAGCAGGGAACCATGTTGCCCTTTGAGCACTCCTAGCACATTTCATCTTGTAACATCGACTTGGAGTCGCTACAAATATCATTTAAGTATTATGTAAACCATTAATATCGATGTAACCTTTTTCAAAAAGTTGCTAGTTTCTTTTACGAAGCAGAACGCACTGAGGATGATCTGATTCAAATTGAAAACGTTCTGCAAATCCTTTTGGAGGACTTTTATGTTTTTTAATAAAACTTTTTATACCAATATACAAAAGAAGTTTTTACTTCTGTATGGTTTTTTATATATTTTTTTATTTATTCAATTAATTATTGCCAATGTGCTAATTAAATACGCCAATAAAAACGAAGGGTCGAAATTAAAATAAAACCCGATAACTCATCAGAATCTTGAAATTGAATGTTTAAACTTCAATTTAGGTACTTGAAAACCGCAAAAATAATAATGTACACACGAATATGCAAGCTTCGAAAATGCTTATTTTCGCATTTGTCAGATTATAAATCGCTTACAATTTGAAATCTATCAAGTTTTGAGAAAAATGACACAAAATTTTTTTTGTTTTCGATGACCCAAAAATGCTAAAAACATATTTTTGGGAGCAAAAAAGGTGATGTATTGGATTTATTCAAAAACCGTTAAAAACAATTTCTGCCTAAAACTTTCGCACTGCACCCTTCTGATTTGTCTACCGAATTGGAACAACTAGGCAGGTAGTCTTAACTCCGGACCGCGTAAGTGTCATAGGTTTTCGAAACGGACTCACTGGAAATATAATTGGTGACCCCTGGTATAGAGTATATTCTGTTTTGCCAGTGGTTCAACGATACGATGGGAATGTTTTAACAAGTATTTGGGTAGCACTCTGAAGATACACAGTTACACACGATGGTCTTCAAAAAGACAGGCCATCACTTCTATTGAGAAAAACATTATGGGATTATACACTGCTCTAAAGGAGATGACCAACAATCATGAATGGAATAATGAAACTGTTTTTGGGGCTTCAAGCATAATCAAAAACATTGATTTTAAGTTTATCTGCCTGCTCTATTTGTGGTCTGAAATATTAATATCAATTGATTGTACAAACAAGTCATTACAAGCTAAAGACACGCCTCTTGACATTGTACCAAAACTGTTGAATGGCCTGTCCAAGAAGATTAAGAAACGGCGTGATGATGGTGTGGATGATATAATTTCCAAACCTGTATCAACATGTGATGAAATTGGCATTGAGAGTTCATTTCCAAATAAGCGAACTAAGAGAGGTAAAGCCTCATCATCAGAAATGGCCACGGATGAGACCTGCCTCATACCTCAAAGACAAGAATTCCAACGAGAATGTTTTTTGGTTTATGACAAATTAATAAACGAAATGAGTAAAAGATCAGAGGCCCACACAAAAGTTTCAAATGATTTTGGATTCTTATCAGGGTCATCACTGCAAAAAACAACAGACTCTGATTCGGAAAACTGTGCAAAAGATTCTGGCCTCAAATATAGCAGAGACGTGGACGCTGTTGAAATAGTAAGAGAAATTGGAAGTTTCAAATTGAATATGAACGAGCTGTTTGAACAGTTGGGCTCGGCATCCCACTTAGAAATGCAGGCAATTCATAAGTATCAGCTAAGAGAAGCTTACCCAAATATTGAAATTGCTTACAGAATTTACCTTACAATGTCCGTTAGCGTGGCATCGTGTGAAAGGACATTTAGTAAACTTAAACTTATTAAGAACTATTTACGGTCGAGAACTGGCCAAACACACATGAGCAATCTGGCAATCTTATCAATTGTATACGAAACAGCTTCAAAACGTAACTTTGACGATGTCATAAATTAATTCGCATTAGTATAGTATAGTTGATCCAAAAGATGGCATAACCCAGACATCCAAAGTGAAAGTTATCCTTCAACACCAAATTGTTCTATACGGTCCACACAATGTCCAGAAAAAAGTCATACCATTTTGAGCGTCGGGTTTGGGGGAGAGATGGGGGAGAAATCGGTAAATTCGTAGTTTTTTAAGTTTTTCGCCAATATTTCTAAAACTATGCGGTTTAGCATGAACCACCCTCTATACAAAATTGTTCTACATTAAATTTGAAATAAAAAAGGCCCTATGCATAATCTTTCTAAAATGAATGGTTCCAAAGTTACGGAGGTAGTATTGTATAACTGGTCCAAAAAAAGGCCTAACCCAAACATCCAAAGTAAAAGTTTTCCTCCAACACCAAAATGTTCTATATGGTCCACATATTGTTCAGTAAAAAGTTACACCATTTTGAGCGTCCGGTTTGGGAGGGAGATGACAGAGAAGCCGGTAAATTAGTAGTTTCTTTACGTTTTTCGTAAATATTTCTAAAACTATGCTTTTGCGTAAACAATGTTATATACAGAAATGTTCTACATAAAACTTAAAACAAAAAATGTTCTATATATAATTGTTATAAAATCAAACGAGGTCTTCGATACTTTTTATATTTTTTGGGCAATATTTATGATATAACTATACCAAAAACCCAGATATCCAAAGTGAAAGTTATCCTCCAACACCAAATTGTTCTATATGGTCCACATAATGTTCAGAAAAAAGTCACACCATTTTGAGCGCCGGGTTTGGGGGGGAGAGGGGGGAGAAATTGGTAAATATAAAAAGTATCGAATACCTCCACTTTTCACCCTCCGTAACTCTGGAACCGTTGATTTTATAACAATTATGTATAGAGCCTTTCTTGTTTTAAATTTTATGTAGAACATTTTTCTATAGAACATTCCTTACGCTAAAGCATAGTTTTAGAAATATTGACGAAAAACGTAAAAAAACTACTAATTTACAGAATTCTCCCCCATCTCCCCCCCAAACCGGACGCTCAAAATGGTGTAACTTTTTACTGAACAATATGTGGACCATATAGAACAATTTGGTGTTGAAGGAAAACTTTTACTTTGGATGTTTGGGTTAGGCCTTTTTTTGGACCAATTATACTATACTACTTCCGTAACTTTGGAACCGTTCATTTTAGAAGGGTTATGCATAGGGCCTTTTTTATTTCAAATTTCTTGTAGAACAATTTTGTGTAGAAGGTTGTTCATGCTAAACCGCTTAGTTTTAGAAATATTGACGAAAAACGTAAAAAACTACGAATTTGCAGATTTCTCCCCCCCTCTCCCCCCAAACCCGACGCTCAAAATGGTGTGACTTTTCTCTGAACATTATGTGGACCATATAGAACAATTTGGTGTTGGAGGATAACTTTCACTTTGGATGTCTGGGTTTGGGTCTAACTATACCATACTACATCTATTAAAGCACGCAAAGTGAAATTTTAACAATAATAAAAGATACCAGGTTAATTCAACAAAATTAAATTGACTAAAAATTAATATTCACATATTGTGAATCACAATATTACATGTAAAGTAGTAGTTAGTAAAATAATTTTATAAGTAAGTAAAATAAATAGTGTTCAAAAATACCTCCTTTATTGTTATTGGTTTTTTGAATCCAGGCCTAATACATTTTAAAGTATGTAGTAGTTGTAGTCATTCGTAAATTGTGGTTGCAATTAATGGGAGTCTCGTTTTTTGTGGGAGGGGGGGGGGGGCGGGAGCATTGAATTTCGTTAAGGGCGCAGGAATGGCAAGATACGTCCCTGCTTACCTCATTCTCTAAAATCTCCTGGTCACATTCTCCACAAGCAGCCGTTCCGGACTTAGAATACTCAATTCTGAAATCTTCTAGAGCTTCTTTCTTCAATTTAGCATCGATTTTATCTTGAGCCCGTTTTTTCCCTTTTTTGTCTGGGACTATAGTAACACTTGACAGTTCTACTCTTTCCTTTATCTTGTCTTGGTCTTCAACTCTCAAAGATTCGTAGTGTTCAATGTCATCGACAGTCTTTGGTCTGTGTTTTTGGAAAAAGCATTCGAAGTGGAACCATTCGGGATGTTTTCCATCGAAATTTGTAGACTATAATAATATATTTATTTATTTATTAACGGGATGTCCCCATTTTTACAAAAATTTAACAAAAATAGAATATCCTAACCATGACAAAGATACTACAAACTAAATAGAATGAATAAAAATGAATAACCATTTTCATCTCACTGCAATACGAAGCCAAAGCCGTCTTATATTTCAGTTCGTTTAGAGAGCGCAACGAGAACCCTTACCGAACGGTTTCAAAACTCGTTAGTTTTTCATCAGAGAATGCGTATGTTGCTATCTCTAAACTAAACTGAAATAATCCAGATGACTCTTAGCCTCGTATTTCAACTAACGGAATGGTCTATGTGTCACAGCGACATCTGTTAGATAGTCAAAGTTTTCAACTTAATGAAATATAAAATAATGTTGTTCTGAAGCTATTTTCTTGTGGCATTTTTGCTATTCACTAGTTTTGATGGGAAATAAGCCATAATTTTACTAAAAAATGATTTTATTTAAAAAAATTAATAAAATCATTTGTTTTAGTAAACTTGTGTGGCTTATTTCCCATCAAAACTAGTTAATTATAAAATAATATTAAATCAAGAACTTTATTGGGGCCATTTTCTGGTTAAACGATTAATTTTATTTGATATGCTAATTGGGGTGTGATTTGACCGATTTTTCTTACCAAAAAATAAAAGAGACCAAAGGGAGCGTTCAAGTATTACGTAACGCAATTTTTGAAGATTTTTGACCCCCCCTCCCCCCACGTAACGCACCGTAACGTTTTTATGTACCCCCCCTCCCCCTACCTAAACGTTACGTAACACCCAAGTCACCATTTGAACCTAAATGGAAAACTATGTTGCGAAAAGTACCGGAATTATTATTTTAATCGCATTTGAGGTAATAATAAAAACTTACAATCATCATCCAGCCTCAAAAGTCTACTGCTGAACATAGGCCTCCTCCCCTCATTTCCAACCACGTCTATCCTGCGCCGCTCTCATCCAGTTTTTATTTAACTTTCTTACGTCGTCTGTCCATCTTGTAGGCGGTCAACCGGCGCTTCTCTTGTCTTCTCTTGGCCTCCATTCCAATAACCTTTTTGTCCATCGCCCATGTGTCATTCTCGCTATGTGTCCTGCCCATCTCCACTTCAAGTTAGCTATCCTTTTGATGGCGTCAGTCACCTTTGTTCTTCTCCTGATTTCTTCGTTTCTGATTTTGTCTCGCAGAGTTATTCCTAACATTGACCGCTCCATTCTTCTCTGCGTTACTCTTAGTTTGGTAGCCGAGGCTTTAGGTAAGGTAAGTGTTTCTGATCCGTACGTCAAGACTGGGAGGACGCACTGATCAAATACCTTTCTCTTTAGGCATATGAGCAACTCACTCTTAAAAGTTTCTCTCAGTTTTCCAAATGCTGCCCACCCAAGAACGATTCTTCTTTTTAGTTCATGTGTCTGGTTATCCCTGCCAATCGTAATTTCATGTCCCATGACATGAAATATGTCCAAAACTTAGAATAATAATCTTTTATTACTAATTTTACATTTACATTTACATTTTCCCTGCTTGGCCCCATCCCTACATACATTTCAGGCTTTATCTTTTATTGTTCTTCGCATGCATTCTTCTATTTGATCTTCTTTAATAAAAACTTAAAATAAAATAACATATTTATTATTTCAATATTTTATTTTGCTTAGTAAAAATTTTTGTATAACAAATATACGATGTTGCCAGTAGTTTCGGAAAAATATTGAAAAAATGTGTAAAACTTTTTGTTCTTCAACGTCCTGTATCGTGAAAACGCATGCCGTTACAAAAATTTTATACTAAGCAAACCCCAATTATTTTTCAGTTTTTCACATATCTTAGAGATCGTGTTACCTTTTTCTGAAACATTCTGTATATATAAAAAGGCACTTATGGAATAAAATTATTTCTGTCCATGTTTTAATCAATTTTAAAAAACGCTGAGACCCGTAGATTTTCATATATAAAAACATAAATTTAAATGTACAGGGTGATTCATGCAAGACTACCATAGTCCATAAGCTTTATTTTTTAACACCCTGTATATTTTTGTATGTTTAAAAGCTGCTTAACAATCTGAATTGATGGTCTTTATGAATAATACAGGGTGATCATTTAAAATTATAATGTATGGAAACCACTTATGGAATAAAATTGTTTTTGTCATTATTTTAGAAAATTATAAAAACGCTAGGATACGTCAACTTTTAAATTCAACTATGGACTATTTAAACATAAATTTGAATATACAGGGTGATTCACTCAAGTCTAGCATAGTCCATTATCTTTAATTTTAATTAAACACCATGTATATTTTTGTTATTAGAAGCTGCTTAACAACCTCATCTCAAAAATGTGTATTATGTAGGGTCTATTATGAATAATGCA
Organism: Diabrotica virgifera virgifera; assembly: GCF_917563875.1. Taxonomy (NCBI): domain Eukaryota; kingdom Metazoa; phylum Arthropoda; class Insecta; order Coleoptera; family Chrysomelidae; genus Diabrotica; species Diabrotica virgifera. The sequence continues at coordinate 9,014,712 of NC_065451.1, read as the reverse complement.
AGGTGAAATTTTGAAATTCACTTGAAATTTTGAAATCACACTTTAAATAAGGGTACTATTTTTTTAAATATCTATCAATTTTCTAAACTAAGTATCAATATAGTGGGTTTTGTATTTAATGCTTTTTATTTAAAGACATTTTTAAATAATTTGAAAATTTGCGTATTTAAAACATTAATGAATACCTACTGCAGAAAACGATTTAAGAAAACATACAAGATTTATGAACATGTAGTTCCCTTCTGCAACCTCTTAAATAACATCTGTATCTTTTAATCTTTTGTTGTGGAGACAGGTCCATCTAATTGTTGGAAACAGATGTTACTGTGCTTCATCTGTGTTACAAATTTAAGATTTTTTCACTTGAATAGGTACTATTAATTATTGTCCTGTTGTCGGAACATGACCGGAGCGTGAGGGTGCAACATAATACAATTCAGGGGTCTATGTAAAGCATAAAAGAAATTCCGTAGTTTTTTTTCATTTAAGTTAAAAAAGAATCCACAAGGAAAAAGTTTTCCTGTAGTTGGCTGTATGCCATGTAATACAAAAAATAGTAAATCCTTTATAAAAGGTATATATTTACCTTAAAATAGATACCTTTTATAAAGGATTTACTAATTTTTAAAAAAATAATGTTACGTAACGCGCTGTTTGAACCCCCCTCCCCCATGTAACGCGCCGTAACGTTTTACAAGACCCCCCTCCCCCCCTCCCCCCCAAACTGCATTACGTAATACTTGAACGCTCCCAAAATTATTTTCAGCGTAACTTGCTTTCGATGTTAGATACTTTTTAAAATACGAAAATAAAGTTTTTTTATCATTTAAAAAAAGCTGTAATGAGTTTTTCCCGAAAAGTATTTCATTTTGTGATTATTTCACATTGAAATATTTGATTTGGAATTGGACGAACAAGAACCTACTTTTCATTAGCTACAACTCTGCTTATACTAGGTCTACAGACTTCATATGTACATATATTGTTACGCTCTATATTTTCTCTCTGATATGAGATTGATCAGCTTTTTATTAATTCGATTAATTAATTAATTATTTTAATTACTACTCATGCAAACAAAAATTTAATAAAACTTTCCAAATAAAATTTATTCTCAGGGCTAATTGATTTTAATGTATTACCTTTAGTTTGTGGCTTCTAGTATTTCTCGTTGCTCACTTCATGCAGGACAAAACAAGGAAAATAAATGTACTCAAATTCATATAAATTCTATAAGTAATATTTATTTATATACTATACCATAAATATACGATTCAAAATGTATGCTAAAACTCAATTTTGTTGTAAAAAATTTCTTATCTAATCACATTATTCTTTAATTCTACTATCTCCTTTTTTAACAAATTTTCATTTAAAAGATTCGGTAGACTGTTCCTTATTATTATAAAAAAAAACAAACTTTAATTTTCACCTTCTAAATAATATTTCATATTCTATGAATTTATGAATGAATGAATTATGCTGTAAAACTGCTAAATTAAAACAAATATGGTATGTAATATAAAACAACTCTCTCCTTTTCACACATAATCTGACTAACCTTTTTTATCTTCTACTCTTCTTATCATGGATTGTGTTGTCCTCGGTTTCCCCACACGTGGTCCTTCGGATGCTGCGAGGGCCCTTCTCTTCCAACTGCTTCACCAGCAAACAGCACTTGCTCGAAATCTTTCCTCAATTTAGTGTCTGACTCGATAAAAACAATATCAATCTTTATCATTCCAAGATTTTATTCTCAGCTCGATATCTTGTGCAAAATTGATAAAAAACCGGCTACTCGTTCCAGACAGAAACTGGAATCTATTCGGACACTAGGAGATTTTACTTCTCGACTCGATCACGATTTCGTCTCAACAGAAATCCGCTTACACGGCCACCAACTTAACCAGTTCCCACAAAATCATTACTTTCCGAACTGGACTGTACTCTTCAGATCTTAATTACACAGTAAATCTTTTTCCTACATCCATCTGAGACTCAAACACTCTATTCCCCTCCATCAGTCTCCTCGCCAATCACAAGCATTCTCTCTACACATTACATCCCCACTTCCCTTTTTTAAAAACAAATAGTGTTGTATACAAATTTCCCGTCTTGTCAAATTCCAGGAGATACCAAAATTAATTTTTTTCTTACATGCTAGAAAAACCCTATATTCTAAAACTAAACAATTTTGTTTACCGACTTTACCTTCGAGGAAGCTTTTAAAAACGTTCTATTGTTCACGTCAACCACAAATACATCCAGTTTCTAAAACCGATCGTAATTTAGTTCTATTGTTCTTGAATTGTTAAGTCCGTTTACTTGAAACTATTTCCTATTTTGAAAAAAAAAAACGTCAACCATCACCAAAATATGTTTATTCCTTTGGGTCGTCATAATCAGATCACTCAACATATCTATTACTACAATTTCCAATTTTCCACGGGATATAATATTTTTTGTGATATTTTCATTCTTGAAATTCCTACTTTTGTATCTTTGACAAGTTTCACATTTTTGCGTAATCTCCTTGGCAATGCAGTAGTCCTGACGGCAGATATTCTCGAAAAACCAGCAACTTTCCTGCTGCCGATATGTCCGTTGTCCTCATACAATTTTATGATTTTCTCTGCCAATATTTGGGTAACCAAATAAAGTTCTTTCCCGTCTATTCTCTTGAAAAATAGGTCATTTTCCCTCTTTGCTCTTCTTTTTTCTCTTTCGTCCAGGTCTTCTTGATTTGTTCGTATCTCATTTAAAGAAAATATACACCTTCCTCTTGTGTTAAGATGTTTAATCCCACATGTAACGTAATTGCTTCCTTTTTACCTATGTCTTCGACATTTTTATGTTATTCTTCTTTCATTTATTTACCTGTGTCTTCGACATTTTTATTATATCTTCTTCCTTTTTACCTTTTACGACAATGACCAAGTACAAGAAGTAGAGCAGGAACTAGCCTTACCAATTAATCAACGAGAGCGTCTAACTCTAATTACACCGAAGGAGATCAAAGATGAAATTAATCATTTGAATGAAAAGAAGACACCAGGTACTGATCTCATAACAGCAACAATGCTAAAACAACTTCCTAAAAAAGGTATAATGAAGTTATTGTACATATTAAATGCAATCTTAAGACTTAGATATTGGCCTATATCACTAAAAATTGCCCAAGTAATTATGATACCGAAACCTGGTAAAGCTTTAACGGATTTTTCATTATACCGCCCAATAAGTCTACTGCCAATAATGTCAAAACTTCTTGAAAAGCTGTTACTTAAAAGAATTATGAGCGACCTAGAATTCCAAAACTGGATCCCAGAACACCAATTTGGATTCCGGCAAGGTCATTCTACAGTGCAACAATGCCATCGCATATCAAATGTAATTAATAAAGCTTTGGACAATAAACAGTATTGCACAGGAGCCTTTCTGGACATCAGCCAAGCATTTGATAAGGTAAAATCAAAAAATCCCTACCCAACAAATACTTTGACTTATTAAAATCATATCTAAATCACAGAGAATTTGAAACTAAAGTGGAGGATGAACTATCAAACCGTAACAAAATTCAATCAGGAGTCCCACAAGGTAGTATATTGGGTCCACTTCTTTATGTACTGTACACATTCGATTTACCAACCTCTCCACAAACCACCATTGGAACTTTCGCTGATGACACAGCAATATTTGCAACTGAAGAGGATCCAAGAGCTGCAGTATTAAAACTTCAAGAACACCTAGACCAAATTGGACAGTGGTTAAAGAAATGGAAGATAAAAGCGAATGAAACTAAGTCAACACATATAACTTTCACACTAAGGAAAGACCAATGCCCAAATATTAGCCTTAATCAAGTCAACATACCACAACAGAATATCGTCAAATACCTGGGGCTTCATCTTGATTCTAAATTAAACTGGAAACAACACATTTTAAAGAAGAAGAAACAAATTGAGTTGAGAGTGAAAGAAATTAATTGGCTTATAGGTAGAAAATCTCGACTCTTAATTGAGAACAAACTGCTGATTTACAAAACAGTCATCAAACCTATATGGACGTATGGTATAGAACTATGGAGTTGTGCCAGCAAATCAAACACAAAAATTATCCAAAGAACTCAATCAAAAATTCTACGCACCATCGCAAATGCCCCTTGGTACATTTCCAACCAAACCCTTCATACAGACCTAAACATCCCGTTAGTCAGCACAGTAATTCAAGAAAGAGCCAACAGACACCACGAGAAATTGGAAGGCCACCCCAACCAATTAATATTACCATTACTGCAGCCACGAAACAACAGAAGATTGCGAAGATTATGGCCCATAGATCTTCGCTGAAACTGAAGTTAAACCGCTGGGTGATGTACCACATAACGCCATTTTAGTGTACAATACTACATTGATATAAGTTATTGTACTTGTTATCAAATTAACTCATAGAATATGTAATTCTGATTGTTAATAAATGCTTACAAAAAAAAACCTGTGTCTTCATCTCGTGTGAGAGCGTCGGCTATGATGTTATCTTTTCCTTTGATGTATCGGAACTCAAAATCGTATTCCTTTAATAACAGGATGCCTCTATGTATTCGGTTATTCACTAATCGATTCTTCATGATGTGGACCAATGCTGCATGATCCGTCTCGATTGTGAATTTCGCGCCCAACAGATAGAACCTTAATTTGTTCACACAAAATAGTACGCTGGCAAACTCTAATTCTGTCACGCTATATTTTCGTTCATGTGTTTTTGTCACCCGAGAAATAAAACATATTGGTACTTCTTGTTCGTTAATACATTATTCTGGATCCATCTACATAAATAATTAAGGCGCGAAATATGATAGAAAAGTATTTTTATCGCTTCTAAATATAGAAGTGATAACATGGCGTTTCTCTCTAGTATATAATCTTGAGAACAAAATGATAATATACTATAATCAATGCTAATACATTGATTTATAACAACATAATATGATTCCCACAACTACAAGAAAATAAAGCAAAATTTGTACCTACCTGGACTATAACAGCCAGACGCAAAGTATCTAGTTCTATCCGGGAACAACAGTCTCTGCATATGGCACGACCACTTTTGGCATATTCTGCCAGATACGGTAGATCAGTTTTGCTCATTTTTGAATTAGAAAAATGAGTTTTATAATGTTCAATTTGGCTACAAAAAAAAACAAAACAGATAAACAAACACTGATAGTAACGAGCACCGACTTCTATAGTTGTATGACTATGACTCGACTGCTCCGTTCCCAGCACCCACCTTATCTGTGGTTAGTGGTCATATCTGTGAACATGTGAACCACATATTTCTGTTATCTGATATGCAACAAATTAATTATAGTCTGGGCTGATTATCGGAGAATAGGCTATTTTTGGGAAAAGTTATTTACCAGCAATTTTATTGCTGGAATCGAATTATAAGATCCTATATATTAATAATATAGGTATGCAAAGTCCGCAGATAGTGTGCTACTTTTTTTATAAACAAAATGGCGCACGAAAATCGTGTTTTTTTTTCAATTATTGCTCTATAACTCCGAAGATTTTAACTTTACAACAAAAACACCCAAACAAAAATTCACCGTGATTAAATTCTGCATAGAGACGCGTTTTTTCCGATCTGCTTCGACGAAAATTTTCCTCGGAAAATGCGGGTTTTCCCAACAAAACCTTTAATTTTCAAATAAAGTTTTAGATAAGTAATTATCTACCAATAATTAAATAATTTGGTGACTTAAAAGCCTTTTTGGTTTAGATTATAGTTCCAGAAGCTGATGAAAATTAAACGAATATTTTAGCAACAATTCAATTGTAAATTAATAATTTACGGTCGCAATAATAACCAAAATAATTATGATACACTGATCAAGCTTTGAAATCTTATAAAGATGAGATGCCTATTTAATATTTTGTCGACAAAATATGAATTTTTTATTTTTTTGCATAATCTTTAAATGTTTAAAAAAATAGTTATAAACAAATTAACGTTTCTCAGAAAGTTTTTATTATATTATAATTAAAAAAAATAGCTTAAATGGGCATTTTAAATATCTTTAAAATGAATGCTTTAAAACTTTTTTGCAACCATTTGTAAAAAAGTTATGAAACAGCAAAATAATCATACGATTACTACTGTGTTTATACTTTTTTTTAATTCTTTCAAAGTGTAGAAGTGAGTTTAAAGTATAAGCTAATTATTTACAAAAAAATATCGATTATCAGTTTAATAGTTATATTTTAATTAAAGATTATAAATATATTTTTTTGTAATTTACACGCGCGAAAGTAGAGTAACACAGTACTGTAGCTAACATTTTCACTCGGAGCGACGACCGGCCGCGTGATGTACACTTTTAATAAATAATGCATGCTGCGTGTCAGTCGCTTCGAGTGAACATTTTAGCTCCGACTCTGTATCAGGCCTACGTTTGCGCTAAAAATTACAAAAAAAGTGTTTTTAATCTTTGATTAAAATATAACCATTGCAGTAATTTTTGACATTCTTTGTGAGTAACTAGGTTGTACCATAGACTCACTTTTAAGCTTTGAAACAATTAAAACTAATTATAAACAACGGAGATTTCGTATATTTACTTTGCTGTTTCATAACTTTTTTGCAAATGATTGGAAAATTTTTTTAAAGCATTCATTTTCAAGACCTATGAAATACGCATTTTAAGTATTTTTTTAAATTAGAATATAATGAACAATTTCTGAGAAATGTTAATTTGTTTATAACAATTTTTTTTTAAACATTTAAAGATTATGCAAAAAAATGAAAAATTTATATTTTGCCGACAAAATATTAAATAGGCTTCACACCTTAATAATCTTTTTAAGTTTGATCAATGTCTCATGATTATTTTGGTTGTTATTGCGACTGTAAATTGTTAATTAACAATTGAATTGTTGCTAAAATATTCGTTTCATTTTCACCGGCTTCTGAACTTATAATCTATAACAAGAAAGCTTTTATTTCACCAAGCTATATAATTATTGATAAATAATTACTGGCCCAAAAAATTTATTTGAAAATTCGAGATTTTGTTGGGAAAACCCACATTTTCCGAGGAAAATTTTCGTCGGAGCAAATCGGGAAAAACATGTCTCTATGCAGAATTAAATTGGGGTGAATTTTTATTTGAGTGTTTTTGGTGTAAAGTTAAAATCTTCGGAGTTATAGAGCAATAATTGAAAAAAATAAGATTTGTCGGCGCCATTTTGTTTATAAAAAAAGTAGCACACTATATGCGGACTTTTCATACCTATATTAATAATATATAGGATCTTATAATTCGATTCCAGCAATAAAATTGCTGGTAAATAACCTTTCTTTGTACTTTACTAATTAGACCAGCGTATTATAACTATTTTTTTTTCAAAATTTAAAGATTATGCAAAAAAAAAGAAAAATTTATATTTTGTCGATAAAATATTAAATAAGCATCTCACCTTTATAATCTTTATAAGTTTGATCAATGTATCATGATTATTTTGTTTATTATTGCGATCGTCATTTGTTAATTAACAATTGAATTGTTTCTAAAATATTCGTTTAATTTTCACCGGCTTCTGGAATTACAATATATACCAAAAAAGCTTTGAGGTCACTAAGTTATTTAATTATTGATTAATAATTACTTACCTAAAACTTTATTTGAAAATTAGAGTTTTTGTTAGGAAAACCCGCATTTTACGAGGAAAATTTTCGTCGGAGCAAATCGTGAAAAACATATCTCTATGCAGAATTTAATTGCGGTGAATTTTTATTAAGCTGTTTTGGTTGTAAAGTTAAAATCTTCGAAGTTATAGAGCAATAATTGAAAAAAATACGATTGGTCGGCGCCATTTTGTTTATAAAAAAAGTAACACACTATCTGCGGACTTTGCATACCTATATTATTAATATATAGGATCTTATAATTCGATTCCAGCAATAAAATTGCTGGTAAATAACTTTTCCATGAATTTTGCTAATTAGCCCAGAGTATTATGCTAGGGGAGCAAAGTATGCTAAATGTGCAGTCACTCGACTAAACACTATTGTTGTTCTGAAGACCCGTGTTGAGCTGCTTCCCCCCCCCACTTGCAAAAATTAAAAAACAAATAGCCCTTATTTATGAACTATTTATTAGCTTTCATATTCCGCAAATTAAAAATTTTGAGCTCGTTCCACTGAGCAGGATTTGATATTTTAGTGGCCCCCACTAATATTTTAGTGTCACTAATGTGCCACTAATATTTTAGAGTCAGCTCCCCCCCCCCCCACACTACTTAAAAATTGGAATATTGAATCGATTTTTGCGGCAGAATTACGAGCTATTTATAAGCTCTTGAAGTGATATACTTTCGATTTTTGAGCTCATCCCCTTCACCCCCGAACCACCCTTTAATTGATTTAACTTGAGAGAAAAATGCTGAAAAAACTTAAAATATATCGTATCGCGGATATAATTCCTACATATTATATATTCTAAGAATAAACTATTAAATCACGTGCACTTCGATTATTGACCTACAACCCCTTCGCAAGAAAACCACCCCATCTTCCTGGCTTAAGAGAGAATTATACTTAAAATGCATTAAATTAATTATTTGGCGACTACATTATTATTTAATAATTTATGAGCTCCCAAATTATGCGCATTTAGATCAGTAAATTGCAATTTATTTTGTATAGTGCAGTCACTGAAGGTAAAAATCAACGATTACCTTCAATTTCGGTGAACCTTCATCGATTTTCACGAAAATTGGTCAGTGGTTAGAGGATACCTCAAGAAACAAAGGTGACATAGTACCACCTTGCGCCTTTACCCTGATGCTGGATACCGCCCCTTCTCGGGGGTGGAAATTATTTTATAAAAAATAACTGCACAAATCAATAAAAGGACAAATTATAAGCAACATTTTTTATATTAAGTTATTAAAATAAGTCAATACTATTTAAGTTATTAAAGATTTTAATTATTCGTGAAAAAATGCATGTTTTGAAGCGGTTTTTCGCAAATCACTGAAAAACTGTAAGTTTTTACAAAAAAGCTAATAATAATAATAATAATAATAATAATAGCTTTATTGCCCAACAGTTTCCCATTTATAGGACAAATACAGAAAAAAAAATAACATAATTCATTAGTATAACATCTACAAAGTAATAGTAGAGACCTAATCTAAGTAAAGAGAAGCCATTTTTAACAAATCATTAAGTGAGCACGAAAAAATATCACAATGATTGCAAATACTATTATAATTCTTACACATGACAAAAAGAGGCGATTTAACTAATATATTTGTTCTTGCTCTTGGACACTTAAATAAAACGTTTGATCTAGATCTAACTCGAGGAACGTTGAAATTAATTTGTGCTAATAAATCACTACAGTCAATACTGTTATGTAATAATTTATACAAAAATGTTAATGAACTAATTTCTCTCCTTAATTCTAAACTAACCATGTCAACTCTACAACATAATGTATTATTATCACATCCACGGTTAGGATAGATTCCATCAATTTTAAATATCAGATATTTTATAAGTTTTCTCTGTACTTTTTCAATATCTTTTGTATAACAATTATATATAGGATACCAAACTAAACTGCAATATTCTAATTTTGGACGTACTAGAGAATAGTATAATAATTTTATTGGTGTTATGTTGGTGAAGTTTCTGCAATTCCTAATAATGAAACCGTACATAGAGTACTAATAGAGTTTAAAAGATGAAGTTTTCGATCCTAATAGCATTATTAATAATATTTAGAAAATATTAAAATATTACTAAAAGATTTTTAAATCGAAAACTTATTGGTCCATTTCCTTGGTAACACCTCCATGGCTTCTAAAATTTGCAAGCCAGATGGATACTGAAGCAAAGAAGACAAGAGGGAATTCAAAAATCTTACAATTCACGACCCCGTCTGTTCAGCTGGTAAATTCCAACAGGAAATGGACCTAGTTACTCGAAGGAGTAAAGACCAATATAAAAATAAAATAAAAATTTTATTTTTAATTCAGTTGCAATGCGAAGGCAAAACAATCTTACTTTTCAATTAGAATACGGAGCGCAGTCCAGTCCCTTGAATCGCGATTTTCGGCTCTTATTGGAGCCTCATCGGAAAGAACGTAGGCTTGTTCTCCATCAAGAGCCGAAAATCGCCATTCAAGGGACTGGACTGCGCTCCGTATTCTAATTGAAAAGTAAGATTGTTTTGCCTTCGCATTGCAACTGAATTAAAAAAAAAATAAAAAATAAAATTTTTATTTTATTTCTAATAGAGTTTAATTTGTATAGCTTCTATTCTAAGAATAAACTTTTAAATCACGCGCATTTCGATTATTCAGCTGCAACCCCTTCGCAAGAAAACCATCCCATATTCCCGGCTTAAGAGAGAGTTGTACTTAAAATAATTTAAATTAATTGTTTGGCGACTACATATCGTTTAATAATTTATGAGCTCGCAAAATATACGCATCTCAATGATTGAATTGCAATTTTCTTTCTATAGTGCAGTCACTGAAGGTAAAAATCAACTATGAGCTTCGATTTCGGTAAACCTCCATTCATTTTCACGAAAATTGGTGAGCGGATAGAGGATACCTCAAGAAACAAAATTAACAATAACAACTTGCGGTTTTAGCCTGGGGTATATGTCACCCCTTCTCGGGGGTGAAAATAACTTTATTAAAAATAACCCAACAAATCGAGAGAGGGACAAATTGTAAGCAAAATTTGTTATATAATGTTATTAAAATTAATGTGTGCGGCCGTGGAGTAACGGCATAATCGCTGGCCTCATACGCCAGTGCACGTGGGCTCGAGCCCTGCCAAAGACAAACCATTTTCATTTCCAATAATGACACTAGCCGTCTCACCGTGCCTCGGAGAGCACGTTAAGCCGTCGGTCCCCCTGGACTAGTGTACATCGGCACTATGTAGTTACTTGAAACAGGGTTAAAGATGTAAATGGCGCCGGAACTGTCCGAAAGGATCTCCCCGGCAAAAATGCGATACGATATTATATTATTATTAAAATTAATCAATACTTTTTGAGTTATTAAAGATCAAATATTTTAATTTTTGTGAAAGAAAATGCATGATTTAAAGCGATTTTTCATAAAGAACTCAAAAACTGTAAGTTTTTACAAAAAAGTTTTCATCACTTAAATTGAAGCTAATAAAAAATATAATAAATTGCTTACTTAAAAAACCCTTTAATGTTAATTTAAAGTAAGTTATAGGTAATTAAATGTATATTTTTTTCTGCGACTATTCAAATCTAAATATTCAAGCTTAAATAACGGGAAAGAGATGCATTTTATAACACTTACCAAATACTTGTTAAAGTACTTACCCTATTAAAAACTCTCTTAAGCGGTAATATGGGATGGTTTTCTTGCGAAGGGGATGTAGCTCAATAATCGAAATGCGCGTGATTTAAGAGTTTATTCTTAGAATATAAGTTTTACCAATTAAACTACTATTAACTTTTTTGTAAAAACTTAAAGTTGATTTACGAAAAACCGCTTCAAAACATGCATTTTTTTCACGAATAATTAAAATCTTTGATCTTTAATAACTTAAAAAGTATTGACTTATTTTAATAACTTTATATAACAAATTTTGCTTATAATTTATCCTTTTACTGATTTGTGCAGTTATGTTTTATAAAATAATTTTCACCCCCGAGAAGGGGCGGTATCCACCCTCAAGCTAAAGGCGCAAGGTGGTACCATGTCACCTTTGTTTCTTGAGGTGTCCTCTAACCACTGACCAATTTTTGTGAAAATCGATGAAGGTTCACCGAAATTGAAGGTAATCGTTGATTTTTACCTTCAGTGACTGCACTATACAAAATAAATTGCAATTTACTGATCTAAATGCGCGTAATTTGGGAGCTCATAAATTATTAAATGATATGTAGTCGCCAATTAATTTATATAATGCATTTTAAGTACAACTCTCTCTTAAGCCGGGAAGATGGGGTAGTTTTCTAGCGAAGGGGTTGTAGTTCAATTATCGAAATGTACGTGGTTTAATAGTTTATTCTTAGAATGTATAATCTATAGGAATTATATCCGGAATACGATATATTTTAAGTTTTCTCAGCATTTTTCTCTTAAGTTAAATCAATTAAAGGGTTGTTTGGGGGTGAAGGGGATGAGCTCAAAAATCGAAACTATATAATTTCAAGATCTCATAAATAGCTCGTAATTCTGCCGCAAAAATCGATTTAATATTCCTATTTTTAAGTAGGGGGGGGGGGCTGACTCAGCCCCACCCCACTAAAATCCCCCGCTTAAATCGTCAGATTTTTGAAATATACACTCTTTTGCATGCACTTAACTTACCTTATCTTAATCTGACAGTATTTTTAAGGATAGAATTTTTTTCGGGCCCCCCTTAACGAACTCCCCTATGTTAAGAGCCAATATAATGGTAGAGGTACATCTGCAGGGTACCAGGTTTCTCCCCATATGATAATCTGACGCGCTCGAGTAACTGCAAACATCCCCGCTTGGGCTCCCCTACCATTACTTAAAAGTAATACGCGTTCTGTAGTTATCCCTACAGCAACCGAAGGTGTAGCAAATTAGAAATATACGAGATAGGAGATATGTACCTATTTATTTTTTATACAATTTTATTTTGAAATTTTTCATGAATCCTAGCCAGAAATCCAAAATCAAATATTGTGTTATTACTTACTGAAAAAGAGAATTAAAATCTTATTTTATATTTGGTGATAGGTGATAGTAATTACTACTGTATTGTATTTTTAAAATAATATAATGCCGGAATAAGTACCTACCTATTTTTCAGTACTTATTTACCAATCGTTAAACTTTGTTTAGCTGTTTAAACTTGTTGGGTATTATTATTCCCTCCAAATTTGAAACTTTCGTGAATTTTTCCTATACGGACTTGAAAAATTTACCGTTAAAATAAAATAATAGACAAGAAAACGGGAAGATAGGGTACCCTCAAAATGAAACGGTACTGACCACAATGTGGTGACTGGTGAATGGCTAATTTTGGTCGTACTTTATGTTTTTGATGGTGCTGAAAACGAAAATAAAGTTTATTTTGAATTGTAAGTAGGGGAAAATAAAACAAAGACTGTGTGTGTACTTTGTACGCACGTAAGAAGTTATACTTCTATTATATGATTTCAACGAAATAAATATAGGTACTTAAAACAGTTTATTTGTATTAAAAAAATTTAAAAAAAAAAGGAATAACAATCGTCCGTCGGTGTCCGGATTCGAACCCGGGACCTCCGCTTTACGTAGTCGAATGCTCTGCCAACAACCCATCAGGGTTTTGTTTTGACGGCTGCCCGGACGTAATTACAAACGACGGTGACAAATAAATCAAGTGAAGTATAATTATATAAAAATGTTTAATACTTATTACAGTAGGAAAAATGAAAGAATACCCATGAATGAACATATAAAACACGCTGTATTTTCATGTCACCGTGTCACACAAAAAATTGGCCAGCGCAAGTACATGTAATAATTATTGTTACATGTACTTGCACTGGACAATTTTCTTTGTGACACGCTGACAGGAAAATACAGCGTATTTTATATGTTCGTTCATGGGTATTCTTTCATTTTTCCGACTGTATCTTATTCCCAAGGAAGACAAATCCAAAGACACAAAAATTATAATAAATATATTTACTAAAAACGCTAATATATTCTTTTTAAACCTTAGTTGCGCTGATATACAGAGAGAACGTAAAGGTTGGAATAAATTCATTTTCTCGAGAATGGACAATTTTGGAAAAAAATCCTGTAACAGGTCGATTTTTATTTTTAAATTACGACTTTTTGGCATATACCGGGTGTCCACTTATATTTTCCCCCATTTTAACTGCCTATAACTTCTAAACGGCTCAAGATAGAAATATGCGGTTTTCGTTGAAATATTTTATTTTAGTAAAAGTTTCGTCTGAATGGATTAAATTTTTTATAACGCTTTCAAATACGAAAATAAAAATGGCGGATTTTTGAAAAAAACGTTGTTGACTTTTTTTAATGGAACGCCCAGTATATTTTTTTGTAAATTGAAAGAAATGTCATTCACCTATCCAGCAATATAAAGTTTTTCAAAATCGGTTGTCAAATCACTGAGTAATTAATTTTTAAAATGTGAGGTGCAACGTGGATATCACATACCTAAATACCATAACGAAGCAAATTGATATTATGTTATTTATGTGATTTCCAAATGCATCTCTCATTTTAAAAATTAATTGCTCAGTCATTTAACAACCGATTTTAAAAAATTTTATATCGGTGGATAGGTAAATGACCGTTTTTTTTTCAAGTTACAAAAAAATATACTGGGTGTTTTAATAAAAAAAAGTCAACAACGTTTTTTTAAATCCGCCATTTTTCATTTTATAGCGATATAAAAAATGGTCATTTACCTAAAATCTTGAAAAAACGGTCATTTACCTATCCAGCGATATAATAATTTTTAAAATCAGTTGTAAAATGACTGAGTAATTAATTTTTAAAATGAGAGATGCAATGTGAAAATCGCAAACATAATATCAATTTGACTCGTTATGGTATTTAGGTAGGTGATATCCACGTTGCACCTCTCATTTTAAAAATTAATTACTCATTCATTTGACAACCGATTTTAAAGAACTTTATATCGCTGGACAGGTGAATGACATTTCTTTCAATTTACAAAAAAAATATACTGGGTGTTCCATTAAAAAAAAGTCAACAACGTTTTTTTCAAAAATCCGCCATTTTTATTTTCGTATTTAAAAGCGATACAAAAAATTCAATCCATATAGACAAAACTTTTACTAAAATAAAACATTTCAGGGAAAACCGCATATTTCTATCTTGAGCCGTTTAGAAGTTATAGGCAGTTAAAATGGAGGAAAATATACGTGGACACCCGGTATATCATACTAGTGACGTCACCCATTTGGGCGTGATGACGTCATCGATGATTTTTTTAAATGAGATTAGGGGTGGTGTTATAGATCATTTGAAAGGTAATTTAATTCTCTATTCAGTAATACAAATATTAACATAATTATTTATACAGGGTGTTCAAAAATTTTTTTTTGAATTAAATTTATTCACATAAAAAGAAGAGTCTATATAATTTATTTAATTCAAAATATATTTTACTGCTATCATAAAACAGAAAAAAATGTTTATTTGACAAATAAATATTGTTTTTTGCAAATTCAATATTAAAGCAGCCACCCACCTGCCTCTTGACAATTTGAGCATTTGATTTAAGCGAAAAGCAATGATTTTTTCAAATAAACATTTTTTTTGTTTTCTATAAATTCTGTTTTCTGTAAAATGTATTTTGAATTAAATAAATTACACATATTCTTCTTTTTATGTCAATAAATTTAATTAAAAATTTTTTTTTCGACACCCTGTATAAATAATTATAGATTATTAGATAATTATAGAATAGATAATTGAATTACCTTTTAAATGAGCTATTATACGACCCCTATTCTCATTTAAAAAAAATCATCGATGACGTCATCACGCCCAAATGGGTAACGTCACTAGTATCATATATATGCCAAAAAGTCGTAATTTAAAAATAAAAATTGACTTGTTTCGGGATTTTTTTCCAACATCTTCCATTTTCGAGAAAATGAATTTATTCCAACCTTTACGGGCTCACTGTATACATAACTTAAATGATTTAGCAACTAACAACATACTGTCTGTGTGCACATGCGCCGAGGATTATAAAATATCACTCTCGATCGTAAAGAAGTATAACTTCAAAAATAAATCACGTTTTTCTGCGTTCAACTCGCTGCAACTCTGTTCGGTTTTAATATTTTTATCTGAAATTTTTACAGCTTATTATATATATCTCACCTTTTTGGAGACAAAGGGACCTCTTGAAAGCTTTCAGTCTTATTCTAATATGAGTTATGAATTTTTAAAGTAAAAAGTGCAGATTTGTGAATTGCAAAGTTAAATCGCAAAAGTTGAATGATGAAATTTGAAACTTAGCTTTTTAATCACGTTTATGTTAAAATACAGAGTACAAAGAAGTTTTTTGTGGAGTTTTAGATCAAAATGTTTTATAGAAGAAAAATTGTGCAACTTTAAATACCGACGTTATACACCCCAAAATAACGCTTTTTTCTCGATATGTAACGCTTTTCTCTCTGACCACTGGTGGTGAATGGCTAATTTTGGTTTTACTTTAGGTTTATGATGGTGCTGAAAACGAAAATGAAGTTTATTTTGAATTTTAAGTGGGAGGAACATTGTCAAAAATGCAATTTTACCGTAAAAATAAAAAATGAAGTTACATTTTTCTGCGTTTAACTCGCTACAGCTCTGTTCGATTTTAATATTTTTTTTCTGAAATTTTTATAGCATATTTTTTTACCTTTCTGAAGAATATAGGATCTGTTGCAAGCCACTAAAAATTTAAATTTTTGTGCAAATAACGTTTTATTTTTCAATTTTTCCTAAAAAATTCAAAAGTATCCTGTTATTTTCATCATAACTTAATTAATTTTTATATTATCAACTTATATATTATAACTAATATTTTAGACAAGTATATTTTATAAAACGCATCGTTTTCCCGTTATTTAATCTTGAATACTCCAAAAAAAAAACATTCAATTAACTATAGGTAACTCACTTTCAATTAATACGAAAATGTCATTTTTTTATGAATGCCAAACAATGTCCCACTTCTCTCACTACTTACATACATTCAAAACGAAAAATTTCTCACGCAGTGAGAAAAGTCGGCCATTGAAGTGAGAAATAATTTCTCACTGATTCTCCGCCGGTTTTCCATACATAAGATCGCCATTTCCATGGTAACATGCACAAAACAAACACAATTATTATTGTCAAACCAAATGTGTTGAAGCAAAACTTACCAGGAATTACCGTTCAAAACTGTTCAAATATAAGTGTTAATTATAATTTTAAATAAATAAAGTACATAAATATTAAGAATATTAAATACCTACATATATGTATAAATGTATTTGTATTTTATTTCAATTTAGACACCTAAATTATTTAATATTGAAGTATAAACTCTTGACAACAACGCATCCATAGAAAAAGTACAATGTACAACACGTGAGAAAATGACATATTTCTCCCTCGCTTGATTTGCGGCACTCGCCATTGGCTCGTGCCAACAAACTTCTGCGCTCGTGAGAAATATGTCTTTTTTTCTCACTTGTACAATATAATTAACTAGTTTTGATGGAAAATAAGCCACAATTTTACTAAAAAATGATTTTATTAACGCTTCGACGCCCAAATCGGGTGTCGTTATCAATACTAGTTAATTGCAAAAATGCCACAAGAAAATAGCTTCAGAACAACATTGTACAATATACTATTCTAGTAAAGAATTTATTCGATTTCTTATTGGCTACAATTTTGGTAATATTATATTTTTTGAAAAAACAGTTTTTGAGTTATTTATGAGAAACCGTTGTAAAACATGCATTTTTTCACGAGAAATTAAAATCTTTAATATTTAATAGCTCAATTTGTCCTTTTCTCGATTTGTGGGGTTATTTTTAATAAAATAGGTTTCGCCCGCAAGAAGGGGTGGCATCCACCCCCAGAGTAAAAGCGTAAGTTGGCACCATGTCACTTTTGTTTAATGAGGCATCCTCTAACCACTGACCAATTTCCATGAAACTCGATGGAGGTTCACCGAAATAGGAGGTAATGGTTTGTTTTTACCTTCATACACTGCAGTATAACTTCGGTATAAAAGTTACACCATTTTTGAAGTTATACTTCTTTACGGGCGTAATGACGGTGAAATTTTATATGGTAAAACCTAGCGACCGGGCGCATGCGCATTATAACTTTGTTCTGATTGGATGTTCAAATGACATGACAAAAATTATCCAATATGGCAGCTGTGGGACTGTGGTTGGGTTATAATGTATGCTTGTTGCGTTTTAAAATTTGTAGAAAGAGAAACAACAAACAAAAAGTTAGTTAATGGTTATACTGCCTTTTTAAATAGTTTTCATATTATATGTTTGGACTTATTTACATAGAAGAGATAATTGTTGCATGCCAATGTGAAAGCTCATCAAACTGTGACTAGTATGAGTGCCGTAGATCTCGCTTATTCAAAGCTAAAGAATCTTTCACTGGTAAGTGTTTTATAAATAGTTGATCAAATTTTGTTATGATATTTGAACATAGCCACTTTGCACGACGCAAGTGATTGCGAAATTTATTAGTCGTTATACGGGCTCCGATACCTACCTTGAACCTACCAAAATACATAAGTAGTAGGTATGTAATACTTTTATTTACATAATTTGATTACCATCAAAATTTCTATCAATATTCACCTAATATATTGTTTTCTTACTCTATGTTTTGTTGTATTTTTTCAATTCTAAATCATTTCAATTCAAAATCAAAATAATTTGATTTACACAAGTTAAAAATGTCAAAAGGTTAATCTGTTTAGTTAGACGATCTTCGCACATAATGACAAGCTGTCTCTGTGGCGAAGTTTTAATGCGAGTGAATCCCAATACAACGCAAATATCAGCCGCGTGGTAAGTTGGTTCGAATCCCAATAGAAACTTTTATTTTTTTATTTTTCTTATACATTTTATGATTGTAAGTATATTTATTATATAATTTTATTTTCAGAAAATACGTATTTAGTTAAAAATTTTTCCGACAATTAATGTTCAGAAATCATTTGTGGCATTTTTAATGTGTTTGTGTGTGTTTTATTTTTTTATTATTTTAATTTTTAGTAAGTATAAATTAATTTAATATTTAAATAAAATATAAATAAAAAGTATATTAATTTCGTTTATAATCATATAATCATATAATAGAAGTATAACTTCTTACGTGCGTACAAAGTACACACACATTCTTTTTTTCTATAAAACATTTTGATCTAAAACTTTCCAGAAGACTTGCTTGTACTCTATATTTTAACATAAACGTAATTTAAAAGCTAAATTTCAAATTTTATGGCTCAACTTTTGCAATTTAATTTTGCAATTCACAAATTTTCACCTTTTACTTTAAAATATTTATAACTTTGGTTAGAATAAGACTGAAAGAGGTCCCATATTCCTCAGAAAGATGAAAAATATATTCTATAAAAATTTCAGAAAAAAATATTAAAACCGAACAGACTTGTAGCGAGTCAAACGCAGAAAAACGTGATTTCTTTTTTTATATCTATTGTAAAATTTCCCCCACTTAAAATTCAAAATAAACTTCATTTTCGTTTTCAGCACCATCAAAAATATAAAGCACGCCCAAAATTAGCCATTCACCATCCGTGGTCAATATCTCGAAAAACGACAAAGCTTTTGATTGTGTAAATCACAACATTTTAATAAAAAAAACTAAATTTCTACGAAATTCGAGGGATTTCTTTGAATTGGTTCCAATCTTACTTGGATGATAGGAAACAACTGGTTAGAGCAAATGATACAGACTCTAGTCTCAAAAACATTGTATGTGGGGTACCTCAAGGATCAGTATTGGGTCCTCTACTTTTCCTTATCTTTATTAATGACATCACTAGTTTAAAAATCGATGGAAAAATCTTTCTTTTTGCTGATGATACCAGTATCACTTGGAGCAACTCAAATATTGCAACTCTTCATGCTACTATAACTTCTGATCTACTTACAATAAAAACCTGGTCTGACTCTAATTTACTCTCGTTTAACGTAGATAAAACAGTAGCATTATCTCATAAAGGAGCTCTTCAACCCTTACCTCTTTAATAACAGCCAGATCAGTACCGTTGATTCTTTAAAATTCTTTGGAATTTTTTTAGACAGCAACCTTAAATGGTCCCTCCATATTAATCTGTTAAGGAAGAAACTATCTTCAGCTTGCTATGTTATAAGATCTGTTTCGAATGAACTCAATTTAGCATCTTCCAAAATAACATATTTTTCTTTGTTCGAGTCACATCTTCGTTATGGTCTTCTTTTTTGGGGTTCTGGTACAGCTGCCAAATTCGATGTTATTTTCAAATTACAAAAAGGAGCAATAAGATATCTGTTTGGCCCCAGAAGAACAACACATTGTAGAAGTTACTTCAAAGATCACAGAATTTTAACTCTTCCATCTTTATATATTTTAGAAACTGTTTGCTTAATTCGTAAACATCTACATGTCTTTCCACCAAGACCTAATCATGACTACTTCACAAGAAATTCTACTTCTTCTTCTTAAGGTGCCGAGACCGTTTGTTGATCGTTGGCTCTCATGTTGCCCAGCATATTAACAATCATTGTCTTATTTACAGCCGCACGAAATAGTTCAGTGCTAGTTTTCCCAATGGCGTAGGTTTTTAAGTACGGCGGCCCACACTTTTTTTCCCATTATTTTACCTTGCATGACAAGGTGAAGTATGTCATATTTTTCTGGGTGACGCATCATATGGCCAAAGTATTCCAATTTGCACCTTTAAACAGTGTTCACTACTTCGCAACTTTTATTTAAACGTTGCAAAACCCTTTCGTTTGTGACTCTTTCTACCCAACTGATCTTCAGAATAAGGCGGTAGACCCACATCTCAAATGCTTCTAGGTTTTTTAAAAGCGATTCTGTCAGGGTCCATGCTTCAACCCCGTAAAGTAGTACTGGGAATATATAACATCGAACCATTCTTATGCGAAGTTCCAAATTTATATCATGACTGCACATTATTTTCTTAAATTTCATAAAACTTGTTCTTGCTTTGGCAATTCTACTTTTTATTTCTGTACTAGGGTTCCAGCTTTCATTAATATGAGTACGTAGATATACAATATTACTTACTCGTTCAATTGAGTCATTACCGATTGTTACGTTATAGTGATTATTATTTACGGCTGCCTGTTTACTAATAACCATAAACTTTGTTTTTCTTGCGTTGAGTTTGAGTCCATATATCGCGCAGAATGCCACCATTCGGTTCAATAACGCTTGAAGATGTTCAATTGACCCTGTCAGTAACAAGGTATCATCTGCGTATCTGATATTGTTCATAAGCATACCATTAATGAGTATTCCCTCTTTTGCGTTTTCCAACACTTCATTTAAGATTGTTTCAGCGTAAAGATTAAACAACATTGGTGACAATATACAGCCTTCTTCAGATCACTGATTCCCAACCCTAACACATGCAGCCTGGCCCCAATACAAATTTGCGATTATTCTAATGTCCCTACCGTCCAGACCGGTAGTTTTGAGAATATGTAGCATTTTTTCATGGCGAACTTTATCAAAGGCCTTTTCAAAATCAATCGCGCACATGAAAACGTCATGATTTACATCTCTGCATCTTTGAATTAAAACTTGGGTTGCGAATAGTGCATCACGCGTTTTTTAATTTACTAAAACTTTCTATTTAAAAGTTTTTCTCTAAAATGAATATCCTAAGCTGCAAAATTAAAAATCTTTAAAAATAACAAATTTAACAAAAGAAAAACGTCATAAATAAAAAAGCGCACAAAATTTTTGGTTACATTTTAGTATAAGTTATTCCTGGCATCGTCGTTTGCAATTTGCAACACCTGATAGGTTTCAAAAATTCCTGAATTATATCCTGAAATCGACCTATTTTTCACCCACAGCTTGGACTATCATCACTTTTGAACAGTTTCCAATGTTTTGACCAGTTTTGTAGGATTTTGTAATGAACCTAGCACGCTCGTTAACGTTTTCGAGTGCCATGTAGCACATTTAGCACTATCAATGTTTGCTTTTAACGCATTCACAATCACAACGCCTTTAAAGTAATTCCGATTTTTAACATTTGCGATGCTTTTGACACCCTTTCGACGATCTTCCAACCCTTTTTGCACACTATATGTGAATATACAGAGTGGGCCAAAGAACAGAGTCCACCTCGTTATTTGGCACTATTTATTAGATTTTAAGGAAATGATGAAGCAGGTCGATTTTTGATCTACGGGGGACACATTTTTACGGTACATACATCTGTCATCCCCCTCCCTTCCACTTCCCCCACCCCTTATTTTTAAATAGGGAATAGGGGTTGTGTGCTAGCTCATTTGAAAGGTTATTCAATTCTCTATTCAGTAATATAAACATTAACATAATTATTTATACAGGGTGCCCAAGAAAAAAATTTTTAAATTAAATTAATTAACACAAAAAGAAGAATGTATGTAATTTATTTAAATCAAAATACATTCTACTGCTGCCACAAAACAAAAAAAATGTTTTTTAATAAATAAACATTGCTTTTTGCTTAATTTCAATGTTCAAGCTGCCATCCATCTGCCTCTTGGTAGGTTGAATATTGAATTTAAGCAACAAACAATGTTTATTTATCAACTAAACATTTTTTTTCTGTTTTCTGTCAGCAGTAGAATGTATTTTGAGTTAAACAAATTACATACATTCGTCTTTTTGTGTCAATTAATTTAATTCAAAATAATTTTTCTGGACACCCTGTATAAATAATTATGCCAATGGTAATATTACTGAATAGAGAATTGAATAACCTTTCAAATGAGCTAGCACACGACCCCTATTCCCTATTTAAAAATAGGGAGTGGGGGAAGTGGAAGGGAGGGGGTTGACAAATGGCATGTATGTACCGTAAAAATGTGTCCCCCTTAGATCAAAAATCGGCCTGTTTTGTCATTTCCTTAAAATCTAATAAATACTGCCAAATATCGAGGATGACTTTTTTCTTTGGACCACTCTGTATATACACTGTGTCCGTAAAGTATGGAACAAATTCTTTTTTAGATAAACAGACCACTTTAAGAAATAATCCTAAAACATGTTGATTTTTGATTTTAATTTACCGTATTTTAAAATAATATTCAAATATACAGGGTGAATTACTTTCGAGTAATGACGTCACCGTCATTTTTTTTTAAATGGAACACCCCCATTTTGTTTCAATTTTCGGATTACTCTAGCTGAGCGGATTCCAAAAATGTATCACATGTTGATTCAAATTGGTATAGGGTGGACAAAAATACAATAGTTTTGTGTGTGCCCATAAAGTAACGCGTTAGTTAAATTAACAATATCAGGTCACCAGATTTCAATCCTTTGGATTATTTTATGTGGGGCCATCTGAAGAATGTTGTGTATCAAACGAAACCAGCAAATATTCAAGAATTAAAACAGATAATTCGGACAGCAATAAACAATAATTCTCAAGACACAATAAACAAGGTTCAACAAGAATTTGTACAACGTTTGGGTTACTGTCAAATACAGCAAGGGCTGCTGTTCGAACATTTATAAAGTCATGTATTTCATCATATTCTGTCCGCTAGACAATAAGTATTTTTGATAATATTGTTAATTTAACTAACGCGTTACTTTATGAACACACACACACAAAACTATTGTATTTTTGTCCACCCTGTACCAATTTGAATCAACATGTGATACATTTTTGGAATCAGCTCAGCTAGAGTCATCGGAAAATTGAGACAAAATGGGGGTATTCTATTTAAAAAAAACAATGACGGTGACGTCATTACTCGAAAGTAATTCACCCTGTATATTAGAATATTATTTTAAAATACGGTAAATCAAAATCAAAAATCGACGTGTTTCAGGATTATTTCTTAAAATGCTCTGTTTAGCTAAAAAATTTGTTCCATACTTTACGGACACAGTGTATACCTGCGTGTGAACACTTTCCCGGTCATATTCCGACATTCCCAAAAATGTTTTTGATGCTTTTGAAGCATGTCCGTATTTTTAACCAACACTTTTTAACGTTTTTGGCGAATTATCTTGCATTTATAACACATTCCGATATAGTCTAGGCGCCAAAGGGGTCACCGTGTCATATTCAATTCTGATGGACAAACTCAACGGTTTCTTATGGATTTTTGGCTGCTGATTACGAATTTCGAGGGGGGATTTCGATCCGAGTGGTCAAACAATTGTTATAAACAATTTAATTGTTTATAAATTGTTTATAGGGCTCTGGCTCATAAACTAAAAGAGATAAAAAAAATGTTTCAAATAAAATTTGTTCCTTAATAAAAAACGAAGAAAAAACCGTTCACTAAACTTAAATCTAACAATTAGAACTCAAGATATTGTAAAATTAGTGCACAATGCAAATTGCAAAATAAGTATTTTTCGAAGCTTTATCGATCGTAACTCGCCTTCTACGCATGCAAATAAGTCTTAGAAGGTGTCGTTTTAAAGCTTAATTAACAGGCTTCCAAACAAAGTTTGTTAAGTTACTTGATCTTCATTTGTTTTAAAGTTATACCCGTTTGAAGTTACAATTTTCTTAAAAATATTGTACATTCATTTGTTTATAAGGGTTTCAAGCAAATTTGAGCTATAAACATTTACACTTTAATGAACAATAATGATAGAAAAACTCAAAAGGAACAATTTGAGGTTATGAAAATGTTCATAAGTTTATTTTTGGCCAAGATGTCGATATTTTAATGGCGCGCGCTATGAGGCGCAAGATCGGCTCACTGCGTAAAGGTTCACGCGCTAACTTCTCGATGCAAATTATAATTTCTATGTATACATACGTTATCTTCATTTTTCATTTTTGAAGATCCTGATAAAATTTTATCATATAATTCTTATAATTAAATCATCATACTGTACCTCGTATCACCTTTCATTATATTTATATTGTCTTCTATTTTTTGCACTAAATGAGAAAAAACATTAAAAACTAATATTTCAGAAGTATAACTAAAAAGTTCGTTGATATTATTTATTAATACTATTTTTACAAACATTTTTTTCATGCATCTGCAAATCTGAATAGAGATATACAGGGAATATCAGCTTTTTTACATCTGCATAAGTTCTTAGCGAAATTTTAACAGTTACATGGTGGTACAAGTCTGTTCTTGTAGGCAGTAAAACTAAAACTTTTTGAGGCTTCAGAGTCTAATTATCTATATGATATCCATATAAAGTGGATCTAGTTCTTTTGCAGCATCATCAAGGCCCGTCAATTGTGTGTATGCCGCCACCTCATAAATGCTCGTTTTATATGCAATGATGATGCTGCAAAAGAACTCGATCCATTTTTATATGGATATCACATATTGGCTCATTTTCATGCGTAGAAGCCGAGTTACGATCGATAAAGCGTCGAAGAATACATACTTACTTGACTGTGAGCCAATCTTGCGCCTCATAGCGCGCCATTAAAATATCGACATCTTAGCCAAAAATAAACTTACGAACATTTTCGTAAGCTCAAATTGTTCCTTTTGAGTTGTTTTATCATTATTGTTAATTAAAGTATAAATGTTTATGCCTCAAGTTTGCTTGAAAGCTTTATAAACAAATTAATGTACAATTTTTTTAAGAAAATTATAATTTCAAACGGGTATACCTTTAAAACAAATGAAGATCAAATAATTTAACAAAATTTGTTTGGAAGCCTCTTAATTGATCTTTAAAAGGACACCTTATAAGGCTCATTTGCATGCGTAGAAGCCGAGTTACGATTGACAAAGCTTCGAAAAATACTTATTTTGCAATTTGCATTGTGCACTAATTTTACAATATCTTCAGTTCTAATTGTCGGATTTAAGTTTAGTAAACGGTTGTTTCCTCATTTTTTATTAGAGAACACATTATATTTGAAACATTTTTTTTTATTCTTTTTAGTTTATGGGCCAGAGCCTTATAAACAATTTATAAACAATTAAATTGTTTATAACAATTTTTTGACCGCTCGGATCGAAATCCCCCCTCGAAATTCGTAATCAGCAGCTCAAAGTCCATAAGAAACCGTTGAGTTTGTCCATCAGAATTGAAAATGACACGGTGACCTCTATTTGGCGCCTAGACTAATAGCATTCGGTGCTTCTTCGATTTTTTCCGAGGCTTTTGTAAAATTTAGAGAATTTTAAAGATGTCTTAAATATTCACCCATTTCTGTATTAGCCTCGTATTATAGAACCGTCCTCGCATTTTTCGTGTATTTAAGTTATAAAAATTAAAACGCAAACATAGCAAAATAATATAATTTTATTGAAACTGTTTATTGACAAAAACAAATAGAAAATACCTGCAATTAAGGGCAAACAAATATCAATAAAAACAAAATATATAGCTCACCGATTGTGGCGTGAGCATTATAACAATAATTATCAACTCATACAAGTTTTAGAAAAGAACTATTACACTCTTGTTAGTAATAAACATCATGAGTATAATAGAATATACTAATTAAAAAAATATAAACCGAAAAGTAAGAGATTCGTTCAAAATGTAAAATATCTCTGAAAGATCAAGTTAACCCTATTCTATGAAGTGTAAAAAGCGAAAATATTGTCGATTATCCAACTCACTTTGTGATGTAACACAAAACTGTGATAAATAATAGTTTTTGATTATTACAATTTTTAACGTTATGGTATATTAGTTTGGAATATTGGTAACTTTTGAACATGAAAAAATACTTGATAAACTTAACGTAACGTAACTAAATAATGAAATTAATTATAATTTATACACTTTACTAAATTCAACTGAACAGAAGAAGTGACTTATAAAACGCTCCACATATATCAAACGAAATAATTTTCATTTCTATCTGTAAGGACAACTACAGAAATTTTTGTTTTATATATTTCGATCGAGAATACCTTTTTCAGCAGTTTTCCGAATTTTGGCGGCCTTTCAACGCTTTCTCGACGATTCTCCAACTTTTTGAAGCATTTTCGTCACCTTTCACAATGCTTCAACGATCCTGAACCTTTTTCTGTAAATTCTGTGCACACGGGTTTATGATTTATATTTCGATTTAGGATATATCTGTAGACTGTTTCTCATACCTTTGGCGCTTTCTAACTAATCGTCTAATCGACGATTTTTAATACATACTAGGAAGCATTTAACACATTTTGAGCTTTTTTCCACAATCTTCGAACGCTTTTACGATACTTTTAACGATTTTTCAACGGTCCTCACGCTTTTTCTGTAAATTATTTACAGACATATTTGTTTTATATATTTCGATGTAGGATATATCTCTCGACCTTTTGGGAAATTTATGATTATTTTTCGTCGACATTTCAGTGGTTTTGATATGTACTCGACCCTTTTTGACAATGACTATATCGATCTCTGAAGTTTCCCAATGGTTTTACAATGTTTTCGAAGTAGTTCTGACGCTATTGATGATGTTTTAACACTTCTTAACATTTTATCGACGATTTTCCTACTATCTTAAGCATTTTTTGAAGGGTTTACAACCATTTTTACACTTTCTCAACTCCAATGATGTTTCAACGCCTAGAAGTTAATAGGACTTTGGAATTTTTTAGAGAGGCACTTTCTAGACGCTTTTACAACGATAGTAAAAATGTCTCGACGTTTTTACAACGCTTACAAAGATCCAAAAGAACCAAAAGCATCGAGTAAGCGTTAAAAGCATTAGAAAAGCTTCCAGAATGCGTCATTGGTGTTAAAGAAGTGCCAAAAACGTTGAGAAAGCATTGAAGAAGGATTAGGGCATTGGAAAAGCATCGAGAAAACGTAAGGCATTAGAAAAGCACCTCTGGAGCATTATTTGGATTGGAAACGTACGGAGAAAACGAGAAATTCTACTAACAGGTCACATTTATTGCAGAAAAAATAGAGTTTTTGTAGAATATGACATTATACTGGAGTTCAAAGGAAAGTTTTGCTTTGTAGGGAGAACTGGCCTGTAGGGGGTCTGGGAGAAAACCAACGATTAGACTTCTAGCAAACAAGTCATGATCCATTAAAATCAAGATTTTAATTGTCGACAAATCCAAAAATTGAAATAATATGCTCAAAATTTTGTTATTTATTATTACTAAAGGTGCCACAATCAGGTATTTATAAGAATTTTGAGAGTACCAAAGATATATCGAAAAATAAAGACCCTAAAAACAACTAATGGTCAAAAAAGCAACAATTGATCGCTGGTTGAACATGCGAAATATAAAATAATTGTGTCAATTGTGCCAAACATTGCTCGTCAATTTTGATGATCTCATCTACTCTATTCTGGTCTTACCGAAACAGTACTAAAATAGCACTGAAAGCAAAATTGTTAATAAGCTCATTTAGCATAAGATAAAAGTATTGAAAATAGTGTATAAATTACAATTCTTGTAAAAAACAAACACTTTAACTTTTAGAACTTACAACTAACAGTTAAAACAGTGAATAACAAAACTAAAACTACTAAGCCACTTAGAACCTATATTCAAAGTGCATCTTCAGTAAATATTTTATGTTGACTTGAGCCACGTCATAAACGATATATCTGTAAAGGTATTAAGGAAAATATACAAGTTATTTAGAATATATCTAGTATAGCCTCATCATCATCATCAACCCGTATGCACCTACTGCTGGACATAGGTCTCCCTCAGCCCTTTCCATCTGTCTCTGTCCTGTGTAGCTGGCACCGAGTTACTGATACCACGTTTCAGATCGTTGATCCATCTGGTTGGTGGGCATCCTCTGCTCCGTAGTGCTTCTTTTCGTGGTCTCCACTCAACAATACGTTTTGTCCTTCGGTTGTCTGATAATCTGGCGACGTGTCCTGCCAATTCCACTTGAGCGACGCGATTCTTTCGACGGCGTCCGTTGTTTTTGTTCTACAATGTATTTTTTCGTTTGGGATTCGGTCCATCAGGGAGAAACCCAACATCTGGCGCTCCATAGCCCTCTGAATTACGCGAATCTTCACCACTTTTTTGGTGAGTGATAATGTTTCCGCTCCATAAGGGAGTATAGGCAACCCACACTAGTCAAATATTTTCCTAATGTTGTTCTGAAGCTATTTCCTTGTGGCATTTTTATAAATAAGTATTTTCTATGGGAAATAAGCCACAATTTTACTAAGAAAATGAATTTATTAACGTTTCGAAGCCCAAATCGGGTTTCGTTGTCAAAATACAAAATACTGCTGAAATAAACAAAAATGTTGTTGCTAAGTAAAAAAATTCTTCTAATAATTTATTTAATCTGACTCATTTATATTGGCAATTCAGACGTATATTATACATTTTAAAGTAGAAGACTAAAATGATATCGCCAATATTTATGAGTTGCGTTCCTGGGACGACTTTACTAAAAGATAGTTCATTCGATTACATGATATCAATCCCAACTCAAGAATATCGGTCACAAAAAATATCATAGAATCTTTTCTGTCTTTAAAAAGACAACCAAATGCAACGATGACAGTAAAATTCTCGCGTTACAGATTCCACAGTAAATCATGAGGGAAAACCAGTAAAAAAACCTCGTGATACAATCCCGACATCGTAAGTATTTGGTCTTACGTTTAATTTACTTTCAAAAAACTAATACAAAATTCTGACTTTAATATGTTTAAATTATATTAATAATACGACATAGATATACAATAAGTAATACTAAAATATAAAATTTGTACTAACTCGATATGTTATTGACTAATCGTGGTATTTTCTTTCTACTGACTTCGTCTTTCAGTATGAGTAACCACATCCTACTGCATTCTACCGAGGAATTTGCGACACAATTGGTTTCATTTAGCATAATTAGAGCCGCTTCTTTGATTTTTCTTTTTACTATCTGATTCTTTCAGGACTATACTTGAATCTCTCCATTGAACTCCATGTTCATTATCCCATGCGTGTTGACATATTTGAGATTAAATATATCAGAATAAGTGAACATCAGTCTTATATTCAAAATAGAGAATTCGATAGATCTTAAATATGTCAACACGCATGGGATAATGAACATAGAGTTCAATGGAGAAATTCAAGTATAGTCCTGAAAGAATCAGATAGTAAAAAGAGAAAAATCAAAGAAGCGGCTCTAATTATGCTAAATGAAATAAATTGTGTCGCAAATTCCTCGGTAGAATGCAGTAGGATGTTGTTACCCATTGGGTGGTGCGAAAAAAGTCAAGTTGATAATTCCGTGTCGCTCTAGTGCGGAAAAGTTGCGATTGGTAATTACAAGAAAAACAAAAAAAGAATTATTCAAATCAGACTTTATCTTCCGATCCCGTAACCGGCCTAAAGATTATGAAAAAATGAAATTTTACCTTTTTTTCAAACATTTTTATTTATCCTTCGTGTACGTTTAATTTATCGCTATAGTAAAATTTATTTACATTTTTCATGGTTGAGTAATAAAAAAAATAGTTCTACGCATTTAACGAATATCTTCCGATCCCGCAAGGTCAATCAAAATCTATAAAAATTTGAAATTTTTTATGATTTTGATAAATTAAAAAATATTTAGTTATATCATTTTTCTGTTACATTGTGAAGCTCTTCGCTTGTTTAGATATTGTGTGACAATATTTAAACAACCCAGAACTCAAAACGAGGGGTTGGTTGCACTTCTAGCTCCACACGCACCCTTTTCTCTAACCAACCAATAAGTGTGTGTTTTTACATTATTTACATATGTATGTACATTTGTTTTTCATCTGTTTGTGTCCAGTTCTTAAACACCAACTTTGTATTGTGATTTCTTGGTAAAATCAGGCAGCATGGACCTTGCTTTAATCAAGGTCCATGCTGCCAGATTTTACCAAAAAATCACAATACAATATATACTAAATTTTAGTGTTGTCCTGATGAATACATCTCTTGATTGGGGCCTACATACATTAGCATTAGACGATGCTTCTGTGGCCAACTTTAGACACTGCTCGTCAGCGTGCGTGTGGCAGGGATAGTTTTGTACATTCCAGTTTGGCATATCGCATTCCTGTCTGGCAGCTCTTCGAAGAATTGGTGGAGAAGATAGTTTTGTAACATTCCAGTCTATTATTTCAGTGTAGTCCTGTGCTTGAAAATCCAAAGTAGGAGGGATGAAATTTCTAATACTGTTGCCCTTGGCTTTAGTGTTTTCGGCTTTTAACACTCTCCTTGGCCCTAACTCTCTAATGTGTTTCCTTTCTCCCTACTACTTGAAATTTTGAAGCACAGGACTAAACACTACCTCGAAGAGTTTCAAATTAAGTTATAACTTCTTGCATTACATCGGGCGAAATGCCAGACTGGAATGTACAAAACTATCCCTTCCACACGCAAGCTAACGAGCGGTGTCTAAAGTTGGCCACGGAAGCATCGTCTAATGCTAATGTATGTGGGCCCCAATCAAGAGATGGATTGATCCGGACAACACTTAAATCAAGGTCCATGCTGCCAGATTTTACCAAGAAATCACAATACAAAGTTGTTGTTTAAGAGCTGGACACAGACAGATGAAAAAGAAAGGTACATATGTAAATAATGTAAAAAAACACCGACTCATTGGTTGGTTGGAGAGAAGATTGCGTGTGGAGCTAGAAGTGAAACCTCCCCCTCATTTTGAGTTCTGAATATCTAAACAAGCGAAGAGCTTCACAATGTAGCAGAAAAATGATATAACTAAATGATTTTTAATTCATCAAAATCATCAAAAAATTTTATAGATTCTGATTGACCTTGCGGGATCGGAAGATATTCGTTAAATGCGTAAAACTATTTTTTTATTACTCAACCATGCAAACTGTAAATAAATTTTACTATAGCGATAAATAAAACGTACACGAAGGCTAAATAAAAATTTTTGAAAAAAAGGTAAAATTTCATTTTTTTCATAATCTTTAGGCCCCTTGCGGGATCGGAAGATAAAGTCCGATTTGAATAATTCTTTTTTTTGTTTTTCTTGTAATTACCAATCGCAACTTTTCCGCACTATAGCGATACGGCATTATCAACTTAACTTTTTTCGCACTACCCTATTACCCATACTGAAAGAGGAAGTCAATAGAAAGAAAATACCACGATTAGTAAGTCAATAACATATCGAGTTAGTACAAATTTTATATTTTAGTATTACTTATTGTATATCTATGTATTATTAATATTATTTATAATTTAGACATATTAAAGTCAGAATTTGGTATTAGTTTCTTGAAAGTAAATTAAATGTAAGACCAAATACTTACGATGTCGGGATAGTATCATGAGGTTTTTTTCCTGGTTTTCCCTCGTGATTTACTATGGAATCTCTAACGCGAGAATTTTACTGTCATCGTTGCATTTGGTTGTCTTTTTAAAGACAGATCACATGCTACGATATTTTTTGTAACGGATATTCTTGAGTTGGGATTGATTTCATGTAATCGAATGAACTATCTTTTAGTAAAGTCGTCCCAGGAACGCAACTTATATTCATCTAATGGCGCCCTAGCGTCATTTCGTATGGTATTGGTGCTTTTTTACCATTTCCCAATGCATCTTCAGCATTTCCGAAAGCTCTTTGAGAGTTTTTTAACACTTACCTATCGGTGTTGACGCTCATTCCATTATTTTGTGACTTTCATGTGTTTTCCCAAAATTTTTGCTATAGAAAAGACACCATTCCTTTTTTTCTTTTTTTGAATCGTTTGACTCTTTTGTTGCTATATCGCCATGTTTACATTTTTGACATCTATTGGAAAAAATTTTCCAATAATTTAACATTCCAATCTTTTTTAACATTTTTGAAGCTTGTTATATCCTCTTCACCTTTTCTTGTCGTTCATCCAATTAATACTTTCAAAGCTTTTTTGAACTTGATGCACTGAGATGCTTTCTTGTCGGCTTTTTCAATTCTTTTGACGCTTTCTTGTCTTTTTTCGACGCAGTTTATGCTTTCTCTTTTAGAATGACGCATTTTGACGCTTTTCGAATTTTTGGGTGTTACATCGTAGCTTTTGTCGTTTTGTTTATTTTAAAGACTTTTTTCCTTCTGTTTCTGCGCTTTATTTTCTATTTTATAACTTTCTACGACGCTGTTTTGACGCCTTTAGAACTATTTTCGACTCTTGACGTTTTCTCGTGGCTTTTCCAATTCTTTTAATGACTTTTGGGCACTTTTTTCAACCCATTTTATGCTTTCTCAATGCTTTTTAAAATCTTTTGGCATGTTCTCGTAGCTTTTATCGATTTGTCGATGGTTTCTAATGTTTTCGAGATATTTTAGACGCTTTTTTCTCTTCTTCTGGCCCTTTCTTGTCTCTTTTACAACTATTTACTACGCTTTTTTGGTGTCTTATGGTAGCTTCTGTCATTTTGTCCATGTCTTCCAATGCCTTTGGCGCTTTCTTATCTCTTTTACAGCAATTCACAACGCTTTTTTGGTTTCTTTAGAACTCATTTGACTCTTGACGTTTTCTGGTCTATTTCTCAACGACTTAAAGACTTTCTCGTGTTTTTCGTCACTATTCAATGATTTTGGCGCTTTTCGGCAGTTTCTCGAGGCTTCCCTAACATTTTTAGCGCTTGGTTAATACTTCACATGACGAAGACTATCTGGCGCATTTCTGTAAGTCGGCAAAGTGGTAAAGGTCCAAAAAGAGTTGGTACTAATCAAAAAAGCATTTGGCGCTCTTGCCCTTCATTATTATCGGTAGAAGTTTATACTTCTTTGACTATCTTATCACATGTCCGAAATATTCCAGCATTCAAATTATCCGAAACTGCCGTTCATAACAACTATTTTGAACACCAATGTCTGTGTTATCATTTTAAATCATATAATCTAATCGTGATAATAACCCTAAAAAGCCAAAAACAACTACTTAATCTACCTATCCATAGACATTTGAAGTTATATTCGTAAAAAGGATACTCGTTATACAACAAACTGGACTTGGCATTGCTGGAAACCCCTTTTCCAACAGGTACTTCAATATCACCAATCTTCTTAACCACTGAAGGATCTGGATGTGTCATTCCCACGCCTTTGCAACTGTGAGTTCCTTTGGGCAATTTTTCAATATAATCGGCTTGCAATCTTTCGTGCATCTACAAAAGATGATATAAATTTAACAAATTTTCATACAGAGGATAGAAAGGTATGTTGCAAATGCATACGATATCGGAAATACTTTACTTACGACAGTTTTTAAGAAGCTGAAAGAGGAAGAAAGGGTTAGTTACGAACACTGAAGTAAGGCAGCACACAAAAGATGGAAAACATATTAAGTTGTGAAATAAAAAGAGATGAAACTTTTAGAGTTATTAAGTGTTATTATTTTAGTGTTTTTAGAAACAAAAAAAAATAAATTTTACAAAGTCAAAGGTAGATATCGAGCACTGAATTTATTTAATCTTGCCCAAGTATACTTTCGCTATCTAAAGCATCTTCAGGGGCATCTGAAATAAGTAAATAAAACGCCATTGTAAAGGAAGAAAAAGTTAGAAACTTCGACAAAAAATCCAAGATGATGTGATAAAAAAGTACAATAACGTTTTTGACTTACTTCGTCAATAAAAAGAAGGTATTATCCTCGAATGTCATTTAATATGAAATAAATAGTTTGGTGGCAACTTAAATTAACATATAACTACACAGTTAACAAAGGGCAAACAGATAAATTTGAGTGCCTGGTAAGGTTCTACATTTTTGCAAGATGGAAGCAGAATGAAGTATTACCACAGAATAAATAACCACATAATGTGGTTATTTATTCTTTGGTATTACTCAAGGTTCATAGATAGGAGGTAGGTTGTCTCGTAACTATGTGGGCGGAAGCGAGGGGGAGGGGAATATCTACGTCACTCGTACGACAAAGTCAAGGTTGACACTTGACAGTTTTTGTTTGTGGTTCAAACCTAACCCTCTTTTTTTATGTTGTGGTTGCGTTTCCGAATATTTCTAGATAATTTTCTTTAATAAGTATTGTTTATTAGTTTAATTTTTATTTAATACGTATACATGGTACATTTTTAATGGATTAGTTCTTGAATGACAAATAATTTTTTGTATTTTAATTTAAAAATAAATTATTTATATTATTAGTTTTTTTCCTATGACTACATGATAAAAATACTGCACATTCCAGAAAAACCATAATAAGTATGTAATTTTGCTAAACTTTTTCTACTTTTTGTTTTGGGTTTTTGTGCGAATTGAACTGTTATCTCCATTTAAAACACACAAGAAATGTTAAATTTTCTTCAAATCAATTCTATTTTTTTGTCAGCAGACTATTGATTTTTAAGGGAAAAATTGATATAATTATCAATATAAGAACCACTTAATATATCTATACCCAAAAAAAATCACAAAATATATTGCAAAACCTAAGTTTTTGAACCTTGTATTAGCATTGAAACTTATGACAATTTCAAATAGTTACGAGACAACCTACGCCCAATCTATTAACCTTGGGTATTACTTATTAGGCATTCCAAATCACGTGATATAATATGGCTGCTGGATGGCGCAACTGTCATCCATAGGCGTATCCAATGTTTAAACCACTTCATATTTAATTTGCTATCACAATTTCACAAATTTCGCTACACAATTAACAAAAAAACAAAACCAAACAGGATATTCTTTACAAATTTGTCAATTTTCAATGTAAACATTACATACGCCATGACCACCCCCCTTAACTATGTCTATGGGCATGCCAGTTTAGCCATCCACCGACCACCACTGACAGTTCATTGGAATCC
The DNA here is from genome assembly GCF_917563875.1 of Diabrotica virgifera virgifera. NCBI lineage: Eukaryota > Metazoa > Arthropoda > Insecta > Coleoptera > Chrysomelidae > Diabrotica > Diabrotica virgifera. The sequence goes on along the minus strand of NC_065451.1, from coordinate 8,979,191 downwards.
TTAATTGGACGGAAATAATCGAGTGATGGCTGACAGATGACAACTTGGTGAGACTCTGACTGTGTAATATGTACAGTCACTACACAGTGAACTGCACATTCAAAAAAAGACCTACCGATCAAAGATTTCAAGCACGAAAAAACAGCAGCAGTAGGGCAAAAGGTGAAATGAGAGGTTATTAAAATTATTGTTAAATTATTTATTTGTAGTTAAATGTGTAAGCCAGTTCCCACATTCAAACCTGTCAAGAGGTGAGCTAAGATATTGGTTGGCGACAATGTTTGTGACATATAGATTGGATGTGGTACGGGTTAACACCTGAAGAGTGGTTGGTTGCATACTCTGTAGTACTAGTTAGGTATTAAAAATGTTGAAAGAAAAATGAAATTGACTTATTGAAATGGACTGAGTAGAATTTGGGATTTAAAAAACTTAATGAAATATGAAATATTGTACAACTGTTAAGTCAAACTTGAAGTCAATGATCGGAATACAAAATTGAAGTGTCAAGCATTATCCAAGACCAAATGAAAACAGCGAGGGCCATGTAAATATATAATGTCAATGAAATATTTAAATTTCAATAAAGGATATATAAGTTTTAATTAAGGTTTTAAAACAATTAACCTCAAATAAGCTTGACTACAGCTTTTACAGCTGGCCTTAATTAAAACTTATATATCCCTTATTGAAATTTAAATATTTCATTGACATTACATATTTACATGGCCCTCGCTGTTTTCATTTGGTCTTGGATAATGCTTGACACTTCAATTTTGTATTCCGATCATTGACTTTAAGTTTGACTTAACAGTGGTATAATATTTCATATTTCATTAAGTTTTTTGAATCTCAAATTCTACTAAGTACATTTCATTTTTCTTTCAACATTTTTAATACCTAACTAGTACTACAGAGTGTGCAACCAACCACTCTTCAGGTGTTAACCAGTACCACATCCAATCTATATGTCACAAACATTGTCGCCAACCAATATCTTAGCTCACCTCTGACAGGTTTGAATGTGGGAACTGGCTTACACATTTAACTACAATTAAATAATTTAACAATAATTTTAATAACCTCTCATTTCACCTTTTGCCCTACTGCTACTGTTTTTTCGTGCTTGAATTCTTTGATCGGTTATAGTTTTTTTTTTGAATGTGCAGTTCACTGAGTAGTGACTGTACATATTACACAGTCACAGTCTCACTAAGTTGTCATCTGTCAACCATCTCTCTATCATTTCCGTCCAATTCGCGATGAAAAACAAAGTAGCTGACCTCTGGTGGAATAAATTTAAACTACTATAAGTGGTATAAACAAACCAGAAAATTGTTGATTTGAATGGAATTTGGTCACTATTAAGAAATTTTTAGTAAATTTCAGCATTATGAGTACATTAAAATATTTTAAATCAAATCGGTATTGTTCTATTCCTCAATTGAATGTTTGTTTATACCATTTATATCGGCCATTTTCTTGCATTCGACCTGCCCTCTATATTCCGTTTCAATCGCGAATAAATAATACTTCATTCTGCTTCCACCTTGCAAAAATGATGAACCTTACCAGGCACTCAAATTTATCTGTTTGTCCTTTGTTAAGTGTGTAGTTATATGTTAATTGTTGCCACCAAACTATTTATTTCATATTAAATGACATTCGAGGATAATACCTTCTTTTTATTGACGAAGTAAGTCAAAAACGTTATTGTACTTTTTTATCACATCATCTTCGATTTTTTGTCGAAGTTTCCAACTTTTTCTTCCTTTACAATGGCGTTTTCTTTACTTATTTCAGATGCCCCTGAAGATGCTCTAAATAGCGAAAGTATACTTGGGTAAGATTAAATAAATTCAGTGCTCAATATCTGCCTTTGACTTTGTAAAATTCATATACTCGAGCATTCAACCATTTCCTATTTTAAAAAAATAATTATGAATCATTGAACTTCAAAAATTCGAAGAGAAATTAAAAGTATTGAAAGCCCAAGGTAATGAAAACTGAGTACTTACTGAAGGAACTGCTAAAAACAGAGATGGGAACGAATCATTTAAAGATAATCCGGTTCCGAATCACCAAAACGATAAATTCATTGTAACATGTCAATACTTACATTTCCTAGAGCTACATCGCAGAGCAGCATCAGACCCAACGGACTGTTGACGTTGGTGCAACAATAATTGGCCGACTTGGAGACCATATCGGCAAAGTAGATACCTTTACCGAACATGTAACCGGTCACAGGAGCTTCTGGTGGAGCGATGCGAAGACCTTGAGAGAGAATACCAGCGAAGTTGGTAACTCTGGAACCGTGCCATAACAATTTTCTGTTCGGAAGCTTGCGGAATGGTTTGTGGCGCTTTTCTTCTCCTAAAAAGATTCGCTTATTTAGTTATTTAAGCATAAATACGTACAAATAAACTCAGTTTCCAAAAGACAAGAGTAGACAAAAATTGACATCAATAAGGTGGATAATATCAAATTCTTCTTCCTGTACCTCACTGTAGCGATTCTGAAGGTTAATTTTCTTCTATGGTTAATTTCTCAATCCACTGCTTTAAATTTTTTTCAGTCCTCTTTTCCTTCCACTTTTCCTTGAATAATTAATAGTATCAACTCATACTAATACTCATATACACTGAACAGTTGTTCAGTGAAATATTTTTAATCGGAGCTTTAGCTTAATTTTATTTAACAAAAGTGTTATACGATTCTGAAACATCTTTTTTCGATCTTAGTATAGATTAGAACGAGATCTTTCATTATTATTATACAATATTTGTGTAAGAAGAGCGTTTTTCAACTTGTGTAAAAGTTTAGCAAAAATTGATTACCAGAACCTTAGTCTCAAAACGCGGGAAAAACATAAGTAATTATAGTCTAAGATCCGAATAGGAGGTCAAAATGTACCCATCTGCTTGCCGGATGAAACATTTTTTTATTCAATTTCATATATAAACAAATATTTCTAGCATGGGTTGCCTATCAAAATCGTGTCATAGCTAGCCTTAAAGGAGGGTCGAAGAGGTTGGTCAATATTCCAAACACATTTTTTAAAGTATGGTACTTATTTTATTTTTAAATTCTTCTTCTTCTTCTTCTTCTTTTATATAGGCAGTACTGCCTGTTTTTCTTCAACGGTGCCTTTCATTCTGCCCCTAAGTTGTCATTCCATCTTTTCCTTGGGCGTCCTATACTTCTCCTGCCTAACGGTGACTTGTCCCTGGCTATTCTTACTATCCTTGATTCAGACATCCTGCTTATGTGCTCATTCCACTCTTCTTTTCTGTTCTTTGCCCAGGTATTTATATTGTCTACTCCACATATGCGTCTGATTTCCTCACTTCTTACCCTATCCTGTAGTCCTTTTCCAGTAATCCTTCTTAAGATTTTCATTTCGTTGGTTTCCAGATGTCTTCGTGTTTTGCTTGTATCTGGTCTTGTTTCGGTCGTGTAAGTCATAACTGGCCTAATAACTGACTTATATATTCGGGCCTTTGTTTCCAATCTTAGGTGTTTGTTTTTCCAAATTGTGTCGTTTAGGCATCCGGCCGTTCTACTGGCTTTAATTATTTGGTCTTTTACCTCTTCTTCGATATTGTTGTCGGCTGATAGATTAATTCCCAGATATTTGAAAGTCATTACTTGTTGTATAATTTGATTGTCTAACTCCAATTTGCATCTTATTGGCTCTTTGGCAATTACTAAGCTTTTTGTTTTTTGGACTGATATTTTCATATTCATTTCTTTTGCGTTAATGTTGAACTTGTGCAATAATCTTTGTAGGTCGTCTTCGCACTCTGCTACTAACACGGTGTCATCAGCGTAACAGAGTATTTTTATCTCTCTATTGCCCATTTTGTACCCTCTTTTTTTCTTCACTTGCATCCAATATTATGTTAAACAGTAGAGGGCTTAGTGAATCTCCTTGCCGGATTCCTGTGTTTGTTTCTATGGGTTCTGTTATTATTCCATTGGCTTTCATCTCTATTTTATTTCTTACATATATGTTTTCTATCAGTTTTATGATATCCAGTGGTAAATTTTTCTCATATAGAAGGTGTATCACATCTTTTAATTGGATTCTATCAAACGCTTTCTCTAGGTCTATGAAACAGAAAACGGCTGGTTTGTTATATTCTAATGATTTCTCCGCTATTTGCCTTATCACAAAAACTGCATCGTTACATGATCTTCCACTTCTAAATCCTTGTTGTTCATCCGATATATTTATGCACGCCATTATTTTCTCCATAAGTATTTTTGTTGTGAGTTTCAGTATAGTGCTCAGTAAATTTATCCCTCTATAGTTACTGGGGTCTGCCCTATCACCTTTCTTAAATAACGCTATCATTTGAGTGGTTCTCCATTCTTCTGGAATTCTTCCTGTATTTATTATTTTACTTATAAGGATATTCAGTTCTTTGTGAAGTCTATCTCCTCCGTACTTTAAAAGTTCATTAGCTATTCCATCTTTCCCAGGAGCTTTTCGATTTTTCATCTTTTTTAAGGCGTTCTTTATATCTTCCTCTTTAATTTCTGTTTTCTCATCCGATTCTAATCGTGGTGTTTCCAGTTCTTTGTGATTAGCTGTTTGATAAAGGTTTTTTAGGTAAGTTGTCCATGTATTTGTATCAATATGTTTTACTTCTATCAATTCCTTCATCTCTGCTCTTTGACCTCGTTATCATTTTCCACATTTCCCTTTGCATCCCATAAAAGTCGTGCTCCATCTCTTTTGAAAATGCTTCCCAATGTTCTGTTTTCTTCCTTCTTACTATTGAGTTTAATTCATTTCGTACTCTTTTATATTCTTCATATGTTTGTCTCGTTCTTTTGGACTTGTATTCTAGGTAGATTTTCTTTTTTTCTTGGCATTTTATTTTTATTTCTTCACAGAACCATGGAGTTCTCCTTTTCTTTCGTATATGTTTACTTATCTTACGTTCTCCAAGTGCTTCCGTTGCTGCCATTTTGATATTATCTCTGATCTTCCTCCAACTTTCTTCTATGTCTTCATCCGGTGTAATGTAGTTTTCATTCAGTACTTTTTGCAATCTTCTCTGGTATAGATCTCGTGTTGACAAGTCTCGTAGCTGTTCTACCTTTATTCTTGTCTCACATTCAACAGGGTCTTCTTTCCTGTTTCTTTGTAGCTCTATTCTGATTTTTGCAAGTAGTAGGTTGTGATCGCTTCCAATATTAGCTGCACTTAAACATCGTATGTCTAGTACTTGAGAGTGGTGGATGTTTCTGTTTGTCAATATATAATCAATAACGGATCTGTGTCCTCTTGTATTTTGGAATGTATATTTTTGTTGATCTTTGTGTCTGAAGAACGTATTGTTTATTCGAAATTCGTTCTGAGAGCAAAAGTTAATAAGTAGTTCCCCATTTTCATTTTTGTTGTCTTCATTGAATCGTTGCTTTATTCCTGGTATAATTATGTTACCGACTCTTGCGTTCATGTCTCCTAAAATGTATATTATCTCATTGGCTGGTATTTCGTCGACTGTTTGTTGAAGCTCGTTATAAAAGTGGACTCTGTCGACTTCAGGTTTGCAGTTTTCTGGGCTATAAACTCCTATGATATTTATTTTTTGCTTCTCTAATTTGACCTTAGTAACTACGATTCTTTCTGATATATATTGACATTCATATATGTTATCTGCCCATTTTTTGTGTATCATTAAGGCCACGCCTTCTTTGGCTCTCATATTTTTTGGTACACCACTATAGATCAAGAAGTATTCCCCAAGCCACGTCTGTCCTTTTCCTTTCTTTTTTGTTTCCTGGATCGCGCATATCTCTATCTTATTTTCTCTCAGTTCCTTTTCTAACTCCTGGTCTCTGTTGTTCAATGATTTTATATTCCATGTTGCAATTCTGAGTATATTTTTCCTATTCTTTGTCCTGATTCTCGCCGTTTTCGTCATCTGTGTATCCGTCCTGTTCCGAGGCATCCCGTTGGTTCTTTGAGCATTGCTTCATTTTACGATAGGTAAGTTGCTAACCTCGCCTATTAACCCTCCACTTTTATCCGGGCTTGGGACCGGCTGTGATGACTACCAAGCTACTCGATGCACCTGATAGTTATCCCAGGCAGTGCAAATTTTTAAATTAAATAGGCATATTCAGTACAATTCATGGATTACTCAAGAAAAAATTGAAGGAAAATACTGAAAAATAAGCCATCGCGGTGGCAAATTTTTAAAAACACCTCAAAATATAATCAATTTTTCGTCAGAACTTATCATTGAATCGTGGTAAGCACGAAATTCAAAAAAAAATATTAGCTTATGAGTTTTTCGAGGTAACACTGTCAAGTTTTTTTAGTTTTATCTAATTTTGACTTTTTGATACCACTCAGAAGTCAAAACAACGAATTTTTTTTGTAAAAAAATTAACATTATTTTTTATTGTTAAACAAAAAATAAGCATACAACAAAAAATATCTCGATAGCTTTACCTCAAGGAATGTCTAAAGAAAATATATACAAAATTTCAGGTGGGTCGGTCAAGTAGTTTTTGAGTTACAATATCTACAGCCTTTGAAAAAAGGAGTTTTGAGGAAAACGCGTTTAAAGTATTGTCAACTTTTATTTTCAATTCCTTTTTTGTCTTTCAAATCGTAAAATGATGCACGCCGGAATCTTTTTGAATCGCGGAGTAATTTACAAAAGAAAATAAAAACAGCTGTTGACCGTTGTTCACTACGTTCAAGCGTGCTGGCGCGAACCTGCTGCAAATCGAGTCGAAGCTAGGACTATTTAACATTATCTCCCTACCTCCCTACCTTCGAATCGTTTTATAGCAAGTTCGTGCCAACGCGCTTGAGCGTAGTGAAAAACGGTCAACAGCTGTTCTTATTTCTTTTATAAATTACTCCGTGATTTAAAAACATATTTCGGTGTGCATCACTTTACCATTTGACAGACAAAAAAAAATTGAAAATAAAAGTTGACAATAAGGCGTTTTTCTCAAAACTGCTTTCTTCAGACTGTAGACATTGTAACTCAAAAACTACTTGACCAACTCACCTGGAATTTTGTATATATTTTCTTTAGACAATCCTTGAGGTAATGCTGTTAAGATATTTTTGTTTTATGCTTATTTTTTGTTTAACAATAACAAGTATGTTGATTTTCACCCTTTTTTCCAAAAAAATACTCTTTAGATATGTTGATACTGTATTGATAAAATACTGTTAAGATTTCTGGGTGATATCAAAAAGTCAAAATTAGATAAAACTAAAAAAACTTGAAAGCGCTACCTCGAGAAACTCCTAAACTAATAAAATCTTTTTGAATTTTTTGTTTACTATGATTCAATGATGAGTTCTGATGTTCACTGCAATATTCATTATATTTTGAGGTGTCTTAAAAATTTGCCACTGTTGGCTTATTTTTTAATATTTTTCGTTGAAGATAAAAAAGATCAAGGCAGGTTTTGTTTATATTTGATTCAGAGTTGGACCACCATCTCCATATAGCTATTTCACCATCCTTATGCCTCATCGGTGAAGCTCAGAAGTCTCAACTCTGAAGGAAATACAAACAATTCTGCCAATTTAAGGCAAACCAAACCATCGCAATGCAATGAACCCACCTCTGAGACGCAATTCAGCGACATCTCTCGTATTACGATGAAAACAACGAAAAGCCCCAGATGCAAAGTTTACTACCTTTTAAACAATTAGAATAATTGAAATAAAAATATAATAAACAATATTTTAAATCCAAGACTTTTCGTTAATAAACTGCTTTCTGGCTGCATCCCATATCTCCGGATTTTACAATATATAATCACAAGAGACGACGAAAGTAGGAGAAAGCAAATAGAGGACGCTTAGGCCACGCATTTACCTTCCCTTCGTCAAGGAAAAGGACCGAAAGACAGTTTCTAAATACTCAAACTGAGTAAAAATGAAAAAGATAAAAAAGATCAAGGCAGGTTTTGTTTATATTTGATTCAGAGTTGGACCACCATCTCCATATAGCTTTTCGTTGAGTTTTTTCTTGAATAATCTATGAAAATGTTTCATCCGGCAAGCAGATAGGTACATTTTGACCTCCTATTCGGATCTCGTACTATTACTGCATAGAGAAAATACATACCGCCGGAAAACAATATGTAGGAACCAAAAAAATCAACTTCTCACTTTTTGGACCTAAACTATCATACATGGAACTTATGATTAGTTAATGTACTGAAAAAGTGTTTTACCTTTTCGTTTGACAGTATACACCTGGTCGATAACCAACTCATAAGTATTATGGGTAGCTGCATGGGTATTCTTGACATATTCTTCGATAATTTGGAACTCTTCGCTTGTTTTCTCCAAGATATCGATCTCTGTATTGAGCTGCTTGTAGTAGCTGTCGACTGTATGTTCGGAACCTGATGTTTTCATCAAGTTGTAGGCGATTTCGAGTTCCAGCAAGCTGTCCAACATTTCGATTTTTTGCTAAAAAGTAAGTTTACATCAATAGATAGATACTACTTCTTTTAAAAAGGCTCGGATTTAGCTAATAAAACAACTTTTATGCGAAAAAACTTGTTTTCCACCTACCTCTACCGAAAGTATACTTTTCCAGACCTGATTGTAGGGAGCAAAGTCGTACTTTTCCTCTCTAGGGAGTAAAAGTGACGTCATGGTATGTCATTGATGAAATAACTTAATGACACCCTATATTCTATTTTCTATTACGTAAGTACCTATACATTTTAATATTTATTTATAGAACACCCTGTATTTTGCAGAATGGAAAAAACAGTCAATTTTTATTTTGATTTAACAATGTTTACATTAATAATTTGACAGTTGACAGTTCTACAGTACCCACTTGTTAGTTTTAGTTCTCTAATAAATTTTGTTAGTTACATAAATAAATTATGTAAAAATGAAAAAATGACTTTTTATTTGAGGAAGGTGGAAAAACCATATGTATAACATGAGAGTAAAGTGCCTTTTCCTCCCTTGAATGATTACTACCCTCCGCTACGCGTAGGGCAGTAAACTTCATTCTCGGGAGGAAAAGTAGGATTTTCCTCCCTTGTTATAGAAATAGCTATTTGTATAGCAAGGGAGGAACAACAAAATTCAACAATAAATTCAACAAAATTTACTAGCACTAAAACCAACAAGTAGGTACAATATAACTGTCAACTGTCAAATATAAGTCAAATTATTAAGGTAAACATTGTTAAATCAGAATAAAAATTCACTGTTTTTTACCATTCTGCAAAATACAGTGTTTTTAAATAAACGTTAAAATGTATAGATACTTACGTAATAGAAAATAGATATTGTAGAGTTGGTGCAAAACCTCGTGAACCTTGAAAATGCGTATGTATAACCGAAATAAAATGAAGCCTAAAACCATACGACTATTTTATTTGCTGCGAATTGCGCGGCAGGGTCCCATCTGCACCGTGATATTTTCAGTAATGTCGGATTCAATCATTTAGTTCGTATATTGATGTTACCAAATGAATGAATTAGGTTCACGAGATTTTGTAACAGCAATACAGGGCGTCAATAAGTTATATTTCATGAATGAAATACCATGACGTCACTTTTACTTTTCCTCCCTAGGGAGGAAAAGTACAAGTTTGCTCCCTACAATCAGGTCCGGAAAAGTATACTTTCGGTAGAGGTAGGTAGAAATAGTTATTTGTATGACAAGGGAGGAAAGTGCTACTTTCCTGATTTTTAATATAGGTGAGATACAAGGTTTTCAAACTAAAACCACCAAAATGTCATTTTCAAAAAAAAAAGAGATACGAGGTTTTCACACTAAGTCATCGATATGCAACGTCAAGACTTTAATCATCCAATACGAAGAATTGCTGAAGTGCAGATTCCTGGAAGGAGTAGGAAAGGAAGACCAAAGAAGACCTGGGGGAGACGATTAGGCAGGACATGTTGGTAAAGGGGATTAATATTGATATGACCCAAGATAGAATTGTGTGAAGAAATGTAATTAGGGAAGCCGACCCCGCATAGGGATAAGGCAAAGAGAATGATGATTGTTTAAATATTTATCTTGAATAGCGAAGTAGTATAATAAAAACTTACCTTGATAACTTCGGGATCGTCCAAGATTGGTGGATCATCAACACCGAAGGAGTGAGGTATGAATGTGTAAAATCTGTTGGAGGCATCTATAAATCTGGATCTTTCTGCTTTTTCGTTTATCAGAGTTTGCAATTCGCTCAAAACTCCAAAAGCCTTTTGAATCTGTGATTTACTCAATTTTCCTAGAAAAAGGACACATACGATTGTAATTGCAACCAGCCACAGAAATGGGTCAAGAGACAGTTAAATTACATTATTTAAGCATTTAAATTAATGAACATGACGGCATTGAGTCGATGTTAAAGGAATTAAAATTATTAAGAGGCAACATCATTAATTTTGAATATTTTGTCGAGATATTAAACACACATATTCGTAATACAGTAAAAAATGGCGGTACAGAGCCCAATTTGAGAAATATGTTAGTATGTATGTGGAAATTACTCTATACTTAAATAAAATATTACAAAAACGAGTCTGTACCGCCATTAAAAAGAACAAAAAATACATTTTAGTTTGAGTTACTAAAAATCGATTATCTTAACAAGAAATCGTACTTGACTGAATTGGCAACATTTAGCGCGCCTATGAGTATATTGTGCCTTCGTTTTTGATAGTAGGTTTGTTCGTAGAACGATCAGCAACCGTTGCCAACCGTCAGACGCAAGCGCGTTCGTAGTCTACGAACTCGAACTGTTAACTGCGCAGCGCTAACTGTTAACTGCGCATGCGTCTGATGGTTGGCAACGGTTGCTGATCGATTGGATCGTACTACGAACAAACCTAATATAATGTCACTGCGTTGTCACTGCCAGTGTCGTACTGCCGACGCACTGTTGAAAGTTCGAAAAAAAAATATTGATGACACGCTGATGTAGCCTCTTAAGAGGATGTACACATCCCTGCTCGAAAGGCACGTACCTATGGTAAGAGTAAAAGACCAACCAACCAATCAAATAAATTTACTCACCCAAGGGCATTTTTTCTGTATCCAACTCGAACTCCAACATAAGTTTCTGCATAGTGTTCACGTCAAACATAACCTTAATAAGATCTTGTACTCCAGGATGCAGCTTTGAATCACACTCGACAATGTCCAGCTTTTCAGCTTCCTCCTCTCCGTAGTCCATCTCAATGGGGTACATTCTACCAGGGACTTTTTTGAAGTTATGTCTATTTCTCCATGCGTTTCCGGATTTCTCTTCGTATACTTCTTCGAAATTTTGTTTGGCGTGGATCAAAGAATCCATCTTCTGAAGTTTAGTATCTGTTGAGAGAGAAAATAGTAATGACAAAATTTCATTTTATACGATTTTACAGTGATTTGGTGTTTATTTAAACAAATTTGCATTTTCTATCGTCAAGTATCAATGGAAAACAATATTTTAATAGAAGGGACTCAAAAATGTCATTATATGTCATTATATAGTGCAGAAAATGTTAGAATACCGTTTTTTACATTTTTCTCCATTCCCAAAAAACATCATAATCGATTTGGCTGAAAATTTGCCCACAGATAGCCAAAACATAGGACTTTAAGTGGTGAGAAGGATTTGAATTATATTACAATATCAAAAAAGTTACATGCAATATCATAGTCAAAAATATAGGCGTCTACTGTAAGTACAATTAACTCGAAAATATTGACCTCACGACAAAAATTGTTAAAAAGAAATTGTAATAATTGTAAATACGATTTATTTGGAACAATTTCAGTTCCTACCATTTTTGTCGAAAAGTTAAAAATGGCGGAGATATTGAGCAAAACAGGTTCACCTTTAAAATCAAGATGGCGGCTAACATAACGGAGGAATTCATTCGTGATTTTAAATTTAGAGAAATAAAATTTTGGGCAGCTCGGCATGCAAGGTCAAATGCTATCCCGACTGGACTAATATACTTTTGAGTCTGATATTACTGCATGTAACTTTTTTGGTATTGTAATATAATTCAAATCCTTCTCACCACTTAAAGTCCTATGTTTTGGCTATCTGTGGGCAAATTTTCAGCCAAATCGATGATGATGTATTTTGGGAATGGAGGAAAATGTAAAAAACGGTATTTTAACGTTTTCTACACTACAAAATTTGATCAAAAACTTGTTTTGAATTAAAATAACTTGTTATAATGCCATATAATGACTTTTTAAGTCCCTTCTATTAAAATATTATGTTTTTCATTGATACTTTACGATAGAAAATGCAAATGTGTTTAAATAAACACCAAATCGCTGTAAAATCGCATAAAATGAAATTTTGAGAAAAAAAAAGAAGAAAAAGATTTTTTGACCTTAAATATCTTATTTTTACGTCCCGCAGAAGCTATATACCAATTTTCAGACAAATCGGAGGTCCAAATTTTTTTGCCAGAGTGATTTGACATGGAATGTACCGAAATTATTATCAGTTATTGGGGTGTATTCTGTAACATTTCCGTTAAATTTAAGAGGCCTCTAAAATTTAACTTTTAACGGTCCTCTAAAACTTATAGGTTAGATTGACATTCTATAAACACATATTATGGAGGACCGCTAAAATAATATTTTTTAGAGGAATCCTCTAAAAGGTTTTAGAACAAATACGGCAACGTCGCACGTTGATCGTTTATGAACTACTTTTAACCTAGAAATTGACCGAAAACTGACTGTCAGAGAAAAAAAACCTTAAGAAAGAAGAAGAAATTTACAGTTTGCTAGAAAATAATATTTATTTTATTTAATTATTTTTTATCAAAACCTATATTTTTCAATTAAACATTTTTATTTATAAAGTTATACATTAAAATATTGCTGAAAAATTGCATATCGTATTTTTTCTCTCCTTCTACACTAATTTTGGTCAAATGGTCTATTTTCAATTACATTAAGGTCATCTACCTCATCTGCATCTGGTTCTTCTAAACCTTCTGGAACTTCATTTTTATTAACATTTGATACGTTTTGTATTGTTCCACAATAATTTTAAATAATTTTACCTGCATTAATAGGATTTAATGGCTTTGACAAACACCTTGATTTCAACACTTTTTCAATCACATTTCTAGGTAGGGTAGGGTAGGTAGGTATTTACCTACTTTCTTTAAAATGGTAATTGTAGTGGTTGTAGTTACTTTCAGGTCAATTACCTACGTTTTGTTTTTATTGTAATCTGAATTCAGCTCTACAAAAAGAAACAAAAATTTGAATTTTATTATAGAGGTGTAGTGTGTCGATTGTAAAGTAAACTGAGACTTACTGAAACATTTGTCATTTTTATATGTTTATCTCCATTATAATACATAAATAAGAAACCACTATTCATATCAACATAACCAAACAAGCATAAAACATTTAACGGACTGCTAAAAATTTAGCGGGTACATTTTGACATCCTCTAAAATATTTTTATTTAGCGGGAGTTTTAACGGTTTAGGTTATGATTTTAACGGATGCATCATTTACAGAATACCAAAATATTTTTAGCGGGCGCTAAAATTTTAGAGGCCTCTAAAATTTAACGGAAGTGTTACAGAATACACCCCATTATCAGTTAAGTAACTGGAACATATAGAAACATAGACCAACTGCATGCAGTCTACTTGAATAACTATGAAATAAAGATGGATTGAAGATAAAATGGAGAGATGGATTGAATATAATGAGGACCTGTTTGATGATAAAAAAACAGAAATTCGTATGAAAATATCGACTCGTCCAAACATAACTTTTAATAAGGTGAAAAGAGCTATAAAACTAGCAAATAATTCAAAAACAACCGATGGAAATTCCCAACAAAATACTAAAAGTACTCGACGATAAAGGTACAGTTGAGTCCGGGAATCTTTACCCGTGCGTCATCATTTAAAGCATACGAAATAAGTCGATGATAAGTCGGAAATTGAAATTTACTAAACGCAACAGCAAGTCACTTACTGTCACTTGCTGTTGCGTTTAGTAAATTTAAATTTCCGACTTATCATCGACTTATTTCGTATGCTTTAAATGATGACGCACGGGTAAAGATTCGCGGACTCAACTGTAAATATTCTCCTCTAACATTTTCAATAAAATATGTGAAACAGGGCATATATGAACAGAGTGGTTTTTATCAACATTTGTAAAGATACTGAAAAAAAAAAAATAAAAAATAAACCCTAAACAATGTAGCAATCATCGCACCATCAAACTGAAAAACCATGTACGTTCACAATTTGGAAATCACAAAGTTACGACGTTGCCAAGCAATTCAAAATGTCCTGGAAGTTGGAGAATTCATCATAAATAAAAAATTGGCGCAGTCATAAGTATACATAAGATAGGGAAAGGATATATAACTCGGAAGTCAAATATAATATATATATATATATATATATATATATATATATATATATATATATATATATATATATATATATATACACATTACTCTATTAATACCAAGCCCACTATATTAGTCAGACAACCGGAAGCCCACCCTTAATACGCCCGATAGAGGAGTGTATTTTATGTAGTTATATAGGAAATTCTAAAGTTAGTAAAGGCAACCTTTGAGGGGTAAGTTATTTTAATACACAAATAGTAGATATATGGTTTAGGTCTTTCGAAGCCCAAACATTTGAAGGCAATACGAAGCCAATTGTATAAAATGTTTATATTTACCAGACTATATGAAGCCCGACAGGGTTGTCAGATTTCTCAACTTTCACTATTTTATATTGCGTACCTGATCATATTTAAAAATGATCTTTTCGTACAAAAATCGGATTTGTTTAGGTTTAAACATTTTTGAAAATAAAATATATATTATTTAAAAGTAATTTATTGGAACTAAAAATAATCTATGTGGTTCAGTAAAAATAAAAATAAGTAATCACTTCCTTTCACGGAATGTATTATACACATATGTTTTTATTCGGACCCAGTCCTTATTTTCGAACACGTGTGGATGTAGTTTCAGTAGTTCGTCACATTCATGTTTCCGAGGGGTAATTTTTTTTTCAATATGTTTTTCAAAGTACTGAAGTAAAACTTGTTTTTCATTATCTGACCATTTGGCTCTGAATCTCTGGATGGATTTCGTGGATGATTCTAAAAACGTCAAAACGTTAAAAAAATACAAAAAAAATCACGTATGAATATATTTTAACTAAATATTTTAATATCTAATATTATTATTTCATATTTTTTCCAGGGACGGATCCACAGGAATAATCCAAATTTTAAGCGCAGAAAAGTAAAGTGGTCGTTTAAAAAGTTATGACCTATATTCATTTAAAGTTTTATTTTAATATTAAAATTTCTAACCGCCAAAAATATTTTCTATGTTAACCTGGTAATAACGGTGGTAATTTTGAAAAAACAAAAGTAGGGAAAAATCTCAGGTATTCCCGATTTTTCTTTCTTTTATCTTTTTACTTTTATATTTATTCATTGATAATGTAACTTTAAACAAAATATGGCGGAATATCAAAAAATTTTGTTTTGTGATGATCGTAGACACTTTTACTTATTCATACCTTTAGTTTTTTTTGTTGGTGGTTCTTCACTATTTGCTTCGTTAGATTCGTGAAACGGCTTAGTCGCCTTTTTAAAATAATTTCTTGATAATGTGTTTTCATTATGTTGATCACGTTCCGTTGACTGATGCACATATCTGTCAGAATCTCCAGTATCTAATTCGTCTTCAGGTTTTTTCCCCTTGTAACCCGCTTTAGCACCTTCTGCATAATCGGTTCTTCATCGCCTTCGTATTCAGAGCTATAGTATTCGTTATCATCTATATTGATTTCACTTAATTTTTTTCCTCGGTACCGATTTCCCTTGCCTTTTTCCATAAGTAAAAGAATCTTGGCTACTTTAGCAGTCTGGTAGATATCTTGCGGTAGTCTAAAAGTATTTTATTAATTTTAAAACGAGTTAAATGTCTATGTAGATACATGGTTTAGGTATCCATCGAATTTACCTTATCGGAAACAGTGAGAGTCTAATAGAACAATAATTTATTTTAAATACGGATTTATGAAGCATACATTCTAACAACGATTTTCGAATATTAAAGGTGAAATAACGATTTTTCATATATCGCATTCAAATATATCGGAAAGGCTGAAAGAAAATATGCTGGTAAATTTTAAAAAGAAATGTGTATTCATTAAACAAATTTAGACTCAACACGCGTTTTGCTAAGTTCGGACAAGGAACAATTAAAACCCGGTTTTAACTATTTTTCAAAGAAAGCTTTTTGAAATATTTTGTGTACGAGATACCTTTAAAGTAAACTTTTCGAAACTTAACCATTGTTGCTAATTCTATTACATTATGTATGATATATCATATCAAGCATAAAAAGTTTAAAAAAATCCTAACCAAAATTAACAGTGCATGCATACTCTTAAAGTTGACATTACCTGTTAAACTCGGTATGTGTCTTCTTTGTATATCCCATAAAAGTGGCGATTTGTTCCATTTCGTCATCATCGAGGGCTAATAATTGCAGAGTCGTGGCAATTTGTTTCCTAAATCTAGTTGATGTCAATAGTTCTGGATGTTTGGCTCCACAATTAATAGCTATCTTTCTAATTGTGTTTGCGCCAGACATCCAGCGATCTTCGGAATCAGGATTTGCAAAAAGATATGGATTGGTTTCTGGTACAACATTGGTTTCTTGTCTGACTTTTAGTAAAAGGCTAATGTATTTTTGCGTCTGGAATGAAAATAAAATTGGAACAGGTTTTGAGCCTTTACCTCCAGTTACAAAACGCCTATGATTTTTATATATAATCTTTTCAACTTCAGTGAGTGCCTCTGTAAAACTTTCTTGATTAAGTGTATCGTAGTTCCTCCCGTAGGTTTCTACTGTTAAATACTGCACGTCCCCTACTCTTTTACGGTTAAAAATCACCGTCTTAGCCAAAATACATTCTGTCAATTTTTTATAATTACTTCTAATATTGGTATTTTCCTGAAGTAGTTTAAACAATTCAGCTGATAGCGCATTTAAGTAGTCATTAAAAAGCTTTATACAGGGTGTTTCATTGGGAAACGGAAATACTTTAATGATGAATAGAGGTCACCAAGGCGGTTCTAGGTATACTAAATTTTTTGCCCTACCGACTTTTATATCCGAGTTACAGGGTGTTTTATCGATTTTGCTCATTTCTTTCCTAAGCCATAATTTTAGAACCACCCTGTATATTTTTTTAATATTTGGTACACATATCTCTAATATAAAACCCAAACGACCGACATACTAACCACAAGAAAAATCCAGGTCCGTATTAACAAAAAATTATAAAATTATTGTGACCTTAAAACAACACCCTGTATATTGAAATTTTAAAAATCTGTTTGCATATTTGAAAAGAGCACAAAAAACTAAGTCTAATAGTTCGCTTCGATGTTTCGGCCAGACAATTTTTTGGTTTTAATTTTGAAATTATATTGAATTTTTTTAAGAACTCCACATTAAGAAGCAGGTATTATTAACTTTTAATTATAAATTATTAAATTCATTGAATAAATACTCATTTTAAAATGAATCAATATTTATTTACCACATTGGAAAGACCCAATTATTAATCACAAGAAAAATCCAGGTCCGGATTAACAAAAAAACATAAAGTAATTTTGACCCTGAAACAACGCCCTGTATATTGACATTTTTAAAAATTGTTTGCACATTTGAAAGGACCACAAAAATCCGAGTTTATAGATTCACTTTGATTTTTTGTGCAAATATTTATTAACTTTAATTTTGAAATTAAAAATATTAAAATTTTCAAGAACCCTGAAATTAATAAGCAGGTTTTTAAAGCACTTTTATTAATAAATCATTCAAGTTAATGAATAAATACTAATTTTAAAAATAATCAGTTATTATTTACAGCATTAGAAGGACTTACTTACTAATCACAGAAAAATCCAGGGCCGTATTAACAACAAAATACAAAGTAATTCTGACCTTGAAAAAACACCCTGTATATTGAAATTTTTAAAATACGTTTGCACACCTGAAGAGAGCACGAAAAACTAAGTTTAATGTCCCGCTTTAATTTTTTGTGCAGACAATTTAATGACATTACTTTTTAAATTATATCGAAGTTTTTATTATGAGTTCCCAGAGTTCTTAAAAATTTCGACATAATTTCAAAATTAAATTCATTAAATTGTCTGGCCAAAAAATTGAAGCTAACGATTAAACGTAGTTTTTTGTGCTCTTTTCATACCTATGTGCAAACGGATTTTGAAAATTTCAATATACAGGGTGTTATTTCAAGGTTACAATTACTTTATATTGTTTTGTTAATCCGGACCTGGATTTTTGTTGTGATTTGTAAGTGGGTCATTCGAATGTCGTAAATACTTATTGAATATTTTTAAAATGGGTATTTATTTAATAACTTTAATAATTTATTGTTAAAAGTGCTTTAAAAATCTGCTTTTTAATTTCAGTGTTCTTAAAATTATCAATATATTTAATTTCAAAATTAAAGTCATTAAATTTCCTTCACGAAAAATTTAAGCAAACCGATAAACTCAGATTTTTGTGGTCTTTTCAAATGTGCAAACAAATTTTGAAAATTTCAATATACAGGGTGTTGTTTCAAGATCACAATTACTTTACTTTTTTTTTTGTTAATCCGGACCTGGATTTTTCTTGTGATTAATAGGGTCGTTCCAATGTGGTAAATAAGTATTGATCAATTTTAAAATGAGTATTTATTCAATAGCTTTAATAATTTATAATTAAAAGTTAACAATAGCTTCATTTTAATGTCAGAGTTCTTAAAAAATTCAATATAATTTTAAAATTAAAGTCATAAAATTGTCTGGCCGAAAAATGGAAGCGAACAATTAGATTTAGTTTTTTGTGCTCTTTTCAAATATGCAAACAGATTTTCAGAATTTCAATATACAGGGTGTTGTTTTAAGGTCACAATTACTTTATAATTTTTTGTTAATCCGGACCTGGATTTTTCTTGTGATTAGTTTGTCGGTCGTTTGGGTTTTGGATGATACACATGTGTACCAAATATCAAAAAAATATACAGGGTGGTTCCAAAGTTATTACTTAGGAAAGAAATTGGCAAAATCGATAAAACACCCTGTAACTCGGTTATAAAAGCCGGTAGGGCAAAAAATGTAGTATACCTAGAACCGCCTCGGTGACCTCTATTTACAATTAAAGTATTTCCGTTTCCCAATGAAACACCCTGTATCACTTGCTAGTGGCAATTGCAAAGGCTTTTCCCAGTGTTTCTCTTTAAGGTACTAGTACACTTTAGAAGACCAAAAATAAGCATTTTTTCAAGATTTTTTTTTCTCAGGACCTTTATTAGAAATGAACAAAACTTTTTACATATTAATATCTGACTCTTGGAGAATACAAAAAATATATCTTTTTTCATTTATGCACGTACACTAATGTTGTAGAGGGCGCCAAAATCGAGGCCTCGAAAAAAAGTAGTTCCGATGGCGGACAGTTAATCTCATGATTGGGATCTCTGAAACAAAAAAATCATACGGCATTTGAAAAAGGAAGGTTTCTTACGTGAGAATTTACCACCGTTAGTGAAAAATTCTGCAAAGAAAAGATTTTACGGAAATTTGAAAAAATTTTGTGAAAAAATGACCCGTTTTTCTTCAGTTTTTCATGGTTAAAAAATAATTATTTTTTATTTTTTGATGAAATTGTGGTAAATTGTCACGTAAGAAACCTTCCTTTTTCAAATGCAGTACGATTTTTTTGTTTCAGATATCCCAATCCTGAGATTAACTGTCCGCCATCATTTTTCGAGGCCTCGACTTTTGCGCCCTCTGCAATATTAGTGTACGTGCATAAATGAAAAAATATATATTTTTTGTACTCTCTAAGAGTTATATATTAATATGAAAAAAACTTTATGTTCATTTCTAATAAGGGTTCTGAGAAAAAAATTCTTGAAAAAAATGATTATTTTTGGTCTTCTAAAGTGTACTAGTACCTTAAGGGTTTTCAAAGCTAAACTAGACAGTTCGTTACACCAGTGACCCTCAATTAACTTTCTTAGATCTTTAATTTCGATTTTTTTAATTTTCTGATCGATCCATTCTATACCAGGAAGACGTTTTTTTTTTCTAGAACTAGTTTGTATGCTACATCACAAACCGTTTTTAAGTTGGATCCCATATGCAACGCTAGTGATGGTGATTTGAAGCTTTTACTCTCTACACTATAACCACTTATTTCTTTGGTAGCAAGTATTAGGTAATTAAATAGTTCTGGTTTCAAGGCATCAAATAAATTTTTAATATCATATGATTTTTTTAATGTAATAAGTAAACGGCCCAACTCTCTCATTTTATTCGAAATAACATTAATTATTTGTTTTCTTTTATGTTTTGAGAGAAGAGTTTCGCTGTACATACAGATTAGGGTGTCATTCTTTACTGCTTCACTTTTGTCATCAGGACGCATGATACTGAATACTTCGTCTTTAATTCAAGCATTTTGTAAAAAAGTTGAGTTTTTCACATTAACCATCGCCATAAAAGTTTGTGAAGCAGATAAACAATTCTTTGGGTTTGACGATGACCTATTTTTACAGCTTTTAACGTGTTTGCTTAAAAACTCTTTAGTGTAATGTCCCAGACAATGACTACAAACAAAGTATTTTGGATCTAGTTTTTTTGAAGATTTAACAGGGCGTGTAATATTTTTTTCTGTTTGTAGAATAAAATATCCTTGTTTTCTTAAAGCAGCTACAAGTTCCATACGTTTCTTACCTTTGGGCTTTAGGGATTTGATTAACTGAACTTTCTTATTATCTGGATGGTGCCTGAAAAGGTGTCTGGTAAAATGAGTAATAACGTCTTTGAAGCAAATGGCACATATTGTTGGCCGCTCTCTTGCTGAAGGTTTTCTTTCGTAGTTAAAAAATATCTGTTTTACGGACGAATGTACTTTCACTCTGAACAATGAACCCAATATACAAAATTGTAGGATATGGGCTACTGAAAAACCGCAGCTTTTTCTAGAAACACGCACCCAGTACCCGAAGAAGACAAAGTCTGGTTGGGAATAATAGGTCATCACTTAATTGGGCCCTTTTTCTACGAGGAAAATCTAACTGCAGAACGTTTTATAATGTTATTAGATAAAGACATTTTGCCTGCTTTGGCAGAGGTTGTCCGAGAAGACCACGAGGTGTGGTTCCAAATGGACGGATGTCCTGCCCATAATAGCCAGACTGTAAAAGAATTTCTCAACAATTGTTTTAATGATTGTATTATTGGACCAAATTGCCAAATTAAGAGGCCCCCTAGGCTGGAGATCTTGCCCCAAACGATTTTTTTTGGGGGCATTTGAAAACCAGGATTTATTCCGAAAAAAAGTTAAATTCACTAGAAGAACTTAAAAATAGTATATGCGAAGAATGTAGAAAAACTTCTCCTCGAATATTGGCTAACGTTCGTAGAGAATTTTACAATAGATTAAGGTATTGTTTAGTTCAAAATGGTGGAATATTCGAGCACTTGCTTTAATTAAATATTAAAACTGTGTTGTATGTTAAATTTTATGATTAGTGTATTAAGTATTAGTATTATTATAGTATTAAATCATTTAAAATAAATAAATCATTTTGCCGTTATTTTAGTGTGATAAATTGACGATAATCTTGTGCCAACAAATATGACAGATCTTTGAAATTTTTAAAAAAAGGTGTTGATTGTTCCTTAATAACTCAAATAGGTGATGGAAAGGGGAAGATATTTTCGACAATTTTCACTCCACGACGAAAATAATTCGTTTTTTGAGAATGCCATCTGATATAAAAAGTAATTTGCTACAAAAAAGTCTTATGGACTTTTAGCTAAAACAATTAGGGAAGCAGGAATATGTATTTCTTTATTTTTGCATTGTAATTCCTATGGTGCGTAATGAGATGCAGCACCCGGTATATATTTTTGATATACTTCTATAAAAAACACCATTACAATTTAGAAAGCTGGCTCATTAAATCCGCACAAGGTGTCTCGAGTATTAAAAACAATCGCCAATACTTTGAAGCAATGTTGCCAATTCAACGGGACTCGTACTGTATGTGAATCAACTCGGGCTTCGAATACGCTGTAAATATATTAAATGTGTATATAAATATACACCTAATGTTCGAGACGCCCCCTACCCATCAAATCGATGAACTAAATGGCGTATGTTTGGAGACACTCCCTGACAATTCGAAGCCCAAAAAAAAAATGTGTTATTGATAGCGTTGTGCAGCGTACAGTTTAGGCTCAAACATATACACGTTAATCTTTAGGAAGCCCGGAGTCGGGCCTCGTATTGTCGATGCGGGCTTCATATTAATAGGGCAATATGGAACTTTTGGCTTCGTATTATCGGTTAATGAGTATATATATATATATATATATATATATATATATATATATATATATATATATATATAGCAACTCAACTGTTCGATAGATATATATTATAAACAAAGCTTCTTGTAAGTTTGAATAAAATAAAGAGAAAAACATGTATTAATATTTTTGTGTCCATACTTACTTCCAATGGTGGTTCCAATTCTTCCCCAAGATCTAAACACCCAATAACTGTTCCTTCCGTCGGCTTCCAACAACTGCAATTTATAATAACTATTCTTCCCCGACTGAATGTCAGTCAAACCTAAAATGGCGGTATATTTATCGTTGCCACTTTGGTACACATGGGTTGTATTTTCGAGCCCAGAGTCTGGATCAACTGCAGTTCCTCCTTTGAGCTTCAACTTGACGGATTTTGGTACCGATTTGGTGTAAATGCTCTGCGATTTTGACTTAGAGCTGGTGGACGCTGGCTGTGGCAGGCGGACTGTAGGCTGTAAATAACACAAGTCAATAACTTAATATAATATGTAGTGTATGTAGTACTTACATCAGTTCCCCAACTGCAAATACTCTTCTTAACGATCAGATCTGGGATTTTTCCAGTTTTGCCTTTGGCCTCTTTCAAGAAATCCTCCGGAACGGCATGGATTCCTTCAGATTCCGCTTCTTGCATTCTACTGCCCAGCTTTTCCACTTCCTCTTTCGTCGTAATGACAGCCATGACGGTTTTGTCTATTTTGGTAACGACTTTACCTCCCAAAGCTGTCACTTCTTTCTTTATGGCTTCTTTGCTTTTACCCGAAAGTCCAAGGATGACGAATTTCATTTCGTATAGAGGTGGAAGCTCTCTCTTAACACGTGGCCTTGAAGATAAAGAATATTTTAAAAAAGCTATTATTAACAACACCCCTACAGTGGTCCCCCTACTATAATATTCATATTCAGGCTATTGAGAGGGAAGACCAACAAACTAAGTGTTAGAAATTAGAGAAGAAAAACTAAGGACTGTAAAGAATGGAGAACAATTGTCTAAAAGACTTGCGTTAGCATCATGTTGTCCAAATTTTTTGTTTTAGGATTATTATTTTACTTACCTTCTATACCAGAACTTTCAATGGTATATACAGGGTGTATTTTAAAGAATGGGCCACAGCTCAACCTTAGATTCCTGAGGTTAAAATAGGTCGATTTAAGCTAACTTACCTTAGTACAAAAGTGGGTAATAACCTAAATACAGGGTGTCAAAGTTAAACTTTTATTTTATTTATTTTTGAATATTTCCTGACAGGCATGGGACAACAACACGAAATTTGGTAAATGGTGCTGGTATTGTACAATCTACTAAATTATGTTAAACAAACGTTTTTGGCTACTACCAGAGGCGTACGACGGGGGAACATGAATGGTTGACCCTTCCCAAATTGTACGCCACTGACGGAATTGCTATTTTAGTGCAATTTTTTGATTCTAAAATACTTTCTGTGTAAAAAATATACTCTTCATTCGTAACGATAAAGCCATTAGTTTTCATGATATTTGAAGCTAAAAACGAAGGAAAATAATATATTAATCAAAATAAGTGTGCCTTTTCATTTTTAACTCCAAATGTCTCGAAAACTATTGACTATCGTTACGAATGACGAGTATATTATTTGAATAGAAAGTATTGCAGAATCTAAAAATTATGCTAAAATAGCAGTTTCATCAGTGGCGTAGAATTTGGGAAGGGTCAATCATTCACTTTCCCTTGTCGTAGGCCTCTGGTATTAACCACAAACGATTATTTAACATAATTTAGTAGGGTGTACAATACCTACACTTTCTGCCAAGTACCATAAGGATATGTCAAATAGTTTTATAGTACCGGGCACACATAGTTCTTAAAGTTTTAAATAAAGAATAAATTATTTAGGAAAAAAAAAGAATACTTTAAAATAATTTGACATATCCGTGTGATACTTTGCAGACAATGTAGGCACTGTACACCCTATTAAGTTCTGTTAAATAATCGTTTCTGGCTACTACCAGAGGCGTACGACAGGGGAAAGTGAATGGTTGACCCTTGCCAAATTCTACGCCACTGATGAAACTGCTATTTTAGCATAATTTTTAGATTCTCCAATACTTTCTATGCAAATAATATACTATTCATTCGTAACGATAAAGTCATTCGTTTTCGACATATTTGAAGTTAAAAATGAAAAGGCAGACTATTTTGATTAATGTATTATGCTTCTTCGTTTTTAGCTTCAAATATCTCGAAAACTAATGGCTTTATCGTTACAAATGAAGAGTATGTTTTTTACAGTGAAAGTATTGAAGAATCAAAAAATTGCACTAAAATAGCAATTCCGCCAGTGGCATAGAATTTGGCAAGGGTCAACCACTCACGTTCCCCCGTCGTACGCCTCTGGTAGTAGCTAAAAACGTTTGTTTAACATAATTTAGTAGATTGTACAATACCAGCACCATTTACCAAATTTCGTGTTGTTGTCCCATGCCTGTCAGGAAATATTCAAAAATAAATAAAATAAAAGTTTAACTTTGACACCCTGTATTTCGGTTATTATCAACTTTTGTACTAAGGTAAGTTAGTTTAAATCGACCTATTTTAAGCTCAGGAATCTAAGGTTAAGCTATGGCCCATTCTTTACCAAACACCCTGTATAACATGTAATGTAAATTATAAATGAATAAAAATAAAGTGTTAACTGAAAATGGTAATTCGCAAAAATAGTTAGACAATATTATAGCGTTTTATTAACCCCAGACCGATAATCCCATAAAATTCACTTAAAAATAGTAGTAAAAAAATTATAGTTCTACTTACTCAGCATTTTCTTCTTCTTTCTCTTTTTTAACGCCGTTAGTAGGAACTTTTACTTTAATAATTCTATTCCTTGGTTTATATTTATACGATTTCAAGAACGAATAGTGTTGCAAGTCGTCGGGTATCTTGAAAGGCTTCCGTTTAGGCTCCATCACTGTCTTGTTACATTTTGTCCAGTCTGTAAGATCACCCTTACACACGTAACCTGCGCTGGAATACACGAACTGGCCTTTGCATGTGTCGCATGGAACGAGGGCTCCGAAGGTCATGATGTCTGCCAAGTGGTCCAATGTCTGTAAATTAACATTAATGATCTATAATCTTCTATAGAGGCAACAACCCGCCAATAGCTATGTACACACTGGTGCGCTTTGACTTACAACATGCGTTTCAACGTTCCTTTCAACATTCAATTCAACTTTCATTAAGATATGTCTTCCGGTGTGCGCTAAGCGCAGTCATTTATTCATGTTAATATACAAAAGTACTTACATACGTCAAACAATAGGGTAAAACTACCCATGTTGAGCTGCCCCCCCCCCCCCCACTTGCAAAAATTAAAAAACAAATAGCCCTGATTTATGAGCTCTCATATTCCGCAAATTAAAAATTTTGAGCTCGTTCCACTGAGCTGGAATTTAATATTTTAGCTTATATTCTAAGAATATACTCTTAAATCACGCGCATTTCGACAATTGAGCTACAACCCATTCGCAAGAAAACCATCCCATATTCCCGGCTTAAGAGAGAGTTGTACTTTAAAGTAAAGTAAAGTATTGTTGGAGGTATTATTTTAAATATGATTTAAAAAAATCAAAATTTTTCAAATTTTCGTAAATTATTTGATTTTGATAATAACCCGATAATAACAATACTCGATACACGTAAAAAATGATAGATAACGAAATTTGAGTTTTTTTATTAGCAAAGATTTTACTTCTTGTCTTTTGATTTCTGTACGAATCAAAATAACGAAGATAGAAACGTTTAAGATAACTACGAGAACAATGTAACAGGAGCCCTTTACTATTATCCTAAAAAAATAAAGTATTTGAACGATTAAATGTAATACAGTTTTATAGCTCTTGAAATTACCTTTCAAATAGTTGGATGTGCCTGATATCATAAAAATTAACAGAGTTATTAAAAAAAATTCATTTTTTTGGAAAAATTACTATAAATTTTGATGCTATCAACTTTTTCTGGAGCTCATTTGATAGGTATTTCTAATAACTTTGACAAGTATTTAGTAAGTGTTACATAAAATGCATCTCTTTCCCGTTATTTAAGCTTGAATCCTTAGATTTGAATAGTCGCAGAAAAAATATACCTACATTTAATTACCTATAACTTATTTTAAATTAACATTATTTTTAACTAAGTAATTTATTAAATTTTTTATTAGCTTCAGTTTTAGTGATGAAAACTTTTTTGTAAAAACAGTTTTTGAGTTATTTATGAAAAATCGCTTTAAAGCATGCATTTTTTTTCACAAAAATTAAAATATTTGATCTTTAATAACTCTAGAATCTAAAATACTTTAAGTATTGATTTATTTTAAAAACATTATATAACAAATTTTGCTTAGAATTTGTCCGTCTCGATTTGTGGGGTTATTTTTAATAAAGTAATTTTAACCCCCGAGAAGGGGTGACATATACCCCAGGCTAAAACCGCAAGTTGTTATTGTTAATTTTGTTTCTTGAGGTATCCTCTATCCGCTCACCAATTTTCGTGAAAATGAATGGAAATTTACCGAAATCGAAGGTCATAGTTGATTTTTACCTTCAGTGACTGCACTATAGAAAGAAAATTGCAATTAAATAATTGAGATGCGTATATTTTGCGAGCTCATAAATTATTAAGCGACATGTAGCCAAATAATTAATTTCAATTATTTTAAGTACAACTCTCTCTTAAGCCGGGAATATGGGATGATTTTCTTGCGAAGGGATTGCAGCTCAATAGTCGAAATGCGCGTGATTTAAGAGTTTATTCTTAGAATATAAGATGTACGAATTAAACTACTATTAACTTTTTTGTAAAAACTTACAGTTTTCGAAAAACCGCTTCAAAACATGCATTTTTTTCACGAAGAATTAAAATCTTTGATTTTTGATAACTTAAAAAGTATTGACTTATTTTAATAACTTTATATAACAAATGTTGCTTATAATTTGTTCTTTTATTGATTTGTGCAGTTATTTTTTATAAAATAATTTTCACCCCCGAGAAGGGGCGGTATCCACCCTCAGGGTAAAAGCGCAAGGTGGCACCATGTCACCTTTGTTTCTTGAGGTATCCTCTAACCACTGACCAATTTTCGTGAAAATCGATGAAGGTTCACCGAAATTGAAGGTAAGTAATCGTTGATTTTTACCTTCAGTGACTGCACTATACAAAATAAATTGCAATTTACTGATCTAAATGCGCGTAATTTGGGAGCTCATAAATTATTAAATAATATGTAGTCGCCAAATAATTAATTTATTGTATTTTAAGTACAACTCTCTCTTAAGCCGGGAAGATGGGGTAGCTTTCTTGCGAAGGGGTTGTAGCTCATTAATCGAAATGCACGTGATTTAATAGTTTATTCTTAGAATATATAAGCTATAGGAATTATATCCGCAATACGATATATTTTAAGTTTTCTCAGCATTTTTCTCTTACGTTAAACCAATTAAAGGGTTGTTTTGGGGTGAAGTGGATGAGCTCAAAAATCGAAACTATATAATTTCAAGAGCTCATAAATAGCTCGTAATTCTGCCGCAAAAATCGATTCAATATCCCTATTTTTTAGTAGTGGGGGGAGGGGCTGAGTTAGCCCCCCCACTAAAATATTAAATTCCTGCTCAGTGGAACGAGCTCAAAATTTTTAATTTGCGGAATATGAGAGCTCATATTATAGCTCATAAATCAGGGCTATTTGTTGTTTAATTTTTGTAAGTGGGGGGGGGGGGGCAGCTCAACACGGGTGGTAAAACTTTGGTTCACAGATATAAAATACAAATATAAAAACACAAGGCATAATATTAAATAATACATACATTAAATAAGTCAAACACTTTCTGGGTTCCTAAGAATAAACAAAGTACAATTCAACAATTCACAACCCAGTTCCAAACAATAAAGTTACAATTTAAAAATTAATCAGTGCTGTGAAATGCTTGACTAATGAGAAAATTCTTTAGAGATTTTCTGAATTGTAAAATTGGCAATTCAGTAATTTCAGTAGGTAGCTTGTTGTAAAATGTTATACCATAAGAGTTTGGTCCGCCTATACAATAAGCATCAAAATTAACCACCTTAAAAGTGGAGCATTTTTGATGTCTCGTATTTCCTAAACCTGTTGTCCGATTTGAGTGATTTTTTTTTAATATTTTATAACTTTATTGTTCAAGAATATCAATGTAATAATATTGTTGCTAAACATGTAAGTGTCATTGTATACCGGGTGTAACAATGATAGTGTGTTTTTTCCTCAAAGTTCGGAACACCCTGTGGAATATTCCAGCACATATAAAATATTGAAATTAAAACTCGACTGTAGCCTTAGGTAACATTTTGCTTTTTGATTTATTCGCTTATGTTGGATAATAAAAAAGTTAGATACTTTAACAACTAGCAACGTTCTTCATCAATACAGGGTGTTTCTAAATAAGTGCGACAAACTTTAAGGGGTAATTCTGCATGAAAAAATAATGACCGTTTGCTTTATAAACATATGTCCGCAAATGCTTCATTTCCGAGATACGGGATGTTGAATTTTTTCTTACAAACTGATGATTTATTTATTGCTCTAAAACCAGTTGAGATATGCAAATGAAATTTGGTAAGTTTTAAGAGGTAGTTATTGCGCAGTTTATGACATACAACTAAGAATTTTATATTCACCATTGGCTTGCATACGGGTAATATGACCGGGTAATATGACCCGTATTCACGCCAATGGTAAATATAAAATTCTTAGTTGTATGTCAAACAATACGCAATAACTACTTCTTAGAACCTACTAAACTTCATTTGCATATCTCAACCGGTTTTAGAGCAATAAATAAATCGTCAGTTTGTAAGAAAAAATTCAACATACCGTATCTCGGAAATGAAGCATTTGCGGACATATGTTTATAAAGCAAACGGTCATTATTTGTTCATGCAGAATTACCCCTTAAAGTTTGTCGCACTTATTTAGAAACACCCTGTATTGATGAAGAACGTTGCTAGTTGTTAAAGTACCTATTTTTTTTATTATCCAACATAAGCGAATAAATCAAAAAGCAAAATTTTAAGAAAGCCTAAGGCTACAATTGAGTTTTAATTTCAATATTTTGTATGTGCTAGAATATTCCACAGGGTGTTCCGAACTTTGAGGAAAAACACACTATCATTGTCACCCCCGGTATAAAATGACACTTATCTGTTTAGTAACAATATGATTACATCGATATTCTTGAATAATAAAGCTATAAAATATTTAAAAAATTACTCAAATCGGACAACAGGTTTAGGAAATACGTCACATCAAAAATGTCACTTTTAAGATGGTGCGTTAATTTTGACGCTTAGTGTATATTAGTTGGTAATTTAGAAAGGAAAGTTTTCATTGGCATTCTTTCCTACATGCCATAACTTAAGAAAGTCATAGCTTTAACTGATTGTTCCTAAGGGTACAGACTGTTAAATAAAATGGAGTAATAAAAAAATTCTTCTAATTAGAATTTACTGTAGGATTGTACGAAAGTATGCAAAACTATTATTAACTAAAAGAAACTTAAATTACAATTACAAAGGAACGTAAAAGTTATAAATTATGAAAATCTAAAGAGTTTTCAGTCTCAGTATCGTCACAAGTTTGAGAGTTTCTTTGTTTAGCACCGGTGACCAGTACACTACTAGGCGAGGTTCAGGATGTACTTTACGACGTGTTTGCTGAAGATGACCTCTAGCCACAAGATTCAGGAAATGTCGAAATTGGCATTTCCTCTAGTTGCAGGCCAAATATTATGTTTTGAATCTTCCTTTTTGCGCGAACCCTATTTCTAGTCTGGGCTGATTATCGGAGAATAGGCGATTTTTGGGAAAAGTTATTTACCAGCAATTTTATTGCTGGAATCGAATTATAAGATCCTATATATTAATAATATAGGTATGCAAAGTCCTCAGATAGTGTGCTACTTTTTTTGTAAACAAAATGGCGCCCGAAAATCGTGTTTTTTTCAATTATTGCTCTAGAACTCCGAAGATTTTACCTTTACAACAAAAACACTCAAATAAAAATTCACCGTGATTAAATTCTGCATAGAGACGTGTTTTTCCCGATCTGCTCCGACGAAAATTTTCCTCGGAAAATGCGGGTTTTCCCAACAAAATCTTTAATTTTCAAATAAAGTTTTAGATAAGTAATTATTTACCAATAATTAAATAATTTGGTGACTTAAAAGCCTTCTTGGTTTAGATTATAGTTCCAGAAGCTGGTGAAAATTAAACGAATATTTTAGCAACAATTCAATTGTTAATTAATAATTTACGGTCGCAATAATAACCAAAATAATTATGATACACTGATCAAACTTTGAAATCTTATAAAGATGAGATGCCTATTTAACATTTTGTCGACAAAATATAAATTTTTTATTTTTTTGCATAATCTTTAAATGTTTAAAAAAAATAGTTATAAACAAATTAACGTTTCTCAGAAAGTTTTTATTATATTATAATTTTAAATAATAGCTAAAATGCGCATTTCAAATATCTTGAAAATGAATGCTTTAAAACTTTTTTGCAACCATTTGCAAAAAAGTTATGAAACAGCCAAATAAACATACGATTACTACGGTGTTAATAATTTTTTTAATTCTTTCAAAGCGTAGAAGTGAGTTTAAAGTACAAGCTAATTATTTATAAAACAATATCGATTATCAGCTTAATGGTTATATTTTAATTAAAGATTATAAATATATTTTTTTGTAATTTACACGCGCGAAAGTAGAATAATACAGTACCGTAGCTACCCGCCCACATACACAACTCGCGCGAGTTTAAGCGTGTCAGTCGCTTCGAGTGAACATTTTATCTCCGGCTCTGTATCAAGCCTACTTTCGCGCTAAAAATTACAAAAAAAAGTATTTTTAATCTTTGATTAAAATATAACCATTGCACTAATTTTTGACATTCTTTGTGAGTAATTAGATTGTACCACAGACTCACTTTTAAGCTTTGAAACAATTAAAACAAATTATAAACAATGGAGATATCATATATTTATTTTGCTGTTTCCTAACTTTTTTGCAAATGGTTGGAAAATTTTTTTAAAGCATTCGTTTTCAAGACCTATGAAATACGCATTTTAAGTATTTTTTAAAATTAGAATATAATAAAAAATTTCTAAGAAATGTTAATTTGTTTATAACAATTTTTTTTAAACATTTAAAGATTATGCAAAAAAATCAAAAATTTACATTTTGTCGACAAAATATTAAATAGGCATCACACCTTTATAATCTTTCTAAGTTTGATCAATGTCTCATGATTATTTTGGTTGTTATTGCGACTGTAAATTGTTAATTAACAATTGAATTGTTGCTAAAATATTCGTTTCATTTTAACCGGCTTCTGAATTTATAATCTATACCAAGAAAGCTTTTATTTCACTAAGCTATATAATTATTGATAAATAATTACGGGCCCAAAAAATTTATTTGGAAATTCGAGATTATGTTAGGAAAACCCATATTTTCCGAGGAAAATTTTCGTCGGAACAAATCGGGAAAAACATGCCTCTATGTAGAATTAAATTGGGGTGAATTTTTATTTGAGTATTTTTGGTGTAAAGTTAAAATCTTCGGAATTATAGAGCAATAATTGAAAAAAATACGATTTGTCGGCGCCATTTTGTTTATAAAAAAAGTAGCACACTATCTGTGGACTTTGCATACCTATATTAATAATATATAGGATCTTATAATTCGATTAAAGCAATAAAATTGCTGGTAAATAACCTTTCTTTGTACTTTACTAATTAGACCAACGTATTATAACTATTTTTTTTCAAAATTTAAAGATTATGCAAAAAAAAAAAGAAAAATTTATATTTTGTCGATAAAATATTAAACAAGCATATCATCTTTATAATCTTTATAAGTTTGATCAATGTATAATGATTATTTTGGTTATTATGCGATCGTAAATTGTTAATTAACAATTGAATTTTTGCTAAAATATTCGTTTAATTTTCACCGGCTTCTGGAATTACAATCTATACCAAGAAATCTTTGATGTCACTAAGTTATTTAATTATTGATTAATAATTACTTACCTAAAACTTTATTTGAAAATTATAGTTTTTGTTAGGAAAACCCGCATTTTCCGAGGAAAATTTTCGTCGGAGCAAATCGTGAAAAACATATCTCTATGCAGAATTTAATTGTGGTGAATTTTTATTTGGGTGTTTTTGTTGTAAAGTTAAAATCTTCGGAGTTATAGAGCAATAATTGAAAAAAATACAATTTATCGGCGCCATTTTGTTTATAAAAAAAGTAGCACACTATCTGCGGACTTTGCATACCTATATTATTAATATATAGGATCTTATAATTCGATTCCAGCAATAAAATTGCTGGTAAATAACTTTTCCATGAATTTTGCTAATTAGCCCAGAGTATTCGTGGATTTAGTTTTCGCATCTCAGAGACTATCATTTGACCAAAAATTGTACAGTCATCCATTTGGGTCAATTCACTAGCAGCTGTTCTTAGAAAGTTCAATTCTTCACCTTCTTCTTCATTATCATCGTCGCGTTTTCTTTTTGATACGTTCCTACTGGTGCGTGTTGGTTCTAATGCTCTATTTACAACTTGTTTTTCCAGCGGAGTGTCGGAACGTAGTTTAGTCATGGTCGTGGCAGATGTGATATCATCATGCTCCTAAAAATAATACAACTAATTGGACTTCGTCCTAGGTTTTCACCCAAAATAATCGAAAGTAGAACTGGAAGTCGATATTTGAACTCTTCGTGTAACTTTGCGTTGATTGATATACAATTTTACTAATTTTGAGACATTTTTACTAAACTTTGGGTCATCTTTGTCAACAGAAATAATTTCAAAACCGGAACTAAAGATACAAACTCAACCTTTCAATACGCTTAGATTCATGTGTTACATGTACTATTTCTACGACTATAATGGCACTTCTGGTTAGAACTTTTTAACCGGAAATGATATTAAAAGCAAAATTTTACATTTTTTCTCATTTTGCTAATGCACGTCGCATGATATATCGCTTATACCACAGAATAAATAACCATACAGAAACGAAACTCCTGCCGAAAACGGTAACATAATTTTCATGCTCATGTGTTAACGTAACTGGTGCAACCTCACTTTTGAGACTGACGTGACCCTTGTTTATAGTTAAATTTTATATTTATATATGTTTTATTTTATATTTTATTTATATTTTATAGTTAAATTTTATATTTCATATTTAATTAATAACAACTTATCAAAAATATTACCTAATTTGGCATGGTCTATTCCTTAGAACATCAAGTTCTATTCTGTAACTGGTGCACAAGGTCAAATATTTCGGTCCCAACAAAATCAATGGAAACGACAGTCAGATTCGCTTCTGTGTGGTTATATATTCTGTGCTTATAATATTTCAGTGACTTTAAAACAGAACAGCTACTTACGGTTGCAACTCTAAAACCGAAAGTCCGGTGTCAAAGGACACCGCACCCATCTTATGGAAAATATAATGTCACTCAAATTCAATAAATTTTTACATGACTAGATTCGTCTTTAAATTATCCTCGTTTTATAACCTTGCGCCAACTCTGTATTTTGCTTAATTAGGGCGGAAATTGATATAAATAAATCTAAAATCAAATGGGAATTTAAATGAGTGAAATAAGATTTTCGGAATCGCCACTTTATCAATTTTTAAGGTACAGGATTATAGATAATAAAGTAAGTATAATTTGATCAGGCGTACAAAAGTATATCCTCTAATCCTCTTAACTCAAGCCCTTGTGAATAGCCATTAGACTAATATTATTTATGAATGACACTTTTATGGACTTCAAAAATGTGTTTTCGCTAAACTTTAAATACAATTAACGCCCTAATTAAGCAAAATACAGAGTTGGCGCAATGTTATAAAACGAGAGTAATTTAAAGACGAATCTAGTCATGTAAATTTTATTGAATTTGAGTGACATATTTTCCATAAGATGGGTGCGGTATCCTTTCTCATCTTAATACCATCCTTGGGTTATAAGCTTTCATTCCATATCTTATTTGTCATTATCTGCATTAATAACTCAGTAGTTGTATTCGCGGATGGACAGACAGACGGACAGACCGCCTAGGTTTTATCTCATTTTTAGTAAAATCCTTAGATTATAAGATTTCATTTGACACCTCATTTCCCATTCTACCTGGTATAATGACTGAGGAGTTATATTCGAGATCGGACGGACAGACAGCCTAGGTCAAAAGGCCTAGCCGAGTAAGATGATGAAAATTGCCCCCAACTCGATTCGAATTCCATATAGGTCACCGTTTAGCATATATAGTGAAACTCACTTTCTGAAATTTTTAGCGCCCTAAGTGGTCATGTGACCCACCTAGAGCCTAATTAGAGTTTTTGAAGTTATACTTCTTTACCGGCGATAGAGGGTGATTTTTTTATATGTTAAAACCTATCAGCCCGGCGCATGCGCATTATAACTTTGTTCTGATTGGATGTTCAAATGACATGTCAAAAATTATCCGATATGGCAGCTGTGGTTTGGAGGTAAAGGTAAAGGTAAACAAATGTATAATATATTAGTTTTATTGTTGTGAGGACAGAAACAAAAAAGTTTATAATATTGTAGTGACTTTTAAATAGTTTTTAAAAGCAACAGGTACGTAATAATTGTTAATGTATCATGGGTATAAACTTACCTATTTGATCTGCCAAAATACATAGTATGCAATACTTTTATTTATATAATTTGATTACCATCAAAATTTCTATCAATATTCACCTAATATATTGTTTTTTTACTCTCTGTTTTGTTGTATTTTTTCAATTCTAAATCATTTCAATTCAAAATTAAAATAATTTGATCAATTTTCAAAATATCAAAATATCACAAGTTTAATCCGTTTAGTTAGTCGATCTTCGTAAATAATGACACATAGTGTCCGTGGCTAAAAGGAGAAGGCGAATGAATTCCAATACCAACCGCTCTTATCAGCGCTGGTTCGAGTCCCAATAGAAACTTTCTTTTTTGTTTTTTTTAATACATTTTATGATTGTAAGTATATTTATTATATAATTGTATTTTCAGAAAATACGTATTTAGTTAAAAAAAGTTTCGACAATTAATGTTCAGACATCATTTGTGGCTTGTTTAATGTGTTTGTGTGTGTTTTATTCTTTTATTATTTTAATTTTTGGCACTGTTCTAATAAAAATGTTTGAGAAGTAGTAAGTATAAATTAGTTTAATATTTAAACAAAATATAAATAAAAAGTATATTAATTTCGTTTAAATCATATAATAGAAGTATAACTTCTTACGTGCGTACAAAGTACACACACATTCTTTTTATGTTTTTATTTTTATCTCAGCCACATCGAGAACTAGCGAACAACTGTAAATAAAAAAGTTGTAAGCTTTAAAAAGTTCTGTCCGATTTTTTTTTTAAATTTTTGGCGGAAAATTTAAATTTTAGAACGATTTTAAAATTTTAAATGAGTATAAAAAAATAACTAAGGCATTTGTTTTCACGAAAAAAATATATAACGTGTATTTTTGCATAATGTTTCACCCTGAATATTTTCAAATTTTTAAAATTGGTGAAACGCACCTTTAAAAATAAAAAACCGCATTTTTTCGGTTTTTTTTTTTTCGTTTTTTGATCCAATTTTATACATGTTTTCAAAAAAGGTAACACCGTCACTAGAATAGGTAAAAAACTGAAAAATAATTGGGGTTTGCTTAATAAAAAATTTTTGTAACGCCATCCATTTTCAAGATACAGGGCGTTGAAGAAAACAAAATTTTACACATTTTTTACGATTTTGCCGAAACTACTGGCAACATTGTAATAAAACTTGGCGGGTTTTAAGAGGTAGTTATTGTGCATGTTTTGACATACAATATACAATTAACTTTTCAAATAAAAAAGATAGTACGCCACTGACATATTCTTTCAAATTAACAATCATTTTTTAATTCCTCGTTCAATTTGCGATAAAAAACTATCTTCTCATTTTTTCATACGACGCGCCGTTTTGCTGCAAAAAATAAAATATCTTAACGCTTCCAAAGTATTCGAATTAGTTTTTATAATGGATGTTATATTAATTAAGATATTTTATTTTTTGCAGCACAACGGCGCGTCGTATGAAAAAATGAGAAGATAGTTTTTTATCGCAAATTGAACGAGGAATTCAAAAATGATTGTTAATTTGAAATATCGAGGGGTTCGAGCGAAAACCCGATAATTAAAAATAACATTGTTTCGAGATAATCGCGATTAAAGATTTTAGGAAGTTGAATAAGTTTTCAAATCGTCATAGAAAGTTTAATGACGATTTGATTGAACTTCATATGACGATTTGAAATCTTCTTCAAACTTCCTAAAATCTTTAATTGCGATTATTTCGAAACAATGTTATTTTTAGTTATCGGGTTTTCGCTCGAACCCCTCGATATGTCAGTGGCGTACTATCTTTTTTTATTTGAAAAGTTCAGACCATTACCCCTATTCGCGCCAATGATGAATATCAAATCCTTAATTGTATATTGTTATGTCAAAACATGCACAATAACTACCTCTTAAAACCCGCCAAGTTTTATTACAATGTTGCCAGTAGTTTCGGCAAAATCGTAAAAAATGTGTAAAATTTTGTTTTCTTCAACGCCCTGTACCTTGAAAATTACAAAAAATTTTTATTAAGCAAACCACAATTATTTTTCAGTTTTTTACCTATACTAGTGACGGTGTTACCTTTTTTGAAAACATGTAAAAAATTGGATCAAAAAACGAAAAAAAAAAACCGAAAAAATGCGGTTTTTTATTTTTAAAGGTGCGTTTCACCAGTTTTAAAAATTTGAAAAAATTCAGGGTGAAACATTATGCAAAAATACACGTTATATATTTTTTTCGTGAAAACGAATGTCTTCGTTATTTTTTTATACTCATTTAAAATTTTAAAATCGCTTTAAAAAAATTTAAAGTTTTTCGCTAGTTCTCGATGCGGCTGAGACAAAAAATAAAAACATAAAAAGCCTAATTAGGCTCTAGGTGGGTCACATGACCGCCTAGGGGGCTATAAATTTCAGAAAGTTAGTTTCACTATATATGCTAAACGGTGACCTATATGGAATTCGAATCGAGTTGGGGGCAGTTTTCATCATCTTACCTGGCTAGGCCCTTTCTCACCTTTAGTACCATCCTTGGATTATAAGCTTTCATTTGACAGTTCATTCGTCGTTATACCTCTGACAGTATAATTCAACGTTTTCACATTTTTTCAAAATTGGTGAAAACAAAATGACAGGTTAGGAATCCAAAAAATAAAAGATGAGGTATTAACATGTAATAAAGACCAGGAACAACTTGAAAAATAAAAAATCAAACCAGAAACCAAAAAAATGGCGTATCCGATTTAAAACACATAAAAAGTCATTAAAAAATTAATATTGATTAAAAAATAAAATATATTGTAATCCATATCCTTCTAGAAAGCAGGTACGTGCGTGCCAAAAGGGTCCCCACTGTTCCATTCTAGTAAATTCAGTTTACACAGATAGGCGTTCTGGACAATTCCATGGGTCAAATAGCTGGTCGAACAAAAGTCAGAGTTTGGTAGACGGTTCGAGAACAGAATCGGAAGAATATAAATAGAGACTTTGTATTGAATGAAAGGTTGTGATTCTTATGTGAACCGTATGCATTTATATTGTAGTGATGTTGATTATAGTTACTTTCGAGTATTCATTACAAATCGTTATTTTTGTATAAAGTAATCATTTACAGTATTCGTTACTTTGATTACTATGATTACTTTTGTTACTTCTGTATTTGAGTATCGGTAATCATATCGAGAATCGCATTTCTCAGTAGGTAGGTATTGTGTATAGGTATTTTAATATAACAACGACCTTCACTGATCTGTTTTTACTCGATGGGATACGATTGGTAAAAAGTAATCAAGTCTACTGGTTGTAGATACAATAGTCGTTACTCGCTCTAATACGAAGTAATCAAAGTAACGAAATAATCAGAGTAATCAAAGTAACGAGTACTTTGTAATGAATAAATACTTTTTCAACATCTCTATTATATTGGCGGAAAATAAATGTACATACATTATATTTTTAGTAAAATGTGATATAAAAATAGTGATTGTAAAATAAATTAAAATAAGAACAAAATAAATTAAGCTTTAAAACTCAATAATAATAAATTAGGCAAACTGTTAAAAGTATTACAATATTCAAAAAAATCGTTAATACATTACCTTTTCTCTGCCTTTACAATGTGCTTGGCCATTGTGTTCCAGCAAAGCCGTAGTGAGTTTGTTGAATTCACTTCCTTCGTACTGGCTAAGGGCATCCCGGTATTTAAACAGTAATTTGTTCTGCTTGCGGTACTCCTCATCTTCCTTGGGAGGAGCATCCACTTCATCTTCTACTTTGGCTTTCTTCACTTCAGGGATATCTTCTTGTTTAATAGGACTAGAAATAGATAAGAAAAATTCAGGGTGGCCCAGAGTAAGTAAGAAAACATTTTTTTGTGGTTTTTTATTATGTATTAAAACTAATTCTATTGTTTCCTTCAGTATACTGAATAACACCATCTTTCCATCATTTTTATTCTTGCCAAAGACTAACTTTGATCCAGCTCCTCAAAATAGTTTTGAGAAGCTTTTTTTCTTTGGGAACATTTGGACAATGCTTGTTGACTGTACAGTTCCAGCCTTATAATTACTAGGAAGATACTGGGAAACTAAGAAGTAAAACAAACTTCAAAGATACATTTTTTCTTCTCTTTTCATAATGGTATTAAAATAAATGTGAGTGTCATAAAGACTGCAGAAAAAAAAATTAAAGAAAGGCCCAGGGATGCTTGAACTTTTGCAGTCCTGCAATCCAAGTCTAACTTCTAAAGTTTATATTAAGAAGTTAATGAATGAAAATGAAAATTTACATTTATATATTTGTCAAATAGTTATTTCTGGACCTCGGAGGTAAACTACACTATGTCGACATGGTGTTCACTTATTTTATACTCCACTTATTTTATTAGGTGAATTATTATACAAATTGGTTATATATTATCACTAAAATATGGTCATATTGTTTTTAAACCAGTTATGGGATATATCAGATTTTTATTAACATCCTAAGTGCTCTAAACTTTGTTACAAACACACGCTAAACACAGTTGTTCGAAATGACATAGTATAGTTTACCTCCGAGGTCCAGATTTATAACCTTCAACTGACTAAATAATCACTAAATACTTACACTATAGCCTTGATCACAGTATTCTGGTCCTCTTTCTTCAACCCTTTAAAACCAGGCAGCTTATCTCCAGATTCGAAGTATCCTAGGTCAGCTCTAATTTGAGCAAAACAAGTAACGTGATGCCAGAGATCTTGTCCTCCATATTTTCTACCTACTTCCGTTTCAAAATCTTTTTTGGCAATACGGACCTTTAAAAATCATGTTGATTTTAGAAATGTAAAAAATATAAATATTATTGAGGTTTCCACATTTTTCAAAAATAAAAAAGAAAATATTAAGACAAAAATCAAATCACCGACCAACAGAAATCGCAACACC
Organism: Diabrotica virgifera virgifera; assembly: GCF_917563875.1. Lineage (NCBI taxonomy): Eukaryota > Metazoa > Arthropoda > Insecta > Coleoptera > Chrysomelidae > Diabrotica > Diabrotica virgifera. The sequence continues at coordinate 8,939,075 of NC_065451.1, read as the reverse complement.
CTGTATATTAAGCATTAGATGTAGAAAGTGTTTTTCGGAATTAGTATTGTATTCGGTTAAACACGTTCCTAGAAAATAAGAATACAAAATATTGGTTTTTCTACCGTTTATTTAAGCGTCGTTTAAACACAACGATAAGTCACAGCAACTAGTTGTGATGACAAGTTGAAACGCTGTTTAGACGCTGCGATTCAATGCGATACCACCTTCAACCCAACTCCAACTTTGATAAGTTGTGCGATGCACCGTTTACACACAATGATAAGTTGCAACAACTCGATTGACCTTGATAAGTTGTTTGATTTATCGCTGTGTTTAAACGACCCTTTAGATAGACATCTGTATACATTTATTGCGGAACTTTCTATTGTATGGATATACCACGAAACAATGAAAAGAATTATACAAAAGAGTAGGTTTAGTACATGGTCATTGAGGATAAGTAATTATCCTTTTTTCCGTAGAAATTGAAAATGTTAATTTGTATTTACTAAGAATGACTTATGGATTATTTGATACTAGAAAGTTGTTTTTTTTTGAGAAGACAGTAGCTTTGATCGCGCAGTACGTCCTGGGTATACCCAGAGGGAGAACGCCTGCGCATTACAAAATTTGGCGTTCGCGGAGTCCAAATCTTTCCCTCTGAACACCCTCCGGATTTTTAATTCGGTGTTCGCGCAGTACAGAAAAAAGATCCTGAACATGCCCGGGGTACGCTCTCGACGTTCGAGGATTTTGTTTCGGATTTTAAGTTCGCACAGGCGCACAAAATATTTGGGAAGAATTTCTTGACATTCTGTTCTTACTCCTTCCAATTCTTAACCTAAAATATTGTTTTGTTAAACAACTTATAGATGTAGATTCTGGTTTTTAAAGTTTTGAAATTATGTAAAGTGTTGTGTCATTTAAATATTCTTCAAACAAATTTTAATATTTTTTATATTAAAGCTATTTTAGTTGTTTTTGTCCATGTTTTCCATTTCGTATGTTTATAAATAAGTAGGTACTTACCTTTTCTAGTATTATTTTCATTCGATATTCGATAATTATCTATTACGGTAGTATGTATTACAATAAATTGTACTCTGTTTTTACTTAATTTCTTCTATCTAAATGAGCTTATAAGTACCTACATATTCTTGTGGTTTATTTTTCAGTTTAATTTATGAGTTAAATTAGTCTCTTATTGAATATAATGAAACATAAACAATACATCAAGCTTATTCTGAAACTATTTCTTGTGTCTTGTTATATTTCATTATTTTTGTGGTGTAATAAACCACAACACAATGCCACAACCCATTAAATTCAATACATAGATATCAAAATTGGAAATGATTGTTTTACTAAATTATTCCTTCCTTCAGATAATGTTCAACCCTCATGAAGTTAAAGGTAATTTTTATATCTACACTAGCTATAATACCCGGCTTCGCCCGGGAGTTGATATGAGATTACGCGGTAGTTGCAATAAAAAAATAAACTATGACGTAATAGTAAAAAAATTTATTGAAAACATTCGCTCATTTTTTACACTATTTGCTTATAAACAACGTTTTTCATTTTATTGTCTGGAGGAGATAACTTCTTTCAGTTCCTTTCGCAATCGCTTTTCAAATCGAACTAACTCTGGCGGGTGATACCGGGCCCTTATATATTCAGAGAGCATATTCGGAAAAGTTCGAGAGTATTTTCTTTTACACATTCTAGAATGTACTCGACATTATCGTCCGCCGTAACAATAAGTTCTGCAGCTATAGCATAAGTAGTAAAGGCGCGAAATTTGAAAACTTAAATTTTTAAATATTTTCAGAATTAATAATTAATAATTTGAATAACTAAACTTATCTCGCTTCAACTCCAAAATAAAAGCTACTTAATGCTGTATAAATACACAAAATTTAATAACTTTATTATAGAAACAAATGTAATTTAAGACTTTGTTGAAATTGGAATTTCAAATTTCGCGTCATTGCTACACATGCTGTAATTGCCCGCAGCGCCATTCGAAACGCAACTCAAATAATCGTTGTTCTGAATGGAGTTCAACTACTCGACAACAGATGGCGCCACTACTTCACTTAATTTTCAAGTTGAGGAATTGGAAAAGCCCTTATATCTTTAAAAATACGCCCTTTAAGTTAAAACGGGAACTTACTTGTTCGAGGGGGGATAAAGGGCTACGATAAAGTCCCTTTATCGTATCGGGAATCCTTTTTAAGTTTTATCGGCACACACATTTTATCAACTTAGTTTTATTATATATAATGATGATAATGATGTTAATACCGGAATATTTAAAAGTTTGGCGAAGGGGCGAAATTGGGAATATTTAAAAATTTGGTGGAGGAGCCAGGTCTAGGGCTAGCCAAGCTTGCTAGGAAAAGCCCTTATATCTTTAAAAATACGCCCTTTAAGTTAAAACGGGAACTTACTTGTTCGAGGGGGGATAAAGGGCTATTGCACTATATAAGTCCCTTTATCGTATCGGGAATCCTTTTTAAGTTTTATCGGCACACACATTTTATCAACTTAGTTTTATTATATATAATGATATCAACAATCTTACTCTCTACAAAAATGTAAGCTGGATTTCAGAGTGGAAATAACCACATTATATTGTGGAAATAATAAAGAAAGACTCTAATCAAATTTCTACCTTCTAAGAAAGGCATTGAATTATTGAATAGAAAGTTAATCCTTTGCCTGTTGCCTTTATTCTCTTTTCTTTTTCTCTTTGTTGACATACAAATTTGTTGCATTTGCATTTTTTTTGACATTTATTTCGAAATAAGAAAGAGACAACAAAAAGCTTCCTTCTCTAACCTTAATGTATGCAACCCGTCATTACATTGCGAATCCGAAAATTGTTCGCGGAGCGAAAAATCCTGAGCATGTCCAGGATAAGTTTACGTTGACGCCTGCGCATTGGAAACTAATCCCGAACTTACTCTGGGTATGCTCGATTTGTACTGCGCGAACACTACTAGTAAAATTTGTTTGGATAGAGATAGGTCCTGATTGGTGGAAAGAACAAAGTGGGAGATTTAATGATTTGGATGGAAGACTGTCTTCCATTGTGAATGGAAGACTGTGCGAGAACACTACAGTTTCTGCTGAGACGATGTTGCTAATTAGCCAAGTTTTGGAAAAAATATATGTTGTGAAAAGTTGTATTTGTGTCTGGTGGAAAGAGTTCCAACTGTGGTAGCAGACAGAAGAAATAACTGACATGTTGTAAATAATAAACAGATGTATAGTTTTATACTGGACTAAGTCGATTAGTTGAGATATCCTTGTGTCTGGAGGGAAGGGGTTTATTCATGTAGTTAAGATTTGGAGCAGAGGAGTTAGTAGGAGTATTTGGTGAAACTGAAAAGTACGAGCAAAGTGGGCAAGGCACAATCAAAGGAGAGAGAGGTGAAGTCATCAATTTTGGGGACAAAAGTTAGTTTCGTCATTTTAGTAAACAGAGACGATCAATCACGACCACCTATTTAAATTAGAGTTATTCGTTTTGTTGGTGTTATTGAGAATTAAAATAAATGAAAATTTATCGTGACTCACTAAAATTAAGAAGTCTTTGATTTGGATATAAGTTTAATTAATTTGTATTGATAATTTTGAATGTATGCTTTGATGAATGTTTGAAATTTTTATTATGCTGATCATTGTATATGGTATATGTTTATTCAATTTTTTACTTTTGATATTTGATTGGTTTTAAAAATATATCATTTGCTTTGTAAGTTCATAATTGTGCGTTAAATTTATTTTCCTATTGTCTATCCCTTTCCTCAAAGGCAACTAGCAAAAAATACTTTGAAGCCACGTTTTGTTTTAATTAGTAAAAGAGCCCTGAGATATCATATTAATTTGTTAAAAAATATATAAATCCAAGTAAAGAGAATTTAAAATAAATATTATAAACATACATTTGAACAAACCACAACAATATATATTGAAAATATGTAAATATAGACTGAAAAAATGTGAATGAATATTGAAAAAATTAATACATATTGAAACCTGTTGAAAAGTTGGTTTTAAAGTAATAGCTTGACGAAATTGCCTCTAAAAATCACAAAGTTTAGATGGCATAAAGGCAGTTCAAACTAAGGCTTTGGAAACACTGATAGATGTTACAAACCATGAATCTCAGAACTGTTTCAGTAACTTAAACCACTTATAAAAGCGTATTTTTAAGTTGAATGGGATTAATCTGAAGAATGCCACAAGCTGGATGATGAAGTAGAGTAGAATAAATTTTTATTCGCATAAATGTTTGTACATAATTGATCAAATAACGTCATATCATATCATTAAAAAATATTAAAACAGACAGAGTACAACCTTACACACATGCAATAAACAAAGTCAAATTCTTTCCAAAACCTGCCTGGACATAATATTGAACTACTATATTTAGCAAAATTTACCTCATCCTTTAAAATCTTCTGTTCACATCCTCTGCAAGCAGCCCTTCCGGACTTGGAATACTCAATTCTGAAATCCTTCAGAGCTTCTTTCTTCAATTTAGCATCGATTTTATCTCCAGCTCGTTTTTTCCCTTTTTTGTCTGGAACTATAGTAACACTTGACAGTCCGACTCTTCCCTTTATCTTGTCTTGGTCTTCAACTCTCAAAGATTCGTAGTGTTCAATGTCATCGACAGTCTTTGGTCTTTGTTTTTTGAAAAAGCACTCAAAGTGGTACCAATTGGGTTGTTTTCCATCGAAATGTGCAGACTATAACAATAAAAGTGAAAAGCATAAATATGTATTTGTTTAGGATGCCCACGTGCAACCCTGTGTTCCCATGAATAAAACTGCTGACTAAGTGGACTGTATATATTTTTATTACTAAGACATGTGTGAACTCTTTGAAGACAACAAACAGACTAACTAAAAAATGAATATGTCGCTAATAAGCCATATATGCACGCAGGCAGGGCCGTCTCAGGACATTTCATTAAATATTGCAGCGAACATGCCGCCCCTCCTTGAAAGCACAGTCTTTCAAGATAACTAAAACTAAAGTTCCTATTATATCAACAAAATAATGCAACAATATAACCTAAAACCAAAAATGATGTCCTAAAATAAACGAAAGTTTCTCTTTCCCCTATGTCTAATTATCCATCGGTAACACGCAAATTTTTGCCACCGCACGTTTAATACAGTGTCCATTACTCGTTTTGAGCGTCACTACCCGCACAATACCGTCTTTTCCAGGATGCACCTCCATTACCCTTGCCAAAGGCCATTTCATGGGTGGTACCCCACTCTCCTCCAAAATTACTATTTGTCCGGGTTTAATCTGGTCAGCTGAAGAACGCCATTTATTTCTTTCTTGCAAATTTGCCAGATAACCCTTGGACCATTTACTCCAAAAATTTTGCGTAATCTGCGTTACCAATTGGAACCTTTGAATACGACCCGGATTCAGATGTAGAATGTTTTCTTGCGGTAACGACACCAATGGACAGCCAATTAGAAAATGCCCAGGAGTGAGAACATTAAAATCAGTAGGATCCTCAGAAAGAGGGGTCAAAGGACGGGAATTTAAGCAGGCTTCAGTCTGCGCAATTACCGTATTCAAATCATCATAGGTGAGACTAGTGTCCCCAACAACCCTTTTTAAATGATATTTTGCCGATTTTACAGCTTCCTCCCATAAACCACCGAAATGTGGAGAATAGCTCGGTATAAAATGCCAGTTAATAGACAATTCAGATAAGTATCCAGCAAAAGTGCATTGATTTACCCTATCCCGTAAAAAATTAAATAAATCCTGAAGGTGGTTGTTAGCCCCTACAAAGTTACTTCCATTATCCGAATATATATCCCGTGGTAAACCCCTTCTGGATGTAAATCTTTTAAAACAAATCAAAAATCCCTGAGTAGTTAAGTCACTCACCAACTCCAAATGACCCTTTGTCACCAAACAAACAAAAATACAGAAATACCCCTTAATAATTTTTTGCCCTTTAAGCTTATGAGCCCTTATATGAAATGGACCTTCATAGTCAATGCCACACCGTTCAAAAGATTTAATACTAGGAGTTATGCGACTAGCCGGTAAATTCCCCATTTTTTGTTTAAGATGCAATGGCTTTGCCCGAAAACAGGTTATGCACTTACGTAATATATCCCGAACCACGCTTCTACCCGATATAGGCCAACAGGTTAATCTCACAATATTTAATAACGTTTGCGCACCCGCATGCAAATTTCGATAGTGTTCGTTTTGTATTATGAGTCTAGTTAACTTACATGATTTCGAAAGTATAATCGGATGCCTTTGGTCGTACGCTACCTCAGCATTCTGTATTCTTCCTCCTACCCTTATTATACCCGAATCACCAAAGAATGGATTTAAACATATTATTTTACTTGAATTTAAAACCTTTTTTGAATTTTTCAGAGCTTGCCAGTCTTCATAAAAACTCCGTTTCTGCGATAATATTATTAGTCGTCTCAAAGCTGTTTCTTGTTCGTCATTTGAGAGAACCTTACTTAAAACCCTTTGTTCCCTTTTTAATTTAGAAATTTTGTAAAATCTAAATATCCAACGTATTACATTTTTTAACCGTTTAACACCAGAATATTTACCGAATATGTCCTGTACCACAATTGGAGAAAATACCAATTTTGTCTTTCTAATTTCTGGCAGCTCCTCTACTTTAACGTCTGATTCTGTTTCAAACCACATTTCTTCGTGCAGTCCTAAAAAATTAGGACCATCCCACCACAATCTAAAATCCTTGGATTGCTCTGGTTCTATCCCTCTTGATAAAACATCCGCTGGATTTATCTCTGACCTAACATGTCCCCAAGAATTTTTATCCGTTAACCGTTGAATATCCCCTACTCTATTCGCTATAAAAGTTTTCCATTGGCATGGTTCTCCCCGTATCCATGGCAATGCTATCGTGGAAGCCGTCCAGAGTCTTATCTTGGTAAACCTAATATTTAAAGATTTAATTACCTCTTTAGTCAATTTTGCTCCTAAAAGAGCAGCACATAGCTCCAGTCTTTCCAAACACGCAGACTTCAAAGGAGACACCCTAGATTTTGAACAAACGAAATTTACATTATCCATACCGTTAACATCCGTTGATTTTTTCCAATAAAATTTTCGATTTATTTTTAATTCTTCCAGAGCCGTTATTTTATCCCTGAGCCTGCTACAGGACGAGTAAAGTTCCTGAGGTAATGATTCATCCCATCCCAATTTCATCTGCCATAATGTTTGTATTATTAATTTTACCCTTATCATCACTGGACTAACTAGGTCAAGTAAATCGAATACTTGAGCTACGACCGATAGAATGCCTCTCTTGCTCACCTTATCTTTTCTTGTATCAATCGTAATACTAAAATATAAAACATCTTCCTTTGAATTCCATAATAATCCAAGTGTTTTATTAATCCCATCTTCCGCTAGATAATATTCTATATCTCCTACCGAATTAAACTCATCCATAAGAACCTCTGGATGATTTGACTTCCATTTTCTTAATGGAAGACATCCTGAACCCAAAATACTAATTATTTCCCCTTTTAAACCTCTATCTTCTTCAACCGTGTTTGTACCCTTTATTAAATCATCCATATAAAAATCACGAAGTATAACTTGACTTGCCCTTTGATATTTATCCCTCTTTTCCCTAGCTAACTGTAATAAGCATGGAACCGCTAAAAAACTATATGGAGCTAACCCGTAGGTGACCGTGTTCAACCTATAAACTCCTACTTCATTTTTCGTTGAAAATTCCCTTGGAATTCCTTGAAATTCCTCGTTTGAATCATAAATCAAAATTTGCCGGTACATCTTAGCTATATAAGCTAAAATGACTATAACATGTTCCCTAAACCGTAACAAAATATTAAATAAATTATCCTGTAACTTAGGACCCGTCATTAAATTATCGTTTAGCGCGATTCCCGAATCGCTAACCGCAGACCCATCAAAAACAACCCTACATTTTGTAGTGATAGAAGAATCATTGAACACCCCGTGGTGACAACGATAATAAGCAGCTCCTGAGACTTGATTCTCATCCTCAATCTTGGACATGATTCCTAACTGAATATATTCCTTCATAAAATCACGATATTGCTGCTTAATGTTGGCGTTCCGTTCTAATTTCCTTTCCAAATGATTAAATCTTTTTAACGCCGTGTCATAAGATTGGCCCAACTTATCCACATTATCCTTAAATAGATATTTCACAATAAACCTGCCTTCCCAGTTTCTCTCCCTAGAATTTTCAAATAATTCCTCACATCTTCGTTCTTCCGCTGTATGAGGTGTAGCTTCCTCACATTCATCCAAGCTCCGAAACCGTTCTAATTGTGCTTCAATATTTTTATTTTCCGTAAAATTGCAACTTCGTTTTTTGTGCTGGGCACTAACCCCTAGTATTAGCCCCGATACAATCAAACCCAATTTGGTTTTTTGAATAAAAGGTCCCTCTTTATTCAACTTGAACCGCCCTGTACAAAGTAAGTCCCAAAATACAGGTGCTCCAAGCAGCAAACTTATTTTATTTGTTTTCCAAAACTCAGTATCTGCTAGAGTAATATTTTCCGAAATTTTAAAAGTATTTACTAAATCCATGCTATGTGACGGTAGACCGTCAGAAATTTTATCAATGGCTAAGAAACAACCGTCCATTTGAAAACTATTACATTTAGACCGTACCGTTAAGTTAACCGAATCCCTTATGCTTGCGCAATTGTGCTCTATCCCTTTTACCGGTATATTTACTTTAAAGGACTTTAGTCCTGTCTTTTCCCATAATTCTTTAGTCATAAAGTTTGATTTTGAAGCACCGTCTAATAATGCTTTACAGTCACTTAATTTTTCCGATTTTTCCATTATTTGTAACTGTTCCGTAGATAATAAAATCTCCCTTGAATCCGTATTTTCCGATATCCTCACCGATTTGTAACTGTGAACAATATCCTGTTCACAGGTTCGCGTACCTTCTGTATTTCCTTGAGCCCTCGAATTTTCATTATAATTATTTCCCGAATTATCCGCTGTGTTAACAGTGCTTTTCCTATTGTTGTTATTACCCGCATTAATCCGATTTACCGTATTATTTGCCGTGTTGTTATTATTAACCTGATTTCCCGTATTATGTGCCGTTTTAGCAGTGTTTTCCCTATCATCATTATTACCCGAGTTAATCCGATTTACCGTATTATTTGCCGTATTATTATTATTAACCCGGGTTCCCGTAACCGCATTTCCCGCAGTCGTATGTTCCGTAACCTCATTTTCCGTAACCGTATTTTCCGTAACCGTATTTTCCGTAACCGTATTTTCCGTAACCGTATTTCCCGTAAACCGTATTTCGTAACCTGTTCCCGAAAAAACAGGTACCGTATTATTATCCGTTTGTGGTGTCCCGCGACTAGCCACATTTGTATTTACCGAATCCGAAATATTTCTACCGAAATTCCCTGAAATATGTGGCAGAATATTATGTTTTCTACCACAAGCACTGCAACCTGGCATAGTACAGCCTTCTACCCTATGATTCCGCCTTTCCGTTTGAGCCCGATTATCCGTATTTTTTACCAATGCTCCTCTTTCCGTTGGAGCCCGATTATCCGTATTTTTTACTAATGCTCCTCTTTCCGGTGGAGCCCGATTTTCCGTGTTTTTGCTAATACCCGCATTTTTAGAACCATCGTATGAATTTTGTAATTTACCCTCAGCCAACGCAATAATCCTAATATAATTATCTTCGAAACTAACCCTTTCATCTAATTGTTTCCCTGAACTGTCTAATATTTCAATTTTTGACTGAATGTCTGCAAATTTATCCCAATTTTCTTCACATTTCGATTTCCGAAGACGTAATTCTATGAATTGCAATTCATTATCCCTTATATTATTTATAAATGTTTCAAACCGGCTTAATTGACCTTTAATTACACCCCTTCTAGCAACTAAATCTGTTAGATCACCCATTATAAACCAAAAATAATTTATTAAAACCAATAATTATTAAATCAACCAAATGTATTATCAAATTAAATTCTTCAATTTTAAACTCCGGAAATAAAAGTAATTAAATCAAAATTTACTACCTATGACAAATGAATAACATGCAATAAACACAGACCAAATTATGCTGTTTTTTATCTAATGTAATTAAGGAAAATATAAATAGGATATATTAGCTCACCCACTTTCAATTTTATTATCGTCGTAAAACCATGCGGCTATTATATGTAGCTGAAACCTGATCCGCTGATTCCAATTCCCTTCTTTATGTTCTTTGTTTTCCGTTGAACTTGCAAAGCAAAAACACTTAACCGTCTTGAGACCCACTTGTTGACTTCACCGAATTTTAACCAAACTATTCACTTATTACGTCACCGTCACCACGTTGACGATGTATGTCTTAGTGTAATCTAATTAAAACTTAACTGCTCCCTTGACCAATTTACATCGGCACTATAGTGAAATTTGATCTGTCTCGAATGGACCAATGTTTAGGATGCCCACGTGCAACCTTGTGTTCCCATGAATAAAACTGCTGACTAAGTGGACTGTATATATTTTTATTACTAAGACATGTGTGAACTCTTTGAAGACAACAAACAGACTAACTAAAAAATGAATATGTCGCTAATAAGCCATATATGCACGCAGGCAGGGCCGTCTCAGGACATTTCATTAAATATTGCAGCGAACAGTATTATCTATCAACAACTATTACTTAATTTTGTTTAAAAAAAAGTAATGCAAAAATGACTGAAAAACAATAAAGAAATTTACTTATTTTTTGTGATATATGGTATACAGCCAGCTTCAGGAAATTTTTCCTTGTAGATCAGTGATTGTGATTCCCTAAGTGGTCCAGGTGGACCCCCAGGGGTCCACGAGCGACTCAACATGGGTCTACGTTGGCGTGAAATAAAAATGGGGGTTCCGAAGTTGTAAGTGGGGGTCCACGAACATTTTATAGTGATTTGGTATTTATTTAAACAAATTTGCATTTTTTTATCGTAAAATATCAATGGAAAAAATAATGTTTTAATAGTAGGAACTCAAAAATGTCATTATAATGCATTATAACAAGTTATTTTGATTAAAAACAACTTTTTGATCAAATTTTAGTGTAGAAAACGTTAAAATGCCATTTTTTACATTTTCCTCCATTCCCATAATACATGTCTTTCGATTTGAATGAAAATTTGCTCATAGATAGCCAAAACACAGGACTTTAAGTGGTTAACGCCAGGTTTGATAATCAACTTAAAGTGCAGATTAACTAAAGTTCACTTTAATGCGTATTACAATTCCGTTGATAAAGGTGCCAACTTAAAATTTAAAGTCCACTTTAACTAGTATGAAATCGAGCGTAAAAGAATTTGTATAGTTTTACAATACAAAAGAAAATACGTAGAATAATATCAGAGTCAAAAATATAGGCGTCTACTGTAAGTACAATTAACTCGAAAAAGGGACCTTTAAAGGGAAAAAGGGAAATTTATTTGGACCAATTTCAGTTCCTACCATTTTTGTCGAAAAGTTGAAAATGGAGGAGATGTTGAACAAAAACCACTGCTATCAAACCAATCAGGTCTTATGCTGGCGCCTTTACCGCATACTGACTTACTGACTCAACGTTATTAGTGTTTCATTTTAATTCTATTAAGTATGTTATCATTATTATTTTAATAAAAAAATAGCAAGAAAATATACCTACTATTTCTTATTTATTTTTACCACTCCGAATTTACGGTTGGAACTCACCCGCGATGCCAATTTCCATCGTTAAATCTTCACATTTGAGACGAATTTTGGGAAGATGGTAAAAATGTAGCAGCAAATGGTCCACCGAAACCAGTAAATTTTTTATAGTGGTCTACGAGAAAAATTAGTTTGGGAACCTCTGTCAGTAGATTAATAAAGAAATGATGAATGAAATAAAACAAGTAAGGAAAGAACAAACGGAAAGTAATAAACAACTAAAAGAGATAAAGGCAGAAAACAGCAAATTAAAAAACAATGTGAAACAATTACAAGACAAAATGGAACTGGAGAAATCAAGTAAAAATAAAAGTTGGATCATATCAGGCTTAAAAATAGATACAAATGATTAGAAACTAAAAGAAAGCATGAAAGCAGTCATATCACAAGAACTGCAGGCGCAAATAAAACTAAGAAACACAATAAAAATTGGGTAGAGGAAATAAAAAATGTAGTATATCAAAGTGTGTAAATAATTTATTTCTTTAGCTGAGCGCTTTCGACATAAACGTCATCATCGGAGCTAATGGTCAATTGTTAAAAAAGTACCGCTACAAAATTGAGGTGTTAACATTTGCATCTTGTGAAAATAAATTTTGGTTGGATATGCTATGTCCTCCGTACAACCCCAAACAGCAAAAACAGAAAAACGGCCACATTACACGTTACACAAACACAAAAAGAATTTTTTCATGGTATAGGTATCACCCATCCATTGTTGGCCTAGTAGAAACAGCTGACTGACAGCGGTTGTACGGAGGACATAGCATATCCAACCAAAATTTATTTTCACAAGATGCAAATGTTAACACCTCAATTTTGTAGCGGTACTTTTTTAACAATTGACCATTAGCTCCGATGATGACATTTATGTCGAAAGCGCTCAGCTAAAGAAATAAATTATTTACACACTTTGATATACTACATTTTTTATTTCCTCTATTCATTCAAGTGTGTACAAACTTATCAGTCTTTCAACTATTTTTTTTACAATAAAAATTGGAGAAATAGTCTATGTTATAGAAACAAAGCTTCACAGATAAAATTTAGATATTAAATAAGAAAAGTATCATAAGATCACATCTACATCAATGACAATCTGACATCAAAAGAAAAGGAAAATAGCAAAAGAAGAAAAATGTAAAGGAAAACGGACAAAAATATGCTATAAGAAGTTGACTGTGAACTGGAAGGAATGGATATGGGATTGAGAAAAACAACAATTAAAAGAAAAGTAAAAGTAAGTAAATTAAAAAAGTACAATTGCCAAAAAATAGTAGAAGAAAAACAACTGTTAAAGTATGATACCAGAACGAGAAGTAAAAGGACTACACCTATAGAAACCGAAAACATGATCACAAAAGAAAGGCAACAGTCTAAGGAAATAATAAAAATCGGGACATGGAATGTGAGAAGTATTTATGGGCAGGAAACAAGGAAACAGACCAAATTATGGAAAAATATACAATATATATCCTTGCGGAATGGGACGTTTCGATGCCGCCGGTTCATCGCCGGCCGTTTCGATGCCGCCGGTTCATCGCCAGTCCACTTCATCGCCGTCATATCTCGCATTTCCTAGAATTCTTAATTAATACTAAAAATAACTAATAATTGTAACTGTCGAAAATTCGGAAATATATCAGATAGGGATTAATTGACTGGCGATGAATCGGCCGGCATCGGCATCGAACTGGCGGCATCGAAACGGCGGCGATGAAACGTCCTAGACCCATATCCTTGACCTGTAAGAAACGAAAAGGTGCTACTTCGGTATGCGGTCTACGGCAGAGTTTCTAGTTTGGTATGCGGTCTACCGTCTGATATGCGATATACGGCAGTTTAGCTGATTCGGCATGCGGTCTACGTACAAAAACAAATTAGAGAAACTATTACAAACTTTTTATTTATTATTTATATATTATTTTATTTATTACAAACTATTACAAACAAATTTATTATATTACTTAAAAGTTAAATAATCTTTGAAAAACTTATTTGTAGGGTCAACTGACAATACATAAACATTTTAAATGGTTTATACATATACATCTCTAACATCGTGCAGAAAAGCGATAAACTTATCTTCTACATTCCTTCATAGAAACTTCCACGCAACATAATCCAAATGGGACTGCAAAGTACTGACAGGAACACCTCTCATTTTTTTCAAAATCGTAATTTTACCCTCCAACCAGGATCTTTCTATCCCTTGCGTATGTGCTCCTGTTTGTGGGTCGACATAATTTTCCTGGTGGTTAACGGTTGAGTGCACGTAGCCTAATTGGCGCAAATTGCCGTATGCTGGCCATTCGTCCGAGTGAATTACTGACCCAGCTTCAACTTCCCTTTGTATGATGGGAACTAGGGTCGCTCTGTCTCTTCGCTCAACATAAAAATATCGGACCTCCTCTTTACTCTTTAATCCGAAGACCCAAGGACCGTCAATTCGGCGTCCATGATTCCGATTATTTTCCGCTTCAGCATCGCTGTCTTCTGATTCTGCTGGATGGTCTCCATTTAATATTCGTCTTCTGTTGTATTTCCTTCTGCCCGCAAATCTGGCTTCGTCAATTTGGATTGGGTCTTCTTCCGTACCTCGAAGCTGTCCACGGCGATTCACTGACATCACAGAGGAACAGACTTCTCGACACATGCTGTACCAGTCCCCTATAGCTTCACTTCCTCTCCCCGTTACTTTCATTACTGTGTCAAAATTGAGTTCCAAAATGAACATGAACATCAATTCCAAAATTTGACATAAAGTTAACTTGCAGTTAATTTTTCCATTTAAGTCGGTGAAATGGAAAAAACGGTTGCCATGCCTAACTGATCTTGTGGTCTGGCATCCTCTCCTTGGACAGCGAAGAACTGGTCTATATTCACCACCCCGATCTCGTTTCCGCTTTTCTTCCATTTCTGCCCCACATCGGTGGCACGACTCAGCGTCTTCAACATTTTGTAATAAACCGTTCACTCGTAGAAATGCTACTGCCTCTGCTTCGCTCGAAATGACAGTTTGATAAAACTCTTTTAGCAACATTTTGTTTGCAACTAAATCAATCTTCATTTTGGGGCTCATTTTATACCAAAATAGGTCATTAAAGGTTTTAGTATAAGCACTACGTAATTGACCAATAATGAGTTCGTCATAATTTCCCTAATTTGTTTTTGCATTCCTAATTGAGCAGTAATGAGTTTATTTCAAAGATTATTTACTTTTTAAGTAATATAATGAAATAGTAATGAGTTTGTCATAATTTCCCTAATTTGTTTTTGCATTCCTAATTAAGTAGTAATGACTTTATTTCAAAGATTATTTAACTTTTAAGTAATATAATAAAATAGTAATGCTTGTAATAGTTTCTCTAATTTGTTTTTGTAGGTAGACCGCATGCCGAATCAGCTAAATTGCCGTAGACCACATATTAGACGGTAGACTGCATACCGAAGTGGCACCAACGAAACTACTGGGGAATGAAATAATATAAATAGGAAAGAGCACTCTTGAAGAGTGAGGAAATCAAGAGGTGCTTGGTGCTTTGGAGTGGGATTCATAGTGTCAGAGAAAGTAAACAAAGGAGTTGTAGGATTTTTAACCAATATCAGACAGAATATGTTTGAGAGTAGGAGAAAAGTATAGAAAGATAGACATCATTAACATACATGGGTCCTCTGAAGACAATGATATAAAAATAATTATTGGAGACATGAAAACAAAAGTCAGAGAAGAGGAAATATATAGAAGATTAACAGGGGGACGAAGTTTACATAAGGGATCAGATGACAATGGGAACAAGTTAATTGCTTTGCTACACTGAACAAAATGAAAACAGCCATAGGGCAGTCAATGAGGGTATTTGGCTCCGAATTCCATCCTACTACATCGATTTACTTGATATTTTCACAGTAAGTAAGGAATAGCTCAAGAAACAAAGTCTACCCTATGCCGATGTGCGCTTTTATCTTGGGGGTGGTTCCAACCCCTTCTCAGGGGCGAAAAATGTTTTGGTTAAAATAGACACGGAGGAGGCTAAAGCACCTAATTTTAAGCAAAAACTGACTATAATTATTTTTTGAAAACTCAATACTTTTTTAGTTATTCGTGGTTGAAAATTGGCCATTTTCATTAAAAAATGACACCTTTTCAGACTGATTTTTACGAATACCTTAAAAACTATGCATCTAACAAAAAAACTATATAAAATATTTTTGTAGGTTATAAAAAAACAAAGAGATTCGTTCCTTCATAAATCTTCTAGTTAAAATACAAAGAGGGGTATGGTAGGTAAGAAGAGTTTGTTTTTTTGCTGAATGCTCAAATCGGTGTATTCAACTTGAAATAACAGAGAAACTGTCGAGTTTAGGTGTATAATGATACTAATAACTTTTATAGTGCTTGAAAAGACCTTAAAAATGAGCAATACTAGTTGTCAATTACATTCAAAATAAGCGAGATATTCTGCAAAAAAGTCAATGACTAATGTATTTTAAGAAGAAATGAGAAGTATATTTAACCCCTCATCCATCAGAATTTAAATACATTGTTTTCCTTCTACAATACTTTTTATTATAGTATTATTTCTATGTTCAAAAAGTTGGACTGGATTAAAATTAATAGTTTTTGAAAAAAATAAGATCAAATTATAGAGCGCATTTTTAAATTTTCTAAAAATCTTCCTTTTCCTCCATGTAACTCGAAAAAGATAAGAGATATGAAAAAAGATACCACACAAAAATGTAGGACTTTTTCAGATAAAAATTCTTTTTGTTTTTCATTACTGTATCTCTTATCATTTTCAAGTTACATGGAGAAAAAGGAAGATTTTTAAGAAAATTTAAAAATGCACTCTATAATTTGATCTTTTTTTTTTCAAAAACCATTCATTTTAAACTTGTTCAACTTTTTGAACATAGAAATAACACTATTCGCTCTGAGTATTAACAAAGTGTCAAAGCAAAATCGACCGACCTGCTCATGGTGGCGGTTTTTTGAAATTTTATCAGGACGCTTTGTGTATGTTTAAATGAGACATTTAAAAAAATGCCGTGTCACGCTAGTGATATTATGTATTAATATAAACAGAAAATAAAAACGCACTTAATCTGATATAAATTCTTCTATTTCCAATATTGATTATCAGTTTGATTTTGTATACATAACCTCACTATCGCAGTTTATGTCACTAAATCTTTATTAACGATAAAGAAAATATTTTTGTTGCACTATAAATTACAGTATAAATTAATAACTAACGATTTCTAACAATTGTATTCGGTTATTATCACTACAAAATAAAATATTCAAGTTTAACAAAATAATCCCATAAGACTCAATGTTAAAACGTCCTGACAAAATCTGACAGCGTGTGACGTGGCTGTAAGTAGAGGGGAGACGCACGGAGCCAATAATAAAAGGTATTGTAGAAGGAAAACGATGCATTTACATTTTGGTGGATGGGGGTTAAAATTACTTCTCATTTTTTCTTAAAATACATTAGTTATCAATTTTGATTGCAGGATATCTCCCTCAGTTTTAATGTAATGGACCTTTAATATAGCTATTAAAGGTCTTTTCAAGCACTACAAAAGGTATTAGTAGCATTGTACACCTAAAATCGACAGTTTCTCTGTTATTTCAAGTTGAATACACCAATTTGAGAATGTACCAAAAAACAAATTATTTTCACTTACCATATCTCTTTTTGACTTATAACTGAAGATATATGAAGGCAAGTGTCTGTTTTTTTATAACCTACAAAAATATTTAATATAGTTTTTTTAGTTAGATGCATAGTTTTTAAGGTATTCGCAAAAAACCGTTCGAAAAGATAATATTATGTTTCAATGAAAATGGCCAATTTTCAACCACGAATATCTCAAAAAGTATTGAGTTTAAAAAAAAAATTATAAAACAGTTTTTGCTTAGAATTAGGTTCTTTAGCGAATTTCGTGGTAATTTTAACCAAAATTTTTTCCACCCCTAAGGAGGGGTGGAAACCACCCCCAAGATAAAAGCACACATCAGCATAGGGTAAACTTTGAATTAGGAGATAAGTAGAGGCTATTACCAAAATTTCATTAAAATCCATGCAGTAGGATAGAATTCGCAGGTAAGATCCTATTCTTGGCCCTCATTGACTGGCGTACCAGCACAAGTTTTGATCATAAAAACATTAATAAGGTAACATGGACTTCCCCTGATGGAAAAGCAAAAAATCAGATAGATCTAAGAGAAAGCAAAGATATAGTAACTATTCATTAGTAATAGTGAAATTAAACAAGAAATTACAAAACAAGAAATTCCAAAACTTGTTAAGACATATTAAATTAGAGCACCTTCAACAAAAACAGGCAGTAAACAGACTAGAGGTAGAAATAAATGAAAGGCTAGAGAATTCAGTCAAACAGGAAATACAAGAATGTCAGACCATACAGACAGCCATGTCAGAAGCAGAGGAAAAGTTTATAGGAATAGTGCATATAAAGAGACACCAGACTGGTTAATGAAGAATGTAAGAATGCTTTGGCAAGAAGAAACAGAGAAAAACCACAAAGAGGCAGAAAAATACCTTAAATATAATTGAAAACTATGTGCTAGAAAAAAAGAAGTTAAAAGAATTTGCAGAAAGAACAGCTTGAAAAGCAATTGAACAACATAGAAAAAGCCTACATAAATATGGAGGTAAACATTTTCTACCAAGAAATTCAGAGAAACTAAAAAGGATAATACTAAGTATTGCAGAAACAAAGAAGGTTTACTTCTAGAAAAACAACAGAAGAAATTAAACAGGTTTTTGTTTTTGTTTTGTTTGTTTGTTTTGTTTTTTTATTTCCACGGGACAAGCCCAATAAAGTTACAATTGTTTACAAATTTTGGAACAATTTAGTATACTAAATATAAGTCATATATATATAACACATAAAATATAATAGTTAAAATAGAGTTAACATAAATAATATAAATTACATACAAAACAAATTAAAAACAGACTGGTAAAGGTGGACATAACAAAACAATTAAGAGGCAATATTAATTTGTTGTAAGTTGCGGATAAATTGGTTGGGTGTGGAACTAAAATTAAGCCTCTCGGTATTTTGATTTGCTAGACGTAACATTCTAGTTATAGGTTCATTGAGGCCATAATTACATCAATGAAATGGTACATGAAAAGTGGTTTCGACTGCATTTCGAGTACTGTATGAAGGAACTTTAAAACCAACCTTAGACAATAAATAATGACTATTTGCTGTACCATTTAACAAACTATATAGAATTTTCAAATCATGGTGATAACGACGTTCTTCCAGTGTATTGATATTTATAAATGCTCTAATTTCGTCATAACTGTAAAACCTGTTACTCCCAGTAATAGCTCTAATTTTAAATCCCAAAAACCTAAGGAATTTGTTTTGGACCTTTTCAATTTTTTCTGCGTAAACATTATAGTAAGGTGACCAAATACTACAACAGTATTCCAAGTAAGGTCTAACAAGAGAACAGTATAACAATTTTAGGGTATTGGGACTTTTAAAATCATAGCAGTTTCGTTTCATGAAGCCAAGCATCTGTAAAGCCTTTGAAATAATAGAATCAATATGATCTGCGAATTTTAGCGATTTGTCAAACAGTATTCCAAGATCTCTTATTGTATTAACACAATCTAGTGGTGTGTTATCAAGTTTATATTCAAACAGAATACACGTTCTACCTTGATAAAAACTAATTTTATGACACTTTTTGACATTTAGCTCCATTTCATTTTCTTTACACCAATTCTGTATTTTATTTAATTGAAATTGCAGATTTTCGCAATCGTCAGGACTAGATATTTTCGAAAAGATTTTTAAATCATCCGCAAACAAAAGCTTATCACAGTTTATATCTGCAATATCATTTATAAATATAATAAATAATAGCGGACCCAGATGTGAACCCTGAGGGACCCCAGAACTGACAACTACATCCTGAGATAGACAATCCTGGATCCTTACTGCTTGGCGCCTTCCTATTAGGTAGCTTTCCAGCCATTCAAGCAGTTTCCCATCTACTCCAGCAGCTTCTAATTTAGACAATAGGATGTTATGATTTACCCAGAATATTTCTAAGATCTATTAAATACAGACCAACAAGAGGAAGCGACGCACAAGCCCTTTTAGGACTCTGTGTATGGAGAATAGCAGCCACAGACAAGCAAGGGTGGAGGCAAAAAATAAAGGAGGCCAAAGCTCAATTTGGGTTGTAGTTGTAGTGCCGTAGAAGAAGAAGAACAAGAGGAACCGGGAAATGAAAATTGGCAAGAAGCTGAAGAAGGGACATGTGAGGAACTTTAAATGAAGTCAAAGAAATAATAAGAGACCTTGATCCATCTTCAAAACTAATATTTATTTATTTATTATTCATTTACGGACCGAAGTCCATTAGTACATGATACAATTAAAATTTTTTTACAATTAAAATGTCACACAAATTAGAAAAATAAGATCTAGTAGATACAAAATTGGTAAATACATAACAAACAATAATAAAGAATAAACTTACTTGCTCTCATTCAACAATTGAGAGCTAGAACATTTTGAAATTGACAAATACAACTTATCCTAGAACAAAGACAATAACAGTAGTTGACAAATCAGTCTTGAAATTAGAACATTAAGTTAAGTATAAATATAATTGTGTGGAAAACGCAGTAAAGTCGTTCACAAAGAAATCAATTTGCGGAGATAATGTGTTTGCTAATTTAAGAGTTTTAGAGAGATAGGAACTTGAACTATAATTTGTGCGGTTAATGACAGTATATTATGACAGTAATATTAACACAGTATTTGCTATTATTAAGCCAATACTTTGAAAATTAATTTAATTTAGGGTAATATGACTAATGATTTGGTATACACTTTCACCAGAGGAAGATGAACAACTAATGGAATTGTCATGTGATTTAAGCCTAAAGCTTCAATAACAAGAATAAACTGTTTGAATTTTGGAGCTCAGAGTCTCAGTATTAAAGGTTTTATTACCATTTGTGACTTTGTACTTGTGTGAAACAGGCTTCCCAAGTAGCACCGAACAGGTTTATTAAGTCTTTTAAGGATGCTTTAAAACTGTAGAATAAAACTAAAATTAAAACCATTTGGTTTTTAAGTAAACCTTAATGTTGCAATAAAACCGCTTTCAGCATAAAAGGGCCCACTCTGAAAGAGGTAAAACCAAAAATAAAAACCTTTTTAAAATTTTTTTTTCTTAAGCAACTGGTTTTAAAGCTGCTGTGAAGGTGCTTTTAAAACCATGTTAAAAGACACTTTAAGTGCAGATAGTTTTATAGCAAACTTAAAAAGGTTTCTTAACCTTTCGTTACTCGCGCCAACTTTTTGTGATCGGATACTCGCACACGGTGCAGGAGACCGGGTCCAAAAATATGGGTCAGCAGTGTTTTAAAATTATTTTTTTTTGCAAAATTGTGTACGATTAAATTATTTAATGAATATATGATCATATAATTTTGTAGATATGCGTTTGTGTTCACATTATATTACTTTAATCAAAAATTTAATAATTTTCATTGTTATCCATTTATATGTATATACAAAAACTTTGGAAGTGAAAAAAAAATTGAATATGGTTAAATTTGTTTACTAAGAACTTTAGATCTTAATTCAATACACAAAAAAATTAAAAACAAAGAGTAATTGTAGTAACAAAAAAAGTTATAAAAATTAATTAACGTTTTTAAAACATGAAATACACAATGGTGTCACATTCATTGGAACAATGGTGTTCCAAACACAGATATTTTGAGCATATTTGTCAGTAAAACTTTGTTTTTCTATTTTTCTTCCAATCACAAACAGCACAGCGATCTGAAGTTCCTGGTGTTACGACTGGTACTTGTTCTGTTGGTAAACCACATATCTCCCTAAACCTCATTCTGATGGTTCTGGGTAAGTTATATATTTATATTTATATATATATATAAATATAAATAAACTAATCTATAAACATTGAAAATAAGGAAAACATCTTAAATTACCTTACTAATTAAAAATATCGATGTGTGATCCAAACACAAAAATTGGTGCACAAATACTCGCACACGGTGTACTGGACTGTGTTGCGTAATAACAAAAGGACAGTACTATTTTTTACACTGCGAACTGACTTTACCCACAGTTGATTGACCACTGAAGAGGTATACGAAGTAGCCATTCAAAATCCCCACTACAAGCAGAGTTACAGGAATTTATTTACAGGCCCGGTCTCCCACAC
The DNA here is from genome assembly GCF_917563875.1 of Diabrotica virgifera virgifera. Taxonomy (NCBI): domain Eukaryota; kingdom Metazoa; phylum Arthropoda; class Insecta; order Coleoptera; family Chrysomelidae; genus Diabrotica; species Diabrotica virgifera. Next base: position 8,917,027 of record NC_065451.1, on the reverse strand, counting down.
TGTGTGCGAGTAACGGAGGGTTAAATGGAGACTTTTAAAGACAATTTACCATATTAAATGATTCTTTAAACCCATATAGTCCATATAGGCCAACAAATTTTTACATGTGTTATGATAGGTAGATACGTATTTGTAACCAAAAAATAATAAAAAGTACTTGGTTATTTCGGACTGTCAAGGTAGAAAATCACTTGCGCACCCAACTTTATTGATAATGTTAACAAAAATAGGTCTACATAACTCACGCCCCCTAAAATTTCTGACTTTTGGCGATTAAAAAATAAAAAAAATTAAATCCAAAAAATATTTATTTATTTATTTATTTATTTACGGGTCTCCCCAATTTAAAAAAAAATATACATATATAAACAATAAGTAGAAGTAAAAGTAGTATTGGTAAAGTCCAGTAAAACAGTAAAAAAACTAAAAATAAAATAAAATGAATTAAATGAAAGTGTGACAGCATAAAACTGTAGTAAGTACATTACAATAAAACTAAATTTAACATACACACAATCCACGTTATGCAGTGACAATACATAATAATATAATATAAACTGACATTAATCAACTAACTACAGACAATAAAAAAATTAACAAATTACATAATACAAAAGCATTATCCATGGCAAAAATTAACAAATCCACTGAAAATATAATATTAAATATTAAATATTAAACATAAGTGCTGACCGGAAAAACTGATTTTAGTTGGTTTTTAAATACTCGACTGGAAGAAGAGAATAAATCGATGTCCAAATCATTCAGGCGACTTAAAGTTCTATCTATTGGTGAGTTAAGACCATAGTTAGTTAAATGATGAGGTACATGGAACAAGTTATTATTTCTCAGATTATGGTTTGGAATATTAAAGTTTATTAATTTTAATAAATCAGGACAATGGATTTCACTATTTAATAGTTTATAAATAAAAGCTAGATCATTTATAATTCTACGGTCTTTTAAGGAGTGCAAATTGAGATCACTACGGATGATGGTATAGTTGTGGTTTAGTTCAATAACATTATATCCCAATCTGTATGCTGCAAATCTTAAAAACTTATTTTGAACTCTCTCGAGACAAACAACATGAACATTATAAAATGGTGACCAGACAATAGAGGAGAATTCTAATATAGATATAACCAATGATGAGTAAACAGCCTTTATTGTATTAAGGGAAAGATCAGCACAACTGCGAAGTATATAACCCAGTACTTTTGAAGCCTTTGCTGTCACATAGTTAATGTGATCCACAAACGTTAAGTTTTCATCGAATATTACTCCTAAATCCTTTACTGCTCTAACATAAGAGAGCGCTTTACTGTCGATGACATATGATGATTGATATTTTTTTGCAACTTTGTGGAAGCTAATGAAATGACATTTATTAATGTTTAAAAAGAGTCTGTTTTTGTTACACCACTCAACTAAATTATTGAGATCGTTTTGAAGGAGACTACAATCTTCATGATCTTTGATAGATCTGTAAATCTTCAAATCATCAGCAAATAGCAAGTACTTAGAGTGATTAAAACATTCACCTATGTCGTTAATAAACAGATTGAACAGAAGGGGCGAGCAATGAGCACCTTGTGGAACTCCAGATTTTATTTGTATTGTATCTGACATAAATGAACCCAGTTTGACTTTTTGTGTGCGACCTATTAAATAGCTATCAAACCACTTTAAAAGCTGATCGCTGAAACCATATGCCTTAAGTTTATGTAGCAGTAAGTAGTGGTCAATCCTATCAAAGGCTTTTGAAAAGTCTGTGTATACACAATCTACCTGACATTTTCTTTCCAGATCTCTGATAATAGATGTTTCATAAGATAGTAAGTTTGTAGTTGTGGATTTCTTGTGCATAAAGCCATGTTGATAATTATTTATTAATTGTTGACAAGTAAAACTAATATGGTTATAAATCAACTTATCAAGTAGTTTAGGAATGGTCGATTGTTTAGATATACCTCTGTAATTTTCTATATTTTCTCTTTCGCCAGATTTAAAAATTGGAATTAAATGGCTAGTTTTCCATTTATCAGGAAGAATGCCTAATTTCAATGATAATTTATATAGAACAAACAATGGTTGAGTTAGACTGTAAGCACAGTTTTTCAAGAAAAAATCGGGAAGACCATCCGGTCCAGCTGTTACATTATTAGAAAGTTTTGACAAACCATCGAAAATAACTTCCGCTGTCAAAGAATCACACTTTATAGATGAATAATTATTAAATGTGTCATGATAACTTACATCCAGGGAAGAAACATAAACTTCAGAGAAGTAAACAGCAAAAAGTTCACTTATCTGATCACCATTCACAGCTTTTTTATCAGCTAGATACATATTATTAGGAACATCATATAGATTATTTTTTCGGCTAAAAAATCTCCAAAATGACCTGGGATCGGTATTAAAATTATTTTCAAGGTCTTTTTTGTAATTCACAAAACATTCTTTAGATAAAATATTACATTGACTACGTAACTTTGAAAATTCTATGTAATAACAGCGATTGCCAGTATTCTTGTAATTTTTGTGAGCTATTTTCTTTTGGATGATTAAATTTCTCAACTCAGCATTGAACCACTTTGGGAAAGTTGATACCTTACTTTTCTTTTTGGGCACAAAAAGATTTAATGCCATACTCATAATATGATAGAAATTGTGTACTGCAGTATTTATGTCATTTAAATTTAAATACTTGTGCCAATTGATAGGTCCCAAATAATTCTGTAAGCTAATATAATCAGCGTTTCTGAAATCATAGTAAAATTCTTGGCACAGTAAATTATTTGTAATGCCCGATATAGGTAAATCAAAGGAGTATGGTTTGTGATGGGTAGATTCAGAAAAAATAGGATCTATTGCAGATGAAACTAGAATACTATCCACATTCGAAAATAGTAGATCTAAAAACTTATTATTAGAGTTAGGAATAGTAATATGCTGTTTAAAATCAAGAAAAGCATAACATTGTGCTACACTAGAAATGTTTTCATTCATCTGAGATGGTGATATATTATTTAAATCGGAAGTTATATTAGGCAAGTTAAAATCACCAAAAATATAAAAGTTGCATTTATTATACTGAATTCTCAAATCTTCAATCGTTTCAACATGTGATAGATAACAATTATTTGGACTGTTAGGAGGAATATACACGCCACCAATGATAAAATTAAAATTTGAAACAGAACAAGATATAAATAACTGTTCCACTGAATTGTTTATGAGGCTCATTCTAAAAGCTTTTATTTTTCTATGAATAAGTATCAAAATCCCTCCACCTCTACTTTTAGTACTTGAAAGATTAGATCTATCACATCTGAATATCTGATAATTAACCAAATAAAGTTCCTTATCTAGGAAATCATCGTTCAACCAACTTTCAATAATGACAAATATATCAAAGCAAGAACAATTAACTGCTGCAGAGAAATCAGATAATTTTGTCCTTAAACCTCCTACATTATGACAGTAGATTTTCAGTGTATTGGAAACTTGTGGAATGATCATTTCGAGTTTTTTTGCTGATTATATTTGGTTATTTTAGGCTCACCATTAATATACCTTATAACTAGATCTTTCTCACCTTTAGATTTCCTTTCTGCCAATTCAGTTTTTAACTTATTTAAGATGTTTTGTTGAAGACGCGTGAGGTCAGCACTTATGAAAATATGTCTATCACGGCTTACATTATATTTATTTTTTAACACATCAAATACATCCTGGGGTCTTGAGAGCTCCACCTTTACAGAACGATGTCCATTTTTATTTTTCTTGCCAACTCTGGTTATCTTAACAATACTTATTTCATCACTGGAGGCTTCACTTATGATTGAACGCACAGTTGTAGTGTCATTTGGGGATTCTGGCAAATTAAAGATCATAATGTTCTTAGCTCTAGCATTACGCTCTTGAATTTCATTAATTATAGATTCATCATTCGAAATTGACGGTGTAGTAGTTAATTGTGGTATAGAAGTGTTTTTGGCTTCAATACTTTCCTGAAGATGTTTCACCTCTAGGCGTAACTCGCTGACGATTTTGTATAATTTAGGTACAGCTGCCATGCCCTCCAAACATTGCTGACAGAAATACTTCAGTTGACGACTGTTCTTTAGGTCCATGACTCTCAGTTCCGAAGCCGAGAGTTCCGTGCATTTTCGATGTAAACTCCTTTCACAGCTATCACAACTCAGTGCATCCTTGGAGTCACTGATGTCTTTGTCACATTCTAAACAATTCATTGCCATAATTAAATGTATGAAATAACATATTATTTTGAAAGAAAAATAATTTTATCTGCAATTTTAATGTTTTAAAAAATAAATCGAATTTGTGTCTTTAAGACGCTTATTTATAATTTTTATGTAAGCCTTATATTGTAATCTATCATGGCTTTCAGCATCTCCAGAAAGCAATATGGCTGAAATCCAAATAAAACTATTTGATCTATCGACAGAATTGTTAAGATCAAACGGTTTTATTTTATACCTTTCCAAGAGTATATATCCTACATAAAAGCAAGGTTGTCTTAGAATTAAAACCGTTTAGTTTTAATGCTGCTGTCGATAATACCACTCGCTTTTAATGTGAATCTAACCTAAAATCGAGGCGTTGTAGTGCTGTGTGTGTTGTATTTTTCTTTTAAAATGACCAGTTCGTTTATATTTTAAGTACTTGCGACTTATTTCTTCCATACTAACTGTACTTCCACTTTTTACAACACACTACATCACTGTTTCGCTCTAAAACAAATAGCCGATCATTTTGGATATGAAAGAAGAGGGGATGAGTTTAGTTTTATTGTTTCTTACAAGAAGCATAGTTTCTTTACGGTAACCAAATTGATTCAGTTAACAGCGTTTGGTTTTAATATAGCCTACTAATTGCTTTTATGAAACCAACTTTAAAGAAAACTAAAAAAATAGTTTTAAGGCATTTGTTTTACTGACATAATAGTCTTGAGATCAAGTAGTTTTAATAATAGGTTTTATTAGTTGTATTAGCAGAATCTTTAAAACTGCAATAAAACTAAAAGGTAACAAACTAGAATCTAATAAAACCAAACAGTCCAGAAGTTCTTCATAAAACTGATTAGTTTTAAAGTGAACTGAGAATAAACCATTTTAAAACTACTATAAGACAAATTATCTATTAAGATTAATTAGTCTTATTTGATACTCTTATTAGATACTTTAAAACTAGTGACAAATGCTTAACAGTTTTAATGTTCTGGCAGTATATCTACAAGGTAACTTTAAAACTATCATCTTATGTACCACAATAAAACCTTTATAAACCTTTAATAAAACTAAAATGTTTTTATTGTGCTACTTGGGTTTTCTGCAGTTCCAATGATATTGAACAAGTACAGGGCAAAAATAGACAGAATAAGAAATGAGAGTGGCAATTTCCTAATTTGGAGCCCAGGTTTCAAAAGCGATACTCAGAAAAGCAAGCATATCCTTCTCCTTATCCAGCCAGTTTCTAACAAAAATTATAAATATAGTGTTTTTCTGATAACACGTTACTAGACTAATCTTTATTTCAAGTTAAGAATAGAATGTTACACTTACGGAGATCAGTACAGAAAAAGCTGTAGAAGGGTGGGATGTCTGTTGTATAAAAACAGGTTTAAAATATATCAAAAAAAATTTTTTTTTAATTATGCAGGTACTGTATTATGTAGGTCATGAAATTAATAAAAGGCCAATGCCATAGTATAAAACTCAATCTGCCTTATTAATAAACACGTACTAAGGCCGGGCTAACTTTAGTCCTCGGACTAAGGCAATATCCCTATTAATAAACAGCGACTAACCCTGAACTAAGCTAAACCCTCTCTAGTCTCGGACTAAAATTTAATCCAATGTAATAGCAGGTTTAAATCAAGACTAACGTGACATTGACGGTTGGTGTTCATAACCTTAAAAACGTTTTATTTGTTTTTACATAAATCAATATTATTTTTATAATGGAGAGGGACTATTTTATAGACGATTTAAGATTAATACAAGAAATAAATGAGTATAGAAATCAGCGGAATATTCCGAGACACATAAAAATATATAAAATTAGAAAAAATCCTTTAGAGGAATTAGAAGAAGGTGAATTCAAAACCAAATACCGCTTTTCAAAAGCCACTGCAATTTTTATAATTGACATGGTCAGAAATGACTTAGCTGGCGATTTTAGAGGTGGACATGTACCTCCACACATAAAAGTCTTGTGTGCAATAAGAACTTGGGCACGTCGAGAAGTAAGTAATTATTATCAAAGTTAGTAATAAAAGTGTACTTATATTATAAATTTTCTACTGCTCTAAATTTACTGATTTCTTTATAATCTCAACAGATTCAAGATGATGCTGCAGATATTATTGGTATCAGCCAGCCAACAGTTTCGCTTGTCTGTAAACAAGTTGCTTTAGCTCTGGTAGTACACAGAGCTCAGTGGATTAAAATGCCACAAAATGATCTGGAGCAAAATAGAGTGATTGCTGGGTTTTATGGAATATGTGGGTTTAGGCAAGTGGTTGGAGCTATTGACTGCACCCATATTCGAATTCCAAAAGTGGGTGGAAACATTGGGCAATATTACATAAACAGAAAAGGATACAGTTCAATAAATGTACAAGTAAGTTAAGAGTAATTGTAGACTGATTTGGAATATACTTGATGAAAGTTTACACTTTAATTACTTTTAAAATAGAGTGATGAGCGTGCTAATAACTGGCAAAATAAACGCAAAAGATGGAAAGCATATTAAGTTGTGAGATAAAAAGAGATGAAACTGGTAGAGGTGAAAAATTTAGCGATAGAAACGTATAAATTTACATTGCATTGATAGTTTCCCACCTTTAGACGTATCAGATGAGTATGTCAACTAAAACTGTGGCTGTCGCAGTGTTAGTTGTCAAACTCGTCCGGTACGTCTGAAGGAGGGAAACATTCAATATAATGTAATTTTATACGTTTCTATTGCTAAATTTCTCACCTCTACTAGGTTCATCTCTTTTTATGTCACAACTTAATATGATTTCCATCTTTTACGTTAATTTGCCGGTTATTAACGCACTCATCTCTGCATACAAGACATCTGTACATTTTCCCATTGATTTTATTTATAAATCTAGACAATTGTTTTTAAACATTTTCTCAAAACAGTTGTTACGGGTTGTAAATAAAATGATTGTGAAATAAAAGTGTTTTTGTATATTTCAAGAGATAAATATGTTCTCTTTTAGGTTGTGGCCAATGCTAATTTGGAAATTATGGACATAGTAGCTCACTGGAGAGGCAGCACTCATGACTCCAGAATATTCAATGAGTGCAGATTAAAACGTAGGTTCGAGCAGTCAGAATTCAAAGGGAGACTATTGGGAGATTCAGGCTATGCCTGCTCCCCTTATTTATTCACTCCAGTCCTAAATCCGACAACACAACAGGAGGAACGTTATAACAGGGCACATATACAAACCCGCAACACTGTGGAACGATGTTTCGGTGTGTGGAAGCAAAGATTTCGCTGTTTACTAGATGGGTTTAAAACCAAATTAGATAACACCAAATTGTACATTGTAGCGCTGGCAATACTTAACAATATTGCCATCCACCACCGGGATATGATTGAAAATATTGACCAACCAGGAAATGAAGACATACCAGTAATACCTGCAATTAATAATAACATTAGAGGAAATGCAGCTAGAGCTGCATTTATTAATGATAATTTTTAGTTGAATGGAGATAGATACTACCCAATTCCTTCTCAAAGAGTTTGGCAAATATATTTGGACGGATGTTAAAAAAATACAACCTTTATTATTGCAAATAAAAAGTTATCAAAACACATTTTATTATTATTTTTTTTCTTCTTCCTCTTTATAAGCAATTCTGCTTGTTCACTGACAGATTGATACCTACTCGTATATGGGATGTTGTCACTGCATCTTTTGTACAGTCAGCCAATACTTCTATCAATTGGTGATTTATCTCTTGTTATTTTGATCATCCATGTCTCCCCCATTATGCTTATATGGTTATTATATTCCTTTTTTTAAGTTGTTAATCATTTATACACTGTACATTACATAAGTCATCTAAAATCTTCACTCCTCTTTCGATCTCTCAGCGTATTTTCGGTAATTCTTTTTAATGCTGACATTTCTGCCGTTTCCAGTAGTCTTTGTGTTGTGTCTGATGCAATGTCAATATTGATTTTACACTGGCTTTATAAATATTTCTTGACTTCATCTCAGTGTTAGTATGTCGCTTTCACCATATAATGTTATTAAGACATCTTGCCAGTCTATTTGCTTTTTGTACTTGAATTCTCACTTTTTTGTCCAAGTCTTAATAGCTTAACGATGTAATTCCAAGATATTTTATTTCCATTATTTGTTCAATACTGATACCATAAATTTCTATTTTACATCTGATTGGTTCTTTACTGAATACTATTGTCTTAGTTTTGTGTGGGAGATGATTAGCTTAGTTGCAAAAACTAGAAAGTGAATGTGAATAAAAAAGATCATCCAAAATATCTGTTGTATTCATATTCACTTTGTGAGTTTTTGCCAATACTTTTCCTTACCTATATTGACAGTGGTGAGCCTGCCAATAACCCACAAAAGATGGAAAACATACTATGTTGTGAAATAAAAAGAGTTGAAACTAGAAAAGGTAAAAATTATCAATAAAAACAAATAAATTTACATTATATTGATAGTTTCCCACCTTTAGATGTATCAGAGTCAAACTGTCACAGGTCACGGTAGTTGTTGTCAAACTCCTCCGATACGTCTAAAAGTGGGAAACTATTAATATAATATAAATTTTACGGGTTTCTATTGATAATTTTCCACCTCTGCTAGTTTCATCTCCTTTAATTTCACAACATAGTATATAGTTATAGTAGTAAAAAAGTATAAAAACAAATTATATTATCATTTTATTTCTTATAATATATGTACATAATATTATTTATTTTGTGATTCTGCCTCTAACATTTTTGTCTTCAATGAAGCATGTTTCAAAAGTTCCGCTTGAACCTTCATTTTAATTTCGTGTTCCCTTTTTTCCATTTCATGTTTTAGTCTCATGTACCTCATTTGCCTGTTGTGTTGGAGTTCCATAATTTCCATATGCCTATTGTGCTCTTTTTCTTTTAACTCACGCGAATATTCTGTTATATTTTTTATGTATTCTTCATCCTGGAAATTGAAATCATAGTTAAAAAAATAGAAGAATGAAAGGCTTCATGTTTGGAAGTCAACAGTTAGCTTTATTTAAGATCCTACCATCTACTATATACATAAACAGAGCAGTTACTAGAAGTTGTGTAATTAAATACCTTAGAAACCTTTGCAGCAGCCCCCTCTGTTAAATTACTTTTTCCTATCTGCAAAAAATAACAATAAATAAACATTTTCCAATATTTAGTTACCAGAAGTTATAATTAAATACCTTCAGGCTATTTTTAGACTTAGCAGTGGCCCTCTCTAATGAACTGTTTTTTGGTGTCTGCAACAAATAATAGTAAATGAACATTTTCCATAGATTTTGTTTTGTATAGATATTATTAAGTACTAATTATTTACATGATAATGATTAAAGTCCAGATTATAAGCATTTTGCTTTTTTGTTTTTTTTTTGCTTATAATTGGGATTTTGAGTAAAAATGCTTATTTTAAAGATAATTTACTTCAGATAATGTACTTCAAGATAATATCTTTAAAATAAGCATTTTTACTAAAAATCCTAATTATAAGTAAAAAAAAGCAAGATGCTTATAATCTGGACTTTAAATGATATATAAGGGCCGGTTTAACCAACAACAAATAAATCAGTGAGTAGTTAAGTGTTGGTAGAGTAAAATTTATTAGTCAATTATATTTCTATTGTGTTTAAATACAATTTTGATAATTTACAGTTAAACTGACGAATCTTCTTTATAGTTATTTAAAAAGGCATTAACTTCTCAATAATTTTTTTAAAAATATATATTTATTTGATAAATAATGAAAGTAAGTCTTATTTGACATTGGTGGAACATAGATATGTTGGTTTTATGAGTTGAATAAATTTATTCATCAAATGCTTAAACTACTATTTGTTATTAGTAAAACCCATCAATAGGTTTATTAATTGTATAATTAATTCTATGTTAAATTAACTAACCTCTAACATTTGTTGTGGGAATTCTTTATTTTCTTTAAATTCCTTGTCAAATATCTGAAAAAAAATGTTTAGGTTAATCATACTGCATATAAACTTATGTCTATGATAAATCTTTTTCATGTGCCGTCTCCTTTAAGAAGGTTGGCAACCATCATGGCAATTCACACTTTCGATACCGTTGCTCTAAAGAGATCAGCAGAAGTGCAGTTAAATCAAGCTCTCAAATTGTTTAACAAGGAGTTGCATCTTCTTCCAAGACTCCTTCTACCCTGTATTCTTCCTTGTATTATTAATTGCAACAAGTTATAACGCTTGCCCCTCATGACATGTCCCAGATATTGCAGTTTTCTAACTTTAATTGTATTTAAGACCTGTCTTTCTTTTCCCATTCTTCTCAACACCTCGACATTCGTGACTCTATCCACCCAACTAATTCTTAATAGGTTTGTTCCTACAAAGAATCACAAACTAGTTCATAACAGTTTCTGACTGCTGCACAATACGCATGTGCGAATTCAACCAGCCGCAAACTAGTTTGTGATTTTTGTTGGAACAATATTCTACCGAGCTGGCAAGTTGTCTAAGAGCAGTGCCCAGAGAAAAGAAAAGAAAGAAGAAGAAAGCATTCAGGAAAACGAGGCAAAACGAAAACTTTAACCTTACTATTTTACCCATATTCCATATTTGATAATGCACGAAGATATCAATGTTCTATGATTAAAAACCATTTGAACATCATCAAAAAGAAAATTTTTATTATTTCAATACTAAAATTTTAAAATGTTTACATAATAAAAACATCTACAATATTAGATCACCAATATGAGTGTAATAAATGTATAGTCTTACCAAGGCCATATCATATATTGTTTAATGTTTTGATAGCAGAGACTGTAACTCTAGAATCTGTACTATATTTGGGTTTCTTTAACTGAAATTACTTATTTTGTAATCTAATATTTATACTTTTTTAAAATGTATATAATGAGTACATAGATACCCATATTTGCATAATTTTGACTATTAGATTACAACACAAATCTCAGTTGGTGATACTAAAACATTTAATAAGGAAATATTACTAAGAGAAGGGATTCTATATATACAATATTCCAAAAATTTTACTACTTTGATAGCAGAGACTGTAATAATTCTAGAATCTATTATATAAACATTTCTTTAACTAAAAGTACTTATTTGGTAATGCAATATTTATATACTTTTTTTAAAATGTAGAGTATATTATATATTTACATAATTGTGGTCATTAGATTACAACAGAAATCTCAGTTGATGATAATAAAAAAATTTGATAAGGAAATATTGATATTTTAAGTATGATAAATCTACTGACCTTTAACTGAATTTCCAGTTCTTCACTAGTATTTAGTCCAATATTACTGGTGCTTTGTCCCATTGCACTGGTACTTGGTCCCATTTCATTAATACTAGTTCCCATTTCAAGAAATTGTATTGCTGGCATCACCTGTTGACAAAAAATATATATAAAATATAATGTATATAACCCTACCTATTACATGAAAACTCACCGAGCCATCAGAGTCATGTTCATTGTGATCCCGCAATAATTCTGCGGGATTCATAATATCTTTTATCTCCATTACATCTTGATTGGGCATTGGTGGTCCTTCTCCACCGCCAGTCTTCCTCAGTTCTTTATTATAACTGCTACATACTTTGCGGGCATTTATTTTCATATGTTTCCACTGATTTTGCAGTTGTCGCAGGTCTCTTTGTTTACTATTTAATTCATTGAACCTGAAATGTTGAATTGTATATAAAGTATATTATGGATAATTAAAAGAAAAGAAGTAAATGAAATTTTTAAGTGCATAATTAAAAATGTTCATAAAATTATTAAAATTTTAATAGAATGTTATTAAAAGGGCATTAAAATAAAATATCTCACTTTTTATGGACTGTTTCCCAGGCTTTTGTTTTTGCTTTAGTTGCATTTGTGTTTAGTGATTTATTCTCTATTATATGTGAGTATTCCTTGAATACACTGCGAAACAATTGCTGAAATATTACAAAAAAATCAATCAAACATGAAATTTGTATTGTAGATAAGCAAATAACTTACCTTTTCTTCTTCGTCCCAATTTATGGAGCGAATTCTTTTTTGTTTTTCTCCACCTCCACTCATTTTGCAATTAAAATCGATCAAAAACAGTTATATTAACAAAAACAAACCAAACAAACGGAAAATGCAAATGATGAAATGATCTAAACCTAACCAAAGAAAAAATGACAAATTTCAAACAAAATGTCGCTGTCACCGTCAATTTCTTGACATTTTTCTTCTATTTCACAAGAGTTGCCAACTTAAATTTGTTGTAACTAGGACTAAGGAAGGTTTAGTTAGTCCGAGCTTAGTCCATGTTTATTAATGACGTTCTTAAAATGAAGTTAGTACTCGCTTAATCTCGGACTAGCTAGTCCGAGACTAAATTCGGACTAAGCGATTTTTATTAATAAGGCTGAATGAGTCTACAACTTGGTCTGGAATAAACTGGCGTCTGATCAGCCTATATAGGAGCGGTACGACAAGGGATAAGGGCTTGCGGCTTGGTGATCTGTATAGAACCCTACCGAAGGGCATTTGGTACTGTATTTAGATACAGTGTACAAATCTGAAAGTTAAAAAAGCTTTTGTTAAAAATAGCTTTGTCTAAACTCAATAATCATTTCATCTCATTCGACTGTATTACCAGTTTCTTCTCTTGAAATTTTCTCACTGCAATCCTTTATGTACAAATTCTTTAAAAACCAATTTTTGAAAATATTTTTGGTAAACCATGCTCTATTAGAGTTATAATATGAAACGGGCAGCTGATGCCTTTTGTTGATTATATCTATGACAACACTATGTTTACGAGATTTGCCAATAATTATAGTAGTCAATCCATGCGATCCATAGGCGTTAACACAAAGCAGTGCCGAGATAGGGTCCTGTATTGTTTTTCCTTCTAGAATTAGATTTTTCATATTTTTGCATTCAAATTTTGTTTATATTTGGGATCCCTCTATCATACAAACATTTACTTATTCCTAAATTATGGTCTTTTAGTGTGAGCAAGTGCAAAGCCACTCAGAATTCTTTGTATCTCAAGAAATATAGATCCAATGGAGACCACACTATCCTCCAAACATTTCCCGTGACTTAATTAGTACAGTTACATCACAGAATATTTTTTTACCAAAAAAATCAAATAAAAAATTAATTTAATATTCATTATGTATAACATTCAAGGTCACACCACTAATTAATTATTAAACCCAAACAAAATGGTTTGTTTATTAGCATTTGTATAGATCAAGTACACAAGAAACAACAAGCTTAGAAATTTATTTATTTGGGGTAGGGCTTGATGCATGGAATGGTGGAATAAAAGATAAAATAATATAAAATGCCGTCAATGCATTACTGTTAATTTAAAAATTATAGTTACGTTATTCTGGATCCTTGGATGGTTTAAGTAAGGCGCAAAACATGATAGAAAAAAATTTTGTACTTTTATCTAAAAACAAGTAAGTAGGTACATAAATCTTGAGATAAATAATCAAATCTTGAGCTCTCGAGTATATAATCTTGAAAATACATTATAATACACAATACACTACAATCAATGCTAATAAGTGAATTTATCATGAAATATGATTCGTTTAAGAAAATACATTAAGATTGGGACCTACCTGGACCATAACAGCAAGACGCAAAGTCCCCTGTCCTATTGGGGTCCTGCAGCCTTTGCAGCTGGCACGACCACTTTTGGCATATTCTGCCAGATACGGTAGATCAGTTTTGCTCATTTTTGAATTAGAAAAATGAGTCTTACAACGTTCAATTTGATTATAAAAAAAAACAGATAAACAAACACCGGCAGACTCAACGAGCACCGACTTGTATGACTTTATGTCAAATGTCGAAAATGTCAAATTTTCCCGGGCTTTCAGTGGATAAAGTACTACCAACGGTAAAGCACAAAATGTTCACAAGTCCAAGAAATTTAAATTTGGCAACAGTGAGTAGAGGGCCTATGAAAGTATTTCTTTGCTATTTTCTTAGTTATAAATATGCATTCTTTTGATAGTGTATTAAAAACTTTTCTAAAAAAACCACTTAGAGAAAGTGCTGTTCTAAAAATATTTAAATTTTAATTGAATGAGAATATTATTTCAGCAGGTTTCAAATTTAATTTCTCAGGATTATTCAGCTACAACAACAATACCCAACTGAGGATCGTCAGGTATGATTGGAAGAAGAGATGTTGTTTTGGTTTATGGTTTATTATAGGTTAGGTATCAAAAAACGTCTGTTTTTAAAAATTTAATTTAATTTATTTATTTTCTAATTATGTCTCTCTGCGAGGCTGAAAAAACGTTTGTGCTACATGGAGTAGAGGTAAGTAATTATTCTTCTAATCAACAAATATTTGTTCTAATCATTATCTGCTAAAATTCTAAAATGTACATTTTCAGGAAAATTTTAGAGTAGATGGAAGAGAACGAGAGGATTACAGACCTATGGAATTAGAAACTGACATTGTCTCTCACGCATTTGGTTCAGCAAGGCTGAGACTAGCAAATACTGATGTTCTGGTAGCTGTTAAGATTGAAGTTGATGTACCTTTTCCGGAAACACCTAACTTAGGAAAGCTGGAATTCTTCGTTGATTGGTAATTTATCATATTCTGACAATTTAATAAATTACTTATTGTGGTATTTTTAGTTCTGCAAATGCTACACCAGATTTTGAAGGCAGAGGTGGTGAAGATCTTGCTATAGCTATCTCAAACACTTTAAGTTCAGCGTACTCTTCTCCGCTGGCATTCGATTTGAAGAAGCTTTGTATTTTGAATGGAAGGAAGTGCTGGAAGATATATGTAGATATTTTGGTAAGAATTTGAATTTCTGTTCTACTTTCTTTTCTCGATATAACGGACTAATTGGGGGGACGGTATGTCCGTTAAAGCCAAAAGTCCATTATATAAAAATAGGTTTAAAATCAATAAAAATTTTTTTTTTTTGAAAATATGTGCCGTAGTACTTTAGATACAGTGTACAAATCTTTAAGTTAAGAGAGGAATTAAGTTTTATTTGCTACTTTTTTAATTCTTGACTTCATCTCAAAACTTTCTACAATATACTCGTTTGGTTGCCAAAATTATTCATTGATCCATGCGTTGAATAAACTATGAATTTTTTTTTAAAAACGATTCAGTTAAAGTTACCATCTTCTGAATGATGAATATCTTCAGGGGGATAAGCAGGAGTGTTGTCTAAAATCGATAAACAATTCACATCTTTCGGTGGTATTTCCAGTTTTTTCTCTTGAAATTTTCTCACTGCAGTTACAAATTCTTTAAAAAAACCAATTTTTTAAAATATCTGTGGTGAACCATGCCTTATTAGAGCGATAATATGAAACGGGCAGATGATGCATTATATCTTTGACAACTCTACATAAATTTACGAGATTTGCCAATAATTAAAACAGTCAATCCATGCAATCCATCGGCTTGAGTACAAACTAGTGCCGAGATCCTTTCCTTGCTAATTTTTCTTCCAGAATTCGATTTTTCATATTTTTTTGAATATAAATTTTTTTGCTCATTCGATCGGATTTTTTGTCCGTTATATCCGAAGTCCGTTAAATAGAGGTCAGTTCTGTCGAGGTTTTACTGTAATTATATTATTTACAGATTTTGGAATGTGGAGGTAACTTGTTTGATGCTGTTTCACTAGCAGTCAAGGCTGCACTTTGGAATACACAGGTTCCCCTTGTTAAAAATGTTAATATTGATGGTAATAATGTTGAAATTAATGTCTCGGATGAACTGTATGATTGCAAGAGACTGGATGTCCAAAATGCACCTATTATGGTAAGTTAGTATCCAAATATGTCATTTTTTTAAATCTATGGATTATTTTTGGTCTCATAATTACTATTATCAGAAATGTGTAAGATATAAAAATTCATGCAAAAACTTTGTAAATGCAAAGTACAAGAATCCTCACTTATCCATACTTGGATCCTTCGACAGTCAGATAGGTTTGAAAATTTGAAGTATAGCTTGGCTTGGAAAAATTGACAAAACTTTATTACTCAAAAATAATATTAATAAACAAGTTAAACAGAAGAGGACTAACTAGAGGACAAGAACTAACCAAGATAGGAATCAAGAGTGGACCCTTTATAAAAACAAACTGAACTATTTTTCTAACCATGGAAAACTGTTTATAAAAAGAATGCATTACTGTATCAAAGGCCTTCGAGAAATCAGTATAAATTATTCCATTTGGTATCCATCCTCAAAAGCCCTGACAATATAGCCATGATACAAAACAAGATTTGTAGACACAGATTTACCCTGCCTAAATGTTGCTCATTCATCAAGAGATTTCTACAATGCCAAGTGAGATATTAGTTTAAAAAGTTCAGGGGTGGCAGAAAACGTAACAACAGGCCTATAACTTTTATGTTGTCTCTATCACCATTTTTAAATACTGGATTTATATAACTGTTACGGCACTTACTAGATGTGTAGTCTCAAAGATAAATTAAATAATGGGTGTAAAGGTTTAGATAAACTGTAAATATATATCAGAACCATAACTCAGTTTATCCTTGAGACCATTTATAGACCCAGAATATTTTTACAAACTTTTGCAAATGCCACTTTTGTTCCATCAGTTAACTGATGGATTTTATTTCATGTGCTGCTGGTATTTTAGAATATCATCTCTAGCAGAATATTTAAATGATTATAATAGTCAGGTATCCCAGGCCTATATTTACCATTTACTACTAACAAGCTAATTTTTCTTGAGTAGCTTCATTTTGACGAGACACCCAACTTTTTTCCTTACAACAATTTCCGTATGTGGTAGATAACAAAGATAGCAGGGATAATCCAGTCGGGATAGATGAATAACAGGCCTAACCTTGCATGTTGAGCTGCCCCAAATTTTATTTTTCTAATCTTTAGGGAGGGTCAATAGTATAGTGTAAATTTAAAATCTCGACTGAATTCCGCCGTTGCGTTAGCCATCATTTTGATTTTAAACAGGAACCGTTTTTGCTCAATATCCGCCATTTTGAAATAGCGGAAAATAATGACAGTTATTATTTTCCCCCATAACTCTGAAAATATCGACCGCATGAAAAAAATTGTAATGAAAGAAATTTAGAAAATCACATTTTCAACAATTTTAGTTCTCATACTTTTTGTTGAGAAGTTGAAAATGGTGAAGATATTGAACAAAAACGTTAAAAAAACAATCAAAATGACTGCTAACGCAACGGCGGAATTCAGTCAAGATTTTAAATTTACACTACTATTGACCCTCCCTAAAGATCAGAAAAATAAAATTTGAGGGAGCTCTACATGCAAGGTTAGGCCTGTTTTTTGTCTAACCCAACTTGACTGTGCCTGCTATCCTTGTTATCTACCACATACAGAAATTGTTGTAAGCAAAAAAGTTGGGCGTCTCGTCAAAATGAAGATACTCACGAAAATTAGCTTGTTAGTAGTAAATGGTGAAAATAGGCCTGAGATCCTTGACTATAATTTTATAATGGGCTTCTTGACCAAGTGTCAGAGATGTGTTTCTTTGTTTACTTTTAAAATGTTTTTTTTTGAAGGTGACAGTTTGTAAGATTGGAGAAAAGTGCATAGTGGACCCCAATGCAGCCGAAGAGCAATGTTCAGTTGGTTCAGTGGTAGTAGCTGTCTCTGGAGATAAATTTAGCACAGTTTATCAAACAGGAACAGGATCGTTACATCCCACAACCCTCATTGAAAGTTTGCAGTTAGGCTTGAGTGTAGCGCAAAGATTGGATGAAGCTTTGAGGGGGACTTTAGCAGAAATCAAGTCGGATCAGGATATTGGATTTCTTAAATAAATCTATTATCTGTATATATTTTCGTTTTTTGTTATTTCTTGCTTACACCCAGTGCTGTTTTTGTGACCGTACGCACCGGTACGCCGTACCGGCACCTCTTGGGACAAAAAAAGCAACAAAATATTTCGTAACTTTTGGGTGAGCCATTATGCGATTAAAGCGATGTATAACTAGCAACTGTGTAATTGGCAACTATACAAGTTTTAAAAAATAGACTTGTTGCTTTGGCATGTGATGGAGCAATGATGATGCTTGTAGGAAAGTCTGGAGTTGATGCACTGCTGAAAGAGAAGTTTCCGTCTATTGTTATTTGACATTGCTGTAATCATAGGCTTGGGTTGTGTGTGAGTGAGGTGATAAATAAAATGGCAAATATAAACCGGTTCAAGGGATTCGTAGACAAACTTTACGTAGGTACTGTATCACGTCTCGCCTAAGAACAGCCGGGAGCTGAACGTGTGTGCCGATGAACATGGTGTACAACTGTTAAAAATCGGTAGAGTGTTGGACACGCGGTGGGTCACATTAAGTTTTGGCACAGTTTCGACCGTTTTGGAAAAATTATGAGGTGTTAGCCAACCATTTTGTAGCAGCCAAAGAAGACCAGACGCGTGATCCTTTGGAAAGATGCAAATACGAAGGCCTGCACAGGAAGCTGACATCAATGTGTTTCGTTTTGGATTTGGGACTGATGTGCCAGGCACTGCAAAAACTGTCTGACGTAAGTGAGGAACTTTAATATCGAGACGTTGACCTATTTCGAGCTAACAAGAAACTTTAAATTTTGATGAACATGTTTGTTTCTCGAAAAGACAGTCCTGGGATGTTTTATGCGCAGCTTGAGACAGCTGTCAACAACAAAAGTTTTATGGGAATCGAACTGTATGTGAAATCTAAAGAAGATTCAATCAATGTTGTTGTGTTTTATAACTACCTTGCTCAATCAATCGAAAAGAGGAGGCTCAATGGGGAAGATGCAGCGTTGGCCAATTCTGCCCGCATAGTTGACAAAAGCACTTGGACCAAAAGCATTAAAGACAATACTTTTGGGGAAAAGACATTGAAACGCTCGAAGTTCGCCTACAAGTGAACAAACGACAGGCAATTAAATTTTTCAGAGAATATGTTTTTGACAATTGTACAAATTTGGGGGGAAATTATGAGAACAATCCCTACCCAGAAAACTTGCTACCTTTGGCAATAGCTTTAAAGATAATTCCAATATCTTACAGTGAGTGTGAAAGGGAATTTTTCCAAATGAACCTGATCATCACTAATGGCAGAGGTTCCCTACTCACAAAAACTGTTTCTTCATTAATGTTTGTGAAGTTAAACGGCCCACCTCTTACTCGCTTTGAACCCTCGAAATACGTGAATTCGTGGCTGCTTCGGGGACGGCACTCAGCATTGCACACAACAGTAAGGAAAGAGACAGAGAAGATAATTACGACAAAAACTTCTTCAAGCTTTGGACAGTTTTATGAACTGAAAAATTTGCAAAATTTGCAAAATTATGCATTTATTTGGAAAATTACGCAATAAAACATGTAAACTAGGATTTTGTGCAAAGGATTTTATCCCCCGGAACATTGCGTACCGGAACCTATATTGTTACAAAAACAGCACTGCTTACACCTAAGAATATATTTTAGTTATATTTATATTTTTCCTTCCATAAATGACATTTCTATCATCCTAAATCCCTCATGCATATCAATATTATATACCCTCAGTCTTTTCTGAGCGTTTCTTGAAGAATTGGGCACACCAAATGTTAGTATGTATACGAAACTCCTAACTCAGTGAGCTTTACTAATGGACTGTATGACAATAGGGAAATTTAAAAAATAACAGTAAAAAAAGACGGACCTCAAAGTAATTTGTATTAAAGACCTCGTAAGTTCTCGGTGCAGAATCTTCAGCAGGCCTGCCCCTTCCTGTCTTTTTTTTCTTCTCGCTCTCACAACGAGGTTGTGAGCTAGCATAGCTGTCCCCACATTTGTTTACAACACTATTAACATGCATTCTCTTTCAAGCCTATTCGTCATTTTATCGCTCAGTAACCTCCAACACTTCCACCTTCGCTCTCGCTCTTCTGGTAATTCCCCTGAATTTGGGACACCAAGTAGATGTATGACCTTCCTTGTCATGGTTGAAGCACTGTACAGTGTTGCTCTGACACTGGGATTGTCATTTCTCTCTATTTCCTTATGCCCATCATTCCCTTTAGCTTCCCTCTTACAGTTTCTTGCTATATGGTCATGTGCTTGGCATTTATAACATCGTACTATCTTCACCTCTCTTTTACTGTGACGTGGACCATCCTGATCTTTATTCTTTCTGTCACTATAAGTCTTCTAGCTATGTCCTCATCCACCTCCACAGAATAAATTCTACTTTTTCCCCTGTTTCACATGCTTCTTCCCTATCAGCAAAGCAAACTTCTCAATCGATTGGAGGGTCTCTTCTGTGGTTAGGCCACCATATCCACCAGCGTCAACCCTTTCTTCATTATTCTGTCTTTTGCCACCACACTTATTGCGCATCCTTTTCTTGATGCTACTAAATTCTTGACTTGCTCCGCCATTTTCCTGCCTCCATCTAATTCCAGAACCACACCTTGTCTGGTTTTTCTGACCTTTAGTATGACATTTCTTCCTCCTGGCTCTTCCCTTAACTCATGTACAAGTTCATCATACCTAACATCTTTCGGTTTTGTGATGATTACTATATTTTTCTATTTTCTGGCTATTATTTGACTTTCTTTACACGCTTTGCAGTATATCTTTGCCGTTATGTACTTTCGTCTTCTTCTTCAGGTGCCATCTCCGCTACGGAGGTTGGCAATCATCATAGCTATTTTAATTTTTGAGGCAGTAGCTCTAAATAGTTGTTTCGAGCTGCATCCAGACCACTCTCTCAGGTTCTTCAACCATGAAATTCGTCTTCTTCCGATGCTTCTTCTGCCATCTATCTTTCCCTGCATTATGAGTCGTAGGACCATACTTCTCGCCCCGCATCACATGTTCGAGATACTGTAGCTTATTTTCTTTAATTGTAAGTTCAACTTCCTTCTCTTTACCTATTCTCCTCAGTACTTCATTGTTCGTAACTCTATCTACCCAGAAAACCCTCATAATTCTTCTATAGGTCCACATTCCAAAGGCGTTAAGTCGTCTCATTATCTCTACATTTAACGTCCATGATTCCACTCCATAGTGTAGTACACTGTAGACGTAACATTTTGTTAGGCGTACCTTAAGAGCTAATGTTAAATCTTTGCTACATAGGACCTTTTTCATTTTTATAAAATTAGAACGTGCTTTTTCGATTCTGACTTTTATTTCTGCAGTGTAGTCATTATTTTCTGTTATAAGTGTTCCTAGGTAAGTGTACTTTTTTACTCTTTCGATCTGCTGGCCCTCTACTATCAAGATTTCGTTAGTATTATGGTTGTTTTTACTAATTTTCATAAACTTCGTCTTTTTGATATTAAGAGAGAGTCCGTACTCCCTACTACACCTTACTATTTTACTCATGAGTCTTTGCAGGTCTTGTAAACTATCGGCTATTCTTACTGTATCATCTGCATATCTGATGTTGTTAACTCCATTTACTCTTATGCCGACTGTTTCATCTTCTAGAGTTTCTCGCATTACCTCTTCAGAATAAGCGTTAAATAATAGAGGTGATAGTATGCAGCCTTGCCTGACTCCTCTCTTTAATTCCATTTCTTCAGATGTTTCTTTTTCAATTCTTACTATTGCTCGCTGATTGTAATAGAGGTGTGTCATTAGTCTTAAATCTCTTTCATCTAGGTTTTTATTTTTTAGGATTTCTATGAGTCGATCATGTTTTACTTTATCAAACGCTTTTTTATAGTCTATAAAACAGACGTAAAGAGGATGGTTAACATCCAAACATCTCTGTGTCAGCACGTTGAAGGAGAATAATGCCTCTGTGGTACCCATACCATTGCGGAACCCTTATTGAGTGTCACTAATATCCAGCTCCAGTTTTGAGTGTATTCTGGCGTGGATAATTTTCAATAGAATTTTCAAGGTATGTGACATTAAGCTTATGGTTCGGTAGTCACTGCATTCTTTTGCATTCACTTTCTTTGGCAAACACACAAATTCTGATGTCAACATTTCTCTAGGGATGATTCCTGTAGTATAGATAGCGTTGAACAGTTCTACTATTATGTCCAGGTTTTTCTCGTTGACCAACTTTATCAGCTCGCTAGGCAATTCATCTGGACCAGCACATTTATTGGTTTTCATAGAATTTATTGCCTGACTAATCTCTGATTTGGTTATCTCTGGGCCTACATCTCCCGTTTGGCTATCTACGGATGTACTAGCTTCTCTCTGGTCATGAAATAGTTCCTCGATATACTCTTTCCATCGTCGTAGTTATCGTTTTTTTTACTTTCCTCTTGCTGTAGAATATTTATATTATTTATATAATATATATTTATATAACAATAAAAAACTGAAAACGTTTGTTTTCTATACTTCCACAAAATTTATTATATCTAAGTGACTACAGCTGTTTCGGCGGAGTGCCTTTCTCAAGTAATATAGTTTACAATGTGTTTGCCTTTTTAATCTTCAACTGAAGAGGTTAAGGAGTGGGGAGCTGTTTGTCTCGAGTTGGTCATTCAGAATTATATCTGTATTTTTCAGTTTATTAATTTCCATAGATTCTAAAAAAGATAGCTTAAGGCCTTTATTTTGAATATGTAGAATTTTAAACTCTTCATTGAAAGAATGATTATGATCTAGAAGGTGAAGTGCGTATGTAGAAGTGTCTGTTTTTCTATTGTTGAATGTAACGGTCGAATCCATCAATTATATATTTATATAATATATAGAATACCCTATCATTTCTCTGTCCATTTCTTCCATACGGTCGAATTTCTTCCTGGCTTTTGACGGAAGTTGACGGCTATTGGTTGTCCTCTCCCCTGTTTCGGCTTGTGAACAAATTTTTTTGTTGTCCTCGCTCTCCTATTTTCCTCCACTATACATGTTATTTGGGACATAGTTCCAATTCCTCCGTTTTCATCTTCTTCCACATATAATCCGGGAAGATCTGAGTACCTTGTACTAAATTCCCCCTTCACTCTTACGTCAGCGGCATCCTCTGTTACCCGGATTGCCACATCGTCCGGTGCCTCCAAAATTTCTTTTTTGCAGATGGCTGACCTTTTTATAAGCCTCCTCTGGTCATTCTTGTCTAATACTTCAATTATTTCCTCGGTGAGTTCTGCAGTCTCAATTTTATTATGTAATTCCTCCATTCTTCTTCTTTGTACTTCTGGGTCCTCTTCGCCATTTACTTCTACCTGTGTTTCTAATGTTACCCCAACCCTCGACCTCATAGTTTTTCCCCAATTATTTTTGTTTGCGCCCTTGTTGTTGTCACGCATCTTCTTATACTCTCCCCTTTCTATGTATACATTAACTCTCTATTTCTTTTGCCTCCACCTTTGTTACATTTACTAACTCCTAGATGAATCTCTTCATTGTTGGCATTCCCTTCTCTGTTTCGCTTCTTTTTAACTCCGTTTACTTTCATTCTTATTTCCACTAGTCCCTATGTCTTTCTCTCCGTGCGATTTTCTTTTCCTTCATCCATTAATATTGGTCGTGTATTCACTCTCATCATTACTCTATCCTGTTTCCTTTTCACTACTATTCTTTTACGTTGTTTCGCTTATGTCCTCGTTTCCCCTTTGTTCTTCTCTTTTGCGTTCTACTGTTCTTCTCTTTGTTCAGACTCTTGTAAGGATTTCATTTCTGGTGATGATTTCATTTCTGTTAGATGTTTCACCTTTTATGTTTTTCAGCTTTGTAGCTTCATAGATTTTTTTCCAGAATTTTTTTCATGCTTTTACTTTGTTTGATTGTTTGTTGTATCTGCTCTTTATTGTGGTGTCTTATGTCATTCATGCTACCTCTGAACAGGGGACAAATCAAGACAGATACGAGCTACTCCAATGCATTTTGCAAGGTAAAATTGAAGGAAAAAGGGCACCAGGACGGAGAAGAATATCCTGGCTTGCTAACCTGAGAGCATGCTATAGAAAACCTCAACACAACTATTCCGTATAGCAACCAACAAAATCATCATAGCCAGAATGATGATGATGGCCAACGTTTGGAACGGACAGGCACCCTAAAAAGAAGATAACAAAACGCAAAATGAGCGATGGACTAAAAGATTTTTAAAAATTTAAATCTCGTAAAGAATGAAGAATTACGACTAGAGTATAATTAGGTAGAGCTTGCACAAAAGAGGCACAGGAAGTTTACACAATTTCCTGGAGGCTTTTATCAAGAAGTATTCCTAATAAACAAAAATAAATTCTTTTGTGAAATCTCTACGAAATTAGTAAGTACTGATAAAAATATATCTTTCATTGATAAGTACTTATCAGTGATTACTAAGATTTATAAGTGATTGTTTTTAAAAATATTACAATTGATACATACATCATTAATATTACTACGTTTAGAATAATATTCCCAATAAAAATGAATCTTAAGTCTTACGTTATTTTGTTTAGCATATTAGTGTTTTGTGTCAACAAATCGACAGGTAAGTGAATCATTACATTACTTTCAGCATATTTCAAGATAACTGCACCTGCTTATAGAGAAAACATAGACAAAAGGGACTTACGAATAATAACAAACCTTTATTGGAATCAAAGAGCACAAATTGTAATAGATAACGAACCCAGTCCAGAAATTGAAATCAGGAGAGGAATTAGTCAGGGATGTAT
Organism: Diabrotica virgifera virgifera; assembly: GCF_917563875.1. Classification (NCBI taxonomy): domain Eukaryota; kingdom Metazoa; phylum Arthropoda; class Insecta; order Coleoptera; family Chrysomelidae; genus Diabrotica; species Diabrotica virgifera. Next base: position 8,892,108 of record NC_065451.1, on the reverse strand, counting down.
TATGTCTTCATTACTATTTAATGTATATAGAGCCATTTTTAAAGAAGCATTAGGTACTATGTATCTCAAAAAGGAATAATTATTAACGGAAGATTTATTAACAACATAAGATATGCAGATGACACCGTGATTATAGTAAGCTCTGCTGAACAACTCCAATTACTACTAAACAAAACAAACAGTTACTGTGAAAAATATGGACTAAAAATAAACATAAAAAAGACCAAATACATAATAATTGAATCGTTTATTTCAGAAATAGTCCTGTCGCCAGGGGGGGTACAACGGCCTCCTGTATTCAGATGGACTTACCCAAGTTTTTTTTATGTATTTTGACCTGTAGAACACGAATTTTTTGGGTAACAGTTGATCCGGATGTCGATAAGATTGTTATAAACCAAGAAGTTGAGGAATCACATATCAACGATTTCTCGCAAAACAAAACATTTTTTTGTATTTTTTGGGCCATTCTAACCAAAAAATGTTCCTACAAATTTTTTCGTAAGATGCATAGTTTTCGAGAGAAACGCGGTTGAACTTTCAAAAAATCGAAAAATTGGAATTTTTGAACCCGAAAAACTTTTGATTAAAAAATAAAATAGCAATTCTGCTTACCGCATTTGAAAGTTCAAGTCAAATTATATCGGTTTTAATTATTTGTATTGCTAAAAATGTATTATTTTATTGTTAAAACAAAGCTATAAACACCTAGTGCTTGAGTGATGTTTCAATGATTTCTCATTTAAAATCGAACGAGTACGTAGAGGAGGTAAAAGTGCAAGCGGGGCTATTTCTAAGTAGCATGCATTAAAACGCATGTATTAGGCACGGGAAACACTATGTGTTTATAGCTTTTTTTAACAATCAAAAAATAAATTTTTAGCAATGCAAATATTCAAAACAGATATAATTTGACTTAAACTTTTAAAGGCGGTAAGCAGAATTGCTATTTTATTTTTTATTCAAACGATATTCGGGTTCAAAAATTGCAATTTTTCGATTTTTTGAAAGTTCCGCCGCGTTTATCTCGAAAACTATGCATCCTACGAAAAAACTTGTAGGAACATTTTTTGGTTAGAATGACCCAAAAAATACAAAAAAATGTTTTGTTTTGCGAGAAATCGCTGTTATGTAATTCCTCAACTTCTTTGTTTATAACAATCTTATCGACATCCGGACCAACTGTTACCCAAAAAATTCGTGTTCTACGGGTCAAAATACATAAAAAAAACTTGGGTAAGTCCATCTGAATTAAGAAGGCCGTTGTACCCCCCCTGGCGACAGGACTAAAAGGGGTCAAGTGACAAATCTTGACAAAATGAGTGCAAAAAATTAATTTTTTTTTCTTAAACAAATTAACAAGATACATTTTTAAAAAATACAACACTTTTTGACAAATACTCCAGGTTGTTAGGTAGAATTTTTATTTTATATAAAGTGATTGTTGAATGTAAACAGTGTGTAAACTTGATTTTCTCAAAAGTAGATACTTGTGACTTGACCAGTTTGACCTCTTTCTGAAATAAACGATTCAATTAAGAAATATATATACAAAATATACATTTGGAAATATACCGATAAAAGAACAAATCAAACAACAGAAATAAGTATCAGGATAGAAATAGCAAGAAATGCGTTTGTAAACGTGAAAACAATTCTCTGCAACAAAGACCTTAGATTAGAACTGAGAGTAAGAGCTATGAGATAACACGTGTGTTCTTGATACTGCAATATGGACATGAAAGCTGGACATTGAAGAAAGAACACATAAGTAAACTAGAGTCATTTGAAATGTGGTGTTACAGAAGGATGCTTAGGATAGCATGGACACAGAAGAAAAGTAAGTATTGCGAGAATTGGACAAAGAATACGAAATAATAAACAGAATAAAAAATAAGAAAGTTGCAATATCTGGGACACGTAACGGGAGGGGACAGTGATATGAAATGCTAAGACTGATTATTATAATACAGGGAAAAATAAGAGGAGGAAGGAACAGAGGAAGAACGAGAGTGTCATGGTTGAAGCATTTAAGGGACTGGTTTAAACGCAGTTGCTATAGAACTCAGAGCAGCTTTAGGTAGAGTAAAGATAGTGATGGTGATATTCAACCTCCGATTGAGAGATGGTACTTAATAAAGAAGAAATAGCTACTTAAAGTTTTGCAGATATGTTTACCAAGTATCTGCTCTGGTTTATTTGGTGATCTATTTTTACAATACCTTTTCGATTATCTCATTCCACACTGCTTTATCTTCTATAACATTTTAAAGATATTTTTGTCATCTATCACAAACTGTTTTGTAAATTTTTCATATCGGTAAGCAAATTTGTTTTAATCAGATGTAATTATTGTTTTCAGCTTTTCTCAAATGTTATGCGTGCTCTACGACTGAGGATGACGCAGATACACACTGTTTAGATAATCCTGGATCAAAAGACACCGATATACTAGAATGCGACAAAAAATACTGCTATGTGGTGAGACAGGATTACAAGGTGAGTTTTATTAACCCTTAACCACAAATCACTGACATGCGGCATGCCATACCGCACCGAACTTATATTTTGTTGTAAAACGTGTTCTATAAAAGATTCCTAGAACACAATCTGTGTATCTTTAAGTGGTATGCAATTATACCTGCTCTTAACTGATGCAATTTTATTATGGTTTAGTCTTTGAGCTACGTTGACGTAAAGTTTGCTTGCCGTATCACGTACTTCAGTGTTTACATTTCTATAGTTAAAAACAGTTCAGTGTATTCTTTCGCTTTTAGTATGGCATCACGTTCATCCAGTTGTTGTATCTAACTGATATCAACATTATTTTACTATTTTTTAGTTACCAATACTCAAGTTTTTTTTGTAATTCAGTTTATAAAGGATTTTGTAAGAACCTCCACCATTTTTTAATATTATGCTATGCATGCATTCATAATTTTCTTGGAAAAATAATGTGTATTTTATTTGGAGCTATATTTTATTCTACAGTAGTGTGAACAATCATTCCGTGGTTGATGTAAATGTGTGGCATGGCTTGAAAACTACACGTCGTCAACACCTACCCCGGGTTCGAAAGTAAACAAAAGTCTCTATTAAAAAAACCTCTATTTATCTAAATCAGCTCTAAGATAGTATAAAAAGGTCACACAAAAATGAATAACGAAAACAGTATATTTCTAATGGATTTAACAACGAAAATAATAATTAAAGTGTTTTAATCCTCTTAATCCAACGGTCTCTGAATACAGGGTGTGCATCAAACAGACAACCAAAATTAATGCAATATTTAAATGGCTCGAACAGTAAAACACAAATACAATGATCTTCTTCTCTTCTTCTTTTTGTATAGACATGACTCTGTCTGTTTTTTCAATGTGCCTCCAGTAAGTTGTAGTACCATCGTTTTCTTGGTCTTCCCACTGATCGTCTTCCTATTGGGGAACCGTCTCTCGCTATCCTGACTACCCTATTTGTTGCCATTCGGCTTATGTGGTAATTCCATTCTATTCTTCTGTTTCTTACCCAGTTATTAATGTTATCCGCCTTGCATCTCCGTCGTATATCTGTACTTCTAGCTCTGTCCCATAGTCTTACCATCGATTTTTCGAAGGGTTTTCATCTCCGCTGTTTCGAGCAATCTTTTTGTCCTCTCTGTGTCGGGTCGGGTTTCTGCCGCGTATGTCATCGGTCTGATGACTGTTTTGTAAATTCTGCCTTTCATTTCTTTTCCGATATTTTTATTTCTTTATATTGTGTCATTCAGGAAACCTGCGGCTCTGTTTGCTCTATTCACTTGATCTTCCACTTCTGTTTCGAGTCTTCCGTAGCTAGATAGTGTGATGCCCAGGTATTTAAACTCCATCACTTGTTCTATTATCTGACTTTCCAGCTCCAATTTACATCTTATTGGATCTGCTGTTATAACCATGCATTTTGTCTTTTGTGAGGAAATTAACTTGTTAAATTTTCTGGCGATTATGTTGAATTGGTGCAGCATACGTTGTAAATCATCTTCACTGTGAGAGATTAGTATTGCATCGTCCGCATAGCAGACTATTTTAAGTTGTTTTTCTCCCATTTGGTATCCTTTTCTAGTTCTTACCTTTTTATTATTTCGTCCATGATCAAGTTGAACAATAAAGGACTCTAGGAATCCTCCTGTCTTATCCCATTGCCGGCTTCAATTGGGTCAGTCAGTTCATCTTCCACTTTTACTTTTATTGTGTTGTTCTGGTAGATGTTTTCTATCGTAAAAATACAATGATATAAGACAAATTTATATTGAAAACAAAGGACAATAGGCAACGGTACTGAAACATCCATGTCAGTGATTATAAGGGTTAGATAGATTATCATGTGGCTAGGTTGATTTAAGGCACCTGTTGAAAAACTATATGGATTAACACTCATATAGGACTTACTAACCTTGAGAAGAGCTACAAATAGGATAACTCGAGAAGTTCTGTGGTGAGCACTCAATAATAAAAAGGTTTCTGGTGGATATGTGAATGTTGTATGATGGAGAACACCTACTGTTGGCCATTTACCACATCCCCATTTCTTCTTTTCGTATGTTTTCTTGAGTGATGTCTCTTTTTGCCATTGCTATTTTTATTTTTCTGTTCCGTAATCTAGGACGTCCTCTTTTCCTTCTTCTACGTGGTTTTCATTTCCACTACAAGGTATTCTTGTCTCGTCCATTCTTTGCATATGTCCATACCAGACATTAATTTTCGTCTCCTTTACATTCATAAGTTCTCTAATTTGTTCATTTCTCACTTTGTCCATTATTGTTAATGTGCAGCTTCTTCTCCAAAGCATCATTTAGTAAAAGTATGACCTGTGGATGTTTCGGCGAAGGGTCGAATTGGTACTCATAACAAAGTATTGTAAACGTTTCGTGACCTCAACTTTATATTCCATAAACCGGGATATTCATATAACGGGTATTAAAATAAGCGGGTTCGACTATACTCACAATACTAACATTTCTCTTATTAGATTATACTAAAACACTGTTTATTTTGCAGGATCCTAGGGGCAAGCTCCAATCGATAACAAGAACTTGCCTCGACAAACCAACATATTCAAATAAAATCATTGAAGATGCTACACATAGGATATACTTTAGGGCCTGTAAGTCAGATTTGTGCAACGGAGGTAACGGTCACACTGACGAAAGCTCTGGAGAAGAAGGAGCGTTTGGAGATAAAGGAACTATTTACGTTCCTGGAACTGGTTCAAATAATGCCGGCAAAGTTAAAGTATTTTTAAGTGTCAATGTAGTGTTGTTTGTCGTGCTGTGTTTTGTAAGATAATTTAGAGGGATTTAATGTTAATAAAGTAGGCTTATTATTTATGCAAACATTTTGTTTGATTACATACATCTGGAGGACTAGCATTAAAGGGTTAGAGCATTTTTGTTCCATGTCCCACAGTGGCGGCTGGTGGGGTAAAATTTTGGGTAGGCCACGACAGCAAATTACAAATAGCTAGGCATAATACATAATATGCAAATAAAAATTTATTTTTATGTATAAAAATACTTAGAAGGTAACTGTAACAGATTTACATTTAATTTATTTTTAAAACTAAATAAAATTATGAACTAAAATATACAAATTGTTTACATATTTTATTATTTATAGAGCAGGTTTATTCTTCTCTCTTTGCTTTGTGCAAATTTGTCAGTTACAATTCGATAATTATGTTACAAGTGGCAACGACGCTTGGCGAAGGCCCGTTTCAATCGGGCCTATACACCAAGCATAACACGACAATATAAAAATCATTCTCCGGCAAGCTGCTTAACTTCAAACGCTTTTTGTACGGGGATCTTATAGTCCAGGGCCCATCTGTTTTGAGATGGACGTTGAGAGGTGACTCAAATTTTTTTGCAGAAATTGATTGAAAATAACTCAAATAATAATATTTGAGTTATCCTCCCTCTCAAAAAGGTCCGGAACATTGTTTAAATAATTAAAATGTCAAAAAATGAAGGAAAAATTCGATTTTTGTCTTCGTTTTTTGATTATAACTTTAAAAGTGTTCATTTCCCAGAAACAATTTACTGACATAAAAGTTGCATAATTAAATTTCCTACAATACAGAATTAGCTAAAAGTTGAAAAAATAGTCACCCTTGTTGCAAAATAGCAATAATTGCGAAAAAAAACCATACAAAGACAAGTATTTGCATTTTACGTTTTTCAACCATTTATGCTACACTTGTGACCTTCATATTTCACCCAGAAGAACTTTATGATACAGTAAAACAATACTGTAAATTTCATTAAGATCAGTTCAACAGATTTTGCAAAATAAATTTTGCAATCCAGCTTTCGCAAAAACAATTCATTTTTTCAAAATGTTACAGGACTCAAAATAAAGCAGATAGCAAATTGAATTTTTTTTGCGTATAGAAGTGTACTGTACCTTTCATTTGCAATTTGAAAAATTAAAATCGATTAACTACCACGGCGTCAGGAATTTTTTTAAATAGACATTAATTATTAGTGCTACGCGCAGGACAGCGGTGTTCGATTCACATGAAGTTGATTTCCACCAAAATTTCTTCCAATCTTCATCTAATAAATTATTTTCTTACTCTATATTTTGTTGTATTTTAATATTTTAATTCCACAAAAATCAAACTAATTTTATTATTGTTTGTGAAATATTGTTTAAACAGTTGTATATGTTTAAAAATAATAAACTTTTATTTTCAAGTTAAAATATATGAACAAAGAAAGTTTTTACTAAAAAAAGTGTTATTTCAAAGGATAGAGTATGTGTTTTTATTTTGCAATAAACAAATTTATTTATTTATATCGAAATGTAATAAAAATTGAAATGTATGAATAATTATCAAAGGCCATTGGAATGCCCAATCAGAGCAAACTATCCGGTGTCCTGCGCGCAACACCAATAATTAATGTTTATTTAAAAAAATTCCTGACGCCGTGGTGGTTAATCGATTTTAGTTTTGCAAATTGAAAATGACAGGTACAGTACACTTCTATAAGCAAAAAAAATTTCAACATGCTATCTGCTTTATTTTCAGTCCTGTAACAGTTTGAAAAAATGAATTTTTTTGCGAAAGCTGGATTGCAAAATTTATTTTGCAAAATCTATTGAACCGATCTTAATGAAATTTACAGTATTGTTTAACTGTATCATATAGTTTTTCTGGGTGAAATTTGAAAGTCCTAAGTTTAGCATAAATGGTTGAAAAACGTAAAATACTAATACTTGTTTTTGTATAGTTTTTTCCCAATTATTGCTATTTTGCAACAAGGGTGACTATTTTTTAAATTTTTAGCTAACTCTATATTGTAGGAAATTTAATTACACAACTTTTATGTCAACACAATTTTTCTCGGAAATGAATACTCTTAAAGTTATAATCAAAAAACGAAGAAAAAAATCGAATTTTTCCTTCATTTTTTGACATTTTGATTATTTAAACAATGTTCCGGACCTTTTTGAGAGGGAGGATAACTCAAATATTATTATTTGAGTTATTTTCAAGCAATTTCTGCAAAAAAATTTGAGTCACCTCTCAACGTCCAAATGTACTAATATTTTTACAGATGCGCCCTGGTCTATTATGTGAGCGGGGTCGGCCAGCTCCGAGCGGGCCTATTATTGATATTTAAAATGCCTGAATACAATTCGATGCTTTCTGTGATAATATATAACAAAGTTGTCTTAACGGACGTTGATGTATTTAGTGATTTAGTACATTTAAAAGTTATTTACATGCTTTAAAATAATTTTTAAATATTTATATCTTTTTCAATTTTAAAGCTCTTAAAACTATTGGGTAGGCCCGGCCTATCCTGCCTACCCCAAAAAGCCGCCACTGATGTCCCACCTTAGCCTTTCTAAAATTCTTATGCCCCATATGTAACACACATTCAGCAGATAATATAAAGATGTTGTTTAACGGGGTAGGCGCAAAATATTTTTGTAATTTTTTTCGAATCATGAGAAAACTAATAAATATTTTTGAAACATATACAGGGTGTTAGTAAATAAGTATGAAAAACTTTAAGGGCTAATTCTACATGAAAAAATAATGCCGGTTTGCTCTATTAAGGTGTCCGCAAATACTTCGTTTCCGAGATACGGGGTGTTAAAATTTTTATTTCAAACTGCCAATTTATTTATTGCTCTAAGATCGGTTAAGCTATGAAAATAAAATTTGGTGAGTTTTAGGAGGTAGTTATTGCGCATCTTTTGACATACAATTAAGAATTTTGTATTCATCATTGGCGCGCCTACGGGTAATGGTCTGAATATTTTAAAGAAAAAAAAAATAGTACGCCACTGAGATATTTCGAATTAAAAATTATTTTTAAATTCCGCCTCTAATTTATGATAAAAAACCTTTCTTGCCTTTTTTTCATATGGTGCACCGTTTTTATGCAGAAAAATAAAACATCTTGATGCGTATTTTTCATTTTTTTAATACATTATCAAGAAAGATATCCAATATAATAATACTATACTGGAACAATAACAGAAAATATTACTAATACGATTTTAATTAGGTGTAGAGCTACAACAAATGTTAAAAATGACCTCCTCTGGAGGTTACAGAAGAATTTTATATTCATCATCGGTGCGCATACGGATAATGGTCTGATTTTTTTGAAGTTATACTTCTTTACGCGCGATAGGAGGGTGAATTTTTGTATGTTAAAACCTACGATCCCGGCGCATGCGCATTATAACTTTTTTCTGATTGGATGTTCAAATGACATGTCAAAAATTATCCAATATGGCAGCTGTAGCGCAGTTGTGGTTTGGACGGTTTGTTTATGTATGGTTGTTGCGTTTTAAAATTTGTGGGAAGAGAAACAACAAAGGTTAGTTAATAGTTATACTGCCTTTTTAAATAGTTTTCATATTATATTTTTGAAGTTATACTTCAAAATGTTTTAATTTATGTATGTATCAGTCCAGAAAAGGTGTGGAAAGAATATATTAGTGTTTTTAAATATATTTTTCTACAAACGTGTTAAAAATGCAATTTTTAGGACTCCATAGGAGCGTTAAAAATGCTACTTTAAGGCACTAGTGCTTTAAACTTTTTAAGGCACTGCAGTTAAAAGTGAATTGTCAAATTCTGAAACGTCAAAATATTTATATTTCATTTATTAACATTAATATTAATAATACAACATGCGCAATTTGAAAAAGGTGGTTTAAAAGGTTTTTTATTATAATTTTGTCTTTGGATTTGTCTTCCTTGGGCGTAAAATAATAAAACATCTATTTAAATATTTCACTTGTCACCGTGATGTATAATTATGTATATCTGAAAGGTAAGTGCATACGGCTTGATGGCCTTGTTGGTAGAGCATTAGACCAGAGATCATAAAATCGCGAGATTGCGGGTTCAAATCCCGGACGATTCATATTTTTTTCTTTTTTTTTTTAATATTTGGCAGTGTTTTGGTTCATTTTTGGTAATTATTGTTAATTTTTTGTATTGTAACTGTTAAGTAGGTATATTTATTTCCTTGAAATTATATTATAATAGAAGTATAACTTCTTACGTGCGTACAAAGTACACACACATTCTTTTTTTAAGAAAAAAATAGTACGCCACTGAGATATGTCAAATTAAAAATCATTTTTGAATTACTGGTTCAATTTACGACAAAAATCTTTCTTGCCTTTTTTGTCGACGACGAACGAACAGTAAAATATTTATTTATTTTGGTAACAAAATGCGTTTTGGTTATACATCGCGTAAGAGGGTCTGTTATTGTTTCGGCCCAGCGAGCGGCCGATGTCTCTGGGGTGTTGTAACCGACTGACTGAGTGGCTGAAAAGAAACCACAGACGCTAATCTGTTTGTGTTTTACCATCTGACCAGATGGGCAATCAATTATTTAGATCTGGCGTTTAAAGATTGAAACATTTCTGCAGTTTACGTTTTCGAATGCATGTCCAATTGTGAGTTATTGACATAAGGTCTGATAAGGTAATTAATTTATGGGGAATTCAGTTTGTTAAACTGAACACACCAAAAACATATGGTTAAGGATACATTCCGTTTCGTAAATCCGTGTCCCTCTTAGCATCTGGTTTGTATTTTACATGTGAATTTATATGACCCATATTATTTCGTTTTGAGAAAAGTTATTAAAAATTAACAAAATAAAATTAGCAAAAATAGTAATTAAAGTGTACCGCTATACATACATATAAACCATAGACCAAACAGGGTAACTGATTTTACGAATTCAAATATGAATGAAAAATGGTTTAACACAAAAAAGACCATACTAGTAAAAATAGTTTAATATTATCATTATTGAAAATATGTTAGTTACAACTTTACAAATTCTAAAGGTAAGTGAGCAATTTGAACAATACCCATCACAGCAGTCTCTTTGAAAGATTTTTGAGAATTACTGCCAAAAGATTGCTTCAAAGTATGTTTAACAAACACAATATTCACAATAAGTTATGCATTGTGCTTCCAGTAACCCCATGCACACAAAAGTTTTGCTATTATGGGCCCATGGTACAAAAAAGTCATTGTACAGATAAAGCTCTGGTGAAGATAGCCACAAAGAATGTTCACAAACGAAATATTCGCGTTTGGCAGTGCTGCCATGTTCTTATAATGTATATATGTTATATTCTTTAAATATACATTTTTTTTGGCAATTGCTCTTTGATAGATTAGCAGATAGATTTGGTAATCAGAACCCTCAAAGCACCAGTTGCCACATTGCATCTCTATGCATATTTACCTATATGTACTAAAATTTTAGTATTTCAACATAAACATTAAAAATTTTTATTTTACCATGGTTATACAGTATGTCCCTGTAAGTTGGAAACATATGGAAAACTTTTTTATTATTAATTTTACGAAAAAAAGTTATTCTTCATAAAAAACTCTTCATGGTCTAAAACCTAAGATTCCATCATCAGATATCAAATTTTATGAATATTATACGAGGTATGTCAAAAATATGAATTTCGCTCAAGAGTAAAGTAGCTTTATTTTTCACAATATTAAAAATTGTTATTATGAAAAGTTGTTTGCAACGAAGCTCACGTTAACAAAAACGTTATACCAGTTTAGATACACAGTAAATGTGCTCTTAGAATTTATCAATTTTTAAGTGGTTTTAAATTAGAAAAAATACCGAAGTTTTGCATCAAAATAATCCTTAAGGATTTATCTAATTGAAAATTATAAAGTTACAATAATAAATTTAATGGTTTAGTTGTAAAATTGCATTTAACACCAAAATGTAATTAGTTGTTGATAAAAAGAGACTTTTTTCCACTTAAAAAGTTAATGTGTTTTGGTGACCAGTGGTGGAGTGTTCTTTGAATTCAACAAAGGATCTAATTGTTAAAACTTAAAAATGGCTGGAATATGTTATAAGTGTCAGACTTCATGTAATTATAAAGAAGTCAAAAATGAGATGTTTGGATGCCCATGTGATTTATGCAAAAGAGTAATTTGTAAATCTTGCTCTGGCTTATCAGCTTCTGAAGTAAGAGTTGTAGTTATGTCTAATAGAATAATGCCTTTCTTTTGCCCTTCATGTAGGGATGCTTTAAACATACCTGCCCTTATAAAAAAAGTTAATGATCTGGAATTAGAACTCCAAAATTTCTCATCAAGCCTTAATTGCAAAATCACAACTTTAGAGCAAAGGATACTAAGAATGGAGATTTACGAAGCTGATAAAGTAACTCAAAGTTCCAAATTAACTGTTTCAAATTCTGATCATGTGAAATCAACTGACACTGGTAATCATTATGAATCGTTTATAAGTGAATATAGTGAACGTCGTAAACGTGAAAATAACCTTATGTTGTTCAATGTTCACGAATCTGCCGAAGATTTAAAAACAGTTGAAGAATTACTTTCAGGTTTTACTGAAGTATCCATAAAAAAGTTGTTTCGTGTTGGAAAGCAAGGAAATAGGCCTCGACCAATTAAAGCAATTCTGGACAGTTCTGCTAGTGTTATTCGTGTACTAAAAAACCGAAGTCAATTACCTTCAAATATTAGAGTTAGCTCCGATCTTACTATCAGTCAGCGAAATTATTTAAATGAACTTAGGAAGGAACTGGAAATAAAAAAAAGTGCTGGTGAAACAAATCTGACTATCAAGTATGTACATGGAATTCCTAAAATTTTACCTATTAAAGAAAAAAACTAATCTGTAGGGATAAATCTAATTTAAATCATTCAAAGCTATCTGTTTGTTTTCATAATGTGGGAGGCATGCGTACGAAGTTGATAGATTTTAGTCTAAGTGTATTATGTTCGAGTTATGATGTTATTATACTTGTTGAAACATGGTTGACAAATAGCTATTCTGATTCAGAATTGGGCTTGGATTCTGATTATAATATCTTTCGAGCAGATCGTGATAATTTTGATCATTTTAAAGATAAGGGAAGAGGTGGCGGTGTCCTTATAGCCGTTAAGAAAAAGTTTAACAGTTTTGCTCTATCTATACCTCATACTAAAGTTGAACAAATTTTTGTACTAGTTAATATTGGAACAGAGAAAGTTATTTTTGGCTCTGTGTACATACCGCCACGGTCTGATCATGAAATATACGAAGATCATTGTAATGTCCTTGATTTTATATTAATGAACAATAACTACTCTAAGGTTTTTATTTCTGGTGACTTTAATCTTCCGAATGTTACGTGGACAAACGATAATTTAGGAGTTAGTTTATTGAACTATCCACCAAATTCACCAGCTTTACATATGGTCAATTGCTATAGTTTTTACAACCTTTTTCAAAATAATTTTGTGTCCAATAGTAGAAATGTAATTTTAGACTTAATCTTTTCTAATTGTAACGAGTTGAGTGTTGTAAATGCTGCTGATTTAATTTTTCCTAACTCCCTTAACCACAATGGTGTAACATTTGATGTTAATATAATAAATAACAGTGATCCTTTAAAGTACGCAGAGTCATATTATGATTTTAAAAACGGTGATTATATTGGTATGAACTTTTTCTTGTCGGAAAAGATGTTCAACAATTATGATGATTTTATTATTTTTCGTAACTTACGATCTGAATGTAGTACACTGAGTAAAGATTGTTATAATTTATATGTTAGAGATTCTGAATTTAGAATTAATAATGACCCAGGCACTTTTTGGAAATATATAAACAGTCGCAAAAAAAATTATGATGTACCTTGCCATTTATATTTAGGAGATGATCAAAGTAGTTCTGGGGAGGAAGCTGTGAATTTATTTGCCAAATTTTTTTCTACAGTGTTCACTGACCATAATACTACCCCCCCACAATATCAATTTGAAAATTCTGGTAACATGAGTTCATGCTCTTTTAACATAAATACTATTTTTGAGAGTATTCACAATTTGGCTCCTAAACTAAATTTTGGCCCTGATGGCATTCCTAACTATCTATTAAAACAATGTGTTTGTACTATATCTAAGCCATTGTGTATACTCTTTAATAAATCTTTGCAAGAAGGGGTTTTCCCTGATTGCTGGAAACGAAGTTACGTAAAACCTATATTTAAATCTGGTTCAAAGTCAAATGTGGAAAACTACAGAGCAGTTTGTACTATATCAGCAGTTCCAAAATTATTAGATTATTTAGTTACTAAGCAGCTTACTTGTGAATTCGGCAGTATTCTGGTGAATGAACAACACGGTTTTGTACAGGGTAAATCTACAGTAACTAATTTACTTCTTTATCAGAATGACATTGTTATTGCTTTGGAGAACAAATTACAAGTAGATTCCATCTATACTGATTTTTCTAAAGCATTCGATAAGGTCAATCATAATATCTTACTTGCAAAACTTACAGCATACGGTGTTTCTGGAAGTCTCTTTGATTGGATGCAAAGTTACCTGACTAATCGAAGTTTAAGTGTAAAAATAGGATGTTTTCTTTCTAATGCTTTTACAGCTACATCTGGAGTACCGCAAGGTTCCCACTGTGGCCCCCTTCTATTTAATCTGTTCTTGAATGATGTTCACTCTATTTTTAAGGAAGTTAACTTTTTAATGTTTGCTGATGATGTTAAAATGTATAAGACTGTCAATAATGAGGATAACATTTTTCAGCTTCAGTCACAAGTAAATGATTTTTATGAGTGGTGTGGTAGAAATGATATGGAACTTAATATTAATAAATGCTTTTTAATAACTTTTGCTAGATCCCATTCGCCTATTCACCATCAATATTTTATTAATAATACTCCTGTCACACGTGTGAACGAAATTCGGGATTTGGGTATAATATTTGATTGTAAATTAACATTTTACTCTCACATTGACCATACTGTTTCGAAAGCATTTAAGATGTTGGGTTTTGTATTGCGTTCATCAAAAGATTTGTCAATTCACACAATAAAAATCTTATATTGCAGTATCATGAGATCAATTATTGAATATGGTTCTATTATCTGGTCACCTAGTTATGCATATCAAATCCTAAATATTGAAAAGGTTCAAAACAAATTTTTACGTTTCGCAGCTTTTAAGATGGGTTTAACAGTTAGAAATTATACTTATGATAATATATTAAAGAGATTAAATTTACAAACTCTTGAACGCAGAAGAGTCATGTTGGATATTTGTTGTCTTCGCAAAATTATCTCTGGTGTTATTAACTCCGAAGAATTGATAAGTCTTGTATACTTTAATATACCTGCTAGATTGACACGAAATCCACAAATATTCAGGGAACAACGACATGCTACAAATTATGGTCAATATGCACCAATTAGTAGATTGGCCCTGTATGGAAACAAGTTTAGTCATGTAATAGATCTGTTTGGTTCTTCAGTTTCCTCTATTAAACAAGAACTCGGGCGTCTTGAATTTTGAATTTAAAAAATTAAATAGATTTAACTGTTATAGTTAATTCAGTTGTTTTCATCATGTACAAATAATTTATATTCTTTTTTATTTTTTATGTTTGTGTTTTATAGTTGTAGTTTTACATGTATCTAAATTTTATATTTTCATTATTATGACAAAAGCTCTGCTTTATTGTATTTTGTATGTATTGGGTTTATCCCGTTAATAAATACCTACCTAAAACTTAATCTTAAATTTAACTAATAACTGCTATATATTTTACATGGTTAAACGGATTAATATACATCTGCTCTTTCCCGATTTATTATAAGCACATATGGCAACACTGCCAAACACCAATATTTCGTTATGTCATCCATCATTTGTAGCTGTCTTTACTGAAACATCTAATCTGTACGATGTCTTTACAAATATAAATAATTCATATTTCTGGATATAAAAGTCAACAAGTTATTTTTTTAACCGTGATTCAACTTTCTTTACAATGCTAGTTAACTCAGAAATCTCTATGTCTTTATAGTACTTTACGATTTTGGACAGCAACTCGTGTCTTAGATCGATGAATTGTTTTAATGTAATATTGGTTTGTGCTTGTTGAAGTTTTGCAAATGAACACACAGGTGCATGCTTTAGGTGTTCCTTCCAAGGATTGTCTGATTCTTCCCAGCCGTCTAGATTTTTCCAACAGAAAAAACATTTGACAGCGTCTGGTTCTTGCTTGTTGCCAATAAAGATAAATCCTGCCTCTGCCATCTAAAAACAATGAAAAAAACATTTAACCAGACAATCACTTATAGAAAAATAAGAAATTTTAAACATAGTACAGTAAAACTTGTGATGACGGCCACCTGTGCTACCGGCCAGATTTCCTCATTTTTCCAGGCCAGATTTTGACCTGGTATTTGCCATGGTATGACAATAAACATAGAAGGACAAATATATAAATTCGAAGAAGTAGAAAGAGTCCAATATTTAGGAACTATATTCACTAGGAGACCAAATTTGAAAGAAGAAATTCAAGCAAGAATTATAGCTGGTAATCATTGTATCTTTGCTCTAAATGACTTATTAAGAAGTAAGAACATATCTTAGAAGGCTAAGATAAGAATATATAAGACAGTGATAATTATATATATTATATAATTAATAACCTATATCATTATATGCCAGTGAAACATGGACGATGAACAAATCCGAGCAAGTCATGCTGAAAGTGTGGGAAAGAAAAAATTCCAATATCTGGGCCACTAATTAAAGAAAAAGGCGAGGCAGCAAGTAGTTCAAAGATGAAAAATTTTGTAGCGGGTTGGAAAGTTTCTGCAAGCGTCATAATATAATATTAGCATTGATAATGAGGAATTATTCTCAGTGAGATATATATAATGCAGACTCTATTGCTGAGCTATGCCTAACAAGACATTTGCATTAAAAAAGGAAAAAAGTACAGGAAAGCAGGCAGTAAAACAATGTTTGACTATTTTGCTATATTTCTAACAAAAATACTGGAACGACAACATAAATTATGACAAGATGGCTGCATAAGCTTGACAATAAAATGAAAAAACAAAATGGAAAAGTGTTTCTTTTTTTGGATAATGCCACATCACATTCTAAAATTCCATTAGAAAATGTTAAAATAGTCTTCTGCTACCTAACACGACTTCACATTGCCAGCCCTTAGATCGAGGAATAATTTCCGGATTTCAAAATGAGTTACTGACATTTTTTCATTAAGACTTCTAGCCTTTTATTTATTTAAAACATAAATTTATCCGATTTTCTTATCTGGATTACAGCTGCCTGGAAAAAAGTATCTCCTGCTACAGATTAGAACTGTTTTGATGAAGATGACAATATACCCCTTGCCTATTCCGTTCCTACATTCCCAAAAGAAATTTTAGATTTGGATGAAATCATATGTCTATTGAAGCATATTACATAAGATATTGTACCGGGTGTCCCAATAAGAATGGCTCTCGGCCATATCTCAGGAACCGTTTATAGTAGAGCTTTGAAATAAAAAATTTTGTAACAAAAGTTGCCTCCGAAAAGCCTGGAAATTATTTTCATAATTGTGGGACCACCGCTAGAGGGCGTAATTGACTATCAAAAATTAAAAAATCTAAATTTTACAAAATTTTCCTAATGAAGGGGCACTGGAAATCCGATCGTCGTATTCTTCATAAAATTCTACGCATATTTGATTTGACAAGTTTAGGTCTACCTTTGGAAATAAGAGGTGGGGGTGAGTGGAAACCTTGTTATGAAAAACTGGCTGTGAGTCCGGTTCTGCTTAATCAAATTTTGCAAACTTGGTCTTGTTGAAGACAGATCTTTTTCGTCAATGTAAAAGTTATGATTTCGAACCAACTTACTGAGTAATATGCCAGCTAGAAGGCGTTATTTAATTTTTTTCAGAAATGTAGTGTTCCTTGGAAAATATTAAATACAAACATGCATTTTCAATACCATATTACAAAATTAGCAACAGAATAGCGAAAACCGAATGTTAATACCTTTTTTCTATCTCGAGATATCTTACAAAACGTGTAAATTTAAAAACATAACTGTTACTGTCACCGGTAAACGAAATAATTCATTAAAAGTAGTGTGCTATGGAAACAACAAAGAAACATTTTCCAGCTGTCAACGTATATTAGGTCTTTTCAACGCTTCTCATTTGTTTCGAGCCTCGTTCATATCTCGTATATTAATATTATACACGGATTATACGGCATATGACAGAGGCTCGAAACAAATGAGAAGCGTTGAAAAGCCCTATTACAAAGAAAAAAAAACAACTATTTAGTGATGACATAAACGTTCAAATTTTTGCCCATCATTTTCGTTGCAAACATTTACTCTTTCAAGAGTAGATTGAACAGCAGTCTCAATTTCTGCTCTCGATATGCTTTGAATGGCGTTTAGTATTCTCTGGATAATGTATTCTAGAGTAGTGTATGATGGGCAACAATTTGAATATTTAGGTCGTCACTATGTAAGTAGTTCTTTTTGTTCTGTGTTATATTTAATTTTAATAGTATTGTTTCTTAATGTTGTTCTGAAGCTATTTCCTTGTGGCATTTTTATGATTAATTATTTATATGGGAAATAAGCCACAATTAAAATGAAAAAAATAATTTTATTAACGTTTCGACGCCCAAATCGGGTGCCGTTGTCAAAATACAAAATATTACTAAAATAAACTAAAGTGTTGTTGCTAAGCAAAAAAAAATTCTTCTAATAATTTATTTAATCTCACTCATTTATATTGGCAATTCAGACATATATTATACATTTTAATGTAGAAGACTTTAAAATGATATTGCCAATATTTATGAGTTGCGTTCCTGGGACGACTTACTGAAAGATAGTTCATTCGATTACATGAAATTAACCCCAACTCAAGAATATCCGTCATAAAAAATTATAGCATGTGATATGTCTTTAAAAAGACAACCAAATGCAACGACAGTAAAAAATTCTCGCGTTAGAGACTTCATAGTAAATCACAAGGGAAAACCAGGAAAAACCCTGTGATACTATCCCGACATCGTAAGTATTTGGTCTTACATTAATTTACTCTCAAAAAATAATACCAAATTCTGACATGTAACATGTTTAAATTATAAATATTATTAATAATACTAGATATATAAGTAATACTAAAATATAAAATATGTACTAGCTCGATATTATTGACTTACTAATCTTGGTATTTTCTTTCTATTGACTTCCTCTTTCAGTATGGGTAACCACATCCTACTGCATTCTACCGAGGAATTTGCGACACAATTGGTTTCATTTAGCATAATTAGAGCCGCTTCTTTGATTTTTCTCTTTTTACTATCTGATTCTTTCAGGACTATACTTGAATCTCTCCACTGAACTCTATGTTCATTATCCCATGCGTGTTGACATATTTGAGATCTCTCAAATTCTCTATTTTTAATATAAGATTGATGTTCACTTATTCTAACGTCTAATGGTCTTGATGTCTCACCTAAATAAAATTGTTCGCATTCACAAGGTATTTTATAAATGCAATTTTTTGTTCTTTCTTGATCATTGTTAGGTTTAGTTTTAGATAGAATAGATCTCAATGTGTTTGTTGTTTTGAATGTTGTTGAAATGTTGAATTTATTTCCTATTGTTTTAAGTTTCTCGGATAGTCCTTTTATATATGGTATTGATATTTTCCTCGTATTATTTCTGGTGAATGTTGTAGGATCCCGTTCTAAGTTGTTCCGTTCCATTCGATCCAATCTTGACAATTCCTTATTTATAAACGATAAAGGATAATCATTTTTTAATAAAACAGATGTTAACAATTGTTTTTCTGCTAAAAAGGAATTTTCGTTAGAACAAGTAATTTTGGCTCTATCATATAAGGATTTAATGATTCCCTTTTTAACGTTGATGTTGTGATTTGACTTGTAATTGAGATATCTGTTGGTGTGTGTTGGTTTTCTATACACTTGAGTCTCATATCCAATATCCTTCTTTGAGATCAAAACATCGAGGAAAGGTAGGCTGTTATTGTATTCCTTTTCCATTGTAAATTTTATTGTCTCTTCTTGATCGTTTATAATATTCAGGAATGTATCCAACAATTCTGATCCATGAGGCCATATTGAAAACACATCATCTACATATCTCCACCATACTGTGGGTTTTAAATTTTGTTTATAAATAATATTAGTTTCGAAATCCTCCATAAATATATTAGCCAATAATGGAGATAAAGAAGAGCCCATTGCTAGACCAAAATTTTGTTTATAGAATTCATTGTTTAGTTGAAAATAGGTATTATGGGTACATAATGTCAATAACTCCATTATAGCTGATACATTTAGTCTTGTCCTAGTTGCCAATGTATTATCATTCTCTAATTTCGTTTTGATTATGTTTAAAGTTTTATATTTTTATTATTTTTATTTTTTCCCTTGTGATTTACTATGAAGTCTCTAACGCGAGAATTTTTTACTGTCGTTGCATTTGGTTGTCTTTTTAAAGACATATCACATGCTATAATTTTTTATGACGGATATTCTTGAGTTGGGGTTAATTTCATGTAATCGAATGAACTATCTTTCAGTAAGTCGTCCCAGGAACGCAACTCATAAATATTGGCAATATCATTTTAAAGTCTTCTACATTAAAATGTATAATATATGTCTGAATTGCCAATATAAATGAGTGAGATTAAATAAATTATTAGAAGAATTTTTTTTGCTTAGCAACAACACTTTAGTTTATTTTAGTAATATTTTGTATTTTGACAACGGCACCCGATTTGGGCGTCGAAACGTTAATAAAATTATTTTTTTCATTTTAATTGTGGCTTATTTCCCATATAAATAATTAATCAGTATTGTTTCTCTTTATATTGTTGTTTTAATTAATTATATTTTTATACGTTGACATCTGGAAAATGTTATTTTGTTTTTTTCCATAGCACACTACTTTTCATTAACTTAGTTTGCCGGTGATAGTAACAGTTATGTATAAAATTTACACGTTTCTCGAGATATCTTGAGATAGAAAAAAGGTATCGACATGCGGTTTTCGCTATTCTATTGCTAATTTAATCTAATTTTATAAAGTATGATTAAAAATGCATACTTGTATTTAATATTTTCCAAAGAAAACTAGATTTCTGAAAAAAATTAAATAACGCCTCCCAGCTGGCTTATTACTTATTAGGATGGTTCAAAATTATCACGCTTACATTGAACAAAAAGATCTGTCTTCAACAAGACCCAGTTTTCAAAATTTGATTTAGCAGAACCGGACTTACAGCAATTTTTTCATAACAAGGTTCCCACTCACCCCCACCTCTTATTTGCAAAGGTAGAGTTAAACTTGTTAAATCAAATATGCGCAGAATTTGATAAAGAATACAATAATCGGATTTCCAGTGCCTCTTCATTAGGAAAATTTTGTAAAATTTAGATTTTTTTATTTTTGATATTCAATTACGCCCTCTAGCGGTGGACCCACAATTATGAAAATAATTTCCAGGCTTTTCCTGAGGCAACTTTTGTTATAAAAATTTTTATTTCAAAGCTCTACTATAAACGGTTCCTGAGATATGGCCGAGAGCCATTCTTATTGGGACACCCGGTACATAGTAAAGACGAACAGAATATCAAATTAATGAAGGGTCAGAGGGAAAAACGATGAATGTAAATTTTTGGTCATTTTGCGATTTTTAAGCAATCTGTTAGCTTAGAAAGAGTACTATCAACCTGTGAATGGCCAGAAGGAAATAAAGATGATAATTGTCTTAAAATCACGTCACAAGATTGGATGCAAGGGGGAAAACAATGAATATGTAACTTTGTTTCTCATTTTACCAAAAATACTTGCAGTTAGACATTATTCATCGTTCTTACCTTCATTTGACCCTTCAAATATAAAAACGAAAAAGTAAAGGACATCGCACACATCTTATGGAAAATATAATGTCACTCAAATTCAATAAAATTTATACCAATAGATTCGTTTTAAATTAACGATCAAATCTTATCATTGCGCCAACTCTCTATTTTCAAAAATAAGAGCAGAAATTGATATAAATAAATCTGAAATCAAATGGGTAGGTACATAAGTTAGAGAGAGAAAAAATATTTTAAAATACCCAGATTTTCGGTACTCCATAAATCAGCGGATTAGTTTCACTAATCCGCTTAGGCCCAGCGGGATTTAAGCTGTTATGAATAGCACTCAGAGCAATAATGATTGTAAACTAACATTTTATGGACTCCAAAAATGTGATTTCGATAAACTTTAATTGCAATTTGCGCCGTAATTAATCATAATTAAGAGTTGGCACAATGATAAGAATTGATCGTTATATTAAAACAAATCTAATCGTATAAATTTTATTGAATTTGAGTGACATTATATTTTCCATAAGATGTGTGCGATGTCCTTTATGCTTACTTTATCAACATTGCAAGGCTTATTTTTGCTAAAAACCCAAGTTTTGTAAGTTTTTAGTCGATTTTCCTCATGTAAATATGGTAAATATTCTTCAATATCCTACAAAAAGTTTGTTAGCATTTAATAATATCGATGGCGTCACTACAAAAAGGCATAAGCGCCAAAATTTCTAAATTTATGTTTTGGTATCAAAATAATATACTTTTTACGTCCTATCAACCCAACTAAAACGAGCTTTGAATTTTCTATCCGCCAAAACGATTTCTCACGAGATGAGACACCGAAATCAGTAAGCGACAAGATCTGTAAAGGAAGGTGGTGCTTATGTCTTGGGTCTAAAAACGCGCTTATATCAATAAGATAAACAATAATTTGAAATATTATTAATATTTAATGGTTTGTTAAGTTTTTAATTAGATTATTTAGCTTGAAAAACCGTAATATACAATTTTTCCGACTGTCAGTTATGCCTTTAAAAAAAACTTTTTCATTTATCTAACTGCCATGTGGCTATTTAAAATACACTATGACTTAAATCTGCCATAGAAGAATTACTACTTAACTGACTTAAATAAGGTTTGAACATAAAGAAAATATATATTTACTCTGCTGTATAGTCTTCTTTTTTTAATTTTAGAGTTATATTTTGGTAGTAATAATAGTTTAAAAAAACGAACATTTGTTTGCTTACTTCTTTTTTTTAATGGATTTTAGAATGGTTTCTCGGGAGCACAAAATAATAAATCTTGCATTGCAATCCTTTTGGGAGGACTAGGATGGCAATGTGTACGAATCCAGCAGAAAATAAAAACCATGAGTAGAGTAGATATAAATAAATAGTATTTATTGGTATTCTCCTTTTCATGAACATTTTTCAGTGCGTCACAAATTATAGAAAAAAAGGTAAGTCCGTGATAATACACATTTATGACATTTATTCTAAGGTGACATTTTAGTTAAATCTGACAGTTGTCAAATTTTATTTTCAATTTGGAATAAAACCAAATCAATTGTGTCTATTGCATTTATAAAATGGTATTTTCTTCCATTTGTATAGTCTTATAAATTGTACAGATTATATTGATAATATTATTATTTTATTTAATAAATAATTCTTTTTTTATTATGGCGCCATCTATCGACAACTAGAATAATCACCGAACTAGAATAATTACCAAAGTATTTACAGACGTGCCTTTTTTTCTGTCACATACAATTTAATGCGTTAGAGAGAAATCGAAAAACTGTGACGCACTGAAAGATGATCATGAGAAAAAGAATAATAATGTACAAATGTACTTTTACAGGTCAGCAATAATTAAAATTGTCTAAAATTACATTAAAAGTTGACAGTACTTCAGTAAAAAAAAACCTATTACTAAAATTTAAAAACTAAACACTAATTAAATTACAGGACAAAACAAAATTTAGATCTGAAGTACTCCTCAAATGAGTAGAAAGCACCCATCAGAAGATAATTTTTAATTTGTCTCTTAAATTGGTTAAAATCAAGACTTTTAATAGATATTGGTATACAGTTATAAAATTTCAATGCTAGGTATCTGGTTCCATTTCTGGTCCTCTCAAGTCGACTGAAGTCTGGTACAAGGGCATCATGATTTCTAGTCTGATAGTATGCTGTTGTGTTTTATACAGATCTACATTTTGATGAACATACAACAGGCACTGCATAATGTACACAGAAGGTAGTGTGAGAATCCTCAGGTTTCTGAAAGACTACCTACAATCGTCCCGATAACCCTGACCTGTGATTATGCGAATACACTTTCTCTGCTGACCAAACACCTTATCTATATGGCAAGAGTGTCCCCAGGAAAGGATTGCGTAAGTTAGTCGTGAGTGAAAGTTGCTGTGATATGATGTAAGAAGGGTTTGAAGGGAGGTAACCTTAGATAGGTTTCTAAATAAAAAGAGTTGGCTTGAGAGCTTTTGGGAAAGTTTCAGTATGTGCCGTTCCCAAGTGAGTCCCTGATCAAGATAAACACCAAGAAATTTAGCTTCCTGTGAACAATCTGTTAAAATGGGATGTGTAATGGTGTTATGTCTTAGGGTAAAGTTCACTGTTTGTGATTTTGAGTTATTGAGAGAGAGACGATTTGCCAAAAACCATTGGAACAAATTGCTCTCTGTGGTCTCAAGATCAATATCACTGATTTGGGAAGGGTGGTAACTTTGATAGCATGTAGTATCATCAGCAAATAGGACTGTGCTTACCGGGCCCTCTTGTGAAAATCCCAAGTCATTTATATAAATGAGAAATAATATTGGACCTAGAACTGACCCTTGAGGCACTCCATACATCAAAGGTTTTTTATCAGATTTAAGCTGGTTAAAAAACACATATTGAAATCTATCTGATAGATAAGACTCAATCAATTGAATAGACATAGGATGAAATAGTTCATTTTCCACTGAAAATAAGGTCCTCGATGAAGCGCTAAAATATGATGTTCTTTTAGAGTCTATACTACTAAAAGACACTAAACAAGAACTCCAAATGCCTAGTTCTTTAAAGATAGGTCATAATGATTTTATACAACATAATGATTCTTTAACCCTTAAGTACTAACACCCCGTCTCTCAGACGACATCGCTTGTCGAAAGTGGGATATTTCCCTTTCTAGAAAATTTTGAAGGTCACCCATTTATGACTTTTCAAGTTGGATTGTTCTTTAGTAGTATTGAATTCGGCAATTTGCTGCAGGTTGTTATTCGAAAGATATTTAGGCTCAAAGTGTGATTTCCGTCTAATAGACGGGGTGTTAGTGTTTGTGCCCAGTTTGTCATTACACATAATGTGCCCCAGTTCATCAAAAATCCAGTAAGAAAATGTTGTCACTGACTACCATTGCTACACTGTACTAACTATAGTACCTGTCAGTTTTTTTTTTGTTTTAACATTTTTTAAAAACCTTTTTATTTTCATTTTTCTTACTCTTTGTTTAACTTTTATAAATTTTTATTAAGATTCTTTAATTTGTTTCATTTTCACAAACAATCCTTCCATTCTTGTTATAATGTTTTTTATTTTAATAAGTACATAAAAACTAGATTAATTACTGTGTTTTTTAGATAATCAATACTTTCAGTAAGTCATTGAGATATTATTTTGCATTAAAATATTTAACAAAAACAAAAATTACCACTAAAATGTTAAACCTGTCTGTCAGGCGGTTAGTTAGTGTTTACGCCATTACTTTAAGATGTTAGTACTTAAGGGTTAAACTCCGAATCAGAGTCATCATCTATAACAGTATTTCTTAAAAATGAGACAAATAATTGACAGGATTAGTTCTAGCTCAACAACTGGTTCAATTTCTAGTAAAACATCAGGTAGTTCATCTCAAAGCATTCAATGTATCAATGTAGAAAAAATGGTATATTTTGTGTTGTTTTTTCGATACTATTTCAGTTTATTTCCTTGTTATACTTAATATAACGTGACAATTAAATTAACTTTAGTTTTGTATATTTTTTTTAAACCCATATAACTCTAAAACACTCATAATTTGTGTATTGTTTATTTTGTATTATTTTTACTTTTGTTATGCTTTAAAATGAAAAGAATTATTCTCCATTTTTCTCCAAATGTAAAAAAAGAAATGTTACGGCATATTAAACCTTTCTTGTCTCCTGAAAAAAACTGTCAATGGCCCATGGCGCTTATGCCTTTCTCCTTTCTGTCGTGACACCGTCGGCCGTCGATATGAAGTTAAGCATTTAATTTATAATACATACCTCTATCAAACTCATTTTGTTGTAAAATATTCAAATTAAATTGATCTTGGTTGAATTCAAATGAATATAAACTGTAAACGATATGTATTGTGCTTTGAGCAGTAAACAAAACGGTTGAGATTTTGAATGTTTGTCAATGTCAATTGTAAATGTCATACATGTGGTCTCCATAAAGGCATATTTTTGAGATAAATCAGATAAATCGTTTACATTTGGAAGTTAAAAAATGCATACATTTTATTCAACTGTATTCAATATTTTAGTATGTAAAATTGATCAACTATTTTATAATTTAAATTTAAGAAAAGTTTTTAACACACCATCCAGAGAATATTATTGAATTTATGGGCCCTCTACTCACTGCTGCCAAACTTCAAAGACTGGAAATAATAATACGACTTGACTTAAATTTAATTAAATAATTCATAAAAAGTGAAGTTTGCTTTCTTAAAACTGAGGTAAATGTAACATACTACCGGCCTTTAGATAAAAATGACAAGATTGAACAATCTTAAAATTTTTCAAGCATCAGAAAATTTAGCGAGATATGGATAACATATTTGGTATTCCGGGCTCAAAATCATATTATATTATATCTTTCGTTTCGACGTCGTATCTTCACTAGAAACGAAGTTAGCGAACTATGCATTTTAGCGA
Source organism: Diabrotica virgifera virgifera (assembly GCF_917563875.1). Classification (NCBI taxonomy): domain Eukaryota; kingdom Metazoa; phylum Arthropoda; class Insecta; order Coleoptera; family Chrysomelidae; genus Diabrotica; species Diabrotica virgifera. The sequence continues at coordinate 8,865,864 of NC_065451.1, read as the reverse complement.
CATATGGATGGATAACATATTTGGCATTCCGGGCCCAAAATCATATTATATCTTTCGCATAGAAGAGTGATCTTTCGTTTGGACGTCGTATCTTCACTAGAAACGAAGTTAGCGAACTATGCATTTTAGCGAGATATGGATAAGATATTTGGAATTCCGGGCTCAAAATCATATTAGGTCTGTTCCTTTGTTTTTTAGTGTTACACTTTTGAGTGTAAGTGTACGAAATTCTATGGACATTTGAGTGTAAAATGACAGCGGCTCATGACAGCGGACAGTATTAAACGAAAATTATCGGTGTGCCAATCAAGCAAAGGGACAAGGAACTTCCGAATATGGCCTAACTGGGGGCACATAACATAACCTAATATTTACATTTGTAAAGAATATCCTGTTTGTTTTTATTGTCGATTGTGCAGCGAAATTGTGATAGCAAATCAAATATAAAGTAGTTTATCGCCTACAGAACTGAATTAGTCCATAGCAGTTATCAGTTTTTCTTTCTTGGGAAGCTTATACATGTAACTTGTATTGTTGTAAATTGTGGGAGTAGGGCAGACAGGGAAAAGTCTTATTTTATACTGTTCCCAAGGCTCCCCATGCAATACATTTAAATGAAGTATCCAAACAAAGCCGGGGACAATGGATAAAAGCCACAAGAAGAACAGATATAAGGGAACTAAAATTAAAATGTGAAAAGTAAACATTTTATAAGTGGTAAGTTTAATGTAATTCAATTAATAAGGATTTTAAATGTCTACAATAATAATCAAGATGTGATAATTCAAGCTTAAGTATTAGGAAAGCCAGCCATGTTTCACTTCCATGAAGCAGAGAAGGGAGGTATATAATATACTGTCCCTTTTGTCTTCTCACTAATTTCTCTTTTGCTAATGAAACCTGTAGTGAGGGAGTGATATAATCGTGATGTTTTAGCAATTCTGTTGTTCATTTTTTTTTGCATTTTTTGTCTATTATAGTTTATAAATATTCAAAATCATTCATATCGTCGCCGTGGAGGTCAATGGGTTTAATCCACAAAAGTAAAATCCTGAGAAACGGGCGCTTAAAGATTTCGCGTGACAAAATTACTTAGTTTTTGCAAATTTTAAGTATAAATTTATTGTTTTTTGATGACTAAATTTTGAATATGCTTGATTTTAGATTATATCTACTTATCTTATTAAATTAATTCATGTTTAAGTTGTTATTTCAAAAGATATGTGTATTAGACCTCTTGACCACTGAACAGTAACATAATAGTTAGAACCTTGTGTGGCAGTCAAAAGCGTCAAGCCGCAGAATTATTGGGTGAGAAACTGACCATTAGTGGAAAAGCTTCTAAATTTTGTTATAATCTACAATATCAGTTAATCTTGTTATCATTAAAAGTTAATAAGTAATATTATAACAATGGTCGCATTTAGGTTCTCAGAATTTATTAATTCAAATAATAAAAAGAACAACGACAATCAATTTACAAAATCAGGAACTAGCCTAATATGGCTATATTGTCAAAGTCAAAATAATTTATTTTCATTGGGCTTTGTAAATGGACGCTTTGAAAAGTCTTTACAAAATATCCAAATGAGTATCATAAGAACAGAAATGAAATTAAAAAAAAAACAATTTAAGATGAAAACATAAAAAACTACTTTAATCACTATCGTTAGTTGGATATTACACACCAATCAATTTTAGCATTAGTAACATAATATGAGGGTCGTTAAATAAGTTCTTAGAAAAAGATAACAAAACAATTATCTTCGATATTTCTTTTTTTATTTTTCAGTGTACTAAAAACTAACCATGTTCTCAATGCAACAAACTCTTGGATTTTCTAGGGACTTATTAAACGATCCTTATATGCTTTTTAAATATTTTTTAACACCTATGTAACATTTTTCATCTGATAGATACACTACTATTACTTCTAATTAATCTTCTTCATCACTCTCTGTATCGGGCTTTTCTTGTCCATCTTCATCTTCGGGTTCCAAGCTTTCATAAAACTTGTGATATGTAGACGGAACACTTCCATTTTCACATAGTTTTAAAAGGTCTTTTAATTTATTTTTGTTTATTTTAGGCTTCGACAGATATAATCTTGATACTTCAAAATAGGGTACTCTTCTGCGCTGTCTTTTTTCAATGTTCAGTGAGTCAAATTCGTTGTCATTTAATCTGTATTTAAAATAAATAGTTTTGGGGCAACTTTTACGATACTGGATCCATTTAACTTTTATCCACCTCATTTTTCCCTGTTCTGCTTGAGACTTGTTTGTAATTATCTGGCTGCTATATTTTTTATAATCTAAAAAGTCAGAATAATCCATTTCAATGACCTTGTGGTAAGGTTTACTTGTTTTTGCAGTACGAGCGACCATATACCATCCCTCTGGTGTGTACACGTCAACTTGCTTTCCACGGGACTCTATTGTGGAGTGCACAGAATCGCACTCCATCTCTGAGTGTCCTGACTCCATAAACTTCTGGTTTATTGTTTGTATAGGTAGCTGCTCCACGGCCCGTAAGAACATAGCAGATACAATAGTATTTCTATTTTGTCCTGATGCTGTGTCCGAATAAAATGTCACTTCTTCTTTGGTACCTAGTGAAACCAGAAGTTTCCACAGACACGTGGCGATCTCTGATGCACCTTTCTTCCCATCACCCTCATGCCACATGTAATTTGTTGCTTGTCCAGCAGCAAGATCATATATAGTGAAGTTATATGTTTTCAACTTTTTTTTAAAGTATAATTGACCTACTTGTAAACTAGGGGTCAATAATATTTTTTCTAAATCCATAGTAAAGCAAGAGAAATTTGTATCACATTTGGCGTGGTCCTTGTCAACTTTTTTGTGTTCCCTAGCTTCTTCTTTACGAGCCAAGTGTACTTTATAAGCCTCTTCATCTTTTACCTTATCCTCGTCTGACTTGTTTTTGTACTGTGTACAAAAGTCACACTGATCCTTTTTGGGAGTGTGAAACCCGTAGTTGAACTCTGACACGAAGACCGATTTGTAGAAACTAAATTTTTCTGGCTCAACATTAACTTCTTTACAATATTCCAAATAGTCCATATAAATACGAGTTTCACTCAATCCAGATGGCAAATATTTTCTCTTACTGCTGCTGCGGCAGTAATGTGAATCAACTACGGGCAATTCTTGAATATGTTTCCTAATTATATTTTTCACATCCTCTGATTTTTTGTTGGGCGGCTCTTTGTGACCCCGGTGATCTATTTCCGTAATACCAGAAGGAGTCAATTTTTTCAATGCAGTTTCAACTTTTTTGCTTGAGATGTCGTATGTAGCCAAAAAAAACTGTTTGCACACTTGGACCCGATGCTCATTGCACATCAACGTATATTGTAAGGTATGGGCTCGTTTGTTATTGTCTCCAGAGTACCTTCTTTTCACAGGAATACGCTTTACGCTGTTTCCAATAAAAGCCCACCTTGATCTCTCAGATTCCAGACTTAGATATTCACTTAACATTTGCTCACGCTGTGTTTTTTCTATTTTGGTATTGCACTTATAATGGCATTTACAGGTAACATCTCTAACCATCCTAGCTCGAATGTTATTCCCTGTTCTATTTTGATACTCTTTGCCTGCCATTCTCAATGTCTTTTGTGAATTTCTCTTCCAGTTGTTTGGGTTTCGCTTTCGTTTTCGAGATAACACTTCTTCAGTTGGGTTTGTAGAAGTGGCGGAACATGGTACTACACTATTTTCATCATTATCAGAAGAACTGGAAGTTTCTGCTATAAGGATTCGACGGTATTGAGGTTTCCAATTTTGAGCAATGTCGTCGTTAAAGGATATTACAGATGTAGATGATCCAGAGATATTATGGTCCTGTTGAACTTCAGGCAGATGGGGTGCTACTTGGTGTAGCTCTTGAAACTCCGGTGCCAAGTTTAAGTCCTCATTGTGTATAATATCAATATTATCTAGTGTCACATTTTTAAGCTCTGCATACTCAATTTGATCAGCTCTTTCGTCCACATCCACATACTGTGCTTGTATTATATCCTGACTGCGTTCTCCAATTGGTACACTGAGTGAGTGATTATGGAGCTCTACATATTCGTCTCGTCCAGATATTTCAAAAGATTCGACAGATTGTGCTTGTACACCAAGTTGATCAGAATCTGTAAGTAAAAAAAAATTTTAATTTTTAAATTTTAACTAAAAATTTAATATTAAAAAAATTAAATTTCAATCACTTGGTGTACAAATACAGGTAAATGTGCAAAATAAACCAGCATCATTACCTACAGTTCATCCTTTCATTTACGTCCGTTAGGGTCCTAAAAGTGTAGGAAAGGTATGCTAAAAACACTATACAGTGATGAGCGGGCTAACAGCCGGCAAAAAATCGCTAAAGATCGAAAACATATTAAGTTGTTTACATTATGTTTATTGTTTCCCACCTTTAGACGTGTCAGAGGATTATGTCAGCTAAAATTGTCACTGTCACATTGGCAGTTGTCAAACTCGTCCGATACGTCTGAAGGTGAGAAACAATAAGTAAAATTTAAATCTATAGGTTTCTATTGCTAAATTTCCCAACTCTAGTTTCGTTTCTTTTTATCTCACAACTTAACATGTTTTCCATTTGTGTTATTTTGCCGGTTATTAGCGTCCTTATCATTGTATATTTAATTTACATGACTTTCACTGCAACTTTGTTACCATTATCCATGATTAATTCCGTATTAAGTACATAATATGTATATTATACATAACTAAGTGACGATGAAGGAAAACATCGTGAGGAATTGATGTGTGTTATATGAAAAGTTCGATCTTTCACAATCTACTAGCGCCTGATCAATTTCGCATGTAATTAATTTTAATTCTAATTTTTTTAAAATCATTTTTTACCACCCAGGTGCAAATTTACTAAATACACAAATATTAGTCGGGTACTAGGTATCAATACAAACAAATATAAAATAAAAATTAATATTTCACTTACCTTTGAGATTATCTTGATTTTCTTTATTTTGGTCAAAACTATTTAAAGCCAAATTAACCATATTTTTCCCACGCGAATACATTTTCAAGAAATTGAAAACTGAAACACTTACAAACTGAAAAAATGAAATCAAACACCAAGTCACAAGTCACCGATAGCTAAAGCACACGACTGATAAAAAATACATGTTCCTATTAAATTCTTGTTAAATTTGCAGAAGTTATTAATTACCTATTTGCTTAGTAAGGGTAAGATATCAGTGAAAAACCGTTTAAATCTAACCGATGCGTGTGCCGGTTACATTATATTGAGTGGTCAACAGAGATATGCCACTCAGATCTGTTGACTTCGAATTCTTTTAAGATAGAGATAAATAAATTATGGAAGTCAATGAATACAAGCGGCTTATTGTCGTTGACTGTTTTAAAGTTTGTGTGCTAGACCTATTGACGAATTTTAAAATAGTATAGAAGAAGAAATTTTTTGCTCAAATCCTTTGACCACGGCATTTTTTGAGGGTTTTAAATACATCCTATACACTTAACTCAATTTCGATAAAATTGTGGCTTGGCCCCCTTGACCACCACGGCGACGATATGTTCTACTAAATTTCCGTCTAGGTTTATATGGATTTCTCTCGGTGTCTTGGAAATAAGTAAAGTTTTAGTCTTTGCTAATTTTATTTTCATTCCTTTGTCTGCAAGTTCTCTCGTCTATAAATTTAGGTTGCTTTGTAAAGATTTCTCTGAACTTGGTATCAATGCAATGTCATCTGCAGATACACATTTACTCAGAGTTATACTTTTTAATCAGTGGTAACCTAAATCTAATTTTCGGGACTCTACTGCATTTTTTTTATTGGTTCATTCATATATATAATATAATGAATAGCAGTGAGCTTAAAACTCCACCTTGCCTTACTCCTTGTGTATTAGCAAATTTGTTTGATTCACAGTTTAATGCTCGCACAATGTTCCAGTACATAAATTTTACTTGCATCAATTAGTTCTCCTCCAACATCGAACAGTTCAAGCCCTTTCCAAATGTGATGTCCGGGTACCTTGTCAAAGGCTTTTTCCATTGTCTTATAGTAAAGATATGATCTTGGACACTGTGCCCGGTCAGAAACCTTTTTGTGCATCGTCTAGTTGATGTTCCACTTTCTTTCTCAGTCTCATCTCGAGTGTTCATTCATAAATCTTAGCCAGTACACTTAGCATGAAAATACCTCGATAATTTGAACATTACTTTTTTACCTCCCTTCTTTACCAGAAGAGCCATTACTGCTGTTGCCCAATCTTCTGGGATGCGTTTCTGTTTCCAAATTGTTATCAGTAATTTGTGTAAGTAGTGTAATGCAGATTCCCCCATATATTTCAACAATCGTGTTTTGATATTATCTATTCCTGCCACTTTACCATTTTTCATTTTTGCAATGGCTTCCGTTAATTCTTCCATTGTTATTTCATTACTCAACTCTTTGGAATATTTACTCCATCTATTAACTATATCTTGTGGTTGGGTAAGTGTTTCTCCATTTTATTTTTTTTTTTATTTGCACGACAGTACTACCTGATTTACCTCTCATTTTTTCAGACCTTAATAGAACAATTTTTGGTTTGTCCTACTACTGTCTTGCTCCATCTTTTCTCCAAATCTCTCCCACTGTTCCAATTTAGCTTTTTTAACTTTTTCTTCCACAAGCTTCCTTGCTTATTAACTGTTATTTTCTAGATAAGCTCTCCATGGTACTTTCTTTTCTTTCACAGCTATTTTTATCTCTTCGCTCCACCAACTAGTCCTTTTTTTTTGACTACTTTTATTCAATAAAAATATAAAAACACTCTTGTGATAGTGAAGAGACAGTTTATGTTTCCTTTCGATCCAGAGGCGATACACAATCTCCAGACAGTTGTTTCTGCCTTACGGCGTCCCCAGTGGAGCTGCCTGTACACCTCTGAATCAAAACGAAATCAAATTGTCTATTTAAGTGGAATTTCAAAAATAGTTATCTACTATTAGGATGCTTCAGCGATATCTCTTAAAGAAAAGAGAAAAGTCCCAGATACAAAATTCACTATTAAAATAGTAAATAATTATTTAAATCTGAAACTTTTCTTATTGGAACCCCTTTCTGGTACATCCTTAATCTCTTTTTGACTTTTACAATTTCGGACTTTGAATTATCTTTCTGATCTTTTTTCTAGATTAATGAAAGCAGAATGTAACTGTATACTGCAGAGTCCTTTTCCCTTTCTTTATTCATCATCTCTTGTCTTATAAATTGTAAAAGTCAGAGATTAAGGATGTTACCAGAAAGAAGTTCCAATAAGAAAAGTGTCAGATATAAATAATTATTTACTATTTTTATTTTAATAGTGAATTTTATATCTGGGACTTTTCTTTATTCTTGTGATACTTTCCACATTTTTATGATTTTTTTATGGTACACAATGTAGAATTTTTATTTATGTCTTTGTTTTAGGAACAACCACCAGATATTTAAAAGGTATAAAAAGAAGAAACTGCTGGAATTTCAAAACAAATGTGTTTGACTAGTAAAGATTTGGATAAATAACAGGAGTTACTTTGGGCTATAGCTAAGTGCAGATTTATTTCCTTGTGGCTTCCTATGTTAATTCTTATTAATTATACACTTAAATATGTTTTTAGTCTCAGGAAGATTTTATATTTGATTATTTTTGAATAAACATTATTATTATTATTACCTTAATTTCCATTAAATAAATTAACTGTAATCAATAAAGTAATCGTTTAATTGTTAATAAATTATCAAGTATGATTCCCAAATATTTTATTTGTTTGACACCTTCTATGGGCTGATTGTGAGATTATAGTTAAGGTACCAAGGGTATTATAAGGATAATAACACTTGAGGTCAATGGTGTATATACCGAGGGCCTTTGGCCTGAGGGATATAAGTTGACTGAAAGCGATATTATCGTTAATACCCGTGGTGCCTTCAACATTTAATGTCCGACTAAATTATTCTTTATAGGCAAAAAATTGAAGGAATTTTGAATTAATTAGTTTTCAAATAAGTACATTTACCAGCAATAGTCGTAACGTAATTGTGGTAACCATAGTTTTACTTGGGTTGTTATTTGTCAACTTGACAGTATTTAACTAGTTATTTAAATTTAATACCCTAGGGCGTAATTTTTCAAAATAATGCCCTAGAGCCTAGGGCACTTAACTGACTTCGAAATCATGTCATTATTTATCAAACTGACTTCAAAATCATGTCATTATTTGTCAAATAATATACCAGTCGGACATTAATATTATTACAGTAGAACCTCGATTATCTGTCAGGGCACCGGACCAAGGGTATGACGGATAATCGAAAAGACGGTTAACAGAACATTAAAAAAAAATAAAAATTCATAGTACAACTCTCAAATTTCATTTGTATGGTTTGTTTGACAATATAAGAGGGATTTGTGTTCATACAATCGAATCAATTTAAAATATTCTGAAATTTGTGTTTGTTTTACTGCTGCTTCATATTTTGCGACGGCTGAATTTCTTAATCGGCATAAGGCATAAGATCATGCAATCTGCTTTATTGGCTTCTTCTTGTTGAGAATACCACTCGATGAATTATTGCATATGCGATGCAGCTTCTCTAGATTATTTACGCAAATCTTTGTCAGTTACAATAGGTTCATCAATATAGCTACAGTCAAGCTTCCTTGTGTCCAAGCATCAATATAGCTACTGTGTCAGCTTCCGAATAGGTTTGGTCCGCCTTTGTTGCCATTTCAATGAGTTCTTTATCTGTCAGCAATGGATAGCCGTTTGTCATCACAAATCAAATTACCTTTTTTTTTTATTTTTTTGCATTTAAATGATTGCTAATGTATAACTCAATACAACTTCTGTATGTACCCTGACGGTTAACAGAGGTGATGGTTAATGGAGAGACGGATAATCGAGGTTCCACTGTACATGATTTCGAAGTCAGTTATATTATAATGCCCTAGGGCGTTATTTTTCAATATTTATTTTGAAAAATAATGCCCTAGCTAGGGTATTAAATTCAAATAACTAGTTAAATACTGTCGAGTTGACACAATTACGTTACAACTGTTGCTGGTAAATGTACTTATTTAAAAACTAATTAATTCAAAATTCCTTAAATTTTTTTGCCTATAAAGAATAATTTAGTCAGACATTAAATGTTGAAGGCACCACAGGTATTAAAGATAATATCGCTTTCAGTGAATGTTTATCCCTTTAGACCCTTTTAACCCTTAAGATTGCTATCTAAAAAAAATACCAAGAAACTTTACAGAATCAACGATACTGATCTGGCTGTTATTAACACATTCACAGACACACTTTAGATGTAGACACATCTTATGGAGTAAGTGGCTTCATATGCAGTTGTGTCTGTGAATGTGTTAAGAGGTAAAGATTGACGAGCTCCTGTATAGGATAATGCTACTGTTTTATGTTAAAAAAAGGTAAATTAGAATCGGACCAGGTTTTTATCGTGAGTAGATCAGAAGGTATAGTAGCAATATTTGAGTTGCTCCAAGTAATACTGGTATCATCAGCAAAAAGAAAATTTTTTCCATTAATTTTTAAACTAGGGATGTCATTAATAAACGTAAGGAAAAGTAGAGGACCTGATACTGAACCATGTGGTTTGTAGAGGACCCCACATACAATATTTTGGAGACTAGAGTCTGTATTATTTGCTCTAACCAGTTGTTTCCAACTATCCAAGTAAGATTGAAACCAATTCAAAGAAATTCTTCGAATTCCATAGAAATTTAGTTATTTTTATCAAAATTTCATGATTTACACAATCAAAAGCTTTGGCATAGTCACAAAAAACAGTGGCAGTGTGAAGATTATTGCTCAGTGCTTGATAAACCTCATGTAGTACAGAAAACATGGCATCAGCAGTACATTTATTATTTAAAAAGCCGAACTTTTGTAATAAAATGTTGTTTTTAACAAGAAAGGACATAAATCATGCTTTTATGAGTCTCTCAATAATTTTGGAGTACCGGTAGTAATGCAATAGGTATATACTTGCAGGAATTAGATTTTCACCACCCTTATGAAGAGGAATAATGATAGCTGTCTTTAGGTACTCTGGAAATTTACCTTTCTCAAAAGAATCATTAATTGGCGAGATGAGGACACAAGGATCTACAGATCGAGCGAGTCTCGTAAATTGCACGGCTTCGAGCCACGCTTCACACAACCATATTTGCGTACTTGTGTTTTGGGTTGTGTGGTCGTGCTCTGGTCGATTGGAGTTATAATTTACCAAATTTAAATATAATCGTTTCTACTGATTCATAATATGTATACTATAATATATTGAAGTTTTTAAATATTGCTAATATTATTAAAGTTTTTAACATTGTATTTTAATATACTTTGTTTTATTAATAATAATATTACCTAAGTATTGCACCTTGTTCAAAAAAAGTTCAAGATAAATAACACGGTTTTTTCATATGAAAATGCAAAGAAAAAATATACAATTTGCAGAGTATGTAAATGCTTGTTTTTTGATAAAACAATACAAATTGTATGTAGGTAGGTAGAGTAGCAAAGCATTGAGTAGTTATAGCAAAAGTAGCTACGCCATCTGAGACACAATAAGGATGAAATTAGTTTTATATTTTCTTTTCTCATGGAGCATGCATGATGGAGAGTTTTTTAAAATACGTAACAAAGCATGTTGTTTTGTTATCTATGTTGCAAATATGTTGTTTTTTTTTCAAATTACAAAATATGTTGTTTTCAATACAAGTACCTAATTGTTGTTATTATTTACTGAGCATTTAGAATTTTGACTAACGCTCGATTTCATAATAAAGTTAAAGTGTGTGTTACCTTAAAAAAAGCAATTGTTACAGTTAAAGAAAACTTTAAATTTAAAGTCCACTTTAACTTTATTAATATAAAATCGAGCGTAAGAAATTTTATAAACTTTGGAAAATAGCATTTCAAAAAAAGTACTGTAAGTATGCTGTATTTTTAATTTTTTCTCAAAAAATAAAACAAAACTCATTTTAAAACATATATTAAATTATAAACACAACACTAAATAAATAATTTTTCTCAACGGTTAAAAACCACACTTAAAAGTTTTAGAAATTCACACCCCAGAATCAAGTTACTCAAATTTTCAAACACCTCACCTGACACAGTGTCTCAAGTACAATTGCACGAAGCTGTTGATGTTATATTTTTACTCACATTAACAAAGTATTCATTTAGATTTCCAGGGTCTGAAAGGAAAAATGTTTAAGCTGGGTGAATTTTATTTCGAAGATCGTTTATTATGGACTAAGTTTCTTTTGCAACACTTTTAGAGCTTCTCAGACAATTTTGATAGTACGATTTTTTAGCTGATTTTATAAGTTTTAAATAGGTTTTCCTATACTTGCTGATATATTCAGTGACAGAGCCATTGGAAAGTAAATTTCTTGATGTAGAGTAGTGAACGCATATTCATGGCTGATATGCGGATACCGGATACCTTTAGTAGTCCAGGGCCCAGGATTTGCGATGTTTTGGCTTAATTGTAATTAAAGGAAATGCTTTGTTGAACTTAAGGACATAAAAGCATATTAAAAAAATCACTGAAAAGTGATAATTTTAAAATTACAGGAAAGTGCCACTCGGAGGTTAAGCAAAATTAAATTAAAACTTGTAGCTACTTTAGTTTTTTCAATTTATAAATCTAGTTTAAATTAAACTAAAAAGAAATAGATCTTTTTTGTAAACACACACATTTAACGGCTAAACAGCTGGCTCCGGCAGGGTTGCCAGATGAAATTTCAGAATATCCCTAGACGGGAGCTTCAATTTCCCCTAGAAATCCCTAAATCGTATCAATTTGACCTAAAAAAAGAAGAAGTTGACAGATGACAGCTGTCAATTTAATTTATAACCTATTAAACACTATGTTTAATCCACTTTAATCATTGATTAGGTAATGTTTTAATGTTTACTTAGGAATATTTATGTCAGGGAACAATAAATAATGACAATGATAATAATATTTGAACAAAAAGATATTTAATAACAACAAAAAATGGCGCCAGCACAGTTTAATAAATCCCTAGATTTCAAAAAAAATCCCTCCAGAGCTCCAAAAGCTTCAAAAAATCCCTAGATTCGGGGAAAATCCCTAGACATGGTAACCCTGGGCTCCGGTTGGATGATACTGCGCAGGACTAGTGTAATATCCACCACCGTCTCGGAGGTAGGTGTAGAAAAGTGTTACACTTTTTTTCCTACAGCATTTCAAAGAAACGAGTTGTACGCGTTCTACGACAGAAGTTGAGTGTATCGTGAAAAAAAGTGTAAACACTGTTTATTTTTTTACCAAGAGGAGTAAACTAAGAAGACAGATTCACATCCAAGAAAAGTCACCAAATTCATCTTCTTTTTTCGTTGATTATGTCGGCTTTACGGTAATTCAGTAATCACAATCGGAGAACCTCGCACGTCGATTGTCACAAGTATGCAAGCCAAGAAAGAGAGTAAATAAGAAGAACACGTCGATTCTAACCTCAACTTGTTGTTGGTTTGTTTGAATAATTTTTTCCAATTTATGTACTTCCAATATGTAGGTATATATTTCTTTTGTTTTTCAAATTACAATAAAAAATGTTGGATTGGTATGAAGAAGTTGAAGAATTTTTAGAGTTTATTTCTTATATTGTAGAAGAAAATCGCCCGGAAAGTATACGAAAGCCATGTGATAAAATTATATCAAATCCAATGGAATTTTACAATATTGAATTTCATCAGCTGCAATAACTTAAACAACAAAGATTTTATGCTACTTTATAGGAATATAACCAGTTTTTATGAAGTTGCCCATTTCAAATTACAGGTACAGACTTACGTTTGTTATTCAGGCCCTTATTACATAAATGAATTGTAGCTCTTTCATGTTCTAGAAGCGAGATTATGAATGTTGTTGGTTGTTGGTGAACAACAAGGTCAAGTTATGTTGGCTTAATATTTGATCTAAGTGCATTAAGAGGTATCATGAGAAAGAGTGAAATTCCAGGATTATTAATTGGCAATAGTAGATACGCATGCAAATACTATCTATTTACTTCAGTATTACAGCCAGGTATTTATTGATAATTGGCCTAAATAAATAGTAGGTTATTTGATAGATAAATATACTAAAATCACAATAAAGATGCTTCTTCTTTTTGTAGTGCCTATCTGTTTCGGATGTTGACAACCATCATGACAATCTATACTTTGCACACTGCTGCTCTAAAAAGATTTGTGGTTGTTGTGTTGAAGCACGTACATAGATTTTTCAGCCAGGAAATCCTTTGCCTTCCTGGTCCCCGTTTTCCTTCTACTTATCCTTGAAAGATTAGTTGCAGCAGTCAATATATTTTACTTTTCCTCATGATGTGACCGAGGTATTCGATTTTGGCTGTTTTTATTGTGATTAATAGCTCTTTTTCTTTTTGCATTCTCAGCAAAACACTCTGATTAGTAATGTGGTTATTATAAGATATCTTCAGGATTCGATGATAAAGCCACATTTCAAAAGCCTCAATATACTTGCAGGTGCCATCTGTGAGAGTCCACAACTCAAGTCCATACAACAGTACACTAAAGATATAACATCATAGTAACCTGATTTTTATGGGTATCGACAAATCATGACATTTGAATAACTTAGCCATTGCTTGAAATGTAGATCTTGCTTTCTCTATCCTACATTTGATTTCTATGGAATGATCCCAATCTTCATTGACGTTCGTACCAAGGTAGGTGTATGTATTTACTCTTTCTATTTGTTGACTGTTCACACTGATTCGTCTAAATTGCTGTTCCTTCTTAGAGATCATCATACATTCTGTTTTCTTAGTGTTTAGTGAAAGTCTGCATCACTGATTGACTTCTGCGATTCTGTTCAATAAATATGCACCAGAAATAAACAAACCAAGACACTTAAATGTTACGAGGAGTACTCCCTAATCATGATTTACACAAAAAATATATAAACCTTGTAAATCAGGATTTGGGATTTACAATGTACTTATATAAATTGTAAATTATTATTTAGGAGTGCACCTCGTAACATTCAATGTTTCTTGGTTTATTTATTTCTAATGCATCTTTATTGTGATTGTAGTAAGTATAATATATAGGTATATATGTATATCTTTTTAGGTAATGATCAAGAAAATAGATACAATAGTGCACATGTAAGAACAAGAAATGTTGCCGAAAAGCTATTTGGAACCTGGAAAAAACAGTTTCCATGTCTTCAAAAGTTCTACAAACCGAATTAAATACATACCTTGCAATATGTGCTACAACAGTACCTTATAAGTTATAATCTGGGTGCAAGAGAAAATCATGATGGTGATGATGATTTTGTAGAAAATCTTGATTTGTCGGTAAATGGAAATGTTAATGATGTGGAACAATGTTTAAATTTTAGGAGGCATTTTTATCGACAATATTTTGCATGAGAATGAGAATACATTATTGAATACTTGTAATATATTAAATGTTTTTTTTTTAATATTTAATGGGTCGTCTTTCTTTGGGATTTTTTGCCTATTATTTCTCAAATATCATGATCATTGGCTTGACAACTCTTTTTGTTTGAGTTTTGGTCCCTTCAGGAATACTTACTTCTCCATTCTAATCTATTTGAAGATTTTGATTTTTTGTTCTTCCAATTTTTTATTTTTAAAATTTCAATGTCTTATCCTATTTGTTCCTTGCCTATATGTAATCTTTGGTCTTCCTCCTGTTAATGTCCAGCTGATATTTCTTTGTTTATTTTGGAAAATATTTCATGTTCTTCCATCTTTCCTCTTATTATGTGCTCCTATTTTGATGAATGTTAGTATATAGATTCTGGTATGTCCTGTATAGTTCAAAATTATATCTTCTTCTCAATTTCCCTTTTTTTTTCTTCTTTGTATATGTGTCAAGATTCTTCTGCCTAAGTAACCAATTGGTCGTCTTCACTTTAAGTAAGTAACCAGATTTCAGATTCATATGTAAATACTGGATGTATTAAGGTTTTGTGCAATTGACATTTAGTTTTTCTTGTAATATCTTATCTTGGTTGTTTGATCGAGCCCTGGTAACTTTAATTGGCTATGAACTGTTTGTATTGCTATGTTAGATGCTATTTAGCCTGATTTCAGTGCTTTGTTATTGTTTATTTTATCTACTTGTCTACTGCTAGTCTATTATTGTACTTTCACTATATATGTTTTGAATTTATATAGTAATCTGTCTTTCTCTTCTATCTATATTCCACTAGAATTTGTTTATTTATTCTGAGAATACATTATTGAATCCTTGTATAATGTGAGATATATGTAGTTTCTTTTTTAGTTTACTTCTCAACATGTATTTTTTATATTTGATGTTAAAATAAATGAGTACGAGTTTTTCTCCTTTTAAATAAGTGTTTATTTGACAAAGCAATATAAAATTAATTACACATGTAAACAACATTACATAATATACTATTTATGCAGATGACATAGTCCTCTTAACAAATAAAAAAAGTGAAGCTGTTTAGGAATTTGAAAGGTGAAGTAATAAAATTACTTTTACATCAATTTCGAAAAGTAATATTACCGCTCGTCAATTTAGATAATTGCAAGTGTTAAGTAATGGTAGCTATAAAATTTGGTCTGATACATATTAAGTATTTTAGGATATATATAAAAACAACATAAGTAATAAAATAATGATAGTACTCATCTCAGAATAAAATTTAATCAACGCTGAGGTACCTGCATAAAAGTACACAAGAATACAACTATTACATTACAATACAACTGTTTCAAAATGTTGGGCTGATAACAATATTACCAATTCGTGACAGGATTTTATGGAAGGATATTCGTTTGGTTTGAACCCACCTATTGGAAAAGGTAGACTAATAATTATTCATATTGGATCTGAAAGAGGATTTATAAATGGTGGTTTATTAAAATTTACTACAAGATCCACTGAAGATTATCATGAGGAAATAGAGCTATTTCAAGAATATTTCTTTCAGATGGTTAGTAACATACCACAAAATTCTGTCATAGTAATGGATAATGCTAGTAACCATTCTCGTTTAATTGAAAAACTACCGACTTTGGATTTATGTAGGCATTAGATACTTAATTAGTTGAAATGAAAAGAGGTGACATTTGATAATACGATGGTTAAAAAAGAACTCATGAATAGCGTTCAACAACACAAACAAAAGTATAAAAATATGTAATCGATGAAAAAGCTAAAGATGGCGGAATAACTGTACTTCGTTTATCCTCATATAATTGTCAACTTAACTACCCTAAAGAGTTAATATGGGCACAAGTAAAGGGTGACGTAGCTAGAAACAACAATGCATACAACTTAGTTGATGTGAGAAGAATTTTACAGGAAAATATCGAAAGCCACTGCAGAAAATTGGAAACTATGTACATTATAGAGCATGCAAAAAAGGAGGAAGAAAAGTTATGGAACTTAGATTTCGTAGTTGACGAATGCTTATTAGAAACCAATTGTCATTGCACCAAACAACAAAACTTCAAAGGATGATCATAAACAAAGGAGAACAGAATATAGCAAATTCAAATATTTGGGAGTGACAATAATTGATGGAAGATGAAAAATAAATAGAAAAGATACTACTAAAAGGAAGCAGAACAATGGGATAATGAAAGTTACTTGACCAGTGGCATTGTATGCTTGTTACACTTGGACAATGAATAAGAAAGATGAAATGAAAATATGACATCTAGAAAACGAAAGTACTGCAGGGAATTTTTAGTGGAGTTAGGAGTGGAAAAAGAATAACAAATAATATGGAAAGTCAGACCAGAAATATCATGAAAGATGTGGTTCAAAGTAATAAGCAGATTTGGATGGTAGGTATAAAAGTGCAGATTTGGATGGTAGGTATAGAAGTGCAGAATTGGATGGAGAGAGTTAATGGCCAGCAGAGATAGAGAGTATTTTTTTGTGGCATCTGATGCAATTTACTATTTTAGGTGGGAATAAAGCCACAATTTTAGTTTGCAATTAAATTTATTTTTGATTTCGATACGTTTCGATTTCCACTTCGCAGGTCGTTATCAAAATGCAAAACATTTTGTTTTTGGTGCTTGGTAAAAAAAACTTCTAATTTAATTTTATCTGACTCATTTATATTAACAATTGAGGCCATGAGAGCCAGAGTGGCCTAACTGATATTTACATTCAAAGAAAATGATAAGAAACTAACAATGTTCGACTGTTTTAGTAATTGTATGTTGACCAATAATGATTCTTGGTCAACATACAATTACTAAAACAATCGAACATTGTTAGCTTCTGATCATTTTCTTTGATTATGTAAAGTAATGTAAATATCAGTTAGGCCACTCTGGCTCTCATGGCCTCAGTTCAGACATTATATTATCCATTTTAAAGTAAATAACTTTAAATAAACGATGTTGCCAATACTTATCTATGAGTTGCGTTCCTGGGACGACTTTATTGAAAGATAGTTCATTCGAAAACATAAAATCAACTTAAGAATATCCATCAAAAAAATCATACCATGTGATTTGTTTTTAAAAATTTAAATCTCAAATAAATTTAACTTTAAACTTAAATTGTGGTTAAAATTCAAATAAATCAAAATTACATTGAAGCGAAGTTCCTGAGAAGATGAATAAATTGTATTGAACATACAATTATTCATCTTCTGAGGAACTGGTGTCACTGTCATCATTGCCAATTGAAATTATTAGTGGTTCTATGACACTATCCATGATACCATCTAGTTTACACATTTTTTCCTCTACTTTCAGGATGTGCTTAACACAATTTTGCCAATGTGTTGGAGTTACATTGTCCAGAGCTTGTAACAGTAGATTTTTTACTTCTTTCAGTTTATATGTTGTGTTTTTTAATGCCACTTCATTTTTCACTTGAGCCCAAATTTTCTCAATGGGATTCAACTCACAATGATATGGAGGCAACCGCAGTACAATTTGACCATTTTCTTTAGCCATCTCATCAGTTACATACATATTATACTCATTTTTATTTAATCGTATCAGATGTAATAATTCTGACCTAACCATCTCCAAATTGAAAGGAATATTTTTTATTTTTAACCATTCCTGCATGTCTTTCTTTTTTGATGATGTTGTCGGAATTTTTTCTAATTTTCTGCTGTGGTATGCTGCATTATCCATTACAATAACAGCGTTTTTTGGTAATTTTTGCAGGATATTACTAAACCAATTTTCGAAAACAGATGCATTCATTTCTTCATGGTAATCTTCTGTCTTTCTTCCCTCAAAAAGTAAAAGTCCTTCATTAACAAAACCTAACTCTGATCCAATATGTAAAACTATGAGGCGTTTTCCTTTTCCTGATGGATTTTTCAAACCAGTAGACAACCCCTCAATAAAAGCCTGTCTACGGTTTTTTATATCGGTGTCTACCCACACTTTCTCTTTGGTGTGACCTTCATTTACCCATGTTTCGTCAAGGTAATAAATTGGTTTACCTTGACTTCTGTATTCTTTTATAGAAGTTAGGTAACGACGTCTCCATCTTATGATATCATCACGTTCGATAAGATGACTTCTTCGACTTCTCTTCCAAGTACCTACAAAATAATAAAATGTATATTTTGACCTTACCTTTATCTTTCTCCATACAAATTTTCATGTTTAAAACACTCATAAAATGGGTATATTATTATAATAAAAACAATTGATATTCCGCGATTATTTGGTATAAAAATACAAAAAAATCTATGAAATTCACCAATTCTTCAACCTAGATTCACCCTTCTTAAGTTCAAAATCGGTATATATAAAAAAATGCATTTTCTCGACTTACAATCAAGCAATTTTCTTCATTTTTTTTTTAATCCGAGGTAACTCGAGTAGAGCCACCTAAATAGTGCATAATTAAATCCAAAATATGCTTTAGTTTTGTTATAATAAATTAATTTATTTATAACAAAATAAAACCACATTTTTTCCTATGTTGTAGAATGTTTTTTAGAAAAACTTACCACATGTGTACCTTTTTAACGTTATAAATACAAATATTCTTATTTGAATGTTGTCTAATTCTTTAGACAATCTTTGTTTAAACAAATTAAAAATTTTTGTTGATTTTTTTACCGGGCGGGGACTGATCGGTTTTAGCGTCTCTGATTTCGCTTCAGAAGAATATATTATGTCATCTGTGTTTATATTTCCTTGATGAAATAAAGACTATTTAATTAAATAAAGATTGTTTAAATAATTATACAGCTTTCAAATGAAACAATTTGCATTTAGAGCGTCTACAACATAGGAAAAAATATCCTCTAATTGATTGCCTAACCCAGACATAATATGAATATTTTTTGGGTTGCACTTATTATTTACTATTAATTGTGGCTAACCCATATTTACTTACTTAAAATTTATTTGCTTCAAGAATTTATATAATGTTGAACGACACATGTTTGGAAGATCTGGGCGGTTGTTAACTTCACTTAAAATTTTATTTAAAGTGGGCATTTCGTTCTTGAAAAAGAAGCTGTGTCGTACAGATGTTTTAACTTTTTCGTCATATCTTGAAAGTACAGCAGGTCTACCGCCAATATTTTTAGGACATCTTACAGTTCCAGTTTGCTTATATTCCTTAATGGTTCTATAAATCGTTGAATTCGCAACACCTAAAATTAGAACATTACTTAGTAAGTCTTTGATTTTAACAATCGGTATTCTGAAAAACTTACCTGTTGCCTGCTTTATTTTTGCTACCATGGCTGTTATTTTCATTCCAGGATCATCAATTTTTATTTGTTTGTACATATTTATAATGAATTGTTTTTCATTTGATGATAAATGTCTACCCAAATTCACTCCGCGTTTTTTAGGTGGAGAAGGGCAATTACCACTAGTACTCGGCATTGAATCCATATTTTTATCGTAATGACACTAATATGACGCTAAATAGTTCTAAAAAGAACTGTTTTTTATATAAATGCAGACGAAAAATCAAAAAATTATAGGAATAACACAAAAACTCGATATAATTTTTGAATTTTAAATAATAGTGTCAATTTCAGAAATGTCAATGTCATAATTTAGTGGAGTAAACCCGCCTGCCGTTGGACCAATTAGAAACAAGCATTACGGCGCGGTAAATTTGAATCACTCCTCTTGGTAAAAAAACAAACATAGAAAAACAAAGAAACAAGAAAGTGTAACACTTTTACACTTTTCTTACACTTTTCAAGAACTAGTGTTACACTTAAAACAAAGGAACAGACCTATTATATCTTCGTTTCGACGTCGTATCTTCACTAGATAGAAACGAAGTTAGCGAGATATGGATAAGATATTTGGAATTCCATGCTCAAAATCATATTATATCTTCGTTTCGACGTCCTATCTTCACTAGATAGAAACGAAGTTAGCGAACTATGCATTTTAGCGAGATGGAGTCCCAATGTCCCAATTCAATTCAGGTTTCAGTTGACATGTTCACATCACAAGTACAGTTGAGTCCGCGAGTCTTTACCCGTGCGTCATTAATACCTGGTCAGATAAAACACATACTTTTTATTTAGCATCATTCTCTTGCACGCATGGAATTAACGACAAACCGGCTGCCGCCTGTTATTTAAGTAAAAACACATGTTATTTTTATTAACGATTTAGACTCAGTGTATTGAAAAGAGATAGGTACAAAGAAAGGCGATTGGGGATGTCTTCACATATTTTAAGTACAATTTCTGACGTTTTGGTTTGTTTTACTTTTGTGGCTGTCAGTTTGTTGAATTTTTTGCTGTTGTTTTTTCGAGTTTTTGCATTTTGAAGTTTTTTATAGTATACAAACAGTTGTTTTCGTAACTAATTTTATATTGGAGTTTTGTGATAAGTTTATGTTATTTTAAGATAAATTTTGACGACGTACAAAGCTATTTTAACCTCATTGTTGACACAGTTGAATGTTTGTATTTAAGGTTCCGCCAAAGTGAATAAATATTATAAGAAATATATAATAAGAAAATATGTTATTGAATTTTTTTATAAATTGTTTATTTATTTATTAATCAAAGATAATAAAATAATTTATTACGCTACTTCAAATTTAGCTGTAATTATGCACTAATATTTTAAAGCAAAACTTAAATTTGACATTCTATTTATTTAATAACGTCAAATTTTATAATAACCCGTGATCGGAATAATATCCATTTGCCGTTGCGTTTAGTAAATTTTCGACTTATTTCGTATGCTTAAATGATGACGCACGGGTAAAGACTCGCGGACTCAACTGTAGTTTAGATTGACACATTTGACAGTTATTCCAACTGACAGTTGGAAATAAATCTAACCTTGAATACAAATGTTTATTACTTTTGCATGTTTTAATTACTCTCTTTTAGGAGTTTTAGGATATAATTTGTTTTTATGAAGGTAAAAAGTGAATCATCATAAATAATGATTCAACATAATG
Source organism: Diabrotica virgifera virgifera (assembly GCF_917563875.1). Classification (NCBI taxonomy): domain Eukaryota; kingdom Metazoa; phylum Arthropoda; class Insecta; order Coleoptera; family Chrysomelidae; genus Diabrotica; species Diabrotica virgifera. The sequence continues at coordinate 8,844,336 of NC_065451.1, read as the reverse complement.
CGATTATTATAAACTATTAGTGATATTTCTGTGTTATATAGACATCAAAGTATTCGAATTCACAATAAATAGTTCATAACAAATTCTTGACATGGCTGAGCTAGATTACCAAACGGCATTACTTCTGCAAAACAAGTTCGAACAAGAAAAGCGGGATTCGCAGATAGCAAAGGAGCTGCAAAGGCAGTTCGAGAAAGAAAATGTACCCAACAACAGAGAACAAAATCGCAGATCAAGTTTAAATGACTCTTTACTTGCCCGATCTTTGCAAGAACAATTTCAAACTGAAATGGAAGTGGAAAGGCCTCAACAAAACTTAGTTTATGATGCGCCAAATGGCAGGAACTCAGGTAAATAATTTTTTTTAATGGCATAGATCAGTGGTTCCCAACCTTTTATGTCTGGCGACCCACCTTCGGATGTTTTTTTATATATTCGCGACCCATCCCTCACCCATGATGATACGCTATTTTGTACTCTGTACGTCACTCAGCTACTGTAAGAGCCACTCCTCGACCCACCTGAAATCTGCCCGCGACCCACTAGTGGGTCGCGACCCACCGGTTGGGAAACGCTGGCATAGATATTAATCATTCACAATCAGATTACAATGTAGTGTGTGTGTTGAATCAGAACATTGTTTCTGTACAGACTATCTACACTATCTACTATATGATTACACCCGTAGTAACCTATGTTACAGGTTACTACACAGACAACAGACGCCACTTAATGAATTTAATAACTTCTTCACTAATGTTGCCTGTAACTTGCAGACCTAGATTCAATCCCTTGGATTTTGATGTCACAATGTTTGGGGAAGTATTTTTCTTCCAAGATGTTTCTCTCATTGAAATCAGAGACATTTTAACAAATATGCTGAACAAGAAAAGTAGGGACTACTTCAGATTCTCGGTTAACATAATAAAAGGTCTGCTCAAAAAAGCAGTGGTGGTACCAGTCTATAAGAAGGGTGACAATGATGACCCATCCAATTATAGGCCTTTGTTGCACTGCACATACTAACTCTGCCTTCGCTATTTATTCTAGGGAGTATTGTGAAGTAGAAACGGACCAAACTCTTATCGTGTAACATTTTACAACAAGCTGCCTACTGAAATTACTGAATTGCCAATTTTACAATGTAGAAAATCACTAAAGAATTTTCTCATTAGTCAAGCATTTTACAGCAGTGATGAATTTTTAAATTTTAACTTTAATGTTTGGAACTGGGTTGTGAATTGTTAAATTGTACTTAGTTTATTCTTAGGAACCCAGAAAGTGTTTGTCTTAATTAATGTATGTATTATTTCATATTATACCTTTTGCATTTATATTTGTATTTTATATCTATGAACCAAAGCTAGGCCCAGAGCACGCAAAATAGAATTCTATTTTGCTGACGTCACAAAATAGAATTTCATAATGGGAGAATCGACTGTTGCTAGGGAATGTGACGTCACTAAAATAGAATTCTATTTTGCGTGCTCCCACTGCTGTACACTGTTTTTTGACATATGTAAGTACTTTTGTATATTAATATGAATAAATGACTTTACTTGATCTGCAAGAAAATTGAGGCTTTATTGAAATGTGTCTTTATCATCGAATCCTGAAGATTTATACTGACCACGTTTTGTTGAGGAAGTAAAAAGAAAGAGAGCTGTTGACCCCAATAAAAACGGCCAAACTTGGTCACATCAATGAAAAGTAGAAGAAAAACGATGACCAGGAAAGCAAAGGATTTCCTGACTGAAAAATCTATGTAAGTACATGGTTCAACACAACAACCACAAATCTTTTCAGAGCAGCAGTGTGCAAAGTGTTGATTGCTATGATGGTCACTAACATCCAAAATGGATAGGCACTATAAGAAGAAGATATCTTTCCTGTTAGAGAATATTTAGTTTTAGTTTGACCTGGTATTATTTTTAGTCATCTGTATCAACCTTGTCTATTTTTTTTCTCCACTTTTTAATTCTTTCCCAAAGTTTATTTATTTATTTATTTACAGGTAAATCTCTGACTGATCCTTCTTGGGAGGTCATAGATCCTACTCCTGATATTCATATGTTGTTCATTGCTTTCAACGAAAGATTTTTTTGGAACCAATTGGGGTCTGTGACTGTCAGTTGGAGTAAAAGAATGACCACTTGTGCAGGAATTTGTTCCTATCAAGGTAAGTTTCATATTCATCACTTTTAGTGTCATAATATATCTTCTTCTTTGTTCAAACAAATTAAAAATGTAATATAGTTTAATTTTTGCTTTAAATTTTCATTTTTTATACCTACCATAGGTTTATTTTTCCATTTTTTTTTCTGTACCCAATGGTCCACGCACTACACAACATATATGAGCAGCAAGTTATAGCAGCCAATAAATGGCCAGTTGTATCCTTCAAGTGATATGGATGTGGAAGAGGCCATAATTATTGAAAAGGCATTGGATTGGACATCTCCTTTTAGAATGTCACTCAGTAAGCTTATTTCAAACCTGTTTTAAGGATGTTCGTAGGTTCCTATTCTCTGTTCCAAACATTAGAGAAGTTGTATATTGCAAGCGGGTTTGCCATTCTGTGAATTATCATAAATAAATCCTCCTTCAGTATTCCACAACAATTAACAGCGATAATCCCCTAAAAGTACCTGCCTAATACTACCTTTCACGACAGATAGCGTGAAGAGCGACAACGTTTTCAAGAAGATTCTCATTTAGTTTGTATTGGGGTATCCTTCATACACTGAATCGCATGTCTGACATACACTATAGATTGGTTTATTTAACTACCCAAGAATGTCAGTTCAATCAGTTAATAATCTTTTGGATAAATTACGAAACTCGTTCACGGGACACTGATTGGCCACTTTTTGGTATCAAAAATAATGGTAAACACAGGCTTCATTGCGATGACGATGCAGGACAATTGCTCACTGACGACGAAGAGATAAGCCGTCAATGGAGAAAGTATTTTGAGCAACTCTTAAATACAGAAAACCCCACAGCGACAGGGCAACAAAGACAGTACCAGTTAGCCGAACCTGAAATACCAGGGCCCACACTAGCTGAAGTAAAGTCCGCAATTTCGTCCCTAAAAAACCATAAAGCCCCAGGCCCAGACGGCATACAGGCAGAACTACTAAAAAAAGGGGGAGACAAACTACATCTTGAGATATATCATCTTATAAGAGAAGTCTGGGAAAGAGAAGAAATACCGAAACACTGGCATGAAAGCCATATAATACCTATTCACAAGAAGGGAGACAAACAAATATGTCGGAACTACAGGGTGTCCAGAAACTCTACTGACAAACGAAGACAGGAGATTCCTCAGATAATTTTATGACAATTTAACCCAATTCACCTAGTCCGAAAATGCTTCCTAAGGGAGCTAGAGCTCTTTGAAGATGGCGCCATGTAATTAGTTTTTCTTAAATACCTCCAGAACGCTTCTATTTAGAAAAACGAAAATTGGTATACATATTTACTTTCCTGAAATGAATCGATTCCATCCTTTGCAAATTTCTAGTAACGGTCATAGGCGTACGTTTTGGGTAGGGCAACAGTTATTTTATTGCATAACTTTTTTGTCTTCAACTTTTAAGTATTTTTGATACTGGATTATTAAATTGTGAGGTATTCTAGTACTAAAAGGTACTCTTACTTTAAGTCGATAGGATACACCGTTTTCTAGAAAAATCGATTTGAAAGTTTTTAGTTTTGGGAATTTGAAAAAAAAAGTTAAAAAAAATTAAAAAAAACCAATGTATTTTACCAACTTTAAGCAAGAGTAACTTTTAGTACTCGAATATCTCATAATTGAATAATCTAGTGTCAAAAATACTTAAAAATTAAAGACAATAAAGGTATGCTATAAAATAACTGTTGACCTACCCAAAATGGACGCCTATGACCGGTACTAGAAATTCGCCATTAATGAAATCGATTAATCTCTGGAGTATAAATAAATGTACCAGTTTTCATCTTTCTAAATAGTTTTTTTTTAATCTTTTTTTTTAAATTCAAGGAACGAAAAATTTTCAAATCGATTTTTCTAGAAAACGGTGTATCCTATCGACTTAAACTAAGAGTACCTTTTAGTACTAGAATAACTCACAATTAAATAATTCAGAACCAAAAATGCTTAAAAATTAAAGACAAAAAAGTTAGGCTATAAAATAACCGTTGCCCTACCCAACACGGACGCCTATGACCTGTACTAGAAATTCGCAATGGATGGAATCGATTAATTTCTGGAAAGTAAATATGTATACCAATTTTCGTTTTTCTAAATAGAAGCTTTCTGGAGGTATTTAAGAAAAACTAATTACATGACGCCATTTTCAAAGAGCTCTAGCTCCCGTAGGAAGCATTATCGGACTAGGTGAATTGGGTTAAATTATCTTAAAATTATCTGAGGAATCTCCTGTCTTCGTTTGTCGGTAGAGTTTCGGGACACCCTGTATAGAGGAATATCGTTAATTAATACAACATACAAGATTATATCCATATAGGAAGCCCTAATACAATTTGGAGAAAAATGGCCAGTAGTATTAGAGAGACTGCTATTGAAATACTTGGGAAAACGTCAGGAAAAAAGTTTGAGGATAAAGAGACTTGGTGGTGGTCAAACGAAGTACAAGGAAAAATAAAAGAGAAGAGAAAATTATATAAAAAGTGGCAAGAAACCAGATCCGACACAGATCTTCAAAACTATATGGTGGCGAAAAAGGAAGCGAAAGTAGCAGTAGCAAAAGCCAAAGCAGAAGCGTATTCAAACCTATATGATCAACTTGATACCAGGGAAGGCGAAACGAAGATATATAAAATAGCCAAACAGAGAGCAAGGAAAGCAAAAGATTTTAATCAGATTAGATGTATCCGAGATGAAAATAATAAAATACTAGTTCACGAAAGGGAAGTCAAAAAGAGATGGAGAAAGTACTTTGACAGCTTATTAAATGAAGAATTTGACAGACAGCCTGTAGAGTCAACGGAGACAGTAGCAGCAATGGTCACCAAAATAACCAACGAGGAAGTGGCTCAAGCGCTTCAAAAAATAAAGAAAGGAAAAGCGGTAGGACCAGATGATATTCCTGGGGAAGTATGGAGAGCATTGGGAGAGACAGGAACAAGGTGGCTAGCAGGTCTATTTAATAGAATTATGGAAGTTGGACAAATGCCAGACGAATGGAGAAGCAGTATACTGGTACCTGTTTACAAAAACAAGGGAGATATACAACAATGTACAAACTACAGGGCTATAAAACTGCTTAGCCACACCATGAAAATATGGGAAAGAGTAATTGACAGACGGATACGTGAAGAGACCGAAATATCCGAGAATCAATTTGGCTTTATGCAGGGTAGATCAACAACAGATGCAATTTTCATTATAAGGCAGTTGATGGAAAAATACAGGAGTAAAGAAACAAACGCTCATATGGTATTCATTGATCTTGAGAAAGCATATGATAGAGTTCCTCGAGAGATTCTGTGGTGGGCACTCAATAAGAAAGGAGTCCCTGGTGAATATGTAAAGATTGTGAGGGATATGTATGAGGGAGTAACGACTAGTGTTAGGACAGGTGTGGGAGAGACTGATAAATTTCATGTGAAAGTAGGATTGCACCAAGGCTCTGTGCTTAGTCCGTATTTATTCTCATTAGTTTTGGACCAGATAACAGCGAAACTACAGGGTAACATTCCATGGTGCTTAATGTATGCTGATGATGTCGTGTTAGTAGGAAATAGTGAAAGAGACTTAGAACAAAAACTGGAACAGTGGAGACAAGCTCTGGAGGAAAAAGGTTTAAAACTTAGTAGGACAAAAACAGAGTATTTGGAATGTTCATTTAAAGATGGAGCTACTACAAATAAAATGGTATCTTTGGATGGTGAAATGATTGTGAAAAGCAATAGTTTTAAGTACCTAGGATCGGTATTACAGAGTAATGGAGAAATAGATGGAGATGCATGCAGTAGAATTAGGGCTGGATGGATGAAGTGGAAAGAAGCGAGTGGTGTGTTGTGTGACAGAAAAATTCCAATGAAGCTGAAGGGAAAATTCTATAAAACAGCCATAAGACCGGCTATGATGTACGGAACTGAATGTTGGGCAGTGAAAAAGAAAGAGGAACAACGAATGCATGTGGCGGAAATGAGAATGCTTAGATGGATGAGTGGAGTGACAAAGAAGGATAAAATTAGAAATGAGTATATAAGGGGAAGTCTAGGTGTGGCACCAATTGATGCCAAAATGAGAGAGCATAGGTTAAGATGGTTCGGTCATGTTCAACGTCGAGACGTTAATCACCCAATACGAAGAATAGCTGAAGTGCAGATTCCTGGAAAGAGTAGGAGAGGAAGACCAAAGAAGACCTGGGGGGAGGCGATAAGGCAGGACATGTTGGTAAAGGGGATTAACATTGATATGACCCAAGACAGAATTGTGTGGAGAAATGCAATTAGGGAAGCCGACCCCGCATAGGGATAAGGCAAAGAGAATGATGATGATGACAAGATTATATCCATAATACTGTTTAGAAGATTAACTCCATACGCAGAGGAAATCATAGGCGACTACCAAAGCGGATTCAGACCGGGAAGGTCGACTATAGACCAGATCTTCGTCCTACGCCAGGTGTTGGAAAAAAACTGGGAATTCAACCGCGATGTACAACAAATCTTCGTGGACTTCAAACAAGCTTACGATTCTGTTAGCAGAGAAGCATTGTGGGAGACTATGGTAGAAATGGGAGTACCTGGAAAACTGGTACGATTAGCAAAGGTGAGCACGGAGAACGCTTCCGCACGAATCAGAGTTGGCAGCAACACGTCGGAGGAATTCCTCATTGACACCGGACTTAGACAAGGAGATCCTCTCGCCCCCCTGCTGTTTAACTTCGCACTGGAACATGCAGTAAGGAAAGCTCAGCCACAACTGACAAACGGATTTGCCGCCCAAGGATCAAAAATACTATTAGCCTTTGCGGATGACGTGGACACAATTGCACAATCCACCAGAGATGCAAAAGAAGTTTTCACCCTATTCGAGAACAGAGCCAAGGAAGTTGGTCTTAAGGTCAACGAGGACAAGACCAAGTACATGGTGGTTACGAAGAACCCAAGACCAAGGGTTAGACAAAACGTAACAATTAATGAATACAATTTTGAAGTCGTCAAAGAATTTAAGTATTTGGGAGCGATCATAACATCTGAAAATAACTATGAAAAGGACGTGGCAGCCAGGATTATTGCAGGAAACAGGGCATATTACTCGTTAAGGACCCTACTTAAATCAAAAATACTCTCAAGACCAGCAAAAATAAGAGTATATAAGACAATAATTCGTCCCACAATAACGTATGGAAGCGAAACCTGGACTCTGAATCAGCGGGAAACAACAAAATTACTGGTACTTGAAAGAAAGATACTGCGGACTATCTATGGGCCTTGCAGAGAAGAGACAACAGGAGAATGGAGAAGAAGACACAATGATGAACTCCAGACAATATACGGAGATAAAAACATAGTACGCTACATTAAATCAAACAGAATACGATGGGCGGGTCACGTACTAAGATCAAGTGACGAAAGACTTCTGAACGCCACATTCTGGGAAAGGCCCGATGGAAAAAGGTCAGTTGGTCGCCCAAGAAAGAGATGGAAGGACGCAGTAGCCAGTGATCTACGCAAAATGGGAGTACAGCAATGGGAAATAGCTGCTCAGGACCGACAACAATGGAGGGAAATAGTAAACGCGGCCAAGATTCACATAGAGTTGTAGAGCCAAATGATGATGATGATGACAGGCTTCATTGGCGAAGCCTGCCTTTGGCAGGTAGGCTGCCTAGTGCACGGGAGCCTTTAGTCTCCTTAGTCCTGTTAGTCTAATCTGTCAGTTTTTCTATAATTGTCTGTTCTATTTGAGTGTAGACATCCTTTGATTTGGTTATATATATTTTTTTTAAATCATGAACATGTGGACAAATCTATAACATTTTTTTAAAATCTAGGCAGAGGAGGTATGTGTACTATAACCCTCAGTGAACCTCTTTTAAAACTTCGACCAAGAAAAGACTTAGTAGAGACCCTTTTACATGAGATGATCCATGCTTATCTATTCGTAACTAACAATAATAGGGATAGAGATGGACACGGACCTGAGTTTCACAGACACATGAATAGGATTAACCAAGAGGCTGGTAAGTGTCTTCTTTCTAGGATATAAATCCAAGTTAAGTATACTCCATTTGAAAATTATTGATAGTAACCAAAAAAATCTGACTTAGTGGAGTCACTGAATGTGGATATGAGCTATTATTCTTGTTCTCATGATCATTTTTCAGTGCGTCACAGTTTTTCGATTTCTCTCTAATGCATTAAGTTAGATGAGACGGAAAAAGCGGTAGCTCCGTGATTAAACACAAAAATAATGCAGCATTACAATGGTTATATACATAAGATGTCTATTCCTAACCTACCTTTGATTCGTTGATATTTAGAATGCGCGTTTTTTCTAGCCAATCAAATACACGTATTACGAACATTTGACAAAAACTTGGTCCATTTTGGCCATTTTTTAGAAGTGTCAAAGAGTCAAGTGACGGTTATTATTCAGGTCAGTATTTTGTGTACCTGTCATTTTGAAATTTCGAATTCGACTTCACTTGTGTTTTACAACGTCTCTGTGCATTATTTTGTGTTTTGGTTTAGAATTTAGTTCGTTAAAAGTTAGTCATTGGCGTGAGGAGACTAGAGACATTCGATTTGTACCGAAGAGTGCTAAATATCTCATGAGTAGATAGAATAGCCAACGTGGAGGTAATGAGACTTACGCATAAGGAACGAGAACTAACAAATAAGAAGAAAGCTGAGATATATGGGACATGTGATGAGAGATGTATATCTAATACTCCAGGTCATTATGCAAGAAAAAGATCCATAATAAGGAGACGTAACTCATGGCTGAAGAACCTTAGGAACTGGTTTGGATGTAATAACAATGAATTATTTAGAGCCGCTGTTTCAGAAATAAAGATCTCTCTGATGATTGCTAACTTTTGAAGCGGAGACAGCACCTAGAGAAGAAGATAAAAACACAGTTTATGGACAGTTTTGTGTCATTTTTTAATGTTTCCATATTTATAAATTTAATTAACAATATTGTTTACTTTTTAATTTTATTCCTCTTTATAAAAAATACCTACATGTTAACATATTGTGTAAAAATCAAATCTACTAAATTACTAATTAGTTTAATTCCACAAGCTTTTCACCTATGGCTAAGTACGATTGTGGCATCTGTCAGATTCGTCAATAATTACATGAAATAAGTCTCGACACACCCAATACAGTATATGACGTCATAATTAATGACGCACTGAAAAATGATCATGAGAACAAGAATACCTGCGATTTCGTTGAACCTCCATCGATTTGCATGAAAATTGGTGAGTGGTTAGAGGATATCTCAAGGAACAAAGGTGACATGGTACCAACTTGCGCTTTTACCCTGGGGGTGCATGCCACCCCTTCTCGGGGGTGAAAATTATTTTATTAAAAATAACCCAATAATTCGATAGAGGGACAAATTTCAAGCAAAATTTTTTCATATAAAGTTATTAAAATGAATCAAAACTTTTTGAGTTATTAAAGATCAAAGATTTTAATTTTTCTTTATAAAAATGCATGTTTTTAACCAATTTTTCATCAATAACTCAAAAAGTGTAAGTTTTTACAAAAAAGTTATTATTATCAAAATTGAAGCTAATAAAAAATGAAATAAATCCCTTACTAGGAAAACCTTTTAGTGTTAACTAAAAGTGAGTTATAGGTAATTAAATGTATATTTTTTTCGGCGAATAAAAAACTCTAGTATTCAAGCTGAAATAACGGGAAATTGATGCATTTTATAACATAAACTTATTAAACATTTGTCAAAGTACTTAAAAATATTTATCAAATTAGCCCCCGAACATGTTGACAGCGTTAAAATTTAGGCTCCAAAATTGATCTTTTAAAAACTTTTTAAGAAAATGTTATTGTTTTTTTTAATACCTACATTCGTGTTTACGATATCAGGTTCATCTAAAAACTGTTTGAAAGTTAATTCCAAGTGCTATTTAAGCGCGTTAAACCTAATCTTCTAAACCCCTTACTTTTTAAAAAAATAAAAGGTTAAATGACCCCGGTTGCATGGTTCCCACAGCAAAATTTAAGATTTAAACGTTTCTATCTCGGTTATTTTTTACCCTATAGAAATAGTAAAACAGGTAAAATATTTAGCACAGAAAAAATATAAAATTTGGTTATATATATTTTTTACGTATATTGAGTATTTTTGGAGTTATTATCAAAACAATACAATAATTACAATAATTTTAAAAATTATGATTTTTTTAAATTATACCTTTTTTTCAAAAATATGCATTCTAAACCGGTCAAAATTATCAAAAACATTACTTATGCTAATATAAAGAAGTTCTTGTAAGGATTACTATAAATTTTAATTTTTGTGGAAATGGCGTATGTTTTATTTTTCACTTTTTCCTAAAAAATTCGAAACGGTTCTTTTATTTTCATTATAACTTGCCTAATTTTGACGCTATTACCTTGTTCTGAACCTCATTTGATAGGTATTCTGAAGTACTTTGACAAATGTTTAGCAGGAATATTTTATACATTGCATCGTTTTCCCGTTATTTAAGCTTGAATATTTAGATTTGAGTACTCGTCGAAAAAAATACACATTCAATTGCCAATAACTCACTTTGAACTAACATTAGTTTAGTTCTTTATGTAAGAAATGCTTTCAATTTTTTATTATCTTTAATTTCAGTAATAATAACTTTGTTGTAAAAGCTTAGAGTTTTTGATTTATACGTGAAAAACCGATTTAAAACATGTATTTTTTTACGAAAAAATAAAATCTTTGGTCTTTAATAACTCAAAAAGTGTTGATTTATTTTAATAATTTTATATAACAAATTTTGCTTATAATTTGTCCCTCTATGGACTTATGGTATTATTTAAAAAAAAAAATTTTCACCCCCAGGAAGGGGTGGCATCCACACCCAGGGTAAAAGCGCAAGTTGGCATCATGTCACCTTTATTCTGTGATGTATCGTCTAACTGTTCACCAATTTTCATGAAAATCGATCGAGGTTCAAGGAAATCGGAGATGAAAACCTTTAGTGACTGCACTAACTAGAAGGTATCGATATTTGTATTTTTTCTGCTTTGAACAGCTCTGTATGAAGAATCTTGTAGTCTTCTGCCATAACTGTACTATCATGCATTTTCAAATTTAGTATGAACATATTTAAACAGTATGAGTCACCATTGATGCAACAATATTATAAATAAACTATAGAATTTAAAAGTCTGTAATTCTTCTGTAGGTTCTTCTTCTTTAAGTACCATCTCCCAATCGGAGGTTGAACATCATCATCACTATCTTGACTGGCTCTGCCACTGCTCTGAAGTGTTTGATGAAACTTTATTTAAACCAGTCACTTAAATTTTTCTACCATGACACTCTCAGTCTTCCTAAAACTTCTTCCTTCTCTTATCTTTCCTTGTATTATAAGACTTAGCATTTCATATTGCTGTCTCGTCATTATGTGTCCCAGATATTTTAACTTTATTATTTTTACTATGTTTATTATTTCATATTCTTTGTCCATTTTTCGCAATTAGGGATTGCAATCCAGCAGCATTTTCAATCCAGCTGGATTTTTGCAAGATGGGCTTGAATCCAGCTGGATCCAGCAAAATGTGGAATCACAATAAAAACACGATTTTAATGTTTTTTTGTCTGTATTCTTAATTTTTAAATTTCTAAATTTTTAAACATGAATTATTTAGTTTCTTGGAAGTGAGACCTTAAAAAACATAGGCCTAACCTATGTACTTCGCACAGAACTGCACATATAGCCAGTTGCGGAGAAAGCCCTTCCGGCCTCTGTGCTGGTCGGTTTTAAGGTCATCAAATACTCAGACCATTGACAAATGATCGCCTTCCACTCCTTTGGCCTCATAAACTGCCATTTCCTTTTCCAAAATCATTTCGTAATCTTTTTAAGAACCATTTTTTTTGTTATAAAAGTTTTCTCTTTTTTTTCGTTTCAATTCTGTATCCGTGATATTCTATGCATTTAACGTAACACCACATTTCAGATCACTGTAGCTTATTTATGTCTTCTTGCTTCAATGTTCAGCTTTCAAGTCTATATTTCATTGTTGAAAACATATAACATCTGAGAGCTCTGACTCTCAGTTCTAATCTGAGGTCTTTATTGCAGAGAGTTAGTTTCATTTTTTCAAACTCATTTTTTGCTATTTTTATTCTGACCCTTATTTCTGTTGTTGGATCATTATTTTCTGAATTCTAGGTTCTCAGTTATTTGTATTTATCAAAACTTTCTATCGGTACATTCTCCAAATGTATGCTTGTTTGTATTATATATGATTTCTTATTTATTATCATACAGTGAGCACATAAAGGTTGGAATAAATTCGTTTTCTCAAGCATGGATGATTTTGGAAAAAAATCCCGAAACATTTTTATTTTTAAATTACGACTGTTTGGCATACATATATCATACTAGTGACGTCACCCATCTGGGCGTGATGACGTCATGGATGATTTTTTTAAATGAGAATAGGGGTCATGTGATAGCTGAAAGGTAATTCAATTCTCTATTCAGTAATATAAACATTAACATAATTATTTATACAGGGTGTACAAAAAAAATTTTTTGGATTAAATTTATTGACATAAAAAGAAGAATGTATGTAATTTATTTAATTCAAAATACATTTTACTGCTCTCAGAAAACTGAAAAAAATGTTTATTTGAAAAATAATCATTGCTTTTCGCTTAAATTAAATGTTCAAATTGTCACGAGGCTGGTGGGTGGTGGCTTTAATATTGAATTTAAGCAAAAAACAATATTTATTTGCGAAATAAAAATTATTTCCTGTTTTCTGATAGCAGTAAAATGTATTTTGAATTAATTAAATAAATTACAAACATTCTTATTTTTATGTCAATAAATTTAATTCAAAAATTTTTTTTGACACCCTTCATAAATAATTATATTAATGTGTATACTCATATATCTAGGAACATCGGTTAACCCCAATAATAACACATCAGGGGAAATAAAAAGACGAATAATAATTGCAAACAGGTGTTATCATAGTCTATCAAAGTACTTAGCTAACAAACATCTGTCTCAAAAAACTCGTATAAGGCTGTATAGATAGAACATTGATAGTCCCCGTTCTCACATATGGATCAGAGGCATGGACGCTAACTAAAACAGATGAATCCGCTCTATCGATTTTTGAAAGAAAGGTGCTACGTAAGATATTCGGAGCGGTCTGTGAGAACGGAATATGGAGGCGTAGATATAACTTTGAACTGCAGAATATATACAAGCATAAGTTTGGTGGAAAAGATATTATCACTATAATTAAGCGAAACCGCCTGCAGTGGGCAGGACATGTAGCCCGGGCCCCTGAATCGAACATGATAAAAAAGATTCTAACAGCGCAACCCGTGGGAATGAGAAGACGGGGTAGACCAAAGCTGAGGTGGATGGACGGGGTAACACAAGATGCCGAGAAGATCTGAGTCGGCAGCTGGAAAATGCAAGCAAGGGACAGAACAGAATGGCGTAGAAAGCTTGAGAAGGTCGAGGCCATTGATATAAAAACACCCAGGATAGAACCTATGAGCAAAATTCTGGCGTCCAAAGTAGCTGATAAAAAGTAGCTAATAACTTGACATAACAATGGCCGACTCTTGGTTTCCGGAATAATTTCTTGATTTACCAACAGGAATGCATTAAATTATTGACTTAATATTTCCTTAATACATAATGTTACCTGTTTTACAATGTATTTTACATTAAAATATGTCACCAAATAAAATATTTATTATTTATGAACCACAAAAACACCTGTCAACGCCAACTTCACGTCAGAAATTGTAAACAGTATGTGACGTCAGTTCCGTCGCAGATCAGATGCATGTAAAATTATACACAGTTAGACCGCTTGGTCGAGGCCCTCTAAGGGCTGTAGCACCAAGATGATGATGGTGAATGTTTATACTACTGAATAGAGTACTAATACTAGATACTAAGATATACTACTACTATTCTTATTTAAAAAAATCATCGATGACCTCATCACGTCCAGATGGGTGACGTCACTAGTATGATATAATATATGCCAATAAGTCGTAATTTAAAAATAAAAATTGACCTGTTTTGGGATTTTTTTTCCAAAATCGTCCGTTCTCGAGAAAATGAATTTATTCCAACCTTTACGTGCTCACTGTATATTTAGTCGTTTTTATATTCATTTTTAGTCTATATTCTTCGCAGGAACTATTTGTTTTGTTTAGTAGTAGTATATAGGTTAATAAAGGGAATATATAACTCCAAATAATGTTGAAATATGTAGGATGGTTGACAAAAGTGAGAGTGAATAAACTCTGTTTTTGGAGTGCTCTAGTTTGTATTGTTTTTTTTTTACATTGTGCATCACTAATTAAATTTATTATATCTATATATAAATTGTGGTTTTCGAGATATTTTAGTTTTTCGTAAATTACAAGGTTTAATTAAAGAACAAATTTGTAATTACAATATTTTGAAAATTTTGACTATTTAACCATATTAAGCGGAAAACATACCAACGCGATCTCGACGCGATCGCGTTCACGATGGCGATCGCGATTCAACTCGTCTACTTGTTTGCTTCAGACGAGTTGGATCGTGAACGCTATCGCGCCGTTATCGCTTCGGTGTGTTTTCCGCTTTATGAGAATCGTGTCAAAGGTGACTCGTATATAGATGTAATTTGCAATTGATATACCATTAGTGGTATGTATCTTTCTATATGATGACTCTCTAAAATTAAAGTATATCTAAACTGTCCGCAGTATATTCCTAACATCAAATCACTAGTCTTATAGATTAACCAAATAAAATCATTTATAATTTTGCTATTGCTTTTCCAGTATTGCTGATCATATCTTGCAGTATGTGTTTTAGGGGATAGGCGCAAAATCTCGGACCAATGCATTTTAAATGTATTAATTTTTTTCGAATCCTTAGAAATCTAATAAATATTTTTGAAAAATTTAAACGTAGAATGAAAGATTACATTATTACCGAGGGTCGAAAGTCCCTGAAAACTTATATAATGTTTATTTTAATAAGTTACAGGGGTAAAAAAGTGAAAATTTATTGTGATTTTTAATTTTAAATATCTCATTCAAAAAACCTTTTTGTTATTCTAAGAGACTTTCGGCCCTCGGTAATAAGGTAGTCCTTTATTCTGCGTTTAAATTTTTCAAAAATATTTTAGTTTTCTAAGGATTCGAAAAAAAAATGAATACACTTAAAATGCATTGGTCCGAGATATAGCGCCCACGCTCTTAAGCTAAGGTTTTACCCAGCAAATTGATAAAGTAAATTAAATGATACCTATTACATAGCAACTGTAAGCACTGAAGTTTTTAGTCAATAGTTTTAAAAACCGGGTTATACGATCTAGAATATTACTATAGTCTGGGCATATTATCGGAGAATAGGCAATTTTTGGGAAAAGTTATTTCCCAGCAATTTTATTGCTGGAATCGAATCTTATGATTGTATATATTAATAATATAGGTATGCAAAGTCCGCAGATAGTGTGCTACTTTATTTATAAACAAAATGGCGCCCGAAAATCGTGTTTTTTTTCAATTTTTGCTGTATAACTTTAAAGATTTTAACTTTGCATCAAAAACACCCAAATAAAAATTCATCATAAAGAAATTCTGCGTAGAGACGTGTTTTTCCCGATTTACTTCGACAAAAATTTTCACCGGAAAATGCGGGTTTTCCAACAAAATCTTTAATTTTCAACTAAAATTTTAGATAAGTAATTGTTTATCAATAATTAAATAACTTGGTAATATAAAAGCTCTGTTCATATAGATTATAATTCCAGAAGCTGATGGAATTTAAATGAAGAGTTTAGCAACAATTGAATTGTTAATTAAAAAATTAAGGTCGGTATAATAACCACAATAATTATGATACATAAGAATAACTATGAGTTTTTTTTAAAAAAAACTGTACCTATCTAATTTACTTTACAGAATTGAAATTGGACTATTTAAGCGGCCTCAGTAATATTTTAAAATTATAAACAATTTTTTGGCTTATAAACAAATATAATATCTCGGGAAATATTAAACTAAATTAAATCATGAAATAGGTATTGAAAAAAAAGCGACAGGACGCTTTTTTTAAAACAAAAAACGTTTAATTGTGATGAGTGGTTCCTGAGATACAACGGGTCAAAGTTGACTGGAAATTACGGCAAAGGTATAAACAATATGATCATAATTTTCGAACCATCACCTTTTTATTTTTGTCCCCTTTCTCCACACCAATTTTCATATCTTTAAAATACTCACAACATATTTTATTATAATATAAACTATCGACATTACGAGTGAAAATTGCCAAAAAGAGCAAAATTCCAATCAAAAATTAGGTTGGAGAAAATGTAATCTCAAAGTTCAAAATCGTTATACGTTAAAAAAATGCATTTTCTCGGCTTCCCATGGAGCAATTTCCTTCATTCTTTTTTTGTTCCCAAGTAACTCGAGTAGAGCCATCTAACTAACGCAATATTAAATGTCAAACTTGCTTTTGTTTTGTTATAATAGATTAATATTTTCTTAAAAATATATTTTGCAAGTTTGACATTTAATAATGCGTTAGTTAGATGGCTCTACTCGAGTTACTTGGGAACAAAAAAAGAATGAAGGAAATTGCTCCATGGGAAGCCGAGAAAATGCATTTTTTTAACGTATAACGATTTTGAACTTTGAGATTACATTTTCTCCAACCTAATTTTTGATTGGAATTTTGCTATTTTTGGCAATTTTCACTCGTAATATCAATAGTTTTTATTATAATAATATATGTTATGAGTATTTTAACGATATGAAAATTGGTGTGGAGAAAGGGGACAAAAATAAAAAGGTGATGGTTTGAAAATTATGATCTTATTGCTTATATCTTTTCCGTAAATGCCGGTCAACTTTGACCGGTTGTATCTCAGGAACCACTCATCACAATTAAACGTTTTTTCTTTTAAAAGAAGCGTCCTGCCGCTTTTTTCCAATACCGTTTTTATGATTTAATTTAATTTAATTTAATATTTCCTGAGATATTCTATTTGTTTATAAGCCAAAAAATTGTTTATAATTTTAAAATATTCCCGAGGCCGCTTAAGTAGTCCAATTTCAATTCTGTAAGGTACATTAAATAGGTACAGTGTCTTTTTATACAAAAATTATAGTTATTCTTATATATCGTAATTATTGTGGTTATTATAGCGAACGTAAATTTTTAATTAACAATTCAATTTTTGCTAAACTGTTCATTCAATTTCCATCGGCCTCTGGAATTATAAGCTATACGAAAAGAGCTTTTATATTACCAAGTTATTTAATTATTGATAAACAATTACGTATATAAAATTTTATTTGAAAATTAAAGATTTTGTTGGAAATCCCCGCATTTTCCGGGGAAAATTTTCGTCGAAATTACAGTGAATTTTTATTTGGGTGTTTTTGGCGTAAAGTTACAATCTTTGGAGTTATAGAGTAAAAATTGAAAAAAACACGATTTTTGGGCGCCAAAAAGTAGCACTCAATCTGCGGACTTTGCATATCTATATTATTAATATATACCAGGGGTGGCCAAGCTCCTTGATAGTCCGAGCCATTTTTCAAAACTTGAAATTTTTCGCGAGCCGCCATTTAACAATTATTATACAAAAAAGTGTAAAAATGGTGTTAAATTTTTTTCTCCCTGTTTGGATTTCACGAATTTTAAAGTGAAATAAAATGGTTCACATCGTTGTTTCGAATATATGCAAAATATTCTACAAGCAGCTTTTACTATTTCAGGATACTTCGATTCTTCATCGTTCTTCCATCGTTTTTTGAGATTGATCTTCTACGGTCTGGTCTACTGTCTTTAACATGCTGTTTTCCTCTGATCTTACATCATAACCTGTCCAACTTATCCGGTTAGCTTTTATGTCTGACGACGTTTTCAGTACCATACACAGTCACCAATTCAGTTTTGCGGCACTTTCTCCACTCTCCTGTTAATTCATCTCTTTGAGGGCCAAATATCATTCTGAGAATTTACTTTCAAAAACCAGTAGCATATATTATTTCCAGCTGATGTGGAGTCCATATTTCACTTCCACAGATACATAATATTTGGGCGAATAAATGGCATGCACAATCTTAATTTAGATTGTCTTTTTAGTAGCTTAGATCTTAATAATGGTGATAGCGGGTATAATGCTGTATTCCACGCAGCTATCTTTGCTGAGACCCCTTTTTATATGTGGTTGCCATCTGTGATTACCGCCCCTAGATATTTAAACTCTTACTACTTCGAAGTTGTTGTCATTAATAGTTACATAATATATTCTGCCTTACTCTTGATCTTGGATTTTTGGTTACTAGATGTATTTCGTTTTCTCTTCATTTATTCGAAGACCCAGGTAGATGATCTAGGTGCAATCGAGAATCAAAATAGTTTTGATTCTCGATTCTCAAGTCCCCCTGTCAGCTCAGATGATATTTTACTTAATATTCTAAGACAAAATTTAATAGCAACGGTGATAAGAGGTCTCCTTGTCTGTCTTGATATTACACATAGTCATTATTTATATTTGTTGTCAGTAATTTAAAACATTTTGAAACAGAAAAATTAAAAGTAATTCAGGTACATTTATTGAGAGCCACAAATAATCATTCAAAGAGCCACATGTGGCTCGCGAGCCACAGTTTGGCCACCCCTGATATATACAATCATAAGATTTGATTCCAGCAATAAAATTGCTGGTAAATAACTTTTCCTTGTATTTTGCTAATTAGCCCAGAGTACTACTAACAGTCAACAGAACAGGGCCACCAGTTCGTCTCATAATTTGTGGAATTTTGGAATGTGTGTAATGAAACAAGTAGAGTTGTAGGATGCAATTTTGCTTCTTTGTTATTGCATCGCAAACACGAAGTTAAGTGTGTGGCATAAAGTGCTTTTTTTCTGGGTACATCCTTTATTTGATTGTCAGTGTTTAACTAACAAATGCCAGGTAAGTTGCATACTTCCATTATTAACATTGGTGGTTTGGGTTGAATCTTTGAAAACTTTATGTATGGTGTAATGGAACAAATCTTTATTATATATTGACGCACAAACATATTGCAAGGTTGCGATATTACAGTTTTTTTTTTTTGAGGAAAAAGATGATGCATAATGCACTTTGTTTAATGTAAAATTTCATTTTTGTGTTTATCTCACCAACACTTTTGAACGGGATGTCCGATTTCTGGACCCCTTTGTTTCATTTCTCACAACTTCTTGATTCTCCATCACCTCTAACTTTGTTTTACAACACATTCGCTTTTTTTCTGTATATTAGTGTAGTTCTTCTTTTATAATATTTTGATAATCAACTATTTTCAATGGGAAATAAGCCACAATTTTACCAAAATAATGATTTTATTAACATTTTAATTTATTAATTTATTTTATAAAATACCTTGTGAATGCGAACAATTTTATTTAGGTGAAACATCAAGACCATTAAACGTTAGAATAAGTGAAAATCAGTCTTATATTAAAAATAGAGAATTTGATAGATCTCAAATATGTCAACACGCATGGGATAATGAACATAGAGTTCAGTGGAGAGATTCAGGTATAGTCCTGAAAGAATCAGATAATAAAAAGGGAAAAATCAAAGCTATGATTTGTTTGCTATGCTATGATTTGTTTGCTATGCTATGATTTTTTTGTGACGGATATTCTTGAGTTGGGATTGATTTCATGTAGTCGAATGAACTATCTTTTAGTAAAGTCGTCCCAGGAACGCAACTCATATTGGCGATATCATTTTAAAGTCTTCTACTTTAAAATGTATGATATACGTCTAAATTGCCAATATAAATGAGTCAGATTAAATAAATTATCAACCATTTTTTTTTACTTAGCAACAACATTTTTGTTTATTTTAGTAGTATTTTGTATTTTGTCAACGAAACCCGATTTGGGCTTCGAAACGTTAATAAAATCATTTTTTTGGTAACATTGTGGCTTATTTTCCATTGAAAATAGTTGATTATAAAAATGCCACAAGGAAATAGCTTCAGAACAACATATAATATTTTGGTTTTTTTGTCTACTGTGTTCATGATGTTTATCTCTATTTTTGCTTTATTTCTGTTTTCTAGTTAAAGTTTACAATCCTCATCAAATCAATCCTTCTTTTGGTTCTTCTTTTTCTTTTCCATTACCATCATTTTTCACCCTGTCGTTATCGCGGTTTGTATTTGTATCCACTAGTGGCTTATTCGTCTTCTGTTGTGTTCAATAATCTTAATCTTAATTCATGTTCAAAATGTCCTTTCTTGCAACATCTTTGTTTCAAAACTTTTAAGAAAATTAAGGTAAAATCTATGAGAAACGCTTATGTTGTACTATTATTTTGTTGTAGCTTATTTTATTGCTTCAGTTATTCATTACATCACCTTAATTTTTTTATACAGTTGGTATAAATAGTAATATAACTTGCAATATTTCGATTCCTGATAGGTTTACAACAAAAAAGGTTTGAACAATTTCTTTTCTGTATAACTTCTGTGTATAACTTCTGTATAAACCATACGAGCTCAAAGGAATAACATAAGGATCAGACATTCAAAGAAGAATAGTAAAGGGAAACCAAAGCTTTTCAACGTGTCCATGTGTTCTGCTCCAAAACGATATACTGGAGACCGAAAATCAAAGTCTATCTGAGACATGGGAATGGTAGAAAGTACAAAAAGAAAGCTGTGAACTCTATAAAAGAAAAATCCTAAGGAAAATATTTTAATCTACTACCGAAACTGAATATATGAAGATTCAGGTACAATTATAATACATACAACCAAAATATTAGCAAGTTACGTTACTATTTATACACACTCAGTATCATCTTCATCCTTTTTGAAAAATGTAGATATCGAATTTCCATATCCTATTTCCAATTGTAGGTACTAATATAAACATATACCACAACTTTTATGACGAAGTCAGGTACTACCAGCAACACGCATGGTGGTACGACCAACAGTACCATCGCGTGGAGCCCCAGCAACACCCGGGGTGGTACAACCAACAGAATCATCGGGTGGAGCACAGAACACCGCATTGGCTGAAGAGATTGGACAAATTGGTCAATAATATGTTCAAAAAGAGAAAACCACCCCACGTGGTATATGTGGTTCAACCTTTGGTTTGAGCAGAAATGGTTTCAGTGATATAGGTATTAACAGTGGCATTGTTTAAAAAAGAATAGTTGGTCAACGCAATGATTAAATTTGTTTGATTCTAATTGAGACAGTCACCAGATGTCACCACCATTTCTTTCACGGTCGCAACGTCACGCGTAACTACGATAAATCCAAAATGCATAGACACCAAGTTGGATACGACCCTATTCATAACAAACCAACTCGCATACATATTAAAAAAATAAATATATGGAAGAATATGCATATTTAGAAATTGAATTAATGATGTCATGCTACTATACATTATACATAAATATAACAGTTGAAACAGTTGAAATTGCTAATGATTATTTATTGCCTTGTGATCGTTATCATCCTGCGTTATCTATTTCTTTAGCTATTGAAGATAATATGCCTGAGCTTCAATATGATAGTTTTGCCTTCAATTTTAGGAGAGGAGACTATGTTGCTCTTAATATGTATCTTGCTAGTATCTCCTGGGAGAACGTTTTAGGTATTTGCATTGCAGAGATATTAACGAAGCCACATAACTGTTCTACTCCATATTGCAGTTTGGTATCCATTGTTCAATACCACATTTAAGATTAAAAAATCCCAAATTTCCTCGTTGGATGACTAATGACCTAAAATCATTAATATTCAGGAAAAAAATTGCTCATAAGATATATAAACAAACAAATTCTTGGGACGATTATCTACTTTTCTCTTCCTTGAGAACCAAATGCAAAGAATTAAGCAGGTCATGTCATGATATTTATATAAGTCAAACTAAATCTAGAATTATTTCAAACGTAAAGCACTTTTGGAATTTTGTTAACAGCAAACGCAAAAATAATGTTCTACTAAACACTATGTTTCTTGGAAACACAGTGCTTAATAAGGGTGCGGATATCGTTAATAATTTTGCGCAATGCTTTCAAAATATTTACAGAGCAAATGATGATTTAATACAGCCATCTTAGAATATGAAAAAACAGTGAGTCTAAATTCTTGTAATGTATCTATTGAAATCATATTTGAAAAATAGACATTTATAAAGGCTCTGGACCAGATGGAATTCCACCCATACTATTAAAAAAATGTAGATGTACTTTAACCCGTCCCTTATATTTTCTGTTTTCTCATTCACTTGATTCAGGTATTTGTCCAAGTTTGTGGAAATCTAGCTTTATTGTTCCTATTCACAAATCAGGTGACAGGAGTAATATAGCTAACTACGGACCAATAAGCATTCTTTCTTCTATTCCTAAAATTCTAGAGAGTATAATATGCGACTCTATTAAAACACCTTTATGCAATGTCCTAATTGAAGAGCAACATGGTTTTCTTTCAGGTAGATCAACTTCGACAAATCTTTTACTTTTCACGCAATACATATCTGATGCTTTGGAAAGGAGACTACAGGTGGATGCTATTTATACAGATTTCTCCAAGGCATTTGACACTGTGAATAATAAATTGTTGTGTAACAAGCTTAAAGCTATTGGATTTACAGGCAATCTGTATAACTGGTTATGTAGTTACCTAACTAGCAGAATACAACTTGTTAAAATTAAACACTTTCAATCTAGTGAAATTTCCGTAACATCTGGTGTTCCACAAGGAAGCCACTTAGGGCCTTTCCTTTTTAATATATTTGTTAATGACATTAAATCTCAAATTAACTCTAAATTTCTGCTATTTGCTGATGATTTAAAAATCTATAGAATTATCGAATCCTTCTCAGATTGTGAAAAACTTCAAAATGATATTAACAAAATTATGGCACGGTGCAATTGGAACCAAATGAGCATTAATGTTGGAAAATGTCACTTTATTAGTTTCTGTAGAAGAATTAACCACCTCTTTTATAATTACAAATTAGCTGAAGAACCACTGAAGGCTGTATCAACTGTAAGAGATCTAGGTGTTCAATTAGATTCCAAACTAAATTTTTGCGCTCATTTTGATTATGTGAATAACCTGGCATTTAAAATGTTAGGCTTCATTATTAGAACTTCTAGATGTTTGCATAACATTAATTCCATCAGACTGATTTACATTTCCCTAGTTAGATCTGTTCTTGAGTATTGCTCAGTTGTTTGGTCACCCACTTATGAAGTCCATATAGCCAAGCTTGAAAAAGTCCAAAATAAATTCATTAGGTACTTAAGTTTTAAATTACACAAACCTTTAAGTGACCATTCCTACTCAGAAATTAGAAATATATTAAGCCTTCCTAGGCTATCTTCCAGACGGATGTATGCTGATGTTTTTTTTTTCATAAACTACTGAATTCAAAAATTAATTGCAATGATCTACTGTCTCTAATTGACTTTAATGTTCCCTCTAGAGTTACTAGAACATCTCAAAATTTTGCAATTAAATTTCATCGCTGCAACTTTGGTAGGCATTCTCCGCTGAGTAGAATCATTCTAAATGGAAATAGAATAGACTTTGATTTGTTGCTGTGCGCTTCGGAAAATGTTTGTAGATAGTGTTTAAAAAAATTTTGTAATCTTATGTGATTTATATTTGTTATTTACTTTATATTATTTTAATATTTGTTTTTTCTATATTGCTGCATCGCCAATTTTTGTCATACATACTTACTATATCTTTATATTTATTGTATCACTAGATAATAATTATAATATTTTGTGTATATATTAAATTGGGTGGTATCCCGTTAATAAATAAATAAATAAATAAATAGCATGACATCATTAATTCAATTTCTAGATATATTCTTCCATATATTTATTTTTCTTAATATGTATGCGAGTGTTATGAATAGGATCGTATCCAACTTGGTGTCTATGCATTTTGGATTTATCGTAATTACGCGTGACATTACAACCCTGACATAAATGGTGGTGACATCTGGTGACTATCTCAATTATAATCAAACAAATTTATTCATTGCGATGACCAACTATTCTTTTTTAAACAATGATAGTGGTATAGATCTGTCTTTATCACTTTATATTTAGCGATGATTTTTTTAGCGAGATCTAAAATATAATGATAACAACCGCATTCTTTAAATTGCAACAATAAACTTTTTATTAAACAATTCACTCTTCTTCTTCTTTTTGTTTAGACATTTCTGTATTTTTTACCAATGTGGCTCCAGTAAGTTGTCATTCCATCGTTTTCGGGGTCTTCCTACTGATAGTTTTCCATTGGGAATTTGGGAACCATCTCTCGCCATCTTTACTAATCTATTTGTTGTCATTCGGCGTTTCTATTATGCTCTTTTATTTCTTCAGTCCTAGATGTTCTCCTTGCATCTTACATCTCCGTGGTATACAGGGTGCGCCAAACCTCGGGTTTTCTTTGATTACGGCTAAATTATGGGATATACAAAAAAATGTTTTAACAAAATTAATGTATATCGATACCGTCTATAATTTAAAATTATTTTCGATTATACAGGGTGAGTTCGAACGACGGTACGAACCAAAGTTGTGTTTTTATAAATGGAACACCCTATATATTAAATTATTTTTGAATATATTTTTTAAAAATATTAAGAATTTGTATAAGGTATTATAGGCCTAAAGTTAACAATTTTCGAAATATTTACACTTTTATTGAGAAAAATGGTAATATTCAAAGGGCTGTGAATTAGGCTTTCAATGTAATAAAAATGTAAATAATATTCCAAAGTTTTTTTAGTGTCCTGTTATTTTTAAATCAATTAACATATTTGACATATAGCCATAGAGTATACAGTGTGATCACTATTTGCAAATACACAATTTTCTCATTTTTTTTAATGAGACACCCTGTATATTAGTATTGCCTTTTGTATTAAATATTACAACCTTTCTTTTGGTATAAGGTTGTATGCACCTAGCATGTTTCGTTTTGTAGATATTTAAAAAAAACTATAGATTTTAGGTTTTTGCGGATTTTTTATTAAAAAATTTTTTTGCAAAAAAAATAATTATAATCTGGTTTTAGAAACATACATTAAAATATCAAATATGAAAATAAAAACGTAATTAAAGATTAAAATAAATCGCATACTAATACAATTCAATTGAATTTAATAACTTAAAATTATTTTACAAAAAATATTTTACCATACTAATGAATGCATAAATTAGTTACTAAATTAAATAAACAACCACATTTGATATCTACCCTAGAAATTTTGGTACCACAGAAACTTTCCTAAACCAAATTAATTGTTAGTTAGTATATTGTATTTACGACTAAGATCAGTTAAACTTTTAATTTACCTACCTCTTAAATTTACTTACATCTTGAGAACATAATTATAAAGTATGCTTTGAAACAAATGAATGTTAAATGTATTAGCCAAATTATTTATTAATATAAATAGTATTAACTGGTGTCACAAAAGCTGGTAATACTTTTTTAGTTGAAATTTTTGTAACAATTTTTTATATTTTAAATTTCAATTTTTCAACTGAACAATTGGTGGATATGACATTTGTTTTGGGCGAAACCATTAGAAATTAGTAGATACTACTTCATAATATACTGCTATAACGTTCATTTGTTTCAAAGCATACTTTATACGTTCTCAAGATGTAGGTAAATTAAAAAGTTAAAAACTGATATACAATTTAACTAACAAAATTGGGTACAATAAAGTTACTAGGGTAGAAAAATGTCTAGGGTAGATATCAAATTTGGTTGTTTATTTAATTTAGTAACTAATTTATGCATTCATTAGTATGGTAAAATATTTTTTGTAAAATAATTTTAAGTTATTAAATTCATTTGAATTAATGTTGTTCTGAAGCTATTTCCTTGTGGCATTTTTATAATTACGTATTTTTTTATGGGAAATAAGCCACAATTTTACTAAAAAATGAATTTATTAACGTTTCGAAGCCCAAATCGGGTTTCGTTGTCAAAATACAAAATTTTGTATTTTGACAACGAAACCCGATTTGGGCTTCGAAACGTTAATAAATTCATTTTTTAGTAAAATTGTGGCTTATTTCCCATAAAAAAATACGTAAGTATTCATTTGAATTGTACTAGCATACGATTTATTTTAATCTTTAATTGTAATTTCGTTATTATAATCGGTTTTTATTTTCATACTTGATATTTTAATGTATGTTTCTAAAACCAGATTATAATTTTTTTTTGCAAAAAAATTTTTTAATAAAAAATCCACAAAAACCTAAAATCTATAGTTTTTTTTTTAAATATCTACAAAACGAAACATGCTAGGTGCATACAACCTTATACCAAAAGAAAGGTTGTAATATTTACTACAAAAGGCAATACTAATATACAGGGTGTCCCATTTAAAAAAAATGAGAAAATTTTGTATTTGCAAATAGTGATCACACTGTATACTCTATGGCTATATGTCAAATATGTTAATTGATTTAAAAATAACAGTATACTAAAAAAACTTTGAAATATCATTAAAATTTTTATTACATTGAAAGCCTAATTCACAGCCCTTTGAATATTACCATTTTTCTCAATAAAAGTGTAAATATTTTGAAAATTGTTAACTTTAGGCCTATAATACCTTATACAAATTCTTAATATTTTTAAAAAATATATTTAAAAATGATTTAATATACATATAGGGTGTTCCATTTAAAAAACCACAACTTTGGTTCGTACCGTTGTTCTGACTCACCCTGTATAATCGAAAATAATTTTAAATTATAGACGGCATCGATATACATTAATTTTGTTAAAAACATTTTTTTGTATATCCCATAATTTAGCCGTAATTAAAGAAAACCAGAGGTTTGGCGCACCCTGTATATCTGTAGTACTTCTAGCTCTGTTCCATAGTGTCTTCCCATCGATTTTTCCAAGGGTTTTTATTTCTGCTATTTCTAGCATTCTTTTTGTCCTTTCTGTATCAGGTCGTGTTTCTGTCGCGTATGTCATTATTGGTTTGATGACTGTTTTGTAAATTCTGCCTTTCACTTCTTTTCCGATATTTTTATTTCTCCATATTGTTTCATTGAGACAACCAGCGGCTCTGTTTGCTCTATTCACTTGATCTTCCACTTTTGTTTCGAGCTTTCCGTAGCTAGATATTGTGATGCCTAGATATTTAAAGTCCATCACTTGTTCTTTTATCTGACCCTTTAACTCCAAGTTACATCTTAATAGTAGATTTGCTGTTATAACCATTCATTTTGTCTTTTGTGGGGAAATTAACATGTTAAATTCTCTGGCGGTTATGTTAAATTGCTGAAGAATATATTGTAAATCATCTTCAGTTTGAGTTTGAGAGATTAGCATATAACTAGTAAACTTAACAAATATTTTTTCACCAAATTTTGCGGGAATCTAAAAAAAAAAAATAAAATAAAAAATAAAAACGTTTATTACCGTAATAATATGTATATACCAGATATGGGTCATTCCACGAATATACGACTATCTTGGATTATCGCGACAACAAATATTTTAGTGTACAACATAGGAAGTACGAAAGTAAATGGCTCTAATAATTATTCCAATAAACAGCAATGTAATTTTTAATTTACTTTCATTCTTCTTATTTTAAACAGCAAAATATTCGTTGTCGAGATAATCCAAGAGGGTCGTATATTCGTGGAATAGGGTATAGTATTTACAACACATTACAGTGTTTTTTCTTATTTTTTTCCCGCGACTCTGATTAGATGATTAATTAGTTTATGGGTTTCACTATGTACCCTGTTTCTGGTGAGGATATCCCTGGTTTTAAGGAATTTTCTTGTGTCCTGATGAGAGAATTTTATGGTTCTGTTCACAGTCATTTCCAACAGTGATGTGTACTAGAGTCTTGATCTGTTTGATGATGACATTATAATCTGATACAAATTTAAGAACAAACCTTTACTTCCAATATATAAATGAAACTCAATATAAACGAACAACAAAAATGTTTTTTAATAACATTTATTACGTCATTGAAACTATTTGCTGTCTTATTTCTTAACACATTCTATGTAATATATGTGGATGAGTAGTATTAGTCATATATGTACACATATTATAACATATATTTTTATTAAAGATATACTATACAATAAACTATTTTAAAATATATTGGTATTTGTATTTTGATCTATCCTTTTCACTTCGAGCTCCAGCTAGAAATTAGTAAAGCCGAAATAAGAAGAGCACTCAAGCAAATGAAAAACAGCAAATCACAAGGAAAAAATTTGGCACCTGTGACCAATTGTTAACTGTAAAAATTTTAATCGAAAAAACAAATGAATATAAAATACCGATATATGCAGACTTCCAGAAAGCTTTTGGCAATGTGGGACAATAGACATTAAATGCTCATTAAACATCAGTAGAGTAGACCACATACATACTGAACTTTGATTTGATTGACATACACTTCTGGCCAAAAAAATCGGGACACCTTAAAAATGGATCATATTTGATTTCTAGAATCTCCTAAACCTGTTGTCCGATTTTAGTGATTTTTCTAGTATGTTATAGCCTTATTCTCTAAGAATATGGATGTAGTAATAGTGTCGCTGAACAGGTAAATGTCATTGTATACCGGGTGTAACAATAATACTGTGTTTTTCCTGAAAGTTCGTAACATCCTGTGGAATATTCTAGCATTTAAAAAATATTGAAATTAAAACCTCATTGTAGCCTTAGCCTTTTTTAACGTTTTGCTTTTTGACTAATTCACTTATATTGGATAATTAAAAAGTTAGGTACTTTGAAGACTAGCCATGTTCTTCATCAATACAGGGTGTTTCTAAATAAATGCGACAAACTTTAAGGATTAATTCTGCATGAAAAAATAATGACAGTTTGCTTTATAAACATATGTCCGCAAATGCTTCGTTTCCGAGGTACGGGATGTTGAATTTTTTCTTTCAAACTGACGATTTATT
This sequence comes from Diabrotica virgifera virgifera, assembly GCF_917563875.1. Taxonomy (NCBI): domain Eukaryota; kingdom Metazoa; phylum Arthropoda; class Insecta; order Coleoptera; family Chrysomelidae; genus Diabrotica; species Diabrotica virgifera. The sequence goes on along the minus strand of NC_065451.1, from coordinate 8,815,080 downwards.
TATTGCTCTAAAACCGGTTGAGATATGCAAATGAAATTTGGTATGTTTTAAGAGGTAGTTATTTCACATTTTTTGACATGCAACTAAAAATTTTATATTTACCATTGGCCTGCTTACAGGTAATATGACCGGGTAATATGACCCGTGTGAACGCCAATGGTAAATATAAAATACATAGTTGTATGTCAAAAAATGCGCGATAACTGCCTCTTAAAACTCACTAAATTTCATTTGTATATCTCAACCGGTTTTAGAGCAATACATAAATCGTCAGTGTGTAAGAAAAAATTCAACATCCTGTATGTCGGAAACAAAGCGTTTGCAGAAATATGTCTATAAATCAAACGGTCATTATTTTTTCATGCTGAATTACCCCTTAGAGTTTGTCGCAATTATTTAGAAACACCCTGTATTGATGAAGAACATGGCTAGTTGTCAAAGTACCCAACTTTTTCATTATCCAACAAAGTGAATGAGTCAAAAAGCAGAATGTTAAGAGGGACTAAGGGTACAATTGAGTTTTAATTTCAATAATTTTTAAATGCTAGAATATTCCACGGGATGTTACGAACTTTCAGGGAAAAACATTGTATTATTGTTACACCCGGTACACAATGACATTTACCTGTTCAGTAACAATATTACTACATCCATATTCTTAGAGAATAAGGCTATAACATATTAAAAAAATCACTAAAATCGGACAACAGGTTTAGGAGATTCGAGACATCAAAAATGACCCATTTTTAAGGTGTCCCGATTTTTTTGGCCAGGAGTGTACTATATCATAAAGTAAAAACACGAATTGAGATGCATGATCTTACAGAACCAATAGCACTGAGTAGATTGAGAACCAAAACATAGGTTTGTGCGTTAGAATTCAAAGAGAAAACTCTACCTTCTTTAACATTAGACAGGGAGACGCGACATGTGCCTCTTCTTTAATTGATGGTGCCTTGGAAAAGGCAGTCAGGCAGATAAACATTAGATTGAACGGAATTATCTTTAATAGATCGACACAAATTCTCGCAGAGCAGTGTTTTACAAAGTTTACGAACGCGGCAAGTGAACTGCGACTATACCTTAGAGTAAGTCAAAGAATTCACATATCTTTGATCGCTAGTAAGCAAAACAAATAAGACAAGTGACGAAGTAAAAGGACGCATAGCAATAGCAAACATAGCTACTCTCCTTCAGAAACATCTGAGACAAAAACACATAATATAACATGCAGTAAAACTCAAGATTTAAAAGACCGAGCTTAATAATACTGGTTTTGATATATGCGGCTGTAACCGGACTTTTATCCCAAAACGAGAGACCACTCTCGGTATCTTTGAGAGAAAAATACTTCGAACGATTTTTGGAGCCGTAGAAGAGTGTAAGATGGGCTGGACACATTGCTAGAATGTATGATAATCGGTACAGGGAGATATTGGCATTCTCAAACCTATAGAGCAGAAAAGTAAAAGACGACCGCGTAGAAGATAGATTGATGATGTATTAGAAAACCTTACGATTCTAAGAATCAGAGGATGGAGAGAACTTGCTAGAAATCGAGGGTATGGCGACATCTCTGAGAGTAGGCCACTTTGTCACAAACACTCTTATCCCCTACAAACCCCACAACAAGTTCACTTGGCAGAATACCGAAAGTCAACAGTTAACAATAAGAAATAGAGGAAGAATGACAAAATACCATCAACAAATATAGATAAGCAACTAATCCTTTGTAAATATCTAGTTTGTACAGTTTCTAGAGGAACAAAATGTGGAATATTGGTCTTAAAACTGCACAACCTGTAAATATATTTTTTAATAAAATATTTTTTATCGCCAGGAACCAAAATTACTGTGTACCACAACTTCCACGATGAAGTGAACTTATACAAAACTCACTGGTGGAGATGCAACGGCCCCTGTCATACAAGGAAACCGTTTTTTGGTTTAGTACGTCGAGCTACCAACAGAGCTCCTTGTCCGAACGATTTTTGGTGGGCCGAGCATCAACAAAATTGTGGAGGCCAGTTTATTAAGGTAAGTTGATTATTTTGTTTATTGAACTTTCTTTCGTTTATATCAGCTTCCCCTTTATTTCTCCATATATTCCTTAGTCTTCTCCTTTTCTTTTTTCTACATTTATTTACCGTATGGCCTCAGTCTAATAATTCTATTCAGTATAAGAAAATGTCTCTGAGTTCGAAGACACCCAAATTACCACCTTCTTCTTCAAGTGTCCTGTGCGTTGCGAACGTTGGCTATTAGGTAACATGGTAATTCTGATCTTGCTTGCAGCACTTCTGAATAGTTCGACTGATGTGAGCCCGAACCACCTCCGCATATTTTGGAGCCACGCGTGTCTTCTTCTGCCTGGCCCTCGCTTACTATCTATTTCCCAAATTACCACCATATTAGCGATTTTGACAGGGGTAGAATTGTTCCCTATAGAGATATGGGTTTGTCGTATCGCGAAATTGGCCGTTGTGTTAACTGTACGGCAATGACGGATATGCGTGTGTGTCGTGTGTGGACAAACGAAGGTAGAGGAACACCAGTAGACCAACTGATCAATCGAGGCGTACCACAGAGCGTCAAGATAGGCGCTTTAGATTACTGGTTCTGCGAGACCGTTTTGCTACTATGCGTCAAATAGCTGACCAATGGCACAGCATAATAAACGAAACCAGCGAGGACACTCCCTGATGCCGCCTTTGAAGTTGAAAAGTACAGGGTCGCCATTTTTCGCGTAGTACATCTCAGTGGTGATGTGATGTGTTGGTTCATCAGTGTTGCCGATTTCATTTAATGAAATTATATTAAGCCACTGCTAGAATGGTCAGATTTTGCCAAAAATTATGTTAAAATTTTTTATCTCGGTAGATTAAGGGTAATAAAAATGCATTAAGAAAAAAGTTATTTTATTCAACTTGTTAATTCAAAAATACTTGTAACAAAATTATATGTAATATATTATACTATAATAAAACTACATCTAGAACGCTTTCAAATAATATTTCCTCATTTACATTAACATTTTTTGTCTGTTTGAAAGGAGTAACATTATTTTACTCCTTCACTTTTGCTAACACTAATTTAATATTTGCTTGCTCACCGGTCGCATTTACAGTCGACAGACAACGATATCTAAGAAAACGTGATTTTTTTTTATTTCTGCATTGCTGCAGTATCAGTTATTGCACTAACTTTATTACCCGTAAGAGATTCTTTTTGAATAATTTCTGGAATTTATGCAAAAGATTAACAATACAATCGCCATTCATCGTCAATATTTTGTGTTATGTCCCAATTATTGACATAATTCCCACAGGCATACGTATAAAATTATGTTAAAAAATATGAATGTCATAAAAGTTAAGTAAATCTGATAATTATGTACAAATCGGCAACACTGTCGATTCTCTATACTGTCTGGTACTACGCACAAAATGGCCGACGATCTGCGCAGTAATAGTGCGCGAACTTTTCCCGCCTACTAGTGTGTCACTGCTGTTGCGTTTTCTATGCTGTGCCAATGGTTTGGAGTAGAAGGTAGACCTGTTACTGTGCGTACACTATATACCGTCGCATTCCAGCCTTTCGACTGGTTTCATACTGGTGCTTCCTTTGACTGCGGACCACTGTCATCAACGTTTGAAATTGATGCAGAGAACGGCACGATTGGGTGGCAGAATGGCATAATTTAACATACAGCGATGAATCGCGATTTTGTTTAGGAATGCATGAGACAACTCGCGTTCGAATATTGCCCGTCGACCTATGGACTTTCTCCATTTAATTTAACTTTTTGCCGTGGCACCAACGTTGACCGGATTTAAATCCTATCGAGCACAAACTCTCGCACAGTTAATTCATGAAATTTAAGTTGCCTGGAACGAGGTGCCACAAGCAGACATCAATCATCTTATTTTGTCAATGCCTAGAAGTGTACAGGAGTGTATTCAGCTGCGAGGTCGCCAAACACATTATTTTTTTTTTATTACATGTTAATAAAAATTCTTGCCAATGTTGTCCTTTCATTCTTGATGTAAATCTATCATGTTGCCAAAAAATTAAGTTCAAGAAATTATTCCTTCTGGGTATAACACTTCTAATGTCACTGAGTATAGGTAGTTAAATCAATGGAGGCATAAAAGCTTCACTACTACTATTACTATCGGATTATTCCGACTCCTAACCGCCATTCTTCTCTGTTTAACCATAGACATTGAGGGATTTCTCTTTCCTCTAGTTCTTTTTCAATTCCTTCCCTCCAACTTCTTCCTAGCTTCTCTCAGAATAAGAGCAATAAAAAGAGAGCATTGGATCAAGTTCACAAGTGACATGGATCACGACATCTACGGCGCACAGAGGAAAGTTTGGAAAATGCTAAAAAACAGAAAAAATCTAGTAGCTGAATTTGTGCAGACAAAGGGGATACCAACTGAGACATGGGAAAAATATTTCAGAGAACTCTACAAAGGTGAAGACGCCAATGACGAACACTATTACAAAACAGAAGACAGGTATATTACTAAAGAAAATGAAGTAGAATCGAGAATGAAGATCTTAAAGAATAGACGATCGCCAGGTACTGATGGAATACCGAACGAACTGCTGAAATACGGCGGTCAGAAACTCACTAATTGTCTCATAACATTGTTTAACAAAATCTTAGACAGAGCAGAGATACCACAAGATTGGCACACCAGTATGACAATACCGATTTTAAAAAAGGACAAAGATCATGTCCGGAAAACTACAGAGGAATAACTCTCTTAAATACGACAATAAAGTTATTCACAGGCATACTCAAGGATAAATTGGAATCACAGATATACAGGGTGGGGCATTAGTGTGACAAAGTCCAATTACTCGTTTGTCGTAAGAGATACGAAAAAAAGTTATTTAGGTAAAAGTTGGGACACACATAGTACCATATTTTAAAAATATTTTCAAATATACAGGGGCGTCCGTATTGACAGGGTGACACAAACTTATGTTTTTTTAAATGGAACACCCTGTATATTTTTACATTTTTGAATTCTCCTCGATGTTTCCTTTCTTAAAATATATGGTTTTGTAATATTATACGAGGTAGTTTAAAAGTTAATTACGTTTTTTTGTTAATTTCGTAGCAAAATCTACACCCTGTAGAATTGTAGTGATTTGACATCAAATTTTCTATTTACATTCAAACGATTTTTAGTATAGTCTACTACTGTTAATCATTAATAGTATAGCGAAATGTTTAATTTTAGTATACAGGGTGGGTCGAAACTCGGAATGAGTATTTTCTGAGTTTTCTTAAATGGAACACCCTGTATTTTAGTATTGTAATGAAATTATATTTTATGGTACTTTTTTTATTTCTTAAGCATTCCCTATACCTAAATGCTTTAATTTGTAAGTTATTCGTCATTCTTTAAGAAAACATTAATTGCAACAAAAATTACGTAAAATTTCATTAAGTAGCCGTGAAAATATCCAATCAAAAGTAATTTTTCGAAAAAAAAAAATACATAATAATCTATCCTGATCCTTAATTTATTAATATTGGATGAGATATCCAAATACATTCGTAGTTAAGGTTGTTGGTGCTTAAAATATGAATCAAACATACAAAATTCTGCCTAGTTGGCTATGTCACAAAATTTGCTTAAACATTTGACATTATACTATTTATATAGTTCCAGTTGATTGGATACCATTACTAATATTAATTTTTCTAATGAGGAACGGATTAAAATGGCTTTGTGCTAGGAGAGTATAACAAAAATGAGCTACTTGCAATAAAAATTTATCATCAGCAATTTCCTGATAGACGACAACCAAAAAGAGAAACTTTTGAAAGTATACTAAAACGGTTTCAACAGACTAGATACTTAGATTGTAAGAAATATTGTACTAATATGCAGATCCTCAGTGACACTAAGGATTACATTTAATTGCTGTTTTCTTAACTTACAATAGTTTTTATTCGAGCAGATTTATCATAATCTAAGTGATCAGTCCGTTAAAACCGTTCTAGTATATTTTTAAACGTTTCTCTTCTTAGTTGTCGTCTATCAGGGAATTTCTGATGTAAAATTCTTATTGCTAGTAGCACATTTTTGTTATATTCCACTAGCACCAAAATCTTATTATTCAGTTTCTCATAAGAAAAATACATATTAGTAATGGTAACAAAGCAACTGGATCTATAAAAATAGTATAATGTCAAATTTTTAAGGAAATTTAGTGTCATAGCCGACTAGGTAGAATATTGTATGTTTTTATTAATATTTTGCGCACCAATAACCTTAACTACGAATTTATTTGGATATTTTATCCAATAGTAATAAATTAAGGATCAGACTAGATTATGATGTATTTTCTTTTCCAAAAATTATTTTTGATTAAATATTTTCACAGCCGCCTAATAAAATTTCACGTAATTTTTCTTACAATTAATATTTGGCTTAAAAATCACGAATAACTTACAAATTAAAGCACTTAGGTATAGGGAATGCTTAAGAAATAAAAAAGTACCACAAAATATCATTTCATTACAATACTTAAATACAGGGTGTTCCATTTAAGAAAATTCAGAAAATACTCATTCCGAGTTTCGACCCACCCTGTATACTAAAATTACACATTTCGCTATACTGTTAATGTTTAACAATAGTAGACTATATTAAAAATCGTTTGAACATAAAATAAAAATTTGATGGCAAATCACTAAAATTCTACAGGGTGTAGATTTTGCTACGAAATTAACAAAAAAACGTAATTAACTTTTAAACTACCTCGTATAATATTACAAAATCATATATTTTAAGAAATTAAACATCGATGGGAATCCAAAAATGTAAAAATATACAGGGTGTTCTATTAAAAAAACATAAGTTTGTGTCACCCTGTCAATACGGACGACCCTGTATATTTGATTTTTTTTTAAATTATGGTACTATGTGTGCCCCAACTTTTACCTAAATAACTTTTTTTCGTATCTCGTACGACAAACGAGTAATTGAACTTTGTCACACTAATGCCCCACCCTGTAGAACAGAGAAGAATAGCAAGGATTCAGAAAAGACAGGTCGACGACGCGCGACGGACGCAATATTTGTCATGAAACAAGTGAAAGAGAAGTCGATAGAATATAACAAACCTGCATATATTTGCTTCGTAGACCTAACGAAAGCATTTGACAGAGTCAGAGTTAGCGATATAATAAAGAAAATTAAGCAAAAAAGGATACCGGCAAACATTGTTGAAACCATAAAACAAATGAACAATAACAACACGACAAAAATTAAAACAAACGACACCACTACGGCCAACATACCAACACCAGGAGGAATCAGGCAGGGAGACAGACTCAGCCCATTTCTATTCAATATGCTAATGGATGAAATAATAGAAGATGTGAAATCGCTGCAACTAGGATACAGACTCGGCCACAGTAGAATCAGTATAGTGTGCTATGCGGATGATGCAGCCCTGATTGCAGAGGACGAGAATGACCTACAAAGACAACTTCATCGATTCTATCAAGCATGTCGACGACTCAACATGAACATATCCACGCAGAAAACAAAATGCATTACCATTGCGAAAGACCCAATTAGATGCAAGCTCGTGGTAGAGAGGAAACCCATAGAACAGCTAAACCAGTTCAAATATCTAGGTGTAGAGTTATCAAGTTATCATGACCCAGCCAGAGACCTAAGAGGACAAATTAACAAGGCCGCTGTCTTGTCCGGATGTTTGAGAGATGTGGTCTGGAATAACCCATATATGAGAATGGGTAGCAAAGTTAGAATTTATAAAACTTGCATCAGACCTGTTATGACCTATGGCATTGAATCAAGAGAAGACACCAATAAAACGAAAAGCATGCTACGAACAGCCGAAATGAAGACACTACAAGCAGTAGCATGGAAGACAAGAAGGGAGAAGGAAGAAGATAGAACACGAAACAACATCATCAGAGAACAATGTGGCGTGCAAGATGTAGTAAGATGGGGCAGGCAAAGACGAAGAGAATGGTTCAGTCGTGTAAAAAGAATGGAGGAGCACAGACTACCAAGAATTGCGCTAGAAGGAAAACCAACAGGCAAACGTCCACCGAGGAGACCACCAAAAAGATGGAGAGATAGCTGGCAGTCTATCTCTCAAGAAATACTTCAACGTCGCGTCGGAATTAACAGATCGACAGATCTACAACAAGTATAAGAAGGAGAATAAGAGAGCTTCTTCTCGACCTTCCTCTTTTCCTTCTCCCTTGTAGTGGCCACGCCAAAATCTTTTTAGAGATCCTGCCATCTGGCATTCTCTGTACAACTAATATGGTACGGCCACGTACAGAAAATAAAAGCTTCACCAAGTGACGAAATTATGTCACTAATTCGTCTTAAACCTTAATTAAATTTTCTTTTTCTCCATTGTTTGGGTTCAATGGGATAGTTTATAATTATTCTTTTTTATCACCCTAAAGTTCGTTTTTCTTTTATAGGTGAAAGAACCAGAAAAACCTGAGAAGCAAACTAAATCGAAATCGGCGTCAAAAAATCCAACCAAATCTCCTGATATACGGAAATTCTTTCCTTCCAAAAATTTGCCAAAATCCAAAAGTGATAATAACAGCAACGTCAAAACTGTCGAAACTAAAAATGAGTCAAAAGCTAAAATTAACAAAGTCATTCCAAACTCGGGCAATATTTTTGGTTTCGGCAACCTAAACGGAGAAGATTGTAACTGTGATAAAAATGGAACGAACACCAAAGATAACAAAGCAAAAAAGATAGTTTCTACAGCAGGTAAAACCTTAGGTACCAAAAATCCTGACGGTGTTTCTACATCAGGTAAAACCTTAGGCACCAAAAATCCTCCTGACAGTGTTTCCAAAATTTCTAAAGGAGTTTTAAGAAGAACAAAATCGGAATCTGCTAATAATGTGTCTAAAAATGATCAAACAAAGTCCACTCCAGCTAAACCTACGAGTAATGGTGCCTACGATGTGGTACGCAATCATTGGATAAACAAATTTTCAAATACAAGCAGTACTATTACAAAATCCAATACAACTACACCATGGAAGAGACCAAAACCTTCGGAATCTGCACGACCAGTAACCAGTGGCAGTAGTACCAGTACTAGTAGCTGCAGTACCAGTGCCACAAAGGTACCAAAACTATCAGAACCAGTAGCAGATTGTAGTCCAATTGCAAAACCGAATACAACTTCACCATTGAAGAGACCAAAACTATCAGAACCAGTAGCAGATTGTAGTCCAATTGCAAAACCGAACACAACTACACCATTGAAGAGACCAAAACTATCAGAACCAGTAGATTGTAGTCCAATTGCAAAACCGAATACAACTACACCATTGAAGAGGCCAAAACCTTTCGAATCTGCATTGGTTGGTTCCAGTAAGGTACCAAAACTATCAGAGCCAGTAGCAGAGTGTCCTGTATGTTCCAAACAAGTACCAGAATATAAAATAAATAGTCATTTAGATGAATGTCTCGGAACTTCTGAACTGGAGTCGACAAAATGCCACACTTGTGGGATTGTTGTTGCTGAAGGGAAGTTAGAAGAGCACCTTCAAGATTGCAATGATGATGTTGTGTTTCTTGGTGTTAAGAGATCTGAGGACGAAAATACTTTGGATAACAGTCAAGAAGATAGAATCAATAGTGATAATAGCGTAGAAACGAAAAAGTGTGATATTTGTAAGAAACTGGTAGGTAGCTAAAGACAATTTTGACATGCACGCTGTTAATTGTCTTAATAGTATGTTTGATCGATTAGAAGAAGACATTCATAAGCCATCCACCAGCTCGACGTTAACCAACGTAGAGGCTTCTAGTAGTAAAACCAACAATTATACAGATTTTGAAGCTTCTAGTAGCAACACAGAACCTTCTGGATCAAAAGATACAGTTCAATGTTTAGCTTGTAACAAAAAAATCATAAAATCAGAGCTTGATGAGCATCTTGAAAATTGTATGAGCTTGAGTCAGATTTTCGACGATGAAAATGAACCTGTTGAAGAAGAAACTGAAGCTAAAGATCTGTTTAACTGTCCGTCTTGTATGAAGCTTTTTTCAGAATTGGAAATGAACGATCATATTGATGTTTGTTTGAACATTAGCGACGTTTGACTTGTTTTACTTGTTGTTTGGAACGTGAAGGATATTATTTGTTTTTATTGTAGTTGATTTTTGAAAAAGAAATACTAAAATATATTTTTTTTATACCGAAATAAGTCTTTTTCTTGAATCATCGTTAATATTACAGTGGTCATTTTTTTTTTGGAATACAATTTAATACTTATTGAACATGTTTGTTGTCTTTGGTTCCTAAGCTCGGCAGGATCAAGCATCAAAACCGAAGAACATACTTCAAAAGCAAAGAAAAAGCACAAAAAGGGAGTCAACAACTTCAAAAAAGAACAAAAGATCTTGAAGATAATTGAAAAGTGATTAAGAATAAAAAAAGCGTCCAAAAATGAAGAAATATGTGGGAAAACAACGAGATAACAGAGAGAAAGTTAATAAACACTAAAAACGAACGAAAAGCCTATGGAAATGCCGAAAACGCATCCAACGTGGCCAAAAACATCAATACCGGCGAAACACTAGGGAAAATAGTTATAAAGCGAAGGAAAGCTTAAAAAACAAGAAAACACATAGGAAGTCTCGAAAAAGTATCAAAAGCATGAAACAAGCAACGAAATTTCGAAAAAGTTAAAAAAGAGTCGGAAGAAGTGCTTAGAAAAGACAAAATTTTTAAATAGCATCAAGGAACGAAAAGCATCATCAAAAGCACGGAATAAGCAAATGAAGAGCACCAGCAGCTCAAAAATGCCATCTGTTGTGAAATTCTGACTTAAACCTTTTATCCCAAACATCAGAGATATACAGGGTGTTTGGTTAAGAATGGGCCATAGCTTAACCTCAGATTCCTGAGGTTAAAATAGGTCGATTTAAGCTAACTTACCTTAATTGATGGATTCGACCGTTACTTGATGGAAGTTCATTTTATCTAACAATAAAACACTGAAAATGTTTATTTTCTATACTTCCACAAAATTTATTATAACTAAGTGACTACAGCTGTTTCGACAGAGTGCCTTTCTCAAGTGATATAGTTTACAATGTGTTTGCCTTTTTAAGTCTTCAACTGAAGAGGTTGAGGAGTGGGGAGCTGTTTGTCTCGAGTTGGTCATTCAGAATTATATCTGTATTTTTCATTTTATTAATTTCCATAGATTCTAAAAAAGATAGCTTAAGGCCTTTATTTTGAATATGCAGAATTTGAAACTCTTCATTGAAAGAATGATTATGATCTAGAAGGTGAAGTGCGTATGTAGAAGTGTCTGTTTTTCTATTGTTGAATGCCCTTTTGTGTTCTGCTATCCGTTTGTCAAAAGTTCTGCCAGTTTGACCGATGTACGTTTTCGGACAGTCACCACAAGTTAGTTTGTACACACCACTCTGTAGTTGCTTTCTCTTTCGGCTTTTATTGTTCTTAATGTATTTGCTTAAGTTGTTGTGAGTTCTGAAAGCTGGTGTTATTCCTTTCTTTTTTGTGTATCTGGCTATTTTTGTTGTTATCTTGCCAGTATATGTGAGAGAGCAGAAGGTACTGGGTTCTTTCTGTGGTGGTGGATACACTAATTTCAGGGCTTTCTTATGGAGTTTTTGGTTTAAAATTTTGTTAACTGTTTGTTCGTTATAGCCGTTGTTTACTGCTATTTTGTTTAATGATGTTTAGTTTTATCTCGAAGTTATTTTTTGTCATGGGAATTTCTGTCAGTCTATGTATCATGCTATGGTAGGCTGCTAATTTGTGTTGTGTAGGATGGGATGATGAATTGTGTATAGTTGTGTCAGTATGGGTAGGTTTATGATATACGGAGAACTCATGTTTGTTGTGTAGTCTGGAAATCGTTACATCTAGAAAGTTTATGGAGTTATTCTGTTCTGTTTCTATTGTAAATGTCTAACAGACAACTTGACCAATTTCTATCATATATTAATTCACTTCATAATAATATTGAGTTTACAATAGAAACAGAACAGAATAACTCCATAAACTTTCTAGATGTAACGATTTCCAGACTACACAACAAACATGAGTTCTCCGTATATCATAAACCTACCCATACTGACACAACTATACACAATTCATCATCCCATCCTACACAACACAAATTAGCAGCCTACCATAGCATGATACATAGACTGACAGAAATTCCCATGACAAAAAATAACTTCGAGATAGAACTAAACATCATTAAACAAATAGCAGTAAACAACGGCTATAACGAACAAACAGTTAACAAAATTCTAAACCAAAAACTCCATAAGAAAGCCCTGAAATTAGTGTATCCACCACCACAGAAAGAACCCAGTACCTTCTGCTCTCTCACATATACTGGCAAGATAACAACAAAAATAGCCAGATACACAAAAAAGAAAGGAATAACACCAGCTTTCAGAACTCACAACAACTTAAGCAAATACATTAAGAACAATAAAAGCCGAAAGAGAAAGCAACTACAGAGTGGTGTGTACAAACTAACTTGTGGTGACTGTCCGAAAACGTACATCGGTCAAACTGGCAGAACTTTTGACAAACGGATAGCAGAACACAAAAGGGCATTCAACAATAGAAAAACAGAAACTTCTACATACGCACTTCACCTTCTCGATCATAATCATTCTTTCAATGAAGAGTTTCAAATTCTGCATATTCAAAATAAAGGCCTTAAGCTATCTTTTTTAGAATCTATGGAAATTAATAAACTGAAAAATACAGATATAATTCTGAATGACCAACTCGAGACAAACAGCTCCCCACTCCTCAACCTCTTCAGTTGAAGACTTAAAAAGGCAAACACATTGTAAACTATATCACTTGAGAAAGGCACTCTGCCGAAACAGCTGTAGTCACTTAGTTATAATAAATTTTGTGGAAGTATAGAAAATAAACTTACCTTAGTACAAAAGTTGATAATAACCGAAATACGTTATATATCAACGTTAAACGTTTATTTTATTTATTTTTGAATATTTCCTGACAGGCATGGGACAACAACACGAAATTTGGTAAGTGGTGCTTGTATTGTACAATCTACTAAATTATGTTAAACAAACGTTTCTGGCTACTACCAGAGGCGTACGACGGGGGAACGTGAATGGTTGACCCATCCGAAATTCTGCGCCACTGGCGAAATTGCTATTTTAGTGCAATTTTTTGATTCTCCAATACTTTCTATGTATTTTTTTATGGCATAGACTTGGGTGTCAATTAGCCAGTCACAACTTTTTGTTTTCTATTCATACATAAAGAAGGCAATGAGGTCCTTAGTAGCAAACTCTTCCACAACTCTCTATTCAGTTCAAAAGCTGCAGCTGGCCGTTAAGATATGTTATCTAAAACGTTAGTTGACACTGGATGTGCCTTTTACATACCTGCTACTAAAACAGAAAAAATGTTTAAGTTAGGCCATGATTTTTCTATCTTCAGTGCTGAAGCCATAGCAATTTATGAGGCCCTGCAATATTTTAAAGAATCAGAAGATATATCTACTTTCTATGTAAACAATATACTCTTCATTCGTAACGATAAAGCCATTAGTTTTCGAGATATTTTAAGCTAAAAACGGAAGGATCATAATACATTAATCAAAATAAGTGTGCCTTTTCATTTTTAACTTCAATTATCTGAAAAACTAATGACTTTATCGTTACGAATGAAGAGTATATTATTTGCATGGAAAGTATTGGAGAATCTAAAAATTATGCTAAAGTAGCAGTTTTATCAGTGGCCTAGAATTTGAGAAGGGTCAACCATTAACTTCCCTGTCGTACGCCTCTGGTAGTAGCCAGAAACGATTATTTAACATAATTTAGTAGGGTGTACATTCCTACACTTTCTGCTAAGTATCACACGGATATGTCAAATTATTTTCTTATTCTTAGTATTCTTTTTTTTTAATAATCTATTCTTTATTTAAAACTTTAAGAACTATGTGTGCCCGGTACTATAAAACTATTTGACATATCCTTATGGTACTTGGCAGAAAGTGTAGGTACTGTACATTCTACTAAATTATGTTAAACAAACGTTTCTGGCTACTACCAGAGGCGTACGACGGGGAAACGTGAATGGTTGACTCTTCCCAGATTCTACGCCACTGATGAAACTGCTATTTTAGCATAATATTTAGATTCTCCAATACTTTCTGTGTAAATAATATACTCTTCATTCGTAACAATAAAGTCATTAATTTTCGAGATATTTGAAGTTAAAAATGAAAATTCACATTTATTTTGATTAATGTATTGTGCTCCTTCATTTTTAGCTTCAAATATCTCGAAAACTAATGACTTTATCGTTAAGAATGAAGAGTATGTTATTTACATAGCAAGTATTGGAGAAACAAAAAATTGCACTAAAATAGAAATTCCGCCAGTGGCGTACAATTTGGGAAGGGTCAATTATTCACGTTCCCCCGTCGTACGCCTCTGGTAGTAGCCAGAAACGTTTGTTTAACATAATTTAGTAGGGTGTACAGTACCAGCACCACTTATCAAATTTCGTGTTGTTGTCCCAGGCCTGTCAGGAAATATTCAAAAATAAATAATATAAAAGTTTAACTTTGCCTAACTTTTAATACTAAAAGTATTTCGGTTATCAACTTTTGTACTAAGGTAAGTTAGCTTAAATCAACCTATTTTAACCTCGGGAATCTCAGGTTAAGCTATGGCCCATTCTTTACCAAACACCCTGTATAAAGCCATGTAAAGCATTATTAGTTTAAAAAATTTGAGAAAAACGTTGGGTTACTCAAAAGGGTAACTAAAAAGTATAAAAAGCAACAAAACTTCGAAAAACCGAAGAAAGAGAATCGACAACTCAGAAAAAATCTAGGAAACATTCTGAAAAATTAGGGAAAACTTGTCTGTAAAAAGTTTTTCAACGTTTCATAATTTTGAAAATGGTTGGAAAATCGTTTAGAATAAGGAAAAGCGCTTGAAAACGAAGACATACATGAGAATAGCAAAGAGAAAGCACCAACAAATAGAAAAACAAAGAATAAAAAAGCAAAAATTGCAGGAAAGGCGTTGATGCTGTCAGAAAAATTATTAGAAAAGGAGCAAAACATCTTCATATATTTCAAAAAGCAAAAGAAAAGCTACAAGAAGAAAATCAGCGAAGGAGGAAAAAATATTAAAAAGTATTAATCGAACAAAGAACTGCTAAAGAGAGAAAAGGACACCAAAAACGTCAAAAGGCGCTTTAACACCTAAAAAGTGTGGAAAGCGGCTAATGCGTATTTTTTGTGAATAAAAACAATGACTGAAGAACCTTTGTAAGATTGTAATATTCTGTAGTGTGTTTACAATGTTTATGTTTTCATAAGTCTGCAACTTAAAAAGTTTTTCACTCTTTATAGGTCGACGTTATTTCTCATAGGTATGTATCCTTTTTGGTAGATGTCAATTGTTATTCACCAAATGTTTTCTGGTCCAGCGCAGACTCTTAAACTTGAGCCCCTTGAATATACACGTCGATTTACTACTCTGTCTTGAACATGTGAATATGCGAAAGCTCACTGAGTAGGAATAAAACAAATATTCGCTTAAAAACTTTTTATTATTCAACATCAAACGATCATAAAAATATTTTACACTTAAAAAAAATATCGATCAATAAAATACGTTATACACCCCACAAAAATTCTGGTATCATCTGCAATAGGACTTTTCAACGCTCATCATGCGACATATGACAGAAGATCGAAACAAATGAGAAACGTTAAAAAGCCCTATTGTTAATAATGTTTGACAATTTCAGTTTAAAGTTGATTTTCTTCAGGCTCAAAGATACGATGACAATCCTGTAAGTACTTATCGTCACCGCCTGGTAGCACTACCATCGCAAGAGTGTTGTTTTGACTACGTGTGGGCTGTCAAAAATGGACTTATTGATAAACTAAACACTATAATTTATTTCACGTTAAGAATAGAACGTTACACTTATAGAGATCAGTGTTGACAAACCTCTCGGGCACGGGTGGCTACTCGACTGCCGATATACGATTCATTTTAATCATTACTGCGTGGCATCGACGCGCTTCTATCGTTCATTAGAAATGCATGGGGCTATCTTCGCAATGTTCTATTCTTAACGTGAAATAAAGTATAGCTACTTTGAACGCAAGTATTTATTCATAGGTTTCATCCCGAGTATGTTACATCGTTACAGTCTCAGTAGGTTGAAATGATGTATGTCTTTTGTACAACTTTAATAACAAATAAATGTTAGTTGATAGTTCAGATTCCTTTAGGTTTTTATTTAAATTGCCCGTAATTTTTGTGGAGCATTTAATTGAAATCTTAAAAATATTGCAAAAAAATCATCAGTACAAAAATATATCGACAGTGAAAAACCAGGAATGATACATTCATTATATAAATATTTACAAACACGTAAATATAGATTAAAATACTATTTATTAAGTTTAATATCACATCTTTTTAATTTAATGAAAGACAATCAATACATTGGTATTCATAAATGAAAGATTTTGTTGAGATCTTTTGTGCTTAGCTTTTGTTGATAACTACATAAAAAATATTAAAGATGACATGCTAGAAGCTAAAGTTCAGAAAGACATAATTTTGTTGTAGTGCATTCCCAACACTTTACACAGGTCAGACAAGAATACATTAAAAAACGGGCAACAGACCATGTACATAATTTTGTCCCAAAACAAACTCAACATAATATGTTTGATAATGGCATCTTATGCCATCTACTTGATTCCAGAAGACTATCAGTTTAACCACAACCCGACTTTAACTTTTGACAAGAAACAATAAAAACATGATTTAGTAAATTTTGAAACATCGAACATAGGTAAAACATCGAACAAAAATGAATGGGCACTTAAGAGAGGCTTATATCCTGTGATGGGTGGAATAGCTGTTGATGATGATGATGAGAGCAAGATACACGGCCAACTATAAATCAGCAGAAAATAATAAAATAATAAATAAAACAATTATTTAAAATGAGAAAGTGGTAACTGAAGATAATACCTATTCCAATAAAAATTAAGTGCAAAAAGAATCAGAAGTTCAAGCAAAAAGCACATCAGAAATAGTGGCAAAAATTTATTAGTTAAATTGAAAATAATCTCTTAACATGGACAACACTATAAAGCATTAATACTGTGAAAAAGGCAAATAAAATGAGTCAACTGCATAAAAAAGCAAGATACAGGTCCAAAAATGTCGAAAAGCTTTCTATAAAAGTAACAAAAGCAAAGGAAATCCTCCAATATCGTTATAGAAATGAATGAACAGTCTCAAAATTATCGAAAGGTCTTGGGGAATGTATAAACTCATCAAACCCGTGAAGGAAACCAAGGAGAACATCTAAAAAACACCAGAAAAACTTTAATAGTATAAAAAAGCTAAGAAAAACGTTTAAAGTGGCTTAAAAGCTATTAAATGTGAGATAAAACTGTAAAATCGAGGGAAAATATAAAAAATTGAAGACAGTGCACCCTTTTCGATTTTACTTTTATTGTCTTCTGAAATAGGAAATTATACATATATATGTTTCTCTATTTCTGTTTATCAATGCCTAATCAAAATTCAATAATCTATAGTGGCTTACTATAAAATATTATGTTTGAATACCGTTAATGTCTTATATGTCCTTCATTAACAATCTTATCTTACCTCAATTATATATACAATAATATTTGAACCTTTCGTCATTGTTTTTTTATTAAATCTATATAATAGAGTATGCAGAACGAATAGAATAAAATAGAAAATTTAATATTGATTCCAGATTTGATCCAGAAATTTTGTCTTAACATATTTAAGAGTTAAGAGTATTAATTAATTGTGTTATTCGTAAAGTCTATCCCAAAGTACATCCTGTTATGTATTTGTTTCGGTAAACGATGTATGCCCAATTCAAACGATGTATTCTTATAAAATACCTAGAAGTTTGGTGTACATATTATCAAAGTCTGGTAGGATTTTAATACTTATTTATTTAAACACAATTGTGATAAAAACAAACTAAATCGTTTAAAGAATGAACTACATAAGTTTCTATTTTGGGTCATATCTATATCAATCTCCTTTATCGGAATGTCCTGCCTAAGTTTATACATTGTAAATTATGTTTCTGGAGTGCTCCTAGTAGCATTTAACGTGCCTTAGTTTGTTTATTTCTACTGCATCTTGATTTTAAATTTGGTATAGCTGGTAGAGGTGTTTTTCTTAAACGACAATGTCCAAATACCATTTCGGTGACCGTTTTAATCTCTCGTTTATTAAGATTAATCAAGTAGTCATCTTTTTATCATTATTAGGGACATTTTACTAACCTCTTAAAAGCATTTTGACATTGTTAATCAAAATAGTTTTTATAACGTTCTGCATACCCGCCATGAATAGAAAAAATATGTACATACCCTAACAACACACAACATTCCAGGAATGTACTACCAAAGTTCTATCAATATTTGAATGTCCTGGACATTTAGGGAACATTCGGTGAACATCTGTTTAAATTATTCCTGGAATGTTACCATAAGACATTCTGTGAACATACTACCAATGTTCCTATATTTTAAGTTGCGAAATAATACATACGTGTAAGAGATACAACATTACTTATAACATACCAGACAAACTAAGTGACATTTTAGGCCTACAGTGCAATAATATGTCAAATTTAAAGAGTTTCCCAAGATTATAAACATACAAATGTAATAAAAATTATTGTTCGCGAATATTCAATTTGGAATGCGATTTTGTTAATAAAAAAATACTTATAACTTATGCAAAACCCAAGAGAGGCATTTATATTTATTTCTTTTGCGTTCATTTTCAAATTCGCCGTGCATATATTTGGGTGCGTTCGGACGACCACAGCGGCTGGACAGCTGAGCCAGCAGTAGCTGTCAGACGTCACCGCTGGAAGCCAGCCGCTGAGAGATTTACTAAGCTTTCCCTATCACGGCTGGATACAACCACTCAGCCGATTTCTGCTGACAGCCAGCCGCTATGGTCGTCCGAACGCACCCTTTTTGTGCATGGCGCTTGAGAGGGCATCACGTGACTAAAAACGACCAACCAACGACCTCGCTTCCAGGGTTGCCAGATTGGGGGAATTTCCCCCAAATTTGGGGTATTTTTTCTTGTTTGGGGGATTTTTTGGGGGTATACACTGAATGGGGGATTTTTTGGAGGAAAATTTTTTCGCATTGGGGTTTTTTGGGGTATAATTTTAAGAACACATTCCATTTCTTGGCCGATTTTGAATTTCAAGTTAAACTGTGATTCACAAAAATCTTTGAATATAAATTCATTTAAAATCGATTCTGCCATCTAGTACAAACTACTTAACTTATTTTGTAAAGCATTACAGTTTTCTTCAATAGCGACACAACAAAATTTGGTTTTTGTGCGCTTGATGGTGTATTTAAATATTCATAATGGTACCTATGTGAAACACAGAAAATCATATCTCCTATTGTTTAACTTTATTTACTTTTCTAGAATTAACTTTGAAGAAGGTTGTATTTCTGGTGTGTTCAATAATACGCATAATTTATTTAAATTAGTGTTTGTAGACGTGTTAATCTAAAAATATGCCTAAAGCAAAGGAGTATACCCGAAAATACCGACTTGCTTGGGAATCGGATGCTGAACTTAAAGGAAGGTAATCTGTTTAATAGAATTTTAATGGTGTGGGTCATTAATAATTAATTATTCTATGTATGATGGATTGGTCCTGTATCAGAAGATGACACAAAATCATTTTGTAAGATATGTAAATGGCAGATTTATAATATATTGTATAAAATTTACTAAAATTCTACGCTGGTAAAATGTCACTTGACAGTCAAAAAAGAAGAAAAAATGACAGATGACAGCCCAAAAAGAAGAAGAAATGACAGATGACAGCTCAGAAAAAAAGAAGAAGAAATGGCAAATTAATTTTTGGGGGATTTTTTCATAGAGGTATATATTAACATAGAGGGAGCCTACCTTCCGCGCTTCCTGACGACAAGATCTCAAGGACTGGTTTGCTGCATCTTCTTCTAACACATTGTATCGAGAATCTATAATGACTTTCAGTGTGAATATAGGCACGGAAGAGGAGGACAACTGTAGCAGCTTTACTATGCGTAAGAGTGAAACAGCACTAATCCAAATAAAAAAGATGGTGTCGTCACTTCGCTCTGAATGACACTCTCTCTATGCTAATATTTAACTCTATGGATTTTTTAAAAAAAATGTCATTTTTGGGGGAATTTGTAGTTCAGGTTGGGGGAATTGTATAAATCGGTCTGGCAACCCTGCTCGCTTCGGCCATCTTGGCATCTTCATCTTGGCGACCTTGCCTTGCCGTGGATTGTTTTTAGTTGTTTGTATTATTTGTGCTTTTTAAGAATATTTTTTTAATTCGGATACTTTTATAATAGCTTTAATAGTATTATTAACATAGTGCATAAAATGGTGTCCTGTTTTTAACGCAGTTGGAGTAGCAGAAACAAATGTAGATAAAAAAATCTGCAGGAATAACGTTTCAATTATGACAGAAGCTCAAAACAAATGACTGTGAATGAAAAGCCCTATTAAAAGGTTAGTATGCAAATATGTAAACGAAAGCATGCCCTGTATTTCAGAAAATAAATTAATACTATTAATACCCTAATAATACTATTCATAAAAAATCTTTTAAGTAACGTAGATATAACAAAGTGAATAAAAGGCATAAATCAGAAGAATTATTATTTTATTTTATAAGTTAATAATTGGTCATATCCATTTATTTTAATAATAATTGTGAATAAGCCACAAACTTCGCTTATTCCTAACTAAAATAGTAAATAGAGATAGGTAATAACAAAAGGATTTGTAAAACTAAAATAATTCTTTTTGCGTTTTTGCTAGTGTATGCGTTTATAAATAGGATGGTAGACCACACACTATAATATGCAGTACCAACTAATGAATACACAGAATATTATAGTCGATTTGCTAAACTCAGTCTCAGTACTAATTACTGTAATTTTGGCAAAATTGGCCAAAAACAAAAAAAATTACCTACTAAAATCACTAGCCAGTTGTGTCTGAGTTTGGGGAACCGACTATACTAATAAACAATTTCTAAGCTGTTTTATAATAAGTTTGTGAGTTCATTAATCATATTTTTTATTTAAAACTAAAATTTGTTAATAATGCTTAGTAATGCATATATTTTGTATTTTTAGCTTTCCAGAAGATCCTGCGAAGAAGACATGAAGTATAGATCAGATTTGTTAATAGAGGAGTATGTTCAAAACACTTTTTAGAAAAAGATATTGACAGAACTTCACTTTCATCTGTTCGTTTGAGAGACTGTGCTGTTCCAATAGCTTATGTCACACAGGTATATGCATAACCTAATTAATAATACAGTCCGTACAATATAGATACTGTTGTAATTCATTATCTACATCGGAGATCTAAGTTGACATTGTTGCCCAACTACAAAAAATTTTTGAATTCATTTTAAGTCAAATATATCACATAATTATTGCGAAGTAGATTATACAACAAAACAGATTAATATTCAATGTAAATAAATAAAAACATCAGAAATCGAAAACAAGAATTAAGGTATAATCTTATGTTACAGTTATTAAGGTACCAAGGGTATTATAGGGATATACATTGATCGAAAGCGTTATTATTATAATACCTGTGGTGCCTTCAACGTTTAATGCCCGACTAAATTATTCTTTATATGCGAAAAATTTGAATGAATTTTGAATTGATTAGTTTTTAAATAAGTACATTTACCAGTAACAGTAGTAACGTAATTGTGGTAACCATAGTTTTACTTAGGTTGATATTTGTCAACTTGACAGTATCTAAGTCGTTATTTAAATTTAATGCCCAAGGGCGTTATATCGTACTTAACAGACTTCGAAATGTCATAATTTGTCAAATAATGTACCAGTAGGACATTAAAGTAAATAATAAAAACAATAAATATAATGAATACTAAATACTTATTTGTTTGTGAAAAATCTATTTCTTTGTGGCTTTTTTGTAATTAATTATTCTAATGGGGAAATAAGCCACAATTTACTTGAAAAAATAATTTTATTAAGGTTTCTACTTCCACATCGGATGTCGTTGTCAAAATACAAAATGTTCATTATTATTATTTTATTTATTAAATATTATTTATTATTTATTTAAATATTATTTAATATTTATTTTTTTATTATTATTATTTATGCATATTATTACCTGTAAATAATATTTCTTCTGATTGTTAATTGTAAATATAGAAAAATTACCTTTTATTTTATTTTCTTTTAGAATCAGCTGAGAGAAGTGGTCTACAAAAAACCAGAAAGGAAACGGAATATGTGGCTACGAAAAGCAAAAGAAAGGTTTACAAAGCAAATGTGACACATTTTTTTATAATATTTAGGAATGTCAGCAAATTACATTAAAAAATGTATGTAAAGATTTTTTGCAATAAAAATGTTTATATTTATCAAGGATGTATTATTTGGTATGGCCATATATCGTCAGTGATGTGACAGTACCTCCTATCTGTTTTTTTCAAGAGATTTGTAAGATAGACTAAAAACTTGTTTCGGCCACCTCCTGTTTTCATATATTTTTTGACTTGTTTTGCAGTAAATTCAACTATCTATTTACTACAAAAAAAGTCAGAATACGTACGAAACCAGAAAGTGACCTTAAAAAATGTTTTTCGTCTCCTGCAAACCTCATGAAAAAACATATAGGAGGTATTAGTCACATTACTGACGATATATTTCAGTGAATGTCTAAAAAATATACTGTGAATGTTCAAAGAACGTTCGTAGACATTCATGGAATGTTCTAACAAGACATTCAGTCTAAAAATATACTGTGAATGTCCAAAGAACATTCATGGAATGTTCCAACAAGACATTCAGTCTAAAAAATAGACTGTGAATGTCCAAAGAACATTCGTAGACATTCATGGAATGTTCCAACAGAACATTCTAAGAATATTTAAAATGCTGACACAGCACTTTCCTGGTACTTTCCAGGGACATTCGTGTGCATTTGGGGACATTCCAGGAATGTTTTCAATGTCCTGTGTGTACATTCTAGTAACATTCATGGAATGTTTTGTGTTATTAGGGTACATATATGATTTAGTCAAAAATCCTAATATTAATCTTTGGAAATATTTTATATTTTCACCACATTGCATTGGGGAGATTGTTGACAGACGTAAAAATTAACCTATTCATAAAATTCAATTTTTTCTATACAATTATCCTTTTTTTTATTCATTTGTCAATCTTTGCCAAATTATTTTTAATTAATTTTTCTCAGATATATTTTTCTCTGTATTCCTCAATAGCTGTTAACTATATAGTCTGGATCTTTGTGTAAATATTATATTATTCACGAATTATTCTTTATGTTACATCTGCTAACATAACCTAATGCCCTAACCCTATAGGAAGACATCAAATAACGAGGCATCAGCACTGAGGATGGAAGATTTATTCCGAAAACGTTCTGGTATTTAGCCCGAAAGGATTCTTTTAAATAAATATACCCTTTATAAAGGATTTCTTTAATAAAATTTCAAATTTACTAACTATTAGATTATTCTACATTTAAATGTTTTAAATTGAATGATGGTGACGTTTGCGCAAAGATCCAACAGACTATCTATAGAGACTACTATCGAGAAACACTTATCAGTGCAGTTTACAAAAAGTGCATATGAAGGAGGTTGTCGTTGGAAAATGCGCGTCATGGATAGATAAATAAATTTTTGTGAAATTCTTCATTTATTCTGTATTTTAGGAGACACTATTTTTCTTACGAAGTCAGGGAATGTGTATGGTCTGCGACTTACCTAAGTACTCAAGTAGTAATGTGGGACGCCACAATATTATTTTTGGTAATTAAATACATATATTATTACTATTCTGAAACAGGTCACAAATGCCCAAATCCTGCAATAAAGAATCAATCCATATCATGACTATTAAGAATAAATTGGTGACCCCTTTCCAAGAAACGCACATTTTCCAATTAACTCTCATGACTAGTATATTTCTATGCTTCATAGAATCTTGGTTTTTATTATAATTAACATTTAGATTGTTTTGTTGAACATTATTTTAAAATAAGAATTCTTTGGTTTACTTTTTTAGAGGATACCAGTACAAAATGATCCAGAGTGTAATGATTCTCCATACTGTTAACAGATTAATTGATTAGCTTCTTGTCTTTTTAAAACATCAAAATGACATGTGGGGAGGGGTTGGATAAGAACTGGAGAGATGCCAAGAAATTGAGACCCTACAGTCAAAGTACGATAGTCACAATGTACATAGAAAGTTAAATAAGTCACAAGTGGAGACTAAGACGGAAACAGAAAGGAAATTTAACTGATTCTGACAGAAAAATCATCTTAGACAAACAGAGTAAAATAAGAACGTGGAAAGAATATCTAGAAAAACTATTTGAAGACCAAAGAGATAACACCTTTGAGTTAGAAGAAGAGGTAAATGATGGACCAAGAATATTACAGCATGAAGTTTATTCTGCAGTAACACAGCTAAAGGATGGCAAAGCAGCAGGACCCGATAATATACAAACAGAACTACTCAAACTTTCGAACAACGAATCAATAGCAATAATCACAAAGATATTCAACAACATATACAACTCTGGAGAAATACCAACAGAATGGCTGAAGTCTGTGTTTATTGCACTTCCAAAAAAACCAGGAGCCAAAAAATGCGAAGAGTACCGTACGATAAGCCTGATGAGTCATCTCCTAAAATTGTTCCTAAAGGTAATCCATAGGAGAATTTACAAGCTGTGTGAAAGTCAAATTTCGCCCAACCAGTTCGGGTTCATAAATGCTGTTGGTACGAGAGAGGCTTTGTTTTCAATACAAGTCTTATTCCAGAGATACAGAAACGTCAATTGCGACGTATACGCAGGTCTGGTTGATTACGAGAAAGCGTTTGATCGAGTACAGCACGCCAAGATGATGCAAATACTAAAAGAAGCAGGAATTAACAACCAAGATCTGAAAATAATTAGAAACCTTTACTGGAATCAGACTGCAAACCTCAGAGTTGACGGTGAACACACCGAATATGTGAAGACTTACATTATAGCTAGATCATTTTGCAATGATCTCCCTTACCATATCTTACAGATTGCGCTTTTAATAACACCCAAAACTTACGTATATGAATAGGGTGAACATCAGCTCAACATCTATAATAATTTACATACATCAATTGGGCATTGATGCCTTACTTCAGATTCCTTACAGCTTCAAGCGATTTGAGCGAAAATCTTACTCTATATCTTACAATTGAATACCCTGTGGAATTATATTGGGAGATATGTAGAACCTCAAGGTTCAGCAAGATTTTGTGAGCATGCATATTTCTTCGTCGGTTTCACAAGACTGCATTCGGCATTTCTCAGACCTCTGATCGTTACATAACGATGTCTCAGCCTAAAATGAAAGTATACAGATATTAAAGCATTGCAAGATACTTCCAGAGAACAAAAAACCACAATAATGAGAAATATACCTGGCCATCTCCAACGTGTTTTATACCAACTTGAACACCATTCTTTGTAGATGGATGTTTTCCGTTGCAGCAGTGATTTTTTTCTGAAATAAATAATCAGTAAATAGATGTGTATCAGCAATTCATTGTTGACTATGAAGAATTCTATTATATGTTGACGTGTTTATTTAAATTTCGCGATTTAATGTGTAATATTAATTCAAAAACGTTGGGCAAAATATGTACATGAATACCTTCCAGTAAATGATCGTATAATAAAAATAACCCTAAACGCTAAACCAGTCAAAATGCACATTAAACAGGTATATATGCCAACATCCGAAGCGACAGAAGATATAGTAGAAGAATCATACCATCTGATACATGAAACCATCTCTAATATACCTAAGAAAGAACCAATGATGATAATAGGAGATTGGAATGCAAAAATAGGAAGAACGAAAGTAGACGAACATTTGATAGGAACGATAGGTGAGCATGGCTTAGGCGAGCGAAATGACAGAGGTGAACGGCTCCTTCAATTTGCCATCGATATGAATTTCCGTATAGTAAACACAATGTTTAAACATCATCCGCGAAGATTATCAACATGGTCTTCGCCTGGAGGACGATACAAGAACCAAATAGATTATATTCTTATCACTAAACGATGGAGGAGCTCTGTAACCAATGTGAAGACAAAACCAGCTGCAGACTGTGGTTCGGACCATAAAATGCTACAAGCAGAATTTCGCATTAAGTTGCACAGTAAAACAATTGCAAAAAAAAGACAAAAATTGGTTCCAAAACACCAGCAAAAGTTTAGAGAGGCACTAGCAAAAGCTGACCTACCAGTGACTACCGGAGACCCTGACAAAACGTGGGAATACACAAAGAAGTTGATCACCGAAGCCATCAACAACACAAATCCCAAAGAAAAAATAGATAGGAAAAAACATTGGATGACTGAAGAAACTCTCAACCTTATAGAAGAAAGACGGAAACTTAGAAACGGCACGTCAAATTCAATACAAAAAGAAATAGAGATAAGCACCATAAATACAACTATAAAACACTTGTGCAGAAGGGACAAAAATAATTATATAAAAGGCATATGTGAACAACTAGAGGAACATGCTGACCGCCAAGAATCTAGAGAACTTTTCTCCAAAGTCAAATATCTAGCGAGAGAATTCAAACCAAAGACACAGATCACCAAAGATAATAGTGGAAATACCATAACAAACCCAGACGGTATCGCAGAGGTGTGGAAACAATATTGTGAAATACTATTCTCTAACAACGACCCAGGCCATAATACAGAGAAAAGAAGTTATGAAAAATAACCTCAAATATTGAAATCTGAAATTGAGTCGGCAATAAAAAAGCTAAAATGTAGAAAAGCACAAGGAGAGGATGGAATAACAACTGAAATACTCAAAGAAATGGGAGAATTAGGGGCGGAAGTAATGCTTAGAATTTGCAATGAGATCTGGAATACTAGAAAGTGGCCAAATGACTGGGGTAAACTCAGGTTTATTCCCATATACAAAAAAGATTCTCCGACAGATTGCAGTAATTACGTACAGTAGCGTTGATATCTCACGCGAGCAAAGTACTTCTAACAATAATCAATGAAAGATTAAAATCAATTCTCTTACCGCAAATTCCACAAGAACAATGCGGATTCGTCCCAGGTAGGGGAACAAGAGAACACATTCTTAATATTCGTCAAATTATCGAAAAATCTCGAGAGTTTAACATAGAAACATATTTGTCCTTTGTTGACTACTCCAAGGCCTTCGATAACGTAAAATGGGATAAAATGTGGCATATACTTGGAGAAATGGGTACGCCAGAACATCTAATCTATCTATTACAAGCACTTTATGTAAATAACACAGCTAATGTAGTAAGAGTTAATAATGTGGTTTCGAAAAACTTCAAATTAAAATCTGGAGTGTATAATATCCCCCATTCTATTCAATATATATAGTGAACACATTATGCGTCAAGTTTTGAGGAATGGCAAGGTGGAGCAACGATAGGAGGAAGAAAAATAAAAAACCTACGTTATGCTGATGACACTGTTATATTGACGTCTTCACCAGAAGAACTGGAAGAAATTATGAATAGGCTAAGAACGGTGAGTACAGAATATGGTTTGAAAATAAATATATAGAAAACCAAAGTAGTGATCATCGATAGAATCAGAAACAACCAACCGGAGATAAGAGACTTGGCAGGTTACGAAGTGGTCAGACAATTTAATTACTTAGGCTCCGTCATTACTAACGCGCATCATAATGGCGTAGGCACATCATAATGGCCAGATCGGCAACAGCCAAACTTACAAAAATATGGAAGAATACTGACATTACAAAAAACACAAAATTACTCCTTGTTCGAGAGTTAATATTTCCTATCGCCACCTACGCGTCAGAGACTTGGACCATCAAAAAAGCAGATTCAAAACGTATAATGGCATTTGAAATTTGGGTCTACCGGAGAATGTTGCGCATACCATGGACCACACATCGCACAAATAATTCAATATTAGCCGAACTTAACATAAAAACTAGACTCAGCACAACTATCAACCAAAATATACTGAGATATTTTGGACATATAACTAGAAGAAGAGAAGGCATGGAACGAATGATAGTTGAAGGCAACGTAGAGGGCAGAAGATCCGGAGGAAGATCTCCATTACGATGGTCGGACCAAATAAGGGACATGACTGGTTACTCGTTCTCCGAAGCAAAACAAGACGCACAGGAGAGAGAGGATTGGATAGAAATAGTCAAACGACTTACATGACGCCATTACATCCTTACGAAGGAGAACAGATAGAGGAGGAGGATTACATGTTAATAAAAAAATCAGATTTAAGGCTGTATGGCACTATGCATTTTCTTGTATCATTTCTAATATCGTTTCTGATACACATTTTCTTATATCGTTTCTTGTACGTACATTTGTGCCCTGTATGACACTATGCAAGTTCTTGTATCGAAAACTGTATGCAATTCGGCACGTGATTGGTCAACATTTTGTTTGTCACTCTGTGCCCTGTGTCACGTTACAATGGTTCATTGGTATGGTCACAGTAAAAGTCAGTAAAAGTCCTGACTTTTACTGTGGGTATGGTAGTACTGCGTCTACAGCTGATTTTAAGGATTTTATAAAATTTATAAACTTTTAAAAATAAATATTTTAATGTTAAGTAGAATTTTTACGTTGACTGTTGATTATTTGTGTTTTTTATTTTGTTTTGATATTTGTTCTAAAATATTTGCATTAGAGTTATCTTCAGTTTGATCCAAATTAGGAACTATTGTATTTTCCTCTATTAAAAAATTATGCAATATGAAACCCAAAGTTATACATAGTTTGAACTTTATTAGGAGCTAAATATATGGTTATTAGTAGAACAGTAGTCCATACCAAACGGTATATTAAGTATCAATAATAGATTTATAAATAATACCTACAAAAACACAAATAAATTTATCAAGACATAAATCATATGATCTCATTTTCAGCCGCCATTATGACATTTAGAAGTTTTACCAGCAGGATTTACGTTTTTGCTGTTTGCGCAGAAATTGGCGCAGTTCTTGTACAAGAATCTGTGCCTGACACAAATTCTTGTATCGTTTTTGATATCGTTTCTTGTATCTGTGTATGACACTATGCATTTTTTTGACATATCAGAAACGATATTAGAAATGATACAAGAAAATGCATAGTGTCATACAGCCTTTATACAGTCCACTTTATTGAAGGAAACACAGATGGTCCTTCGAGCCGGATATGTCAAGATCTCTAGGAACTTTGTAACGTAAACGTTGCCCTACTGCCTTAATTTCTTAAGATCTTGACAAAAGTGTAACTAATATGACAAGAACGTCTAAGTTCCATTTACACTAGTTCCATGAGTGTTTACAATTTAATTTATTCACGTGAAATACTTGAAAGAGTCACGTCAAACAGAAATAACTATTGTTCAAAAATGGAAAGGCTCGTATAGTAGAATTTAGGGCATAAAATCTACTCACCTTGATTTGGATGCCTTCCTTTCTCAATAAACTTAGATTTGCTATTTCTGTGCCCTACTCCATTAACATAAATTGAGCTATAGGACAAGGTCGTGCAGACTGACCGCCTCCCCACGGCTGATCTACAAAAAAATCCAGTTAGTTATTTAAAATTTATTATATCCCACATTTAAGTTGCTTTATCGAATGAAACAACAACCTAATCTAAATAGTTAATCAACCTAATTGTAAAAAAATATGAAACTGCTTTAGTCCAGGAACCGAAGTTTTTCACCTCGCAATTTTTACAAAATAGATCGATTTGCTTGAAAATTTGAAAATAATTAGTGGATAGTACAAGGATCAAAAACTATATCATGCCGAAAGGCGGTTTTACCATGGGGGTGGCTGTCACCCCATCTCGGGGGTGGAAATTTTTTATTATATTTTGATCGCAAAAGTTGATAAAAGCATTCACTCTAAGCAAAAAATGTTCTATACATTTTTTTGATAAAATTAGTAGTTTTCGATTTATTCGCTATTGAAAGTGTTAGTTTTATATCGAAAAAATCAATGTTTTTCGAAAATATACTCATTTACGATTCACTCAATTTTTGCCGTAGAATTTTTTTTTAAACCAAGTTCTTGGGAATTAAATAACCTACAATTTCATATTTAAACATTTTTTTCGTATCTCTGATGCTAATCTTTCTATTCTGAAGAAAATAACATTTTTACAAAACTACAAAAATTCGTTATTCGCTTTTAACTCCTGTTTTTTTTTTAAACTAATCATTTTAAGCCAGTCAAACTTCTAGAATCTAATAATAATACATAAATAAAGAAGAATGAATAAGGCCAATGACTAAAAACACCGCTAACTTACATTGTTATGCTTCCAATTGGATTTCTCCTTTTTTTTCAAAAAATATATTGATTTTGTAACCGTAACTTTTTTATTTTTTATCTTAGAAAGTTTGGTAAAAAGAATATTAGAATAGAAATAAAAATATGCTTTATTGTCACTGAAAATTATACAAATTTTATGGACAAAGCTTAACATAAAGTCAGAAAAAAAAATAAATAAGAACAATAACAATAACAAATACAATTTTCTGAAATTTGATAAATCGTCAATAGGAAAAAAAATACAAGTTAATAAAGTATAGAAAAAAAAAACAAAACCGATATAAATGTTGCAAAAATTAATAGAAATTGCAAAGTGAACATACAACAAAGTAAAATATAGACATAAGAACTAATAGGTTTAAGCTGTTGCATGTGACACCCAAATATAGATACTTTGGTTAGAATAGAATAGAATAGAAATATGCTTTATTGTCATGAAAAATTTAACAATTTTATAGACAAAGATTACAAGGATCATAAATACAAACAATAACAAATATTTTTTACTAAAATTATACAAATCGTCAATAAAAATAAAACATAATAAAGTGAAATAAAAATCAGTAACAATCTATTGCAAAATTAAAAAAATTGCAAATTGCGTAATCTACCTTAAGAAATTTAATAAGTAATTTAATAAGTTATGCTGCTGCATATGACACTCAAATATAGATTAAGATTCTACTTATACATAAAAATACTGTAATTTCTTAGTTATTGGTTAAGAAACTCTGCTATTGAATAATATGGTCTTTCAGATAAAGTGGTCTTTCAGATTACTTGTACATTACTGTAATTTCTTAGTTAGTCATTAAGAAACTCTTCTACTGAATAATATGGCCTTTTAGATAGATGGGCTTTTGTCATTTTACGGAACTTGGGGAAAGATGTTGCAGATTTGAGTTGTAAAGAAAGATAGTTGTAGAGTTTTTTTGCGGAATATAATATAGATTTCTTTACTAACTCAGAGGACGGGATCGGTAAATAGACATCAAAAGTTGAATTTCGTATTTCGTTTGAATATTGTAGATTTTTACAAGATCTATAAGTCTATTAATATTAAATCTTTATAAAATCCTCAGTCGCAAAAAGTGGTGACTTAGAAAGGGTTGGTAAAGGTGGTTTTTTGCATGCTATTACAAGATTTAATTGTCAATAACTCACTCAATTTTTGCAAATCAAGTTCTTGGGAATTAAACAAACTACAATTTCATATTTAAACATTTTTTCGTATCTCTGATGCTAATCTTTCTATTCTGAAGATAAGGCCATTTTTTCCAAACTACAAAAATTCGGTATTCGCTTTTAACTAAATTTTTTTAAAAACTAATCATTTTAAGTCTGTCAAACTTCTAGAACCCTTTAATAATACATAAATAAAGAAGACCAAATAAGGTCAATGACTAATTTTAATTAGGGTGGTGATTAGGAGGTTGCTTCCGATCACTTTTTCGCTGAAAAAATAGGGACTGACATTATTTTCATTATAAGTCACATAATTTTTAAGCTAGAGACTTTTTTTATTTCTGAAGACATTTTTAAACACTTTAAATTAGTTTCAACAAGTTATCCTCGAAAAATGCATAGATTTCCCGTCTTTTGACTTTGAAATTGCAATATTTAGCATTTGGCGAAGAAGAGCTAACATATATTAAAGTATAATTCGATTACTATTGGTCTTAAAGAAAATTAAAAAAACCGTTTTGTTTATTTTTTTAAAAGGTACATTTTTGTTAAGTAAAGTTCATTTGATAAAACAAAAACTTTTGGGGTTATTAGCATAAAACTTGGCATCAAAACATTGATTTTTTCGATATAAAACTAACACTTTCGATAGCGAATAAATTGAAAAATATGTTATATATATTATCAAAAAAATGTATAGAACGTTTTTTGCTTAGAATGAATGTTTTTACCAACTTTTGCGGTCAAAATATGATAAAAAATTTCCACCCTCGAGATGGGGTGGCAACCACCCCCATGGTAAAAGCGCCTTTCAGCATCATATGGATTTTGATCCTTGGACTATCTACAACTTTCTCTCAAATTTTCAAGCAAATCGATCCATTCTGTAAAAATTACAGGACTAGGACTAAAACTGCTTGTATTGTAAAGATATCCTTCTGCCCGGCAATCAACAGCTCGACAGTAGAGAACCGTACGCGCTTCGATACCAGCGCAACCCCACTATGTTCCACTTCTACTCCGAAGCAGCCAGGTGTGGGGCCACCGAAATGGTATTTATGAAGATAACCGAGAAAGAACCATCAGTTTTGCAGTGATCAAGCTCTAGACTCCCTGGCTAACCAGTGTAGGGAACAGGTAGGCCAATCTGGATGGTGGAACTCTGTAGTGAAGAGATGCTCCGCTCGTAATTAAACAGGATCCGTGTAATCGTGTAATGAACGGTTACCGCCTAAAAGCAAACTATACGTACCTCAAAAACTTGGCCCTACACGGAAAGCATATCCCTAAAATTGGATGAGTTGCTAAATAGCTGAGAAAATTATAAATATGCGGTTTTAATTCAGTTTTCACCTCGCCGTTCATGAAGCAATACAAAATAGCCACAAATAGTCCCTAAAAATTAAAATTTAAGTAAGAGACTTGAATATTTTGAGAAATATTGTTTTTCCAATATAGACAGCAGTAGAGTATGAGAATATGAGAAGTATGAATTCTCATTAAAACGTTTTAATACTGATGATAGCTTTGATTTTTTACACTACTGTTGCCACATCTCAAAACTTACATCCAGTTATTCTATAAAATATATTTGTTTAGAAAGAAATTTTACCTGAAAACTTCCAAAGAGAGAATCGCAGATTAGCCAAATATCTGTTTTTCCTGTAAAGTAGAATATTAGCAAGACGGCATAGTGGACTCCAAAGAGAGGAACCAAGACTAATGTTGATCGTGCCCATTTTTGGTACCTTTTGGTATCTTCGCAGATAGGAGATCGCAGTTTGGTGTATAGTACTATGGATATGATGATGAAAAGAGCGAAGTTGATCTACAAGTTAAATTAGTAAATAAATTATCTTTAGTATACAATATTTATATAGTAAATGCCGATTCTTCTTCTGTGATTGTCGATTCATTACCGAAAGC
The DNA here is from genome assembly GCF_917563875.1 of Diabrotica virgifera virgifera. NCBI lineage: Eukaryota > Metazoa > Arthropoda > Insecta > Coleoptera > Chrysomelidae > Diabrotica > Diabrotica virgifera. The sequence goes on along the minus strand of NC_065451.1, from coordinate 8,781,363 downwards.
TCTGTAGTATTTTTTGGAAAACATGTTAGGTCTGGATCCCGCGTATGAAAAAAAAGTTGATTAATAGCAAGCTGAAAATTTGTTAATAGCTTAAGGGTGTCTATTTGAACAAACTTTGATATATGGGAACACTGGAATAGGGGACGTTTTAACTGTGAAACAGGTTAAAAATTTGGAACGGTCAGACCAGGAAAACGGCACATGTATTTTGTCCGACAGAACAGACTTAAACTCTCCGAACAGAGATTAAACTCTCATGCAAAAATCAGACTGCTATTTATCACCAAATGGGCGTTTTAATGAGTGGAACATGTAGAATATGTCAAATGACAGGAATTCTGACAGGTGATGAAAGTTTAATCTCTGTTCGGAGAGTTTAAGTCTGTTCTGTCGGACAAAATAAATGTGCCGTTTTCGTGTTCTGACACGGTTCCAAATTTTTAACCTGTTCCACAGTTAAAACGTCCCCTGTTCCAGTGTTCCCATATATCAAAGTTTGTTCAACTAGACACAGTTAAGCTATTAACAAATTTTCAGCTTGCTATTAATCAACTTTTTTTTTCATACGCGGGATCCAGACCTATGTCCTCATTGTTTTAAACATGGAATTTTTCTTTCTTCAAGACTATTTTTCCCAGGCGTTTTTCCTTATTGTATTGATTATGACTAAATAGGAATTTTGTGATTCCCCTTTGTAATTTAATAGGAATTTTGTGCCTACTTTTTGTTATTTAAAGAACCTGATCTAAAGCATTACACAAAATTAATGCAGGAGAATAGACCGGAGTATATGTCATAAGCCCATGTGACAATAATAATAACAGAGGAAGATAAAACTAACGCACAAATGAAAGCAAAAAAACAACAAAGCACCAGGACGAGGAAACATAAAAATGTAACTGCTGAAATATGGAGGTGCAAGGACGATAACCTTTATACGAATACTGTTCAATAAAATCGAAGCGAGAGAGAAGATTCCAGATGAGCATATCTATCATTCTATCATAAAACATGTCCTCCAGTTTCAAAAAAGGTGACAAAAGGTCAACGAATAACTATAGAGGGATCAGTGTATTGCCGTCAATAGCAAGAATCTTTTCCACAGTTATGAAAGAAAAAATAATACAGCACATGGACTATGGACCATTATGGCGAAGAAAAAACCGGATTCCGAAAAGCCAGATCATGTCTATATAATATATTCATCATGAGACAAGTGATAGGAAAGAACAAAGAGAAAAACATTGAAGCATACATAGGAAGAAGAACTAATATATGAGATGGAAATCTTATGCTATACGAAATGCTATGATAGATAGAGACCTCAGTAAAGGTGACTGGGAGAATATAATGAGTGCTGTGGAGGACGAAAACTGATAACTCAATGGAAAAAAGCCGAAACAGAGAAAGTCGTGCTCCCCTAACTAGATTCCACAGCCTTAAAAGTGCTGTTTTTTGGTATATACTCTCCAGTTTCTAGAGACTTATGAGACCTTCACAGTGACGTAGGGTATTACTTTCTTATAGACAGAACCTACATAAATTTACTTTTGTCGCCCCTATACGGATCAAGTATATATTGAGCCTATGGTGGTGTAAAGTCAGCAGGACCATCATCGTCATATTATTTTGTGTATCTGATGAGATCGATAAAAATTATGAAAACTTCAATCATTTTGTTTAATAAAAAATGACTATATTAAGTGAAGCTTACCAAAACTGCTATTATTGTAGGAATTACAATAATAAGATAGGCCTTAACATTGTCGTTAGTCGTCCAGCACATGGTATCGTCAAGAAAAATTCTAGCGATGATCCAAGGAATGATTACAAAAATCGGCAAACCTAAAAATTGTTTCATCATATAATTTCATCAAATCTACAATTAATTAAGATATTACCCCATCCAAGACAAATGTAGTACACCAAATTGCGACTTGAATCAACGAATAGTGCCCTCCAGATCAGATTATTTAAGTATAGACCTTCCATTAAGATCCAAGAATAATTCGCGGTCGTGAAAAATTGTACTAATGACGTCAGTAATTTGCATTGATAATTATTTTGCTGAAACATAAAAATGCCATCAATATTAACACTAATATTATTTAGCCTAATAAAATAAAAAAAAGTCAAAATGTAAATTCGTACAGCTTAAAACAAATTTTATATCAAAGTTTAGGTAGGTACAAAAGATATTTTCAAAAAAGTATCCAAATCATACAAGGGGATCATTGTTTAAATAATTAAAAAGGGGTCATTTTTGCAAAAAAAAATAGTTTTTTAACTGCTGAGGTAATTCACTTAATAATGAAGATCTATGGGATTTTTTTCTCCAAAGCTGAAGGGTAAATCTTTCACATAAGACTTACTAAATTAAATTTGACCCCCTATTTATTTAAATAATTGTATATAAAACTTTAAAAACAAATTTGCAAAAAATTATTTTTAGCGTTTTAAATAAGCACTATAAAATATTTTATTTTACAGACTAAATTGCGATATGTTACCAGTATTAAGAAAAAAAAATTGGTCAAAAAATATTTAATATTTTTTGAGATATTGAATTTGTTTATTAAATGTTACTATATTTTCAATTGCAAAAACGCGGTTGTTGCCAAAGAAATATTCACCTGCTTAAGATCTCATTATTTTTATTTTTATGTAAATTTTTGATAAATGTATTGATAAATTCAAATTTCAATTAAACTCCCCCCTAAAATGGCATTTGAAAATTATTCAAATTTGTTTATAATTTGTTTTTTAATAACGTCGCAAGGATTAAGTATTTTGAAATGCCGTTTCGATAATTGGGTTCCTGGGAATTTTTTACTAATTAACAAAATTTTTTTGTCATTTTTTCTTCTTCTTTTTTTCTTGGAGTTATATTACTACGGGCTCTTGTAGGGTTAAATTTTATTAAGAATGTCGAATTTTTGAGTTGTAGATTCTAGACCTAAAAATATTAAGATTTAACTAAAATCTCTTAAATAAAATGTGGCAACTTACTGAGTTACAGGGTGTTTTATTTAAAAATTTAAAAATGATTGTTACCAAGTACTTTAAAACTATTTGACGTATCCTTATCATACTTGGCAGAAAGTGTGGGTATTATACACCCTACCAAATTGTGATTAATAAACGTTTCTAGCTAGTGCCAGAGGCGTGCGACAGGGGATAGTGAATGATTGACCCTTTCCAAATTCTACGCCACTGAGTGAATTACTATTGTAGCGAAATTTTTCGATTCTCCAATACTTTGTATGTAAATAACTTTATTGGTATCGATAAAGTCATCAGTTTGAGAGATATTGGAAGTTTAAAATGAATGAATGGATGAATCAATATAACTATGCCGTTTCATTTTTAACGTCCAATATCTCGAAAACTGATGACTTAATCGTTACCAGTAAGGAGTATATTATTTACATAGAAAGTATTGGAGAATCGAAAAATTTCGCTAAAATAGTAATTTCCTCAGTGGCGTAGAATTTGGGAAGGGTCAACCATTAACTGTCCCCTGTCGTACGCCTCTGGTGGTAGCTAGAAACTTTTACTTATCACAATTTAGTAGACTGTATAGTACTCACACTTCCTGTCAGGTATGATAAGGATGCGTCAAATAGTTTGAAAGTACTTGGTAAAAATAATTTTAAAATTTTTAAATAAAACACCCTGTAACTCAGTAAGTAGTCACATTTTATTTAAGTGATTTTAGACCAATCTTAATATTTTTAGGTCTAGAATCTACAACTTAGAGATTCAACATTCTTAATGAAACTTAACCCAAAAAGGGCCCGTAGTAATATAATTCCAAGAAAAAAAAAAAAAAAGAAAAAAGAAGAGGAAAAAAAGACAAAAAAAATTGTTAATTAGTGAAAAATTCCCAGGAACCCAATTATCGAAACGGCATTTCAAAATATTTAATCCCCGCGACGCTATTAAAAAAACAAATTATAAACAAATTTGAATAATTTTCAATGCCATTTTAGGGGGAAGTTTAATTGAAATTTGAATTTATCAATACATTTATCGAAAATAGACATAAAAATAAAAATAAGAAGATTTAATACAGGTTAATATTTCTTTGGCAACAACCGCGTTTTTGCAATTGAAAATAGAGTAATATTTAATAAACAAATTCAATATCTCAAAAAATATTAAATATTTTTGCACCAATTTTTTTTTATTAATACTGATAACATACCGCAACTTATCCTGTAAAATAAGATATTTTATAGTGCTTATTTAAAACGCTAAAAATAATTTTTTTGTAAATTTTTTTTAAGTTTTATGTATAATTATTTAAATAAATGGGGGGCCAAATTTAATTTAGTAAGTCTTATATGAAAGACTCACCCTTCAACTTTAAAGAAAACAATTCTATAGACCTTCATTAGTAATTGGATGACCTCAGCAGTTAAAAAAGTAATTTTTATGCAAAAATGACCCCTTTTTAATTATTTAAACAATGATCCCCTTGTATGATTTGGATACTTTCTTGAAAATATCTTTTGTACCCACCTAAACTTTGATATAAAATTTGTTTCAATCTGTACGAATTTACATTTGGATTTACATGTAGTGTAATTTTATTTTACTAGACTAATTAGAAATATTTCTATATTACCTCAATATCAGTTTTGAAATATAGGTCGCCATTTTTCTCACTGAAATCAATTTGAAGTCCTACCCCTTCCACAAATAATATTTCTTTCAAGATGTGGAAAAGCGCTCTGAAGATGAACGAGGCGAATAAGTTCATGTGGAGGATGTTTCTTGCACAATGCAGTTTCCTGAAAATAAGATACGTTTAAATTTCAAATAATAAATTAATTGAGAATAGAGTAGACCAAGAGGAATATCAAAGTGAACTAAAAAAGAAACTAGGACCTTTACCAGTATTCAACACGAAAGATATAAATGAAATAACACAAAAATTAACGAATGACATAACATCAACTACAAAAAAGATCTGTGGTAAAAACAAAAAATCCGAGTAAAACGAAACTTAAACAGACAACACTGGATTTAATGGAAGAAAGAAGAAGAACATCTAAAGAATTACCAGAATATAAGGCTATCAACTAACAATAAAGTTAAAAACAGCATAAGGTCAGACTTGCGGGCTTATAAAACAAAACAAATATTGCAAACCATCGAAAACAATAGAAACATGACAGTATTGAAATCAAATTTAACTAAAGAAAAATCGAAGATAACTAAAATCAAAAACCAACAGGGGAATACGGTGACGAAAAAAACTCAAATAATCAAGGAAATACAAACGTTCTACAAGAATCTTTATACATCCACTATACAGAACCACGGAACAGACCATAGAACAATTTTAAACGTCGGCTCGGAAACTCTCCCTAAAATAACTTCTTCGGAAATTAGACATGCCTTACAGCAAATGAAGAATAAAAAAGCTCCAGGCGAGGATCATATAACGTCTGAAATGTTAAAAATGGGTGGCAACACCGTTGTAGAGGTTGTGGAAGTCTTGCTGAATAGGTGTCTAATAGAGAAAAGAATACCCAATCTGTGGGAAAACGCCGAAATAATACTTTTACACAAGAAAGGAGACACTACTAATATTGAAAACTACAGGCCTAGAAGTTTGTTGTCACATTTATACAAATTGGTAACAAGAATAATAACCAACCGCATAACACAAAAACTTGATTTATATCAACCGGTTGAACAGGCGGGATTTCGAAAAGGGTTTGGTACTAACGATCAATTACAAACCATCAGAACACTGGTAGAAAAAACCACAGAATATAATGTACCCTTACATATGGCATTTATTGACTTTCACAAGGCTTTCGACAGTATTGAAACCTGCCTTTTTGTCAGCCCTCAGGGATGCTCGAATAGACTCACGGTACACTACACTCATTAAAAACATTTATGAACACATTCCACATAAAAATCAATGAAGACCAAAAAAACCGAAAAAATACGCCTTGGTAAAGGTATTAGACAAGGTGATACTATTTCACCAAAACTTTTTACCTTAGCATTGGAAAATGTATTCAAACAGCTCGACTGGGAGGAAAAAGGTCTAAACATTGATGGTGTACGTTTGAGTCATTTGAGGTTTGCTGACGACATAGTATTATTCAGTACAGATATCAAGGAAATGGAGCAAATTATGAAGGAACTAAACCAGCAGTCAAACAAAATAGGTCTCAAAATGAATCTTCAGAAAACAAAAATAATGAGTAATGTACAAACTAATCTTGTTATTGACAACGTCAGTCTTGAAAATGTAGACCACTATATATATCTTGAACATACCATTAAAATCGGCAAAGAAAACCAAATAGCCGAAATAAAAAGACGCATACAATTGTCTTGGGTAGCTTCCGGCAAGTTAAGCTTTATCTTGAAGAATAGAGATATACCAATGTGTCTAAAACGTAGAGTTTATGACAAATGTATCTTGCCTGTAACTACATATGGACTGGAGACCATGGCCTTTACAAACAAAACCTTAGAACAGCTCAGTACAACTCAAAGAGCGATGGAGAGGGCCATGCTAGGGATTAGTTTGAGAGACAAAATTCGAAATATCGACATTCGTGAAAGAACGAAGATTACTGATGTCGCAGAACGTATAGCAAGGCTCAAGTGGCAATGGGTCGGACATGTTGCCCGAGATAATCCCGAAAAATGGACACAGAGACTAACAAACTGGAGACCAAGAGAGAACATACGAGGAGTAGGCAGACCGCAGAAGAGGTTGGCAGATGATATCAAACAAGTCGCGAGCAAACAGTGGATGAGAATTGCCAAGAGTAGAAATCGATGGAAGCAAATGTAAGAGGCCTATGTCCAGCAGTGGACGAACACAGGCTGAAGAAGAAGATGAAGAGTAGCCCATAATAAATCACGAAAGACATGGAAATCTATTGTTTCAAACGATTTATATTGAATATCATTAACAGAACAATGAATTACAATATAGTGTTACGCCAGATCTCATGCTACGCCCCTGATAGAACATTTCGGCATTCGATCGAGATATACCGCCGGCCTGAGGTCCAGAGATTTTCACTGGCTTGTGAAACGACGGAAGCAACTATATATAAAGATAATTTGAAAGATGAAAAAATATAGGTAAAACAAGATTCAAAACAAAAGACAAAAACGTATAACTACACTATGTAAAAACTGAATTATATACTTACTTAATTGATAACATTATTATAAACGCAGCTATCAGTGATAGAAGTGACACAGCGTATCCAGTTTGTGAGATAATCTTCAGAATGGGTACCAAAGTCTCATATCGTTTCCAGAGATCTGATTTAGACGTAATATTTGTAAAAATGGTTGCGATTCGTCCCTCTGAACAAGCTGTATAGTCTCCCCATGGTTCATGTGTACTGCTATTTACATACCATGTGCCATTTTCTGTACACGTTCTGGTAGCATTGAAATCCTAGAAAGGTACAAATAATTAACATAGAAAATAAATTTACTTGATCAATAAATTGACTATATAATAATTAAACAAAAAAAAATAGCTCAAAGTGAATTACATAAAAATATACAGACGAGCAGAATATGGCAGAGATTATCTAGTTAAATCGAAAATATACATCTATCTCTCTCTTCAATTATGACTAGTGTTGCCAGGTCCGATTTATTTTTAATCGGTACATAAGCAAAAACAAATCGGGATTTAGGGTTGTAGATCGGGACAAATAAACAACAATAGCCCAGTAAATGACCGTTTTGGAGAGTAATTTTCAGAGTCAACTCCGAATTGCATGAAAATCTAGTTTTAGGTTCTACTTATTGTCTACTTCAAAGTTGAACTTGTACCGTTGGTTGCTTTTACTTGGGGGGTGACAGTTACAGTTACCCCTCCTCGGGGGTAAAAAAAACACGCTTTTAAAGTAAGTCCCAAAATGGATCAACTGACTAACTCTATAAAACTTTTGTTCTATATAATTTTTAAACTAAGTCAATACTTTTCGAGTAATTTTATCGAAAAAAATATTCTTAGCAAAAATGTAGCTCTTAAAAAAGCAAAAAAATTGTTTGTTCAGAAAGTCTATAAAACCAGTAAAGGCAAAGTTGTAGCTCATCAAAAATACGTTCTTGTTTGTAAAATTCCAAATCGAATTTTTCAACTTCAAATAACCAAATAATTAAGCAAAAACTTTTTAAAGTGTTTAAAAAAATCTTTAATTTTGTTTTATATAAAAGTCTCTAGCATTAAAACTAAGCGAGTACGCTCAAAATAAAGTTGGCTCCTTTTTTGGTAAAAAGAAAATCGTGAAAATCTCCCCCTATTAACCTTCCGATGACCAACCTTTTTTTGTTACACGGATGACCAAGGGGGCAAAAATGACCCCAGGTCAAAAATGTCAAAAATGACAATTAACAAAAAAATAAAGTTTTTTTTAATTTTTTTTTATGACATGGACTTTATGTCATTCAGCCAGTCACAACATGAGTATTAGTGTCATGTGTAGTGTGTATGTTGAGTAAGTGTCTTGTTACTTTGCAAAGTCGACGTCATTAGCGTAAAACTACTTGGAAGTACACATTATAGACGATATTTTACTAAACATCAACCTCAGAATATATTTTTTATTCGTAAAATATAGGGAATTTTTTTTATTTCAAAATATGAGGATATCTAGAATGATATTAAAGTCAAATAAAAAAATAATGAGTTAAAAATTGAAAATACTTTTGAATTTATTCAAGAAAAACATACGCTGGGGTCACAATTTCCCCCGCTTGGTCATCCGAAGGTTAAGCACCGTAAATAAAATTAAATGTTACCGCTTTACCATTTACTTTATATGTGTATTGTTTATACGATCTGTAAGGTTTACCGGTTGGGAGGGGTTGGTTTTGAAAAAAATTGGTTTTATAATAAAAAAAATTTTTCCTAAAATATTGGAAAATGCCCTTTTTTCAAAATAACTTAAAAAGTATTAGGGATACTAAAAAGCTCAAGGAGTAAAAAGTAGGTAGGTTTTACTTTTATAAATATGATACGATTCATTTTGTTTTCCTGTTAGACCAAAATTGGTTCAAATATGGCTGTTCATATTTTGCATACATTCGTGATTAGTGACTCGTTCAGGCCCTTTCAATCATGAAAAAATACATAAGTAAATTAAATTGTTTGTAAAGCGGTAACGATTAATTTCATTTGGGGTGCTAAGTAGGGGGAGATTTTCACGATTTTTTTACCAAAAAAAAAGGAGTCAACTTGGTTTTGAGCATAACCCTCTTAGTTTTGATGCAAGAAACTTTTTTAAAATATAAAAATAAAGCTTTAATAAAAAATTTTAATTGGGTTTTCCCGAAAAGTGCTTCATTTCTTGGTTATTTCACGTTGAAATATTTGATTTGGAATTTGACGAATAAGAACGTATTTTTCATGAGCTACAACTTTGCATTTGCTGGGTCTATAGACTTTACGAGTTCACAATTTTTTTCATTTTTTTATATTATGCTACATTTTTGCTAAGAATATTTTTTTCGATCAAATACTTACTTTTTGAGTTATTTTCCTGTCACCTCCCGAGTAAAAGCAACCAACGGCACAAGCCGTCCAAATTTTTATGCAATTCGGAATTGATCCTGAAAATTACACGGTTCGCCGTATTTCCAGTTCATTTACTGGACAACAAGGTGTTTTCCTGTCACCTCCCGAGTAAAAGCAACCAACGGCACAAGCCGTCCAAATTTTTATGCAATTCGGAATTGATCCTGAAAATTACACGGTTCGCCGTATTTCCAGTTCATTTACTGGACTACAAGGTGTTTCTATAATCTGTATTTAATCCTACATAATAATAATAATCAGACGAAATTACAAAAAAAAAATCGTAGATTAAGTAAATTATTTATTTTTTATTAAAATTATATTTTTCATTCGATTTTGCCGCTTTTTTGAGTGCATTGTTTTTATAACATAGTTATAAAATTCACTGTAAGTCCTCCTGAAATTGGTTTTCGTGGGTGAAAATCGGGACATTTAGTGTCCCGATCAGGTACAAATCGGTACGCGTCTCCAGACCCCTTAAAATCGGGACGTCCCGCGCAAATCGGGACACCTGGTAACGCTAATCCTGACCCACCGGAGGGAGTAAAGTGGTCGACGTGATGTCGTGGGTTGTCCGTCTCCAATTATCTCTGTCTCTGGTCATTTAATATAAAATATACCTACCTACATAAAATAACCAAGAGCTAACAAATATAGATATACCCCACTATAATATAAATAGCTTGGAAAATCAAAGCACACCCAAGTAGCAATTTGTCGACGCGACAACGTTGTCTACTGCGTGGCAACGTTTTCTTACAACGTTGTTATTGCCTAAAAGACGACCCTATTCTGCACTGATTTGGTGGACGATTTTTGAGTTGTCTTGACGTTGCCTAAGCAACCTCCTGTTTAAGCAACATCGTTTCGTAACCGTTGCATAAGACAACTGAAGCGACTATAAAAAGCACTTGCGCGTGCAATGGTTGCTCAAGGAGTCAGACTAGTTATATTTTTTACCTATATTTTTAACACCTGTATGGTGAATGCGAAAACCAAAAAGTAAACTGTTTTGACATCGTATTGGGTATTTAAATTTATATGATATAAATACATAAAGGACTTATTACCTGATGTGAAATTTATAAACGCATCTCAGATTACCGTCAAATATGGATATTTCACCTTTAAAAAACACACGCGCTCCTTTTTTTATGACATTTTTGACAAAAAATATGCAAATTTAAAAAATCAAATTTTAATATAAAAGTCAAAATTTATGTTAAAGATGTTCTGTATAAATTTAATGTATTGATGGTGCTTTTAAAGTTATCAGAAAATGCCTGCATTTTTTATATTCTGTGTTTTCATTTTCTTTACATCCCAAAAATCTCAAGTAAAACCAAAATGGCGCATTAAACAATATTACCAATATTACTAAAAAAATATCTAATTACCAACCTTAGACGGATAAGACAACTTAGAAGTCCAATCGCCAACCGAACCCGGCCACGCCGACTATCAAAACCATTTTAGAACGCACCCTGTTATTGGGTGACAGAGGTCATGTGACCAGTGTCAAAAGTGTATCATCCTCATTAACAGCGTTACCACATTTAGTAGATTTCTACTTTTTTGGCAGATTTTTGATACTTTTAAAAAAATTCTAGTAGGCAATATTTTTTAGTAGATTTTTGGTATATTTCAACAGAATTTGATCCATTTTTTTCGAATCATGAGGAAACTATAAAGTCTTTTTGAAAAATTTAAACGCAGAATGAAAGACTGCATTATTTAGAAAAACCAAAACGTTTCTTTTGAACGAGATATTAAAAGTCACTAAATTTTTTCTTTTTTTCACCCCTGTAACGTAATAAAATAAACATTATAGAAGTTTTCAGGGACTTTCGGTCCTCGGTAATAACGTAATCTTTCTTTGTGCGTTTAAATTTTTCAAAAATACTTATTAGTTTTCTAAGGATTCGCTAAAAATGAAAACATTTAATATACATTGAACATTTTAACAGACGACATTTTGCGCCTATCCCCTTAAGTTAGCTGTTGTTTTTATTATAAAAAATCCTAAATATATCCCAAAAATACTTAAGTATATTTTAGTTTTTGATTTAGTAGATTTTAGCTAAAAAATGATAATTACCAGTTATGGTGGTTTGGAATAATTAGGTTTCCAATTTTGTGGAATTGCTCTTGGGACGTTTAGGAAGGATGTGCATATCACTGTATTACTGTATATTTACATGGCCTAAAAAGAATCTACTGATTTTGTGAAAACAAAACTACTGAAAGAGTTAAAACTGACCTGGTAACCCTGTCTACCAAAGCAGATACAAAGATGGTTATCAAATCTCAAATCTACTGATAAAACAATGGAATGGAAACCAGCTATTAAAAAAACAAATAAACAGGTTGTTAAATAAATCGAAAATTTCCATCAAAATAAAATATATAATAATTAGTTTAGCATTATAACATTTTTAAGTCGTTGCGATTGTTGAAAAAACTGAAGTGTGATATGTAGTTGTCAAAATGGTAATAAATTAGTTGCCCGTATAACTACAGGTTGTAACATTGTAATGTCAGTCGGGGTAGGGGACGTTGGCCGAAACAACTGAAAATGCTCTCGGGCAACGTTGTAGACAGTGCATTTGTTTGTACTGACAACCAATGTGTCGAAAAATTGCTACTTGGGCACATTATATACAAGAGAAGATTTGCTGAAGCTATCTCTAGATAATTATAACAAGAAACAACTGATAATCTTTACATAACAATAGCAAAGGGTTTGGGTATCATAACGAAAAAACGAGAAGTTAAAAATTACTTGTGGTGGAATGATCAGTTGAGGAAATGAAAAAACAGGAAGTACACCTTACATGGCTAAACAACAGAGAAAATGAGAATAGAAAAAGATAATATTAGCAAGCATGTGCCAAATTCATCGGACAGCAAAAATGTGGAGAAGCCTGGTGGAAATTTATAAAGAATGTAAAAATCAACAACAGAGGAGACACTGTGATAAACCCCATAACAACAACGACATGGGAAGAACGTTACAAAACATTATTGGTAGAAAAAAAGACCAGAATACAGCATAATCGAGGTCACAGGATATCCAATCAATATAAACGAGGAATAGACCAAAAAACAGAAAATAAACCAATTTACAACAAAATATTAAAACCAGTATTAAAAGTATGGAGCTGAATACGGTAATTAACCAAAATATACAACGCTGAATTACTAGCCACTGAGATGGATTTTTGGAGGAGGCCAGCAAGAAGATCTAGACTAGAATACATAGAAACGACATTCGACAACAAATGGGAATATAATGAACAATCATAGATGACATCGAAAGACAAAAGCTAGTATGGAACGTGCACGTAAGACGAATGGAGAAAAGAAGAATTCCCTAAAAAAGTTTAAGAATGGACCCCTACAGAAAGACGAAAACGAGAAAGACCATCAACCACATGGATAAGGCCATGTCGGAAAGTAATTTAAGAGATGAAGACTGTCACAATAGAAAGAAGTTGCGATAAGGAACGGAAAGGCGTATAACGCTATAAGACCGGTTTATTATATTTAGAAATGCAATTTATTGTTTTAATGAGATACACTTTATATGTCTAAAAAATTAATAATTTTAAAATCCGATCCTGTTCACAGACGAGAGTTTAAATACGGTCCTGTCCTGCACCATTGATTTCAAATCAAACTACTTTGCGGTTGCGCCTACCAAATCTTGTACATTTGAACTGCCAGTAAGCTAGTGGCAGAGAGGTTATTCATACTTTAAACTCGAATTCGTCAATAAATATCCGTAACATAGGGTTTTTAATAAGTATAAAAACAGGTTGATTGTAAGATTTATTCTTAAAAAGGCAAAAATAAAAATTATTTTGATCCGAACATTTGAACTACTACGACAGATTAAATTGACGTTTTGACAGCAACATATTTTTGACATAACAACACGTGTTTATTAACCTATAAACCTTGTGGTGTAAACTTTTTCAACATGCCGAAATCAAAAAGAGATAAAAAGAGTAAGTACAAAATATCTACAACACAACAGACCAATGTATCTAATAATCCATATTTTCCTTTCCAGTTTCCTTAACAAAAACCGATAAAAAGGGTCTAGCTTTGAAACAAAAAATTGTGGAAGATGTCAGGGAATCCGTTGGAAAATTTAAAAGCGTTTATGTATTCACCTATAAAAACATGAGGAACGAAACAATGAAAGCTGTGAGACAGGAATGGAAACCCAGCAAGTTTTTCTTTGGCAAAAATAAGGTTATTTCTATAGGCTTGGGCAGAACACCAGAAGAAGAGGTTGAAGATGATTTACATAAGGTAGAAACTTATTGTATTAAATACGATAGTAAAATAACTAGACTTCGGTTTAGCTATGCTTTTGCAATGTTCTATTTGGTTGTTTGAATGGAATATAGTGTGATCATTTCTGTGTTTATCCACTTCAATATTTTATATTTGTTTTCTTTTAGTTCTTATTTATAACTACATTTTGAAGGCTTCTGTTCTTTTACTGACTATTGTGAACTTTTCTAAAAATACACAAAAAACTTTAATTTCGTCTGATTATAGGGACAATATCACCTGTATTCTGCTATAAAAATTTCAAGAAGTTTCACCTAACAGTTAATGCAAGATTGAAATTGCTTATCCCAGAAAGCTTTTATCTACAACATTACTATGCATAAACTATTATCATCATCATCATCAATGGCGCTACAACTCTTCGTGAGTCTTTGCCGCATTTACTATTGCCTTCCATGTTTGTCAGTCCTGTGCCACTAATTCCCATTGTCGCACTCCCATTTTCTCTAGATCTTCTTTGACTGCATCTTTCCACCTTTTTCTAGGCCGCCCTACGGACCTTCTTCCCAGAACACATTGTTTATAAGGCGATTGTTGTTACTGCGTATCACATGCCCTGCCCATCTGAGTCTTTTTTCCTTTATTATATATCTGGCTAGATTTTCTTTTTTGAATAGAGACTCTAGCTCGTTATTGTATTTACGCCTCCATTCGTTTGTCACACTGTCTCTGCAAGGGTCATAATATATCATTCGAAGAATCATAAACTATTATTAGGTCTACATTAATTCTAAAAGCACCAAATTTAATTCAAACGCTTATTGTATCAAATTAAATCAATTAACAATTAAAAAATTCATGTTAAATATTGTAAAATAGGTTTACAAAAGTATTTTGGTTTTAAGCTTATAAACAAAGCAAGACTTCAAAATTGCGTGGAATGATTATACATTAGAATACACAGACCAACCTATATATCTTGGAGTAACTCTGTACTTACAGACAACATTGCATAAAAATGAGTGGGAAAGTAACTAGGAACAGCATACACAAAAAGCTAACAGGAAGTATATATGGGGTGCACATTCTGGCATCTTGCTGAATATGTGTGCCACGTTTGGGGCAGATCTGCCCACACCAAACAAGTTGATACTATGCTAAATGAGACAGGCAGGATAGTAACGGGGTGCATGAAACCAACGCCATTCTCAAATTAATATATATAAAGCAGTGGTAATATATAATTTATTATATATATTTATTTATATATAAAGTATAATTTGCTCAACACGCTGAGCAAAGAGAAAATTAAACAGATCGCAGAAAATGTCTACAGATTAATTGTATAACTTTGTTTATAATTATACAAAGTTTATAACAATTAATTTGTTCAAAATATATTTGCAGTGTTTTAGAGACAAAATAATTGTAAAAATAATACATAATTCATTTACAGGTAAAATTAAAGTTTTTTGTGCATTTTAGAAAAGTTATTAATAGTTTTCAAAAAATCAACTTTTCAAGATATTTTCCAATAATTAAGCAAAAAATTAACAAATAAACTTTACAAACTCTCATTTTAAAGGATTTTCTATGCCTTTTCAGTAAAATTGTGTCACTTTTCCATATAATTTACTAGTCCTCACCTTCAGTATTTAAAATCAAGTAGCGGTCTTACATTGTTTACAAGTAAAAAAAATGATGTCTAGCATTATGCATATTTTATTTATTACATTATTGTTATCACCAAAGCAATTTTTGTCTGCTTTCTTCAGGTATTTAAAAAGTTCATAAAGGTTTTCAACACTGTTTTTAATAATATTTATCATATTTCAGTTATGTCAAGTCTTGAAAGGCCAATGTGGACTACTATTCACAGACTGTACCAAAAAAGAAGTGAAGGAATGGTTCGAGAGCTATTTTGTGGAGGAATATGCTAGGTCAGGATTTAAAGCAAAAACTACTATTAAATTGGATGCAGGTCCCTTGAAACAGTTCTCACATGCCATTGAACCCTATCTGAGGCAGCTTGGCATGCCTACAAAACTAGACAAAGGTAAAATCAACATATTTGTTATAAAAATATTTGATAACAGAAGTTGATAATTTTTATCTTCATAATGTTAAATCAAAAAATTATTTAAATTATTATATTTCTCAGACTATTATTAAAATGCTTGAATGACTTTATGAAGTACAGTTGGAGCAATGACATGTAAGTGAAAAGGGTGGAAGTGTCAAAAAATGTTCTAAACATCGTGTTTGTCTTGCAAATATAGTTTAAACTAATGTCAATGTCATTGATAACGTGGCAAATGCCTTTCTCATCGCTGTTAGTTATAAAACGCGCCAACACTTAGCTCTGGTGATAATATTGTCTTGGTTTTGCTTCTCCTGTAAAATTTTGCTTTTGGTACTTACCTCCTTTTGATTTTATATAAATACTAAGGATTCCCACGGTTTTCACTGAATTCCCTTCACTCAACCGTTCTCTGTCGTTCTTTCTGTTTTGCCAGTTCCCTTCCTGCAGATTTCTTCTTTCCAATGCTTTGTCCATTACATCTCTAAAAGATCTTCAGGGTGCCGCTCTTCCTTCTTCCTATGGGCTCCACTCTGTTATTCTGTTTATCTAACATTTTTTGTCTGCTCTACTGACGTGTCTGTACCAGGTTAATCTCTTCTGTTCTGTGTAGTCTATTATACCTGAATTCATTCCCATTCTTTTCTTAATCTCGATGTTATTTAAATATATAAATATAGCCTTTTCCAGGAATATTTTAAACAAGTTTTGGAACAGCCCTATAGCAGTCCCTTTGTCTTCATAAATGTTCTTCTTAAACTACATGTTCTATTGTCCATTTTGATAGCTACCTTGCTATTCTTGTAGAGTACTTTTTTTATTGTAGTTGCCTCAATTCAACTACATAGTCTGAGATTCTGAAGTTTGTTGTGCAGGGATATTAATTATATTTTTATTTTAGGTGTGGTAACGTTGATCAAAGATTTTGAAGTATGCAAGCCTGGTAGTGTCTTGACACCTGAGCAAGCCAAAATTTTAGAGTTGTTGGACCATAGGATAGCTACTTTTAAGCTCATATTGAAAGCAAAATGGACTAGAGGCAAAGGTTTCGAACAGTTCAAAGTTGAAGACGAAGATGAGGATGAAAGTGAAGAGCAGAATGAAGATGAACAAATGGAGGATGATAATTAGTGGACTGTAGACAAATAGGTGTTAATTTAGGTTTAAATATGTGTACATATTTATTTTTAATAAAACTTTTAGTATATAGTAGCTTTGCTTTTTACTTACTCACAGAAATGTTTGATTAGATCATCAAACATTGGTGACACTATAATTTATACATCTATTACATCACCATCATCATTAGTGGTTTGAGTCCACTGCTGTCTTCCCGTAATTAATTCAATTGCATCTAATATTGAGCACATTGAATCCAGTTGTGTTTTATATTTAACATTGAGCTCTGCAATGCTCTTTATATGCTGCTTGTATTTGATTCTCCATACGTTAGACCTGACACACTGATCAAAGATCTTCCTTTTCAAGCACATGGGAATATTTGATCTAAAGACTCCTCAGTTTTCCATAAGCTGCCAATGTTAGTTGTAATCTCCTGTCCACCTCTGTTGTTTGGTTCTCTTCCTATATTTTTGTCCAGTACATGGTTGGTCATGTATTGTGTTTTAGAAAAGTCATTTTTGACAAGGAGATGACAGGCATGATCTACCTGGTCTGCAATAAGGATAATGTCTGCAAACCTCAAGTTGTTCAGAAACTCTATGTTGACACCAATATTACAACATAAGGTTTAATTACTGGAAAACCAGCATACTGGCCGTATTGTACAAAAAAAAAAATAAAAGAAAATGACAGTTGGGACAGGAGTAATGAACAAAAAGCTAACTGTTTGGCAGAAACTTGGGAAAGCACAGTTCAGCTGAATAGAGGAAAGATTTCTACAGATTTCATGAATCTAGCATATTAATTGATAGACAATAGAACAGTCTCCATCAAAAATGACACAAGAGAACTTGACAGTACCAACTAAAGCAACAAGGACCACTTCAAGCCCACTTGTCGGTATGTACTTAATCTGTATTTGCAATCCAATTATAATATCCCTCCTCCTAATTTCTTGAGCTCTATGTCAATCAGTGCAATCGACATAACTATGGATGGATCCCGAACTAAAATAACAACAGAAGAAGATAGCAGATTATTTGAAAGAAAAATGCTCAGAAGAATTATGGGTCCGATAAGAATAACGGTAAAAAGAGAAATGTGAAGATTAAAGCTTTAAATAAGAGATATAATGAAGGTAAAAGATGTAATTAGATTTATTAAAGCAGAGATTGAGATGGCTGTGACACATAGAGAGAACAAGCTACTGATTAAAGAAGCTCACCAGACGGAAGCAAGAAACTGAGAGACCAAGGGGAAAACCAAGAGAGAGATGGGACGACCAGGTCATGAGAGATACCAAATCCTAAAAGTGAAAAGCTGGAGGGACTTATGTACAGATCAAAATGATTGCAAGAAAATATAGGGAATAGAATATGACACGTCATTCTATCTCCTGATTGCATATAATGTAGCCACCGGATAATTATTTTAGACTGTCTGTCCTCTGTCTAGTGTATGTATGTTATTCGTATAATTTTATGTGAATGTTTATGACATTCCTGGATGTGCTGGATAGCCTCCCTTTTTTGACGAAATGCCTCTGAAGATGATGTGATGGCGAAAATAGTTGGGCAATATTATATTAATAAATAACTGTGCCGAATATATTCCTTTTATTTGTAAAAATCATATTCGACACCGTTTTTTATCGAAAATCAATAAGCATAATATAATAAATCAAAAGCAATAAAATTGGTCTATAGTCAAAGCACGAGAATCGAACATGGTACCTATATAGGAAGAAGAAGAATAAAAAGTTTTTTTTTCTCTGATTCTGGCTTTGGTTTAGAACGAATAAAAAGTTAATAATCAATGAAATAAACAAATTGATTTTGAAAACAAAATACAAACTCATAAACATTATTCCCTTATAGGTATTTTCACAGGGAACAGTATTTTTAAAACTACGGCAACATTGTTTTAAAAACCTATTCACTGCGCATACGCACCACGGAGTTGACAACAGCTATCATGAAGAATGCAGTTTAAAATTTGTGCAAATATCAGTTTTTTGAATGAAATATACAGAAAAATTAGAGTTGTCAGTGAAAACGTGAATGATAAAGTGAATAACAGGTAAACCACAATATACTGTTCAAATTTCAGCCCATTCCAACGATTTTTACCAACAGAATCTTTTCTTACGAGATATCCAAAAATACCTAGGTAATAATTTTTTATTAAATGATGCAAATTATAACATAAAACTCGTTATCAAAATATGATAATACCTACTATTTCTTATAAAAAATTAGTAATTTAATGTAGGTACCACACCAGTACAAAATTATCCACAATAAATTAATGCCTAAAGTTACGACGTAAACAAAACAAGCAAAAAACATCCTAGAATTCTATGCAGTGGGCTATGAAACAAGTCAAGAAATAACTCGTTTTGGGTGACGCTGATAATTTTCAGAATTTTTAGGTAGCGCCTGTATGAATATTTTCGCCGGTTTTTGATTACATCTATTAATTTTCGTTTTTTATGGACTTATTACGATATATACGAGGTGAAAATTGTAACTGAATGTTTAAACAGTGAGTTGTTTTAAAAATAAGACTTGAAATCGTCGTCGGGACAAAAGTGTTTTCGTAATAGGAAAGAATACTATGTTAGTATTCTTTGGTAATAGGTACAACAGCTCTTGAGATTAGATAGGTTTTGGACAATACGTGGAAAATGGTGGCGTAAGGTAAGATTTTTGAAAATATGAGTTTCATTAAAGTTCGTAGATACTTTCCTTTGAATATTTTATGGTAGCATGCCATTGAAATACATTATATTTGAATATATGTATCTGAGAGTCTTATACTTTTTTTACTTTATTAGTGCAATTGAACAAGGTTTTATTATTAATTGTAGACAAAATTATAAAGATTTATCTCTACTATGTTGTATAATAGTAATCATTACTACCTTCTTCTTCTTTTGGCATCATAACAATGTATGAGTCTTTGTCTGGCTATGTCCTTCCATTCAGACTTCTCTTACAAATTCCTTACAAAATTAATGATATATTTCTTTAGCCTGCCTAAGCTTTCACCTGCTGCTAGTCCTGTCTAAGCTCTCTTTTTTCTTCTAGTCCACTATACAGGGTGTCCAGAAACTCTACCGACAAACGAAGATAGGAGATTTTTTAGATAATTTTAAGATAATTTAACCCAATTCACCTAGTCCGAAAATGCTTCCTAAGAGAGCTAGAGCTATTTGAAGATGGCGTCATGTAATTAGTTTTTCTTAAATAACTTCAGAACGCTTCCATTTAGAAAAACGAAAATTGGTATGCATATTTACTTTCCAGAAATGAATCGATTCCATCCATTGTGAATTTCTAGTACCGGTCATAGGCGTCCGTTTTGGGTAGAGCAACGGTTATTTTATCGCATAACTTTTTTGTCTTTAACTTTTAAGCATTTTTGACACTGGATTATTAAATTGTGAGGTATTCTAGTACTAAAAGGTACTCTTGCTTTAAGTCGGTAGGACACACCGTTTTCTAGAAAAATCGATTTGTAAGTTTTTCGTTTTTGGAATTTGAAAAAAATTTAAAAAAATTTTCAAAAAAAAACGATGTATTTTACTAACTTAACGCAAGAGTAACTTCTAGTACTCGAATACCTCATAAATCCAGTGTCAAAAATGCTTAAAAATTAAGGACAAAAAAGTTACGCTACAAAATAACTGTTGACCTACACAAAACGGACGCCTATGACCGGTACTAGAAATTCGCAATTAATGAAATCGATTAATCTCTTGAATATAAATAAATGTACCAGTTTTCGTCTTTCTAAATAGATTTTTTTTGAATTTTTTTTTGGAATTCAAAGAACGAAAAATTTTCAAATCGATTTTTATAGAAAACGGTGTGTCCTACCGGCTTAAAACAAGAGTACCTTTTAGCACTAGAATACCTCTCAATTTAATAATACAGTGTCAACAATGCTTAAAAATTAAAGACAAAAAAGTTATGCGATAAAATAACCGTTGCCATGCCCAAAACGGACGCCTATGATCGGTACTTAAAATTCGGAATGGATGGAATAGATTTATCTCTGGAAGATAAATACGCGTACCAATTTTTGTTTTTCTAAATAGAAGCGTTCTGGAGGAGGTATTTAAGAAAAACTCATTACAAGACGCCATCTTCAAAGAGCTCTAGCTCCCTTAGGAAGCATTTTCGGACTAAGTGAATAGGGTTATTGTCTTAGAATTATCTGAAGAATCTTCTGTCTTCGTTTGTCGGTAGAGTTTCTGGACACCCTGTATATTAATAAATTTCCATTTTCCAATATCGTGACTCTTCTTCCTTTTTTGTTGTTGTTTCTGGTATAACTTTTACTTCCATCTTGTAATCTTCTACTCTTTTACCCAGTTTTAATTATTTCGCCTTTTTTTAGTTTGTTCGCCTATATGTTGTTCTTTAAATATACTTTCTTTCTATCTATGTTATCATCTTTATATTCACTCATGTCCTTATTTTGTGTTTTTTCTATTTCCTGTTCCGTTCACGTATTTTTTTCAACTGAGGAGCAGATTTTCTAAATGCATTTTGTCCACTTTTTGTAATTTTGGCAAATAGAGAAAAACTGCTACGCGTTTGGCAAGAAATTAAACGAAAACTGATATAACTAAAAAATGGATAAAAAATCATTCAAATATTATACCTATATGCCAAAAATCTAGTATTAATAATATCCCAAAAAACTTAAAAAAACTGCTGGACAAACTGCATTTAGATTGTCATCCTTGGACAAAACTCATTTTGATTGTCTACACAAGCAATATGACTGACTTTTGATAGTAACGATGTAATAAAGCTCAAGTAACTTCATACAAATAGTATTTTATTTTTAAATACAAAATATTGTTTAAAAATGAATGGAACAATATGGTATTTTACATGTCATAAAGGTCACCATTGTCATCATCATTGCAATCACAGCACTCAACTCCTTCAATAACATCATCATCCTCAGTTTCACCAAGGATAGCTTGATTCCCATTTTGCTCACCAGTGTCAGAAAGAATTGGTTCTAACCATGTTAGCTCAGGACCGTTGACCCAATTCGTCCCTGATAGTTCTGGAGTTTTGAGAGGTTCTGGAGTTTTTTTGGTTTAATTTGGTTTTGAAGTTCTACAGTAGGTAAGTTTAAAGTCGAAAGCTTCTTTCCACGTTTCAATAATGTTTGGAATTGTTTGGATGGATCATTATTTCTGTAGAAGTCATAAAGATCACCATTGTCATCATAATTACAATCACAGCACTCAACTCCTTCAATAACATCATCATCCTCAGTTTCACCAAGGATAGCTTGATTCCCATTTTGCTCACCAGTGTCAGAAAGAATTGGTTCTAACCATGTTAGCTCAGGACCGTTGACCCAATTCGTCCCTGATAGTTCTGGAGTTTCGAGAGGTTCTGGAGTTTTTTTGGTTTAATTTGGTTTTGAAGTTCTACAGTAGGTAAGTTTAAAGTCGAAAGCTTCTTTCCACGTTTCAATAATGTTTGGAATTGTTTGGATGGATCATTATTTCTGTAGAAGTCATAAAGATCACCATTGTCATCATAATTACAATCACAGCACTCAACTCCTTCAATAACATCATCATCCTCAGTTTCACCAAGGATAGCTTGATTCCCATTTTGCTCACCAGTGTCAGAAAGAATTGGTTCTAACCATGTTAGCTCAGGACCGTTGACCCAATTCGTCCCTGATAGTTCTGGAGTTTCGAGAGGTTCTGGAGTTTTTTTGGTTTAATTTGGTTTTGAAGTTCTACAGTAGGTAAGTTTAAAGTCGAAAGCTTCTTTCCACGTTTCAATAATGTTTGGAATTGTTTGGATGGATCATTATTTCTGTAGAACATTTCGGTCTTAAGCAAAATATCGTTGTTGTTTTGTGATCTCTTAATAATGATTCGTTTGACTGCACTGATTCCTTAAATTTTTTTAAGTGGTTAACGTACCTTTTATATCATAAACTGTCCAGTCTCTACCAAGTTGTTTAACTTCCCCCTTCTTGGAGTAAATGTCATAATATTGTGTAGGGGTTTTTATTGTACTGTAGACTGTAGGATTGTGTAACTTTTTTAATTTGTCCGAAAACACGGTCCGCTGGCAAATATGAATATCCGCGTACCGGAAAAATAATACCGACAAAAATCTGTATACAGCCATAACATGAGCATATGCATCATGTGTAGTGTGACCAACTCCAATTCAGTCGAATTCGGGACAAGGCTGAAAAATATACCTAAAATCCGGGACTTTTCAATGAAAATCGGGCTATTTTTTTTTAAATATATCTACAACTATAATATCATCATTTTATTGATTATTTAACATTTTTATGTTAACAATTTTTTTTTGATGGGATGGGCTGTAATGATTATTTCATTCATAGGAGATTCTGACCAATAGAAAGCTACAGACATGCAAATTAAGGTGATAATTTTTGATAATCTCCCGTCGTTAAGCATATTTACGTCAGATGCCCTTCGTTGGTACCAAAAAATACATTCAGTGACATTAATGACAAATGTTTTAAAAATTATAAAAGTGATGACTTTCAACCGTCAAATACATATTTATAACAACTGTGTGTTTAATTTCACTAATTGGTACTTACATATATAAATTACAATAAAATTTTGGTTTTGAACAGTTTTATTCATGAAATAATCGCAACAAATTGCATTCGAACTCTAAAATTAATATAGAATTTTAGAGCTCTTGTGCAATTACTACTGATAATTACATTTTTGTTGATCCAAAAAAGGAAAAAATTAACTGATGTTGGATTTCCATGTAAATAGAACCTTCGGTTAATATAAAAATATAATTATCATTATTTAATATCCATGTTTTTGAATCGTCTTTTCAGAAGACGATAATTAAAATACAGAAACGGGACGGACAAGTCCAGAGTTTGAGTTTTCGTAGAACTATAATATCACGATATAAAATGTGGACGTTTTGGATGTGGTATTAGTATTACACGCTAGAAATTGTCGACTTTTTTTCGTCCCACCAATTCAATTTGATGTGAATTCTTAGAAGAATAACGTATTCAAAATTTTAAAATAGAATTTTACGAAAACGTTGAAAATTCGGATGGCCCGGAAGCCTTGTCCGGGACGCCGGGACACCACTTCGTAATTCGGGCCATGTCCCGGATTTTTCGGGCTAGTTGGTCACACTAATCATGTGTGCATTTTTATTCTGAAGCGCACAACCATCTGCCAATAGTCTTAACTGTTTTATATCTGATGCACATTCAGATTTATTAAGAAAATCAAGTAGATCAGGACTTGTTTCTGCAGATCCCCTTTTTGCTTGATGTTCCATCTAGGTGTAGAAAACTGGCTTTTTAATATCCACGTCCGTTACACAAAAACAATAAAAAAACAACTGCTGGGCGTAAAATGCATCTTGAATAGGCGCTTTCGGTAAGACTTGAACCTGCTGAAGGTCAAAACAGTAGGAAACAGTGTGTTCCGGTTTTTCATTCATTAGTTTAAAAAATTGTTTGGACCTTACTTTATGTAGGTACACGTAGAGAAGTTCTTAGTTTCTCTATTTCAGTTTTGTCTTTGCAAAAGCTAATAGAAGTTTGGGTCCTGACACAAAAGCCACATACGTCAGTAGCAGGGCTTCCAAATGTAATATTAAAGTGAGTATTAAAGATCCTACTAAAATACTTGTAATTTGCTTTCAAATTCTCAGCAGTACCTACTCTGATTGTACAGATTCCATAAAATAGTAATATTATTTTCAGATAATAAATAAATACGCCGAGATTTAGCACGCCCGTAATGACTTTCATGTCCTTACAAACTGGCTTTAAATTTTTTAACAACTTCAAATTTTTCAACATTCTTGAAAGACCGTTTGTCCCTTCCACGCTTCTCAACAATACCACTGCCAGATTGCATTTTTCTTTTTATAAGTTTATTTCTACCAGTTAGATGTCTTTTTCCTTTTCTGCTACCACGGTCCGTATCACCAACTACATGATCCCCTGTCACAACTACATCCATTATTTTATATTGTTTTGTTGAAAATTGGAAAAACAAACGCACATAAAACAAACTTACAGTACAGACACCAAGTATACAACGACAATGACTGCCAATGACAAACAAATCGCAATTAGTCCATAGCGCACGGACAAACTTCGGTTAGTTTGTCTACCGTCAATGGACATACAGCACATAGAAAGTCCAAGGTATTTTGTTTATTTAATTTTCAGACAACAGAATGCATTTAGAACCTCTTTCGTGACACAAAATGGTGGCTCTATACATATAGTTTGCGATGCCATCTTTAGTTGAAAATTTGAAAAAATGGACAAAATGCATATAGAAAGTCTGCTCCTCAACTATTTCTTCTTTTTGCACTATCTGGCACTTCATTATTTGTAGCTTTTTCTATCCTGTTTATTTTTTGGCTCCACTTCCATCTTATATTTTCTATAATTATGAATTCGTCATCCATTTTTGTCGTTTTCCCATTTACTTTTTCCGTTTTTTACCCATTTTCCGTTTTCCCATTTACCCGTTTGGGGCGATGTTGCTAACTGTTATTAATTTTTTAGTTGCTCTTTATCTCATGTATCTAGTACCTATTAAGCCTCTCATTAAGTTGTTTTATTTTTTTTTCTATTTTTCCATTTTTTGTGTCATGAACAGCTTCTGAATCTGTTTCATCCGCCTCTGTTGCCCTTTCAACGATTTCATCATCTATCAGCAATCGATAGCTATTTCCGTCCTCATTACAAATTAACCATTCGTTTATGTCATCTTTAGATAACGAAAACAAAACAGTTGATTCAACCTTAACTTCATTTGTTACCGCATCACGCTCAGATGTCACGGGTGCATTTTCATTATCTTCGGTTGATTCAGGCCAAATTTAATCCATGCTCTTTTCAGCGTTATTCAATTGATCCATTGGTTGTATCAATGATGTTGTATTGGCTGGCAGAAAAGAGCATGTGATATTTCCATCATCACTTCGCAGCATACCAGCTTCAGGATGGGCACGTGCATTGTTCAAAATGAGAATTGTCTTTATATATTAGTGGCAAATTGACTTTACGGACCCTGACGGTTAACAGAGGTGACAGTTATTGGAGAGACGGATAATCGAGGTTCCACTGTATGTTTCTCTGAGACATTTTTTGCTTC
The DNA here is from genome assembly GCF_917563875.1 of Diabrotica virgifera virgifera. NCBI lineage: Eukaryota > Metazoa > Arthropoda > Insecta > Coleoptera > Chrysomelidae > Diabrotica > Diabrotica virgifera. The sequence continues at coordinate 8,755,077 of NC_065451.1, read as the reverse complement.
ACAAGATCAGTAATTTTTCCCTTTCCACGTCTATTAACACCAGTTAGGGCATATTTTCGTTTTTGATTGCAAAAGTTAATTCTATATTTTCGTTCTGTCTGTAGCGGTTCTTTTGCGTTATAATGTTGATTTTCCGCTCCAATTTTGAAAAATTTAAATGTTTTAAACCAGGGATGGGATTTTTAAGGGTACGGGTACGTAATTTCTGCTCCAATGCTATTTAAATGGGATTAATTTTTTTCGAATCCTGAGAAAACTAATAAGTATTTTTGAAAAATTTAAACGCAGAATGAAAGATTACGTTATTGGCAGAAAGTATCTGAGAACTTTTATAATGTTTATTTTAATAAGTTACAGGGGTGAAAAACTAAGAGAAAATTTAGTGTGATTTTTAATTTCAAATATCTCATTCAAAATTAACTTTTTATTTATTATAACGGACTTTCGGCCCTCAGGAATAATTTAGTCTTTCATTCTGCATTTAAATTTTTCCAAAATATTTATTGAATTTTTCAGTATTCGAAAAAAATGAACAAAATGTCCGTGGTAATATTTTCCAAATCTATCTTTGTCATACAACGCACTCAGTCGAATAGAATATTGTCATTATATTGTAAATCAGACAATGACAATTTTAAATATTTGACATGGTATCGGGAATATTTTGAGTTGTTGATTAAATAATATTGATAGTGTATTTTCGATAAATAATTGATTTAAGATGTGAATTTAATAAAAAGTTATTTATTGTTTATTATTTATGGAAGATCCAAGCAGAGAATACACCAGGGTAATATATTCAGTGATCCAAGTATTTTGTTGTTAAAGATGTTCAAAATTGTAAGCGTTCCATAACAATATATTATTAAAAAATCACTTTAACACTTTTCCTCTTTTCTCGATTGAGTATTAGTCTTTGTTGTTTGAGCTCGTTACACTGAGCAGGAATTTAATATATTAGTCTCACTCAGTCCCCCCACTACTTAAAAATAGGGATATTGCTCATCCTCTTCACCCCAAACAAACCTTTAATTGATTTAACTTAAGAGGTACATGCTGAAAAGAATTAAAATATATCGTATCGCGGATATAATTTGTATAGCTTATATATTCTAAGAATAAACTCTTAAATCACGCGCATTTCGATTATTGAGCTACAACCCCTTCGCAAGAAAACCACCCATTCTTCCCGGATTAAGAGATAATTTCACTTAAAATGAATTAGATTAATTATTTGGCGACTACATCGTTTAATAATTTATGAGCTCGCAAAATACACGCATTTTAATTATTGAATTGCAATTTTCGTTCTACAGTGCAGTCACTGATGGTAAAAATCAACAATCAACTATGATCTTCGATTTCGGTGAACCTCCATTCATTTTGACAAAAATTGGTGAGTGGATAGAGAAAACGTCTCTAATTAGGTGGTTGAAAGTATCAGCGTTAAAGTCCAGGTCTTGGTGTCTTGTCAGAACACTGATCAAATTTAATCATTCTTTGACTTAATTTTAGGTTTAAACTGTGGTTACATTCATTTTTAGAAATGTTGTGCGATCTTCTCCAATTTTGCATTTTTGGTCTCTTAACTTGAATTTAGTTGGTCTGTAATGTAGCATCCCAGACATTTGAAGTGAGTAACTCTCTCAATGTTTTGTTGATCTGTGTGAAGAGATTTATCTACTTTTACGTACTTACCTCTCTGAATCCGGCGAAATATGATGGGCAAGGTATAACAGCTTTTTCTCCTGCTGGTGTGTAGGGCCAACATATGATTGAGTCCCAAAATGGTGGGCACATCAAATCTGCAACAAAAAAATTGATATTTGAGTATGTGATATCAAGTTCTTGTGCTATATGATACAACAGATTAAAGTTAAAATTAAAACTGCCATAGCTTTGGCTCTCGACCATCTAAAGGCTTCTTTACATTTTTATTAGATATTTATTCTTTTTCTCTATTTTAATAATTCGTTGAGTTCTAATCACTTACTTCACTTAATACAGAACTCGTCTACCTTTCGGTGTGAGTTCTATGTATTCTAGAATAATCAAACAGACGAGAGAAATTATTTACGGCAACGTTTGTTGGCGTACTTATGAAGCAAAAAGCTTAATTTTTAGGCCGTCAAAAAATTAGTAAAAGACTAAAATAAGTAGATATTGTTATATACGTATACAACTACTTCCACCTTACCTACAATTTGAAATTGTCATGGTAGGGGAGCAAAGTATGCTAAATGTGCAGTCACTCGAGCGCTTTGGGGACCTATTGGGTTGTGAAGAGTAGGTCCTAAAACCAAAAAAAGTTAAGTAAAGTTTTCCATTTTAGTGGAGACTTGTCCATTTTTAAATTTAATTTTCCATTTCAAATAATCGTTTTTTTAGATTATAGCGCCATCTATCCATAATTCGAAAAAATGTCTCGAAAAAAAAGTTACTTATTTTTACGTAAGGAATTCAAATCTGCAATAAAAAATGGGGGCTCCCATTTAAAAATTTTAAAGTAACCACCCACCCCACCTCCGTGGGGGGCGTGTTTGGTGCCATTCGATAGATTTTTCAAGAATATTGAATAAGTGTATTTTTAAGTTTTTCGATATGATGTTCATTTCACGAAATATCGCGGGATTCGTATTTAAAATATTAAATTTACCCCCCCTCTCCGTGGGAATCCGTGTTTGGTATCATTCGATAGATTTTTGAAAAACATTGAGTACGTATTTTTTAGTTTTTCGATCTGTCATTCATTTCGCGAAATATTCGCTTTTTTCTTGTGAAACTTTGGGACTCACCCATTTCCTTACGCCCCGCTCAAATCAGTCAGATTTTTGAAATATACACTGTTTTGCATGCACTTAACTTACCTTATCTTAATCTGACGAAGTTTTTCTAAGGATAGATTTTTTTTTCGGCCCTCCCTTAACCAACTCCCCTGCATTAAGAGCCAATATATGGTAGAGGTACATTTTCAGGGTACAAGGTTTCTTCCCATGTAATAATCTGACACGCTCGAGTAACTGCAAAAATTTCCGCTTGGGCTCCCCTACCATCAGGCAAAAGTAATATTAGTTTACAATAAATGACAAAAAATGATATTTTATTTTCGAAAAACTGGTTATAGTAGTGGAGGAAAGTATGCTAAATGTGCAGTGAAGAGTAGGTTCTAAAACCAAAAAAAGTTAAGTAAAGTTTTCCATTTTAGTGACGACTTCCATTTTTAATTTAATTTTCCATTTCCAACAATCGTTTTTTTCCGATTTTAGCGCCATCTATCCATAATTCGAAAAAATGTTTCAAATAAAAGTTACTTATTTTTACTTTACCAAAGGAATCCGAATAGGGGGCTTGTACAATAAATATATTATACACGGCTCACTAAAATAATTAGTTACGCCCCTGTACTACTGATTACTTAAAATTCAAGTAGTATTTATGTAACCTTTCTGGAAACTCCAGGTTATTGTTGAGACTCGCATTTGAACCCCTCGCCGGGGCAGATCGTCAAAAGCTTCCTAACGAGAATCATCTCTAATCTATCGACGCTCCCGCTATTCGTAAAAAGGCCGCATTTTACCGGCTTTTTTTGCTATCGTTTTATACCGCTCAGATAATTCAATCTGCTCAGTATTATCGACGATGATTTATTTAGCGTATTAGTGAGTGCCTTACAAATGAACCAAATGGATTATGGAATTCAATCAGAGCTCTGATGTGACACGTCATCAAGGAATAAAACTGTAAGTACTCTACATGTATGTGAACATAACTTATTAGTCGTGATACTGTATGCATTTTGAACCATATACCTCTCGTAGCAAATATTCTTTGTGCCATTTATGCAGATAATACTTTAAATTACATATGAAAAATCGTTATCTACTCTTAACCAGCTTACCTATGGGAATATACTCTATAACCGTACAATAAGTATAGGTTACTATTGTTAAGGATACTTTACGTATTGCCTAAACATTTCTGGTCCTTCGAGCCGGATCATATTAATTATTTATTAATTAAATCCTCAAGGTCCTTCGTATTTGCATATTTTGATAATCTCTATTCTGAGAATAACGGTTTTTCATTTATAGTGTCTTTCTGTTGCATTTGGAAATTTCCAAGCCACGCCGCCCCGGCACAAAAATAAAATATTCCTCTCTTTCTGCACTCAAATTCTCAGTATTTAACCCAGCACGTCTCTACAATAGCTGGTAGGTTGTTAAGCCCGGTCTACACGTGCAATTTCAGAAACTACTTGCTTTGTTCAAATAAAGGAGTCGTTTTGTTTGTATGAAAAAATATTTGCATATATTACATTATTTTATTTTCGTAAATATATTTTTCTGTTTATAGTATACAAAAAGTGTACTCATTTCTTGGCTGATAGTACGGGTGTTATAATTTTAACATTGTTTGTTCAACCTTTTGATTTAAATTAAATTTATAATTTTGAATCCGATTAAGCCTGGTTCACAGGTTACAAAAATTATTAAAAATAATTTTGTTTTCTTGCATAAATTGTAAGTTTTTGCTACATTTAGCTTCGCTTAAGCTCATTTTACACTTCTAGAAAACTATAGAAAATAAATAATTGTTTTTTCCTTCAATTTAATTAATTTAAATACTTGTTAAGGGTGTCTCACACTTGCTGAAAAATACCCATTTTGGAAAATTGCATATATTTTGAAATTTTATAGTTTTGCATTTCATATACTAATCTGCGCTCATACAGGGTGATACTATTAAGCCAATCTCACACTATTAAACGTGTAATATATAATATATTGTACATATTCTCTCATTTTCGCATCGATTTATAGGTTTAGACATTTGCAAATAATCTATCTAATCTCACATTCTCGCAACATGGCTGACCGATCAAAATATAACCGACAGAGGCTCACCGCAAAACTTGATATAACCAAGTTGGCTGATTCGGTTCCCACAACTCTTAATTCTCTAAACAAATATAAAATTCGTGAAATAATTTCACAACTCAAACATTCTTACGGACTTTTCCGCGATGCTCAAAATGTGCTGGAGACGATCCCCGAGGAACCTACCCCCTCTACTGATTCCTCTGTGGTTTTTGATAAATATTTGGATACAATTTCTCTATTGGAAGAAAGGTTAGAGGTCATTGAAAGTTCTAATGTGACTGCTACCCCCTCCCTCCAATTTGACCCTAATTCTTCTCTAACCTCACAGTCTATGGCTAGGCAACGAACAGTAAACCTCCCTCGTATTCAGTTAAAACCATTTAGTGGCTTAGTTACTGAATACAATTCATTCATTGAGACCTTTGATACAATAATAGGATCTGATACTACATTAAGTGATCTGGAAAAACTCATTTACCTCAAAAGTTTTCTAACTTCCGAGCCTTTGACGCTTCTCGAGCATATCCCACTCACAGGTGACAATTACAAAATAGCCCGGGATAACCTGACACAAAGGTACGCCAACTCTAAATCGCTTATCAAAACTCTCATCTCTCAAATTCTTGATGCGCCTCCTATTTCTGGAAACGCAAATCACTCACAATTAAGAAATTTTCATACGGTCATGTCAAATAATTTCAAGGCCCTATTGAACTTGAATAGGCCCCCTTCAGATCTCTTGCATTTACTTCTCATACATATCGCTACTCAGAAACTCGACGCACCTACCATTAGGGCTCTTGAGTTCCAATCCGGTGGTAGCCAAGCTACCCCTGATTTTGTCCATTTTCTAGGGGAAATCGAGACACGCGTTGTTCATCTTGAGAATATTCAATCTCAATCAAAACCAAAATCGACTACTACTTCCAGACACTCTTTACACCTAGCCTCAGACACTTCTACCAGTAACCTTTCGCCTCGCTTAGGTTCTAAGAAATGTTCCTATTGCAACGACTCTCACTCGATCTACTCTTGTCCTCAGTTCAAGCAGTTGAATTCTAAAGAACGTTTTAGTTTTGTCAAACAAAATAAATTTTGTATTAATTGTCTTGGGTCTCACATGCTCGATCAGTGTAAATCCAAATTCTCTTGCATAGTTTGTAAATCTCGTCATCACACGTTGCTCCATTTCGACAAAACGGGTCATAGTAACCCTTCCGCGGCTGTTGGCCAACACAACTCAAATAATCATAATAAAACCGCTATCTCAAATAACTCCCATACACAGGGTAATTCACAACAGGGGCCCTCACATGTTAGAGCTCCTGAAACGGAAGTTAATCTTCAAAATTCGACTCCACATTCAATGGCTCTATCTGCAGCCTCGCTTGATAATCATTTGGTGTTATTAAGCACACTCCAGGTCTATCTTGTCGCTCCTAGCGGCAAGAGGGTCTTCGCAAAGGCACTTTTAGACTCGGCCTCACAGGTTTCATTTATTAGTGCTGACCTCGTAAAGGAACTGTCACTCACCACTAGAGATGGAAAATTACGGATCAATGGAATTAACTCCACCTCATCCTCGTCTCAATCTATTGTAGATACAACAATTTTCGCTGTCGCTAACGACGTTCCTTTTGACATCTCGTGCTCTGTACTCCCAAAGATAACAAATCCGCTTCCTCAAATTTCTATTTCGGCGAGCAAACTAAACATACCCTCAGAGATACCATTAGGTGATCCGATGTTCCATGTAACATCCCCAATTGGTATCCTGCTCGGTGCAGACCTGTATAACGATATCATTCAACCTGAAATAATTCGTTTGGGAAAAGGTCTTCCCGTTCTTCAACGCACTCTACTCGGGTACACGATATCAGGGTCAGTTCCAGACTTTGCTCTTAAGTCGAAAAATACTAAAAAGGCTTTGGAATTTTATTCAAACTCTCTCGTTACTTGTTGTTCTCATAACACTCCTTCCGCCGTAAATGAGCCGGTAGTGTCCAACGAGGAACTATCCGATCATTTACAAAAATTCTGGGAGCTGGAAGAAGCCGCTCCTCAGAACACCGATCTCATTAATGATCACCCCGCTGAAATTAATTTTGTAAAACATGTTAATGTTCTCCCCAATGGACGATATGAGTCCACACTCAATCTCAAACTCCCTATCGAAGATATAGACATGGGAAATTCGTTTCTCTCGGCAAAAAGACGTTTTCTCAGTCTCGAGAAACGTTTTCAACTCAACCCTGATTTATTGGAAAAATATCAGGACATTATATCGGAATATCTCAATAACGGACAAATAATTCAAGTGCCGTTAAAAATGCTAAATGACTCAGGTAAACCTAATTACTTTCTCCCTCACTTTCCCGTTTTCAAATCCAACTCTACTACTTCCACTCGTATAGTTTTCGATCCAAACAATAAATCGTCTACGGGAATCTCCCTCAGTGACGTCATAGACAAAGGTTATGTCGTCCAACATGAACTTTTTGACATTCTCGCTAAGTTTCGTCAGTTTAAATTCGCACTAGTAGGCGACATCAAGGCTATGTTCCTACAAATCGCCATTTGTCCCACTGAAACATTTCTGTTAAATTTTCTCTTTAGGGACAATATTCAGCAGCCTTTACGGTGCTATCAATTTCAAAGATTACCCTTCGGGCTCCCAAGTAGCCCATTTATCGCTCAAAGAGTTATCAAGCACATCGCTGACAACAACAAACATACCCACGAACTTGCTACTAGTGTTCTGCAAGAATCTATCTATATGGATGACCTGATCAGCGGTGCTGACAGTCTTCATGAATTAAGTTGTCTTTTCGAACAATTAACTTCTTTGCTAGAAACCCATGGTTTCCTCCTCCACAAGTGGAACTGCAGTTCTTCAGAATTTCTGTCTCAACACAATTTAAATCCCGTCTCTGAAGTCAGTCTTAACTTCACGGGATCTGATAAAGTCTTAGGCATATTCTGGGATTCAGAACGCGACCACTTTTCGTTTAAAACTCCTATCTTCAAATTGGCTAATGTTGTTACTAAACGTACTATTCTCTCCTACATTGCTACTTTGTATGACCCGCTAGGATGGTTATCCCCTGTCCTTGTGAACGCTAAGCTCTTGATACAGGAAATATGGTCCCAGAAATTGGACTGGGATCAACCCATTGACTCACCCATCATTATGAAAAATTGGCAAAACCTCTTATCGACATTCAAAACTATAGAAGAGGTCAAGGTACCTCGATGCTTACTTTTACAAAAGAAAGTTGTTGATGTTCAATTAATTATTTTCACCGACGCATCGGAAAAAATATACAGCACTTGTGTGTATCTCAAAGCGACATACTCAGACTTTTCTGTATCGTCGCGGCTTATCGCTTCTAAAAACAAAATTTCTCCGCTAAAAAATAAACTCACCATCCCCAAATTGGAACTTTGTGGAATAGTGTTGGGAGTCACTCTGGCTCATAGACTTTTTCACATCTTCAAGAAAAATTTGAGTATATCTTCATCTCATCTCTTTGCTGACTCTACAATTGCCTTGTCTTGGATACTTTCTAAAAAACACATTTGGAACATTTTTGTACAAAACAGAATTCAAAAGGTCAATTCCTTGTTGGAAACTTTTCCTTGTGATTTCCATTTCGTCAGAAGTCACGAAAACATCGCTGACCCCGCTTCCAGAGGGATAAATGTCTTTGATAATCCCCAGACCACCGAAGACTGGTTATGCGGACCTAGCTTTATTAGAGACAATCCCATCGATTTTTCTCTTCATCAAATTCCTCATTTTCAGGATGATCTTCCTGAATTAAGGAAGTTAGTTGTCTCAAACATAGCAACAAATCACGAACTCAACGACACCTTTGAAAATCTATTCGCTAAATCTTCTTCTTTTCGTAAAATTCAAAGAATTGTCGCTTATCTTTTTAGATTCATCAGTAATATTAAAAAGAAAATAAATAACTCTCCACGAGATACGGATATATTGACGCCACCCGAAATGGAGATCGCTGATCACGCGATCATCAGGTATATCCAAAGTATCTACTTTAAAAAAGAGATTCTTGAATTGAAAAATGCTAAACTCGTGACCAATAAAGCCATTCGTAAACTCAACCCCTTCCTACAACATAATGATGGGCTGATTCGTGTGGGAGGACGTCTCCGACACGCCCCCATATCGTATAATCAAAAACACCCCATTCTACTTCCTTCTAAATGTCGAGTTGTAGAACTAATCTTGACTCAAGCTCATCATAAGTTATTACATTCAGGCGCGCAAACAGTACTTTCGTATGTCAAAATGAAGTACTGGCCAATTGACGGATTAAGACAGATTAAACGCTTAATTCGTAAGTGTGTAAACTGTTTCCGATTCATGACACCCAATTCTGTTCAACAGATGGCAGATATGCATCCCGATCGTGTACTCCCCACTAGACCCTTCCAAGTCGTCTCAGTGGACTATGGGGGGTTCTTCTTAATTAAGTCCTCACATTTGAGGAAGGCACCGCTTTACAAAGCATACGTAGCCTATTTCATTTGCATGAGCACTAAATGTGTTCATATCGAACTCGTCACAGGATTAAGCGCAGAAGCCTATATTCTTACTCTGAAAAGGTTTATTGCCAGAAGATCCACGCCCAGTATTATTTGGAGCGACAATGCCACAAATTTCCATGGGGCAAAAAATGAAATGCGCGAATTCTATGATTTTTTCTTAAATCAAAATAATTCGGAACAGATTAAGGAATTCTGTACTCAAAACTCCATAACTTTCAAGATGGGTGTTCCCCGCAACCCCCATCAATTCGGCCTCCATGAGGTAGGAATAAAGAGTGTGAAGTATCACCTCTATCGAATTATAGGAAATTCCCACTTCACCTTTGAAGTGTTTAACACAGTATTATGCCAAATCGAGGCTATTCTAAATTCGAGACCCATCACTAGGATGTCGTCTGACGCCAATGACTTCGCTTTCCTATCTCCAGCTCACTTCTTAGTTCAAAGAAGTTTAACCGCGCCCCCTGAACCAAGTGTTTCAGAGATACCTGAAAATAGGTTGAATCTTTTTCAGCGTATTAGTAAAATTCAACAGCAATTTTGGAAATTGTGGAAAAAAGACTATCTTTGCCTCCTGCAGCAAAGAAATAAATGGACCGACCCTACTGACCCTGTCAAGATCGGGGATTTGGTTCTGTTGAAGGAGGATGGTACTCCTCCACTCTTATGGCCAACTGCCAGGGTAATAGATGTATTGCCTGGTAAGGATGGTCTAGTTCGTACTGTCAAGATTCACACTACTCACGGTGATTTTCTTCGTGGTATTACGAAAATCGCTGTGATTCCCCTGGAAGATTAAAATCTATCCCTAGGGGGAAAACTTATCGTTTTCCTCCATTTTATCGTTGTTACCCCTTGTGTATATAAACTCTAATTTCTTCAAACATTTCTTATCGTTGTGCACATCTTTGCCAATCCCCTCTCTTCGAGGTGATATAGGCCATCTCTCTCGCCTGTCGCCCCCGGCAATATGTACAATAAATATATTATACACGGCTCACTAAAATAATTAGTTACGCCCCTGTACTACTGATTACTTAAAATTCAAGTAGTATTTATGTAACCTTTCTGGAAACTCCAGGTTATTGTTGAGACTCGCATTTGAACCCCTCGCCGGGGCAGATCGTCAAAAGCTTCCTAACGAGAATCATCTCTAATCTATCGACGCTCCCGCTATTCGTAAAAAGGCCGCATTTTACCGGCTTTTTTTGCTATCGTTTTATACCGCTCAGATAATTCAATCTGCTCAGTATTATCGACGATGATTTATTTAGCGTATTAGTGAGTGCCTTACAAATGAACCAAATGGATTATGGAATTCAATCAGAGCTCTGATGTGACACGTCATCAAGGAATAAAACTGTAAGTACTCTACATGTATGTGAACATAACTTATTAGTCGTGATACTGTATGCATTTTGAACCATATACCTCTCGTAGCAAATATTCTTTGTGCCATTTATGCAGATAATACTTTAAATTACATATGAAAAATCGTTATCTACTCTTAACCAGCTTACCTATGGGAATATACTCTATAACCGTACAATAAGTATAGGTTACTATTGTTAAGGATACTTTACGTATTGCCTAAACAGGGCTCCTATTTAAAATTTTAAATTTACCCCCCACCCCTCTCCGTGGGCAGTCGTGTTTGGTATCCGATAGATTTTTGACAAATATTGAGCACGTATTTTTTAGTTTTTAGATCTATCGTTCATTTCGCGAAATATTCGCTTTTTTTCGCTTATAAAAATAAGACCTTATGCGCTCAAATCGGTTTACTGGGATCAGGGATATCGCTCTTCAAGTGTATGTTAAAAAGGGCTATTTTTACCCTTTCGAGGGGCATATCTCAGGCCCAGGGTCACTTAGAGGGCTAAAATATAGCTATAATCGACTATTTTTAAGGTACAATAATGTGCCTAAGTATCTACTAAAATTTGGTAAAAATCCGCGTACACTCCCTACAACAGTGGTCGAAAAGTAAAAATGTTGCTCATATCAGAGAGGGGCTAAATTATGGAATAAATTAATTTTCTCTAAAATGGACGATTTTGGAGAAAAATCCCGAAGTAGGCCGATTTTTATGTTTAAATTACAAGTTTTTGGCATATATTTCATACTAGTGACGTAATACCATCTGAGCGTGATGACATAATCGATGATTTTTTTAAATGAGAATAGGGGTCGTGTGGGAGCTCATTTGAAAGGGTGTTCAATTCTCTATTCAGTAATATATATATTAATATCATTATTTATACAAGGTGACCCAAAAAAAGAATGTGTGTGTACTTTGTACGCACGTAAGAAGTTATACTTCTATTATATGATTATATGATTATAAACGAAATTAATATACTTTTTATTTATATTTTATTTAAATATTAAATTAATTTATACTTACTACTTCTCAAACATTTTTATTAAGACAGTGCCAAAAATTAAAATAATAAAAAAATAAAACACACACAAACACATTAAAAATGCCACAAATGATCTGAACATTAATTGTCGGAAAAATTTTTAACTAAATACGTATTTTCTGAAAATAAAATTATATAATAAATATACTTAGAATCATAAAATGTATAAAAAAAAATAAAAAAATAAAAGTTTCTATTGGGATTCGAACCAACTTACCACGCGGCTGGTATTTGCGTTGTATTGGGATTCACTCGCATTAAAACTTCGCCACAGAGACAGCTTGTCATTATGTGCGAAGATCGTCTAACTAAACAGATTAACCTTTTGACATTTTTAACTTATGTAAATCAAATTATTTTGATTTTGAATTGAAATGATTTGGAATTGAAAAAATACAACAAAACATATAGTAAGAAAACAATATATTAGGTGAATATTGATAGAAATTTTGATGGTAATCAAATTATGTAAATAAAAGTATTACATACTACTTATGTATTTTGGTAGGTTCAAGGTAGGTATCGGAGCCCGTAAAACGACTAATTAATTTCGCAATCACTTGCGTCGTGCAAAATGGCTATGTTCAAATATCATAACAAAATTTGATCAACTATTTATAAAACACTTACCAGTGAAAGATTCTTTAGCTTTGAATAAGCGAGATCTGCGGCGCTCATACTAGTCACCGTTTGATGAGCTTTCACATTGGCATGCAACAATCATCTCTTCTATGTAAATAAGTCCAAAAATATAATATGAAAACTATTTAAAAAGGCAGTATAACCATTAACTAACTTTTTGTTTGTTGTTTCTCTTCCTACAAATTTTAAAACGCAACAAGCATACATTATAACCAAACCACAGTCCCACAGCTGTGCCACAGCTGCCATATTGGATAATTTTTGTCATGTCATTTGAACATCCAATCAGAACAAAGTTATAATGCGCATGCACCCGGTCGCTAGGTTTTACCATATAAAATTTCACCGTCATTACGCCCGTAAAGAAGTATAACTTCAAAAATAATTTTTGAATTAAAATAATTGACGCAAAAAGAAGATTTGTATGTAATTTATTTAATTCAAAATACATTGTACTGCTGTCAAAAAATAGAAAAAAAAATGGTTATTTCACCAATAAACATTTCTTTTCGCTTAAATTAAATCACAAACAGCCTCCCACCTACCTCTTGGCAGTTTGAACAATGAATTTAATCGAAAAGCAATGTTTATTTGCGAAATAAACATTTTTTCTATGTTGTGACAGCAATAAAATGCATTTTGTGTTAAATAAATTACATACATTCTTCTTTTTGCGTCAATTGATTTAATTCCAAAATATTTTTTTTGGCCACCCTGTACAAATAATGTTATTAATGTTTATATTACGAAATAGAGAATTGAGCATTCTTTCAAATGAGCTACCGCAAGACCCCTATTTCTATTTAAAAAAATCATCGATTACGTCATCACGCTCAGATGGATGACGTCACTAGTATGAAATATATGCCAAAAAATTGTAATTTAAAAATAAAAATCGACCTGTTTCGGGATTTTTTTTCAGAATCGCCCATTTTAGAGAAAATGAATTTATTCCATAATTTAGCCCCTCTCTGTATTGTTATGATCTGCTTTCTCTTACTTTTATATTTATTAGTATTTATTTAATTAATTACTCAATTGTCGCAAATCATACATAAAAAAATTAAGAAAAATCTCAGGGTGCCTTTTTGTCATAAAAAATAACTAAATTATCTTAGGTTATACTTATCCATATATACCATAAATAAGCACATACAAATACCTTTATTATCAAAAGCAATGTTCTGAAAATTTATCAATTAAATCCCTAAATGAAACCTTTACCATATACATTAATCTAATTCAAACAAATATTTATCGCTTTGTTCTTGATACCATTAATAAAACAAGCTAAACAAAACAATTTAGGTGTTCGCAAAACTACTTATACTTCCTATTTTTTTGAAATGTTGGAATCTTAATTCATATGCTTTTACGCAAAAAAATTAACTTCTGATTATAAAGAAAATCTACCACATAAGTTATTGACTGACCTTTTTGATTCACACACAATGATGTCTCCTCTTGACCCAAACAGCTCTTCCTTGTTGATTATGTTAGGCTACCAATCAAAGCACTCTCCCTTTTCAGCATCAATCCATCAGCATACCAGCAACTATTTCTCCAAAACACGATCCAGGCCTCTTTTGACCAGTACTCGTTCAATAAACTCCAAAACTCTCTCCTCTCTTTCTCACAATGATAATCTCCTGAGACCCAAGTATCTTTTTTACTTGGTGTCACAAATAATTTTAATAACTATAGTTCTTGTAACTTACTCTCTTGGACTTTACAGAATCAAAGAGGTATTTATTCTCAATTTGATGGGTCTCTCGTTCCACTTTTCAGCTATTCTTCACTATCAAACAACCACTAGTACTTGCTTCTGAACTATTCACAAAAACTTTTGACTGCTCTTATCGGATGCCGGTCACAAACTTCTCTCTCCACATTCCTTTCTTTTCATTCGAAAAAACCCATGCATTCTTTCACAAATACTTCTACTCATCATAATTACTTTTCGGGAATTCTACAAATATTCTTCGGCTTAAACAAAAGGACTTAAAATTCCAAATTTCTCTACCTTATTTTTCTAAAAACTAATAATTACAATTACCTGTGCATTTTGCCTTTCCCGTAACAAAACAATCTTTTTAAAATTATAATCCGAAATAAATTGTCTTTTCACTTCACTTATTTACAAATGTCTTTAATTCTTCAGGGAAAAACTCATTAAGGATAAACCCACTGCGTAAAAGCTAACTTCTAATAAAGAGTTACAAATCAATATACAGGGTGTATCAAATTTATGTGCCCGCGTTATATTAAAAAAAAAAAAAGAATGTGTGTGTACTTTGTACGCACGTAAGGAGTTATACTTCTATTATAATACAATTTCAACGAAATCAATATACCTACTTAACAGTTACAATACAAAAAATTAACAATAATTACCAAAAATTAACCAAAACGTAACAATGCCAAATATTAAAAAAAAAAAGAAAAAAGTATGAATCGTCCGGGAATTGAACCCGCAATCTCGCGATTTCTCGATCTCTGGTCTAATGCTCTACCAACAAGGCCATCAAGGCGCATGCTACTGACGTTTCAGATATACATAATTACACATCACGGTGAGAAGTGAAATATAAAAATAGATGTTTTATTATTCAGGAAGACAAATTCAAAGACACAAAATTATAATAAAAAACCTTTTAAACCACCTTTTTCAAATTGCGCACCTTTTTCAAATTGACGGTTCACAATTTGACAATTCACTTTTAACTGCAGTGCCTTAAAAATTTTTAAAGCACTAGTGCCTTAAAGTAGCATTTTTAACGCTCCTATGGAGTGCTAAAAATTGTATTTTTAACACGTTTGTAGAAAAACATATTTAAAAACACTAATATATTCTTTCCACACCTTTTCTGGACTGATACATACATAAATTAAAACATTTAGTAACTATCTCCATACTGCCTGTGTGCGCATGCGCACAGATTAATAAAATTTCATCCTCAATGAAATCGCGCCTAAAGAAGTATAACTTCAAAAATAAAATTTTTATTCTATCTTTGATTGACAAAATGATACACAATAGTATACTTAAATACCTAGTTGAACATACTTGTGCGCTATAAAACCGTTTTTATTCCTCTCCAACAACCGTTCGTCAATTTTAACAGCACTTCAGAGTCTTCAGACCATTAAATTCTCTAAGAGTCGTCTCCCCCCACCCCCTCAGAGTCTTGTAATTAGCAATAAAACGTGATTTACATTTATTTCGGCAAAGAATGCCCCCGCGAATTAGATATGTCAGAACGTATCGTTCCACCTGAGCCGTGAATTAGGACAAAAATGTTTAAGGTCGAAGGGATTACCACCGAAGGGTGAAGGGTTGCAAATGAGTATTCTGTCGAAGCGGAAAATTTAAGCTCGGTGAATTACCGGGTGTATTTAATGTGTACGACTGTTGCTGATTGTTTCAGTGGATCTGGATCTAAATATGTGAGTATTATGGTCTAGAAACAAGATTAAAAGGAATGAATGTAGTACATTGACATTACAAATTCTGTACTACGTTGATTTCGGAGTGCTACTAAAGTATTATATCAAGTAATCTGACATAAATACCTAAAAATACCGTAATTTGTGCAGGGGCGTAACAAAGGCCCCCGCAGCATGCAGCTTGCGGGGGGCCCCAATCGATCAGGGGCCCTATCTTGTCTGATATTTTGTAAAAATCTGTTATTGTTATATTATTTTACGTTGTGTGTTTAAATTTAAAAACGTAAATTTCTAAATAGGTTTATTCGGCAAGCGAATCATCCCATATCTAGAAACTTAATTCTTTCCGGTCTCCCGAACTTTTAAAATTAATAAAACTGTAGATATATTCGCTGATAGTAGTTCACGAAGAAAGTTGTTCATCTCATAGAATAATACTATGTACCTACTAATGGAATCATTTAGTAATTTTTGTCCTATTTTATTCTATAAGTACTAATAAAGATGAAAAACGTAAGTCGTCATAAACAGTACATGAATACTTACATCGTAAATGACAGTTTTGGAATGAAATTATCAGCGTCACGACGGACGTATTTGCTTGACAATTTGGATTTAGGTTCTAGTTACACTCCACTTCAAAGTTGGACTTATGCCGTTGGTTTCTTTTACTTCGGGGGTGACACCCCCACTTGGGGTGAAAAACATACTTTTAAAAATCATGTATAAATTGACTAGTTATAAACAAATTTTGTTCTATAGAGTTTCTTTATCTACATATGTTAATACTTTTCAAGTCATTTGCGAGTGAAAATGTCCATTTTTCAACAAAAAAAAACCACGTTTTCAGACGGGTCTTTCGCAAATAACTCAAAAATAAATATTTTATTGAATTAAATATTAGATATCGACAAAATGTTTGTAGCAAAAATGTTGCTTATGAGATACAAAAAAATGGTGTATGTATTACTTATTCATGAAGTCTATCGACTTCTTGATACTATCGACTATTCTTATTCGTCAAATTCCAAATAGAATATTTCAACCTGAAATAACCAAAAAATGAAGCACTTTTCGGGAAAAACTCATTAAAACTTTTTTAAATGTTTCAAAAAAGCTTTATTTTTATTTTTTATAAAAGTTTCTAGCACCAAAACTATATGAGTTACGTTCAAAATAAAGTTGGCCCATTTTTGGTAAAAAAAATCGTGAAAATCTCCCCCTATTTCGCACCCGAAATACAATTTATCGCTAGCGCTTTAGCAATAATATTTTGGCTTTATTTTGTTTTTCTGTAAGACAAAAATTGGTTAAGATATGGCAGTTTAAAATTTGCACATACTTGTGATTAGTGACTCATTCAAGCCCTTTCAACTAGGGCCCTTTCAAAAATACGCACTTTGAACCTGTGAAACTTACAGGTCATATAAAAAAGTTAAGCAATTTGTAAAGCGATGATGATTAGTTTCATTTCGGGTGCTAAATAGGAGGAGATTTTCACAATTTTTTACCAACAGGTGAGATTAACTGTATTTTGAGCATAACTGGGTTAGTTTTGACGATAGAAACTTTTGTAAAAAATAAAAATAAAGCTATTTTAAATACTTTTAAAACAGTTGTAATGAGTTTTCCCCGAAAATTAATTCGCACCCCAAATACAATTTATCGCTAGCCCTTTAGCAAAAATATTTTGGCTTTATTTTGTTTTTCTGTAAGACAAAAATTGGTTAAGATATGGCAGTTTAAAATTTGCACATACTTGTGATTAGTGACTCATTCAAGCCCTTTCAACTAGGGCCCTTTCAAAAATACGCACTTTGAACCTGTGAAACTTACAGGTCATATAAAAAAGTTAAGCAATTTGTAAAGCGATGATGATTAGTTTCATTTCGGGTGCTAAATAGGAGGAGATTTTCACAATTTTTTACCAACAGGTGAGATTAACTGTATTTTGAGCATAACTGGGTTAGTTTTGACGATAGAAACTTTTGTAAAAAATAAAAATAAAGCTATTTTAAATACTTTTAAAACAGTTCTAATGAGTTTTCCCCGAAAATTAATTCATTTTTTGGTTATTTCGCGTTGAAATATTCAATTTGGAATTTGACGAATGAGAAAAACTTTTCATGAGCTACAACTTTCCTTTTAATGGGTCGATAGACTTCATTTTTGTTTCATTTTTTTATAAGCTACATTTTTGCTAACAACATTCTTTTCGATTAAATACTTATAGGTCTGGATGCCGCTTATAAAAAAAGTTGATTAATAACAAGCTGAAAATGTGTTAATAGCTTAAGGGTGTCTAGTCGGATAAACTTTGATATATGGGAACACTGGAACAGGCGCAGTTTTAATTGTGGAACACGTTAAAAATTTGGAACGGACAGACCACGAAAACGGCACATTTATTGTGTCCGATAGAACAGACTTAAACTCTCCGAATAGAGATACTCTCATGCAAAAATCAGACTGGTATTTATCACCTGTCATAATTCCTGTCATTTGACATATTCTACATGTTCCACTCATTAAAACGCCCATTTGGTGATAAATAGCAGTCTGATTTTTACATGAGAGTTTAATCTCTGTTCGGAGAGTTTAAGTCTGATCTGTCGGACAAAATACATGTGCCGTTTTCGTGCTCTGACCGTTCCAAATTTTTAACCTGTTCCACAATTAAAACTTTCCCTGTTCCAGTATTCCCATATATCAAAGTTTGTCCGACTAGACACCCTTAAGCTATTAACACATTTTCAGCTTGCTATTAATCAACTTTTTTTTTCATACGCGGGATCCAGACCTTTTACTCTTTGAACTATTTGCGAAAAATCGCCCAAAAAATTGGTTTTTTTTAAACAATAAACATTTTTTCTCATAATTAACTCAAGAAGTTTTGACCACTTCGGTGGTGACACTGAAAATTACATGGTATCGCCATATTTTACGGTCATTTACTGGGCTGTAACACATATAGGTATTTGTTACACATGTCGCATTTAGTAATTTTTTAAAGGGGGCCCCATTTCCAATTCTGCGGGGGGGCCCCGACGGAGTTTGTTACGCCATTGTATTTGTGTTTAGAAATGTATTTAGACTGATTATAAAAGGCAAGGTGGAATGTCGAAGATCACGAGGAAGATCCCTAACAAGATAGAACGATCAAATTACAGTAATAGGCAAAATACCTTTGCATGAGTTAAAAGAAATGACCAGAGACAGAGATCTTTGGAGACGGACAATACAGGACATCACGTCGACCACTACACTCCCTCCGGGGGATCCGGATTGAAGAGAGAGATGTATTTAGAAAACACAAGATAAATTTGCCTTTTGTAAAGCAAACAGACGACGATGAATAAACTGACAAGGAACCTAAAAATTGCATTCTATATTCTCTACCATCTGTATTCATCCGAATATTTTTCCGAGCACTTTTACTTCCCAGATTTCTATTTTATTTTCTTGCTGCTGTTTCATGATCCACGTTTAATCATTGATCCACGTTACTATCTCGTGGAATCACTGTTTAACTGTTCCAGACCCATTTTTTGTTTTCAGTATTAGTGACCTATTCAGACTTATTTAGTGAAATCATTCATTAATATTTTGTCTATCTCTTTTCTTTCTTTTACCGTGTTAGTTGTGGTTACTCCTAAGTACATATTCAAATTATGTAACTTTATTAAAACTGTAGACGGCCTCTGCTTCTTTCATTTTGATATATTTGCTATCATTTGTTATATATCCTGTCATTTTCATATATTGCGTTATTGTTTCGCTGTATCACTTCTTCAAATTTCTGGATAGCTTTTTCTAAATGTTTTTCATTCTCGCTAGTACCACATCATTCGCGCACGCTATATACTTTTCCTTGCTTTTGAAAACAGTCTTGTTTGTACTCATATTTGATCTTCTTACAATTTGTTCTAGTACTAAGGTTAAATAAATTCGTTTATAGCGGATCCCCTTGTTTTAAACCTCTATTCACCAGAGCCTTATTTACTTCAAATCAGGCTCGGGGCACTACACAATTTTCGGACCCCTAAAAATAATTTAATAATAGTAATAACTTTTTTAAATGTATTAATTATTTAATAGAAATATAGTTGCACTAGAAATTTAAATTTAATCAATAAATAAAATTTATATTTAATAGTGGAGTCACTGAAGGTTTTCATCTCCGATTTCGTTGAACCTTCATCGATTTTCATGAAAATTGGTGAGTAGTTAGAAGATACTTCAAGGAACAAATGTGACATGATGCCAACTTGCGCTTTTACCCTGGGGGTGGATGCCACCCATTCTCGGGGGTGAAATTTTTTTTATTAAAAATAATACCAGAAATCGATAGAAGGGCAACTTCTAAGCAAAATTTGTTATATATAGTTATTAACATAAATCAATACTTTTTGAGTTATTAAATATCAAAGATTTTATTTTTTCTTGAAAAAAAATGCATATTTTAAAGCTGTTTTTCACGTAAGTATTACTCAAAAACTATAAGCTTTTGTAAAAAAAGTTATAATTACCAAAATTAAAGATAATAAAAAATTTAATACACTTCCCACTTAAAGAACTAAACTAATGTTGTTTTAAAGTCAGTTATGGGTAATTGAATGTATATTTTTTTCGACGAGTACTCAAATCTAAGTATTCAAGTTTACAAAACGAGAAAACGATGCATTCTACATAATATACTTCTATACTAGAAAGCACTTCTCAAAGTACTTCGGAATACCTATCAAATGAGCTCCAGTAGAAGTTAATAGCATCAAAATTAAACAAGTTATGATGAAAATAAGTGAACCCTTTCGATTTTTTTGGGAAAAAGTGAAAAATAAAACATACACGATTTCCACAAAAATTAAAATTTGTAGTAATCCTCACAAGAATTTCTTTAGGTTAACATAGTTAATGATTTCAACAATTTTGACCGGTTTAAAATGCATATTTTTGAAAAAATAGATATAATTTAAAAAATCAGAATTTTTAAAATTATCGTACTTTTCATTTTCTTTTGATAATAACTCCAAAAATACTCAATATACGTAAAAAATGATATATAACTAAATTTTAGTTTTTTCTGTTCCAAATACTTTACCCATTTTACTATTTCCATAGAGTAAAAAATAACCGAGATAAAAACGTTTAAAATGTCAATTTTGCTGCGAGAACCATGTAACCGGGGCCATTTAACCTTTTATTTTTAAAAAAGTAAAAGATTTAAAAGACTATATTCGACGTCTTCTAATAGCCCTTGGAATTAAATTTTAACTAGCTTTTAGGTGAATCTGATTTCTTAAAAATTAACGGGCTTATTTACAAAAAAACAATAACATTTTTTCGAAAAATTTTTAAAAGATAAATTTTGAAACATTTTTGGTGCATAAATTTTAATGCTATCAACTTGTTCGAGGGCTTATTTGATAGATATTTTTAAGAACTTTGACAAATGTTTAATAAGTTTATGCTATAGAATGCATCATTTTCCCGGTATTTAAGCTTAAATACTTAGATTTGGGTACTCGACGGAAGAAATTTACATTCAGTTACCTATAACTCACTTTTACTCAACATTGAAAGGTTTTTCTAGTAAGAAGTTTATTTGACTTTTTATTAGCCTTAATTTTGGTAATTATAACTTTTTTGTAAAAACTTATAGTTTTTGAGTTATTTATGAAAAATCGGTTAAAAACATGCATTTTTCTCAAGAAAAATTAAAATCCTTTATCTTTAATAATTCAAAAAGTTTTGATTTATTTTAATAACTTTATTGAACAAATTTTGCTTATAATTTGTCCTTCTATCGAATTGTGGGGTTATTTTTAATAAAATAACTTTCACCCCCGAGGAGGGGTGGCATCCACTCCCAGGGTAAAAGCGCAAGTTGGCACCATGTCACCTTTGTTCCTTGAGATATCCTCTAACCACTCACCAATTTTCATGCAAATCGATGGAGGTTCAACGAAATCGGAGGTAATAGCTCATATCCACCTTCAGTGACTGCACTATAAACAATTATACATTGTTTAATTATAACTCTTATTGTTATCATTTCCTATTCGTAAAATTAAATAATTTTGAAAATTTATTTTGATATTGTAATAAATTTTTTTGTGATATTTCCGGGCCCCATTAACACACGGGCCCGAGGCAAGTGCCTCACGGGCCTAGTGGTAAAATAGGCCCTGCTTTTCACTATGAACTGCCTTGAAAAGCTTTCTTCCATTGTTACCCCATTTCCCGTGTTCTTAAGCGTCGTTCTCGCTAGACTTATAAGCTTTTCTGGTATTTCTAATATTTTCAAGGGCTCTTAGAGCATCCTTTGGTTTACGAAGTTGTATGCCTATTTGAAATAGATAAATAACATATGTAATCCTAAGTTTTGTTCGTAACTATTATTTTGAATTAATTTTCAGATACTTATTTGATCAGTAGTTGTTATTCCTGGTCTAAACTCTCCTTGAGATTCTTCTATAACTTTGTTTTTATATTTCATTAATATTTTCTTTGTTGAGCTGGTTACTATTGGGTTGGTTTCACACACGTCCTCTCATCATCTTCTTGCCACCTCTAATTTCCCTCTCGTTCCTCTTGTTGATCTGTATTTAACAGATCTTTGAAGTATTCTCCTAGAAGTAAACCATCTGTGTTTCTGCAATATTTTGTATTAAAATAGATTTTAGCTTGTGTTTTTTTTAAAATCACTTTCGGGTTTAGACAAAGACACATTTCTATTTGCCTATTTAAATAATTGTTTTAACTATATTCGGTAAAATTCGCAACTTCGATTTTAAATAATAGCTGGTGTAGATATTAATTGTGCTAATTTTACAAGAATTGTTTCTATCTGTATTTTGTATGCCTATCGTTTCTAACCTTTATAAAAACATACATATCATGCACTGTAAAACCCAAATTAGTATAAGTACCTAGGTATATTCGAACTAATCATTTTTATCTAACCTTTAATCTAATCCCCCTTTCAACATTATAAAAAACTTATCTTCAATTTACAACTGTTTCAATAAAATATCAAAATCAAATAATCCGTGAATAGAAAGCCGTATATCTAAATAAAAATTCGTTATTCCTTTGAGCAATATCGTGGTGGAAATTATTTTTCAGCTCTTCAAACGCAATTCTTCTCACAAACATCAATTTGTGTTGCTAAAATGTGAGATTTTTTATTGAGTTCACGTTTAATATCAACTTCGCGCAATATTATGAGATATTCTCCTATTATCTTGTTTTCTATGAGTTTCAGTGAAGTCTAAACTCACTGGATATGAATTATTAATAAAAAAAGAATAGAAACTGTTGCTTTACAAAATAAACTATAATATTTAAATATATTAGCTGTGCAAGATTAAACTCCAGGGAAATTTAACTGTGTATCTTTAAAATGAGACTACTCACGTTTATTAAATATTATTATAAACAAATTAGGTGCGAATTTAAAAAAAAATCCCCACCTTTTACTTGATAGCACCAGAATAACCTTTTTTTGTTTAAATTATTGTAAAAATAAAGCTCACACAATGCTCTGCTTTTACACTAATATTTCCACTTCACTAACTCGAAGGGTTTTGAGCTTTCTCTCTATAGGTATCTGTGTTTTCTAGGAGTTGGATGGCCTCGATATTTATAATATGTTGAAATAGATGTTGTTGGCAATTATTTGTTCTACTATCTTCGTCTTCAGATCCCGATGGATGTTTTTTACGTACCATAAAGCATCAAAGCTGCTATTTAGTATTCTATTCTGAAACATCTGTATTACTTCAATATTATTTTTACTAGCGCATCTCCAGAGCTGTGCTCCGTATGTCATTACTGCTTTAAGTGTTTGTTTCTTAATCAGTTATTTTACTATAAATGGATAGTTTGGAGTATCTTCCAGGCATCCAGTTTATCTTTATAAATTTCATGCTGAGTTCTTCTCTCTTCTTTTTACCTTTTTCCTTTACCCCAGGAATTTTGCTGAATCTGCAACAAGGACCTGAATGTTATCTACTTTAATAGGCTGATCGGTCTCTTTGCACTTGCACTGATTTTTTACTACGGATTGATTTTATTCACTAATATCTGTAGTTTTCTCTCAGCTTTTTTGTAGTCATCTGCAACTCATAGGATAGTTTGATCGTTAGCAACGCTAACGGGGGGCATGTTTGCCGTTGTGAGTTCTGAAAGAACGTTTATGTTTGTTTTATCGACTTCGAGAAGGCATTCGACCGAGTTCAACACGATATACTTTTCGATTGCCCGCGGGTAGCAGGACTTTACCACTACGATATAAGACTGCTAAATACTTATATTACAATCAGGTAGCCTCTATCCAGGCTGGAGATAGTCGTACAGAAAAACTACCCATCAAAAGTTGTGTACAACAGGGTTATGTCATCATCACCCAGTCTTTTTAATCTGTACTCTGAAGAAATCTTTAGAGGGGCTTTGGACGACAGACAAGAGGGAGTAAGACTGGGCGGAGAAGTAATGAAGAAGTAGTAGAATCTGGTCAGTGAAGCAAGTTATCGGAGAGGCCTAAAAATCAATATATCAAAGACAAAGCGGATGGCAGTTGGAAAGATTAATGTAGATCAAGATATGCTTCTTCTTGATGAAGTGGAGATAGAACGGGTAAACCATTTTAAATACCTTGGTAGTTGTTAAAATGTAAACTGCGACTGTGATGAGGAGAGAATAACCAGGACCGAAATTTCACGTCAGGCCTTTACACCTGGAAACCAGTTTTATGTAACCGAAGCCTGTCGATGAATATTCGCAAGAAGGTCCTGAAATGTTATGTGTGGTATATCGTATTGTATGGTTGTGCGACATGGACGTTAAAAACCACAGTGCTAAATAAATTAGAAGCATTTGAATTGTGGTGCTGTCGACGAGTCCTAAAGATCTCGTGGGTTTCGCACACTTCCAATGAAGATGTTCTCCAAATGATGAATTCAGAATGTCTGCTCTTAAACATCATAAAGAGGAGAAAAACAAAATACTTATGCCATATAATTAGAGGACCTAAATACCATCTACTTCGCCTTATAATACAACGAAAAGTGGAGAGAAAGAGATGGATTGGTCGAAAGAAACTTTCATGGTTGCTTGACAATGGTGTGGTTCCACAGTAGAAGAAACACTTCGCGCAGCAGCCGATGGAGAATGGTTTCAGGAACTTGTAAACATGAGGACTACGCCAGTTAATGGCAGCAAGAATAGGATATTACCTCCGAATTCTATCCTACTACATGGATTTTAATGAAATTTTGGGAATAGCCTCTACTTATCTCCTAATTCAAAGTCTACCCTATGCCGATGTGCGCTTCTCTCTTGGGGGTGGTTGCCACCCCTTCTCGCGGGTGGAAAATTTTTTGGTTATAATAACCACGGAGATGGCTAGAGAACCTTATTCTAAGCAAAAACTGTTCTATAATTATTTTTTGAAAACTAAATACTTTTTGAGTTATTCATGGTTGAAAATTGGCCATTTTCATTAAAACATAACACCTTTTCGAACGGTTTTTTGCGAATACCTTAAAAACTATGCATCTAACTAAAAAACTATATACAGTAAAACGTGTCAATAACGGTCACTAAAAATGACAGAACTATTGGCCGATATAAAAAGGTGGCCGCTAATACCAGGTTTTGTAGTCTACAAATTTTGGTTTGGGGAACTTTGAAACTGGCCAGCTAGTTCAGGTGTCCGGTTTTGACAGGTGGCCATTAACACAGGTTTTACTGTACAATATTTTTATAGCTTATAAAAAAACAAAGAGATTAGTTCCATCATAAATCTTCTAGTTATAATACAAAGACAGATATGGTAGGTGAAAAAAGTTTGTTTTTTTTGTGCATGCTCAAATCGGTGTATTATACTCGAAATAACAGAAAAACGGTTGATTTTTAGGTGTATAATGCTACCAGTACCTTCTGTAGTGCTTGAAAAGACCTTTAAAATGAGCAATATTAAAGGCCGATTACATTCAAACTAAGCAAAATACGCTGTCAAAAAAATTGATGACTAATGTATTTTAAGCAAAAATGAGAAGTATATATATATTTAACCCCTCATCCACCAGAATTTTAATGCATCAATTTACTTCTACAATACCTTTTATTATAGTGTTATTTATATGTTCAAAAGGTTGGACGGGTTTAAAATGAATGGTTTTTGAAAAAAATAAAATCAATTTATAGAGCGCATTTTTAAATTTTCTTAAAAATCTTCCTTTTTTTACATGTAACTTCAAAATGATAAGAAATACAATAATAAAAAATAAAAACAAAATTTTTATCTGACAAAAACCTACATTTTTGTGTGGTATCTTTTTTTCGTATCTCTTATCATTTTCGAGTTACATGAAGAAAAAGGAAGATTTAAGATAATTTAAAAATGCGCTTTATAATTTGATCTTATTTTATTCAAAAACCATTCATTTTAAAGCCGTTTAACTTTTAAAACATAGAGATAAAACTATAGTAAAAAGTAGTGTAGAAGGAAAACGATGCATTTAAATTATGATCGATGAGGGGTTAAATAATACACTTCTCATGGAGTTTGAACCTTTGTACCGTTAACATCGTATCGAAGACGAGCTAAGTACCTAGTTATCAAAAAGAAATTAGCAGAAAATTTGTCGTTTCAACAAGTAAATATAAAAAAAATTTATTTATATATACCTAAGTTAAGTTTTTGTGAAAGTGGTACATACAAAAAAGCAGTAAGTGATATACGGTATATTATATACACGTAAATTTTTGAAATAGTAAATGTTTTATTGTATTTTAATGTACAATGACCGTATATGTATACCAGTAACATTTTAAAATAGGGGACAGGGCCGCACTCACTCTTGCGGGTGATACCAGTTCTTCTAAAATGATCTCCACCGAAGCAAGCATGGATCAACAATCTCAACAAAACCAAATTTCACCGAAAAGCTACTCCGCAGTGACAAATCAATTTAAATTCCCTTCAAGACAGCTAGCACTAGTCTTCAGTGCCATCGAAAATACTCCACTTCATGACTACCTAATCCCTCTCGGTAACATTGTTCAACCTAAAAATATCATTTTTGCCTCCCGCCTTTCCAACAACCGAGTTTGCATGTACCTTGCGAACAAAAATATCCTAGATGAGTTTTTAGATAACCATGGCCAAATCACTATCCGAGGAGAACTTTTAAAGGCTAGACGACTTATAACACCTGCCGAAAGAATTGTTATGTCACAGGTATGCCCGTCCATTCCACACCATGTTCTTGAAAAAGAACTGCAAAAAATCGGTCTACATCTTGTATCTCCCATAACATTTCTAAAAATCGGCGCAAATCTTCCCGAGTACAGCCATATCCTAAGCTTTCGACGGCAAGTATATGTTAGCCCTCACAATTTAACCATCCCAAGCGCCATAACAATAGCATTCGAAAACACAAACTACACAATATTCTTTTCTCAAGATGGAAACGTTTGCTTCAAATGCAAAAAACCAGGACACGTGGCAGCAGCCTGCACCGAACCTACAAATATATCTGCGACACAACAAACTCCACTAAGCTCTATAACTTCAAATACTACAACTGTAGCCGATTCGGCTGCAGAAACAGCAACAGCATCAATTCCTACGCAAACCCTTACCAGTACGACTAACCAACCTGAAACGTCCCAATCTAATCAAACTCCAACCACATTATCACACCAAAGCACCTTTTCACAACATACTGAGTCAAAATTACCAAATCTAAATACAGAAGTGACCGAAAACAAAGAAACTCATTTAAAACGCTCTATAAGTGAAGTCGCCTCTCCAGAAACCGACATTACACTTCAAGAAAACCCATTTGTAGTACCAAAACCTACAGCAACTCGAAAGAAGCCAAAGACATCTAAACTTGAAGAAACAACGCATTCCAATGTATCCATTTTTGGCATGATATATCCTGCCAAAACCTTCATCAATAATCACGAACCACCATTTCCGTTGAACTGCGATCAATTAGTCCTCCTCCTAGAGAGCATAGCTGGGTTATCGAACCCCATAATCTCAATCAATGACTACACTTCTGATTTGAGAGGTCTCAGTGACATGTTAAAGAAGATCCGTCCCTACTTAAAAGAGAGATCAATAAAAACAAGGCTGACCAACTTGAATAAAAAAATACTTGCTCATCTTGGAGAGGTGAGCTCCGGATTAGAAAGTAATACATCACAGTCACCATAGATTAGCAGCTTATATTCTCCTTTTTTACTTGCAACAAACTATTTGCTCTGTATCGCGCCCTGAAACATGCAAACCTGTCAAATATTTCTGTTTCTCACCGACTCACCTAACTCTCTCCTTGCAGTGCAGCACCTGTATCCTAAAAGTCCTTTAGAGGAACTAATAAAAACTGAACTACAAATTGCACAAGAAAACAACACGACTCCGAAATTTATATGGATCCCATCACATATTATAGGAATTATCGGCAAGGAAGAGGCAGACAGAAGTTTCTCGTAATGCAGCATTAAGTGCGGAATTCTGAATTAGTGTGCGAGTGTGTATGTAATGATCTCAAAACGTTTTTCTTTTAACAAAAAGTGATTGGTCAGCGGCAACGCGAATGGTTTCTGTCGAAATCTAATCTAAGATCAGTAAAACCAGACACACGACAGTGGAAAACAAGTGCTAGTTCACGGTTTATTCAAACGGTTCTAACGCGCCTACGTATAGAATACTCTACCAGCTTTATCACGAGAAAACTGTCCAGTAAAAGACTTACTATCTGATCTTAATGAATATTTTTGTATAAAATCTAGCTATTTGTTATTTGTTAAAAATCACTGTTAACCTTTGTTTATCAAGTAATGCCGCTAATAACCTGTTGGTGGATGCGGTAAATTTTCTTAATAAAAAAAAATACACTTCTCATATTTTATTAAAATACATTAGTCATCAATTTTTCTTGCAGCATATCTCGCTTAGTTTGAATGTAATCGACATTTTATATTGCTCATTTTAAAGGTCTTTTCAATAACTACAAAATGTATTGGTAGCAGTATACACCTAAAATCGACCGTTTCTCTTTTATTTCAAGTTGAATAAACCGATTTGAGCATGCACCAAAAACGAACTTTTCTTACCTACCATATCTCTTTTTGTGTTATAGCTAGAAGATTTATGAAAGTTCGAATCTCTTTGTATTTTTATAGGCTACAAAAATATTTTATATAGTTTTTTTCGTTAGATGCATAGTTTTTGAGGTATTCGCAGAAAACCGTCCGAAAAGGTGTCATTTTTCAATGAAAACGGTTAATTTTCAACCACGAATAACTCAAAAAGTATTGAGTTTAAAAAAAACTTATAGAACAGTTTTTGCTTAAAATTTGGTTCTCTAGCCACTTCCGTAGTTATTTTAACCAAAAAATTTCCGGCTCCCGAGAAGGGGTGGGAACCACCCCCAAGATAAAAGCACACATCGGCATAGGGTAGACTTTGTTTCTTGAGCTATTCTCTACTCACTGTAAAAATATCAATTAAATCGATGTAGTAGGATGGAATTCGGAGCCAAATAACCTCATGGATTGCCCTAGACAGCCAACATCTGAATAGGAACATGGCACCTAAAAGAAGAAGACGCTATTTTCTTATGGCATCTTAATACAATTTACTATTTTAGTTGAAAATAAGCTACAATTTAACTTTAAAATTAAGTTTATTTATTATTAAGTTTCGATTTCTACGGAAATCGTTCTCAAATGAAAAATAAGTAGAAATTCGTCATCTTACAAAGAGAAAATCAAAATGGCATATAAACTTAATTTTAAAGTAAATTGTGGCTTATTCCCAACTAAAATAGTAAATTGCTACAAATCTATACCTAC
The DNA here is from genome assembly GCF_917563875.1 of Diabrotica virgifera virgifera. NCBI lineage: Eukaryota > Metazoa > Arthropoda > Insecta > Coleoptera > Chrysomelidae > Diabrotica > Diabrotica virgifera. The sequence goes on along the minus strand of NC_065451.1, from coordinate 8,725,229 downwards.
TTTCCAAAGTACAAGATTGGATTTTCAATTTCCTTCAATATAACTTTACTATCAATATAAATTTCCCGATGCATTTGATCCGAATTTGATCTTGAAATTTGTAGAATAAAACATCTAGTTGCATTTCAAACACCATATTTTTATCAGAAAGTTTACTTATTCAAGTTATTCTAAGTCAACTTATTCTAAGTTCTTGACGTCCATGTCCCGGAAATAGCTTACAGAATGGAGAAATTTCGCATAACTTTCTTAAGAAATTTCACGCAGCGTATCTTGGGACAATTTCCAAAGTTTTACTTCGCTTCGAAAACAGTTTAATTCAAGCATCTGAAAAATTCCGTTCTTGTTTGTTTGCCGTATAAAAAATAAGGTGGCATTTTAACTTTTGTCTGAAACGAAAAATGCCAGATCGGCAGGCGTTTTATGAAACTATTTAAATTATATTTTTTTGCACCTAATAGCACCTATCTATTATCTATATTACGCAACTAGCATATAATGATGATCATTATGATGCGAGTATGAGGAAAACAACATTAGACATAGACTTAAACCGTATGTACCAATAAAAAAAGGCGATGTTTTTGGTCCAAGTCCAGAGGCATCAAAACATTGTTGTTGTGAAATTCTGACTTAAGCCCTTTTTCCCAAACATCAGATTATTAATACAGTAACCACATGTGATCATATCGATTTCGTAACACATCGAGTCAATGTAAACGTCCATTATTTTAGTGTAAATATTTTATTATATCTACATACTCATACGACGAAACAATGTAAAATAGTTTTTAATGCAATAACTACATTTGTTTATATAATACATATATTTCACCGTATCAATGTACCGATACATTGATTCTTATTCTTAACTAGAAAGTCCATTGAATATACGTACTAATTCATAAAAATTAAAAAATAATGTTCATAGAATTGATGAACTAATTCGTTAATGTAACGAACATCATTCTTTGTGTTAACGTATCCAATTTCCTAATATTAACAAACTTTTTATTGGTTAATGTTTTCGAGCATTAGTTAATGTATCTATGTACTTAACATTAGACCAATGATACTTATCTTTAGACGAAAATTAATGCTCCCCGTTTTTGAATCGGATGTTTTTTTACGTAGTTTTTTGGCCCAGTGTACGTAAGCCATAAAGTAAGAAATAATTTTATGAATTAATAATATACCGGGTGGTGAATTGGAAAACGGGCCATAGGAAACTCAATGTAAAATTTAAACTGTTGAATTCCTGCTTCCCTAATTATTTTACATCAAAAGACATTAGAAACTATTTGTGAGGACTGAAATCTGTATTGAAAACAACTGTTAAAATTGTTCTACGAATTAAACATATTCCGAAATTTTGTAAAAATGTAATACATTTTTCAGTTTTTCAGCCCAAAATTAGGCCACACACAGTGCAATAAAATGTCACAATGAAATTATTGTTTTCACATTTTTGAACTGTCAATATTTTTATTTTATGATTTATTGTTTAAAAACAATACAGTTGATAAGATATGCTTTTTCTCATGAGGATCTTTCAGTGCGTCACAGTTTTTCGATTTCGTTCTAACGCATTAAATTGCATGTGACAGAAAAAAAAACGCACGTCGGTGATTACATTTCGTCAGTGACATTTATAACATTTATTCTAGTTGTCAATAGATGGCGCTATAATCGAAAAGAAAAATATTTTCGAATTATATAATATACCTACGAATATAATCTGTACAATTTATAAGACTATACAAATCAAAGAAAAAACCATTTTATGAATGCAATAAACACAATTGATTTGGTTTTATGCCAAATTGCAAATAAAATGTGACAACTGTCAGATTTAACTAAAATGTCATGTCACTAAAATGTATATTATCACGGACTTACCTTTTCTCTATCATTTGTGACGCACTGAAAAATGCTCATGAAAAGAAGCATACCCTCAGTTGCGGAGAAAGTATTAATAATAAAGATTTTTGAAGTTATACTTCTTTAGGCGCGATCGAGAGTAAAATTTCATATTTCTGCGCGCATGCGCACACAGACAGTATGGTATAAACGTTATACGGGATCTGATTGGGTGTTAAAATCATCTGTCAATAATTGTTCAAAATCGAGATTTTGGATAAACAAATTAATGTTGTGTATATTAGTTTTGATTGTTGTGATGGAAGAGAAAAATGCAAATTTATAATATTGTAGTGACTTTTTAAATAGTTTTTAAAAGCGATAGGTACGTAATAATTGTAAATGTTTCAGTATCCTAATAAAAAATTTCATAGGTAGGACTTACCTATTTGGTAAATTTAAAAAGAACCTACTAAAATAGTATGTAATGCTTTGATTTACATAATTTGATTACCATCAAAATTTCTATCAATATTCACCTAATATATTGTTTTCTTACTCTGCTTTGTTGTATTCTAATATTTCTTTCAATTCTAAATAATTTCAATTCAAAATCAAAATAATTTGGTTAAATTCAGAACCGTCAAAAGTTTAATCCGTTTAGTTAGTTGATCTTCGCACATAATGACACGACATGGTCTCCGTGGGTAAAAGTTTAAGGTGAATGAATTTCAATACTAACTGCGCTGATAAGCGGGTTCAAACCCCAATGGAAACTTTTATTTTTTTTATTTTTTTTTATATATTTTATGATTGTTTTTTTTCTCTGATTCTGGCTTTGGTTTAGAACTAGAACCTTTAGCCACGTAATTGTATAACTTATCACTAAGTCAGGGGAGTAATGTGTAGTGTGTGTGTTAAGTAAGTGTCTTGTTACTTTGCAAAGTCGACGTCATTGTCTTTGCAAAGAGACGCTAATTGTTTCCGAACGTCTGCGGTCCCTCCGGTGAGTACCGATCCCACAAGGACAGAAACTATTTTTCATTTATTAATTTATAATAAATGAAAAATTTCTGCCCCTGGTAGGAATTTTATGATTGTAAGTTTATTATATATTTTTTTTTCAGAAAATACGTATTTGGTTAAATTTTTTTCCTAAATTTGTTCAGAAATCATTTGTGGCATTTTTCAATGTGTTTGTTTGTGTGTGTTTTATTCTTTTATTATTTTAATTTTTGGTACTGTTTTAATAAAAATTTTTGAGAAGTAGTAAGTATTAAAATTAGTTTAATATTTAAATAAAATATAAATAAACTGTTTAAAGTATATTAACTTCGTTGAAATCATATAATACAAGTATAAGTCGGCGCACACAGTGGAGGCGGTTTCCGCTAGCGGGACCCGCTTTTAAACGTTTTCAAAAAGAATGCACGTCTTTAAATGGACACGAACATAGTCAAAGCAGGTCCGCGCGGTCCAACCGCCTCAACCCGCCTGACCGCTTTTGCTAGAATGAGAATTTAGTTTTTTCCGCGCGGTTTTAATGTTTACTGCAATGATAATTTAGTTTATTCGCTCTTTTATAATAAGAATTAATAGTTCTCCATGGATTAATTTTATAAATAATTGTAGGTACATTATAATAAACAAAAGTAATAAAGTCAATCTTATTGAAACCGTAATTTTGTGTGACTTAGGTATTTCTAAAACCATTCCAGTATTAACTATTAACTAAATCAGTACTTGAAAAATAAATTTACAACAAAACTACTTACCTCAATGTTATAACAAGCCTTTCTTCCGGAAGGATAGCCTGCTTATGTAAATTACACCAGTTTTTAATTAAACGATACTCCTTCTTCTTCTTAAAGTGCCTATCCGTTCCGGATGTTGGCGATCATCATGGCTATCTTGACTTTGTCTACCGCAGCGCGGAACAGTTCAGTGGTAGTGGTATTATACCACTTTTGTAAATTTTGAAGCCAGGAAATGCGTCTTCTTCCCGGTCCTCTTTTACCATTTACATACCTTCCCTTGGAGAATCAGTTGGAGAAGGCCGTAACGTTCTTGATTTCTCATTACATGTCCTAGATATTCTATTTTTTTTGTTTTGATGGTTATGAGAAATTCACACTCTTTCCCCATTCTACGCAGGAATTCCACGTTAGTAATTCGGTCAACGCAGGATATACGTAAGATGCTCCTATAACACCACATTTCGAAAGCTTCGAGCCGATTCATAGATGTAACAGTTAGTGTCCAAGCTTCCATTCCGTAGAGCAGAACTGTGAATATATAGCATTTCAACAGACGGTATTTTGTTTTTAATGATATGTCTCGACTGTTGAAAATGGGTCTCATTCTAAAGTATGCTGCTTTCGCTTTTATTATTCGCTGTTTAATTTCTGAGTAGTCCCATTCGCTATTTAAATTCGTACCCAGATATGTATATTCTCAACTCTTTCGATATTCTGTTGGTTGACTGTAAGTTGAGCGTTTAATATTGTTTTAAACGATACTCCACTTTTTCCAAAATATATTTAAAAGTCTCTTGAGTCATTCTCATATACTGGAAGAATCGTTCATTATCTTTTAATTTTTGAAATAGATGATGATATTCTCCATAATAAATTAATCTTTCTCGATTAATAGGATGTACATCAACTCTCTTTCTTTTCAGTTTAGTCAAAACAGAATCTAAAGCAATTATATCATCATCGGAAGACGACATTTTGCTACAAGTAGTAGACGCAACTGCCAGATTTGAACGATCTCTCTCGCTTTTACCCATCTTCACTGTGTTACCATACACGCGCGCGAGAACCGCGCGGTTTGCCCGCTAGCGGAAACCGCTTTCACTATGTGTGCCGCCTAACTTCTTACGTGCGTACAAAGTACACACACATTCTTTTTTTATTCAGTCAATGGTGTGAGCACTCTCAGTTAAATAGTAACGTGTGGCCCAACTTTTACACACATACCTACTGTGGTACTGTGGCAAATGTATTATACTTTTCAAAATTTTGGAATGCGTTTAAATCGTAGAACAATTTTAACTTTTGATTTTAATACAGATTTCAATCCTCTACAAATATTCTCTCATGACTTTTGATGTAAAATAATTAGGGAAGCAGGAATTCAACAGTTTAGAATTTTACATTAAGTTTCCTATGGCCCGTTTTACGATTCACCACCCGGTATAGTCATCATAGTAGTAATCATAAGAACCAAATCAAAATTCGCAATAGGAGGATAGAATTGGCAATAATGATTTGGCTATAGCTCCACAGGGTGCATCTGTTCAGGGTGATTTTTGTTACTTCCTCCCAATACCAAATAAACTTTAAAATATTTACAATTCACGTATAAACACACGATTAATAGTACATTAACAGCCTAGCATCGGCATAAGAAATTATCTCGTCCATTCTGATTTATGAACGCTGACTTTATCGGGAAACCGTTTAAAATACATTTTTAAGCCACGGCATTATTCAAAAATTTAGCATCACTTGGGTGGCATAAACTTCACTCCACTCTTCCATCACCTTTATAGCCTTGTCATCGTATACTTCTTTCACAAGTTCAGACATTCCATTAATTTTTTATTCGTAAACCTCCGCGTAAAATTTATGACCTTTTGAAAATTGTCTCTCTCACGTATATTGGAAAATTTTACGATGTATTAGAAATGTATTTTAAAGAACAATCTTTGTTATATACATTTTTCCGATTTTCAATATTCTTGCATCAGTTTATAGGTACATGTTTTGGTGTCGTTTGCAGGGCCGCCGAGAGGAATGAGAGGGCCCCGGTAAGAAGTGAAAAGCGGGCCCTCGGCAAAAAATGAATAGCGAAAAAAATTGTTTAATTTTTATAGAAATAAAATTAGTCCTGTCGCCAGGGGGGGTACAACGGCCTCCTGTATTCAGATGGACTTACTCAAGTTTTTTTTATGTATTTTGACCCGTAGAACACGAATTTTTTGGGTAACAGTTGATCCGGATGTCGATAAGATTGTTATAAACAAAGAAGTTGAGGAATTACATAACAGCGATTTCTCGCAAAACAAAACATGTTTTTGTATTTTTTGGGCCATTCTAACCAAAAAGTGTTCCTACAAATTTTTTCGTAGGATGCATAGTTTTCGAGATAAACACGGTGGAACTTTCAAAAAATCGAAAAATTGCAATTTTTGTACCCGAATAACTTTTGATTAAAAAATAAAATAGAAATTCTGCTTACCGCATTTGAAAGTTCAAGTCAAAGTATATCGGTTTTAGTTATTTGCATTGCTAAAAATTTATTATTTTATTGTTAAACAAAAGTATAAACACCTAGTGCTGGAGTGATGTTTTCAATGATTTCTCATTTAAAATCGAACGAGTAGATAGAGTAGGTACAAGTGCAAGCGAGGCTATTTCTACGTAGCATGCATGTAAACGCATGTATTAGGCACGGGAAACACTATGTGTTTATAGCTTTTTTTAGCAATAAACACATAAATTTTTAGCAATGTATATATTCGAAACCGATAGAATTTGACTTGAACTTTCAAATGCGGTAAGCAGAATTGCTATTTTATTTTTTAATCAAAAGTTATTCGGGTTCAAAAATTGCAATTTTTCGATTTTTTGAAAGTTCAACCGCGTTTATCTCGAAAACTATGCATCCTACGAAAAAACTTGTAGGAACATTTTTTGGTTAGAATGGCCCAAAAAATACAAAAACAGGTTTTGTTTTGCGAGAAATCGCTGTTATGTAATTCCTCAACTTCTTTGTTTATAACAATCTTATCGACATCCGGATCAACTGTTACCCAAAAAATTCGTGTTCTACGGGCCAAAATACATAATAAAAACTTGGGTAAGTCCATCTGAATACAGGAGGCCGTTGTACCCCCCTGGCGACAGGACTAAATTATCAATAGTAAATAATAAGAAACATTTCAAATATAGCTTTTATTCAATTTTGATTATAGTTTTATAATATGTACTGAAAATATTTACAATATCGGTACCTACTTTTGGAGGTTTTTGATTGGCAAAGATGTCTATAATTTTCGATAAATCGCAAGATTTTACCAAATCATCATCAATGCACAAAGTTGCTAGGCGAGTTGCCCGATCCTGTTTCATATTGTAGATCTCAGTATTTTTTATGCGAGAAAGAAAACTAAAGGATCTTTTCCCTTTTGCGACTACCACCGGTAATGTGCAAAATATTCTTGACGCTATAACGACATTAGAAAATAATGATACCAATTTGGGATGTTTAATTTTATTAAGTAAATCTATTGGAGAAAGTTGAGATTCACAAATATTCTCCTTGTATATCTCTATCATCTCCATAGAGACTCTGAAGACTCTATCGTCTTCTTTATAAAACGCTTTATTTTTGAAGTTATACTTCTTTACCGGCGATAGAAGGTGAATTTTTATATGTTAAAACCTATCAGCCCGGCGCATGCGCATTATAACTTTGTTCTGATTGGATGTTCAAATAACATGTCAAAAATTATCCGATATGGCAGCTGTAGGACAGCTGTGGTTTGGAGGTAAAGGTAAAGGTAAACAAAATGTATAATATATTAGTTTTATTGTTGTGAGGACAGAAACAAAAAAGTTTATAATATTGAAGTGACTTTTAAATAGTTTTTAAAAGCAACAGGTACGTAATAATTGTTAATGTATCATGGGTATAAACCTACCTATTTGATCTGCCAAAATACATAGTATGTAATACTTTTATTTATATAATTTGATTACCATCAAAATTTCTATCAATATTCACCTAATATATTGTTTTCGTACTCTATGTTTTGTTGTATTTTTTCAATTCTAAATCATTTCAATTCAAAATTAAAATAATTTGATCAATTTTCAAAATATCAAAATATTACAAGTTTAATCCGTTTAGTTAGTCGATCTTCGTAAATAATGACACATAGTGTGCGTGGCTAAGCGTTGAAGGCGAATGAATTCCAATACCAACCGCGCTTATCAGCGCTGGTTCGAGTCCCAATAGAAACTTTCTTTTTTGTTTTTTTTTAATACATTTTATGATTGTAAGTATATTTATTATATAATTGTATTTTCAGAAAATACGTATTTAGTTAAAAAAATTTTCGACAATTAATGTTCAGACATCATTTGTGACTTGTTTAATGTGTTTGTGTGTGTTTTATTCTTTTATTATTTTAATTTTTGGCACTGTTCTAATAAAAATGTTTGAGAAGTAGTAAGTAAAAATTAGTTTAATATTTAAACAAAATATAAATAAAAAGTATATTAATTTCGTTTAAATCATATAATAGAAGTATAACTTCTTACGTGCGTACAAAGTACACACACATTCTTTTTTTATTTCTTTTTATTTCTTATCTTTTTTCCTGTCCTATTTTTTTTCCTTAATATTGGCGTTATCTTTATCTAAGAATGTCCATAAAATAGTAAATAGCGAATGAATTTCAATTGCCGTATTAAATCTTCTGGTTAAGTTGCTTATGATACAATCTATGACAATATTAAATATTTCACAGCGAAATATTGCGTCGGGCTCAAAATTATCAGTCGCCTCAATAATAGGCCATATATTTCAAAATAGAGGTAAAGGTAATATTAAATATAGCTGAGGATTAACAAAATGCATTATACACATAAAGTGAGGAGCACAAAAAAAAGGAAGATTACGTCTTTGGTCTGGTCGACTCCGGGCCCCTTATATCGCCGGGCCCCGGTAAAATGTACCGCCTGTACCCCCCTCTCGGCGGCCATGGTCGTTAGTTATTATTTCGGTAACAAAAAATTTTTGTAGGTGGAATTATACGGGGGTGAATGGAAGCGTTGGAAGCTAACTTTAAAAAATTTGGTGGAAAAATCAGAGGCTGATTTTTAAACATACTCTTTTTGTATTATCCTGGAGATATTCCTAAGATTTTGCTAGTTGAATTGTTAGAAAATCTCTTTTCTTGTAAGAGCTGTACAATTTTTTGTAAATAAAAACACTGATTGACTCATAAACATACATATCTTAAATAGAGATTGGATTGATAAGATTAGAATGGCCCGCATGCAGCCCAGATCTCAATCCTATTGAGCGTTCATGGGATGAATTAAAAATAGCTATTCGCGGTCTCCTAGGCCTCAAGAAAATTTGGTACGGTTATGCGCTGGTAGAGGAATATCGAGCTATTCCCCAGGCAAGGATAACACATCTTTATTCGATGCTAAACAGATTGCGAGCAGTCGTTGCTGCGAGAGGTGGACATACTCGCTATTAAATTGTTTTGTTTTGTTGTTAATTTTGTTCTGGGTGGTTAATTTTAGTGCGTTTGATATTTTTAATTAAGTAAACCTTCAAAGCAGTGTTTTTATTTACAGCTTATAAAAGAAAATATATATTCGGATAATTCAAAAAACAAAATCTTAGGGATACCTCCAGGATAATACAAAAAGAGTATGTAACAAAATTAGTCATCCAATTTTTCAACAGAATTTTTTAAAATTAGGTGAAAATACAACGCTTCCATTCACCTCCGTATAATGCCATCTAAGCAAACAGTTTTTTTACCGAAATAATAACGAACTACACCAAAACATGTACCTATAAACTGATGCAAGAATATAGAAAATCGGAGTACAAAATAATAAAGTTATAAACTGTCAAACTTAATCAAAAATTTTGGGTGGTGGAATTTTGTGCCGGTGAGTGTGTATTATGTATGTATGTTTGTATAAATATGTTTTCTGGAAGCAGAATAACTCAACTTTGACTGTGTTTTCACAAAAACTAAACTTTTGTTTTGCTTCATATCATACACTGGCTTTACTAATTATTAATGCCTGCTTAAATACACTGACTCCTGTCTACCGATGAAACTTAAAGTATGTACTTTCTACTTCTACTACAACACTTCTAATTACTGTCACATAAACTTATTAGAAGACTTATTGTTCCCCTCATGGCACAAACTCAGTTACGGAGACCCATATTAAATACAACCTTTTCGTTTGCTCGTCTGACTGAAACTGAAAGTAAAATCAAATACTATTGACTGTAATACATCCAACTCCCACAGAAATCTGGAAGCACGTTACCACTAGCGCCACTGTCGGCTTGAGTTGAACTACATTTTGACAACGTAAAATTTGACGTAAACATTCAAATTTAATTTTATAAAGGACCCCGCACGAACCTTATGGAAAATAGGTCCCAGTGGATTTCGTTCATACTTTGGGAAAATACTCTTTGAAGCATCCTGATAAAAAGTTCTCATGGGCACGACTCAATCGTATGAAGGCCCATCTCGGAAAATTATAAGATTTACGGGGTATTCCAATTCCGTGAGTTACTGGTTATTTGGCAACATGTAGAAGTTTGGATCAAGGAAAAGTATTAGCAGTCTATGAATTTTTCCTGGCTCTCCAATGGCGACCTTTACTTTGACCTTGACCTACAACAGACGTCATCTTCTAGAGTTTCGAGGGTTTTCGGCATGCAATTGATATAAACAGATTACTCAAGGGTTTTGGGATCGCTAAATACGAATATGGCATCAGAATTGCCCTTCGGATGACGTGGTGGTCAGGGCCTCTGCAAGGGACGTCATCTTCTAGAGTTTCGATGGTTTTTGGCATTTAATTGATGCAAATGAATTACTGGAGGGTTTTTTGAAGTCGCTATACACGAATATGCCACCAGAACCGACTCCCGGAGCACCTGATTTCCAAGATCAACGAAAGGGGCTCCTGGAGTTTCGAGGGTCTTTGGTACTACATTAATGCAAACGGATTAGGTATAGGTTTTTGGGGTTGCTGAACACGAATACGTGATCAGCACAGACACAGGAGCACCTGGTGCCTAAGACAGGTTATCTTCTGGAGTTTCGGAGGAATAAAATGGATTACTCTTAGGTTTTTGGGGTTGCTGAACATGCATACATTATAAAATCCGACGGACGAATCCGCCGTAGGCACAATGTGATCACGTATTCGTGTTCAGCAACCCAAAAACCTATAATTAATCCGTTTGCATCAATGTAGTACCAAAGACCCTTGAAACTCCAGGAGCCCCTTTCATTGATCTTGGAAACCAGGTGCTCCGGGAGTCGGTTCTGGTGGCATATTCGTGTTTAGCGACCTTAAAAAACCCTCCATTAATTCATTTGCATCAATTAAATGCCGAAAACCATCGAAACTCTAGACGATGACGTCCCTTGCAGTGGCCCTGGCCACCACCTCATCCGGAGGGCAATTCTGATGGCATATTCGTGTTTTGCGATCCCAAAAACCCATGAGTAATCTGTTTATATCAATTTAATGCCGAAAACCCACGAAACTCTACAAGATGACGTCCGTTGAAAGTCAAGGTCAAAGTAAAGGTCGCCATTGGATAGCCAGGAAAAAATCCTAGACTACTAGTACTTTTCCTTGATCCAAACTTCTACATGTTGCCAAATAACCAGTTACTCACGGAATTGGAATACCCCGTAAATCTTATAATTTTCCGAGTTTGGACCTCTATATCTTGAAAATCCTTCATACGATTGAATCGTGCCCATGAGAACTTTTTATCAGGATGCTTCAAAGGGTATTTTCCCAAAGTATGAACGAAATCCACTGGGACCTATTTTCCATAAGGTTTGTGGTGGGGGGGGGGGGTCCTTTTTAACCCGGCACCTGCAACGTGGCTTTGCAAGGCGCCAACTGCCACGTGGGGTGCTCACAGCACCCCATAAGAATTTTCTTTGATCTACTTTTTTGAAAAACAAAATAATGTGTTGAGTAACACAAGAATATAAATAAACATGTTTTATTAACTTATTAGCCACTAATATGTTATAAAAGTTAAAAAATGAAATGAAAAAGGTGTTATAAGCAAATTAGCAAGTACCAAGCCATAATAAATGAAGTCAAGTAAAATATCTAAAAAAATTAAGATTTAGTGAGTATAGAGTCTATATTAATAATTTAAATCAGTTATTTCAATAAAAAAATGTCAATTTGACCTGTTTATCAAAAATACAAAAAAAAAATTTAAAACTTAAAGTGCCAGATGATGACACCCCAATTCGACTTTAGAGCTATTAGTTCAGAATGACACTAAATAACCACTTCAAACACTAACACATATATGCTATATAATATTATAGAAAGCTACTATGACGCACAGCTCGGTTACCAAACTTGAAATACCAAATATTTGATAAAAATGTGTTATGGGATGCTGGCAGCACCCCACGTGGCAGGTGCCGGGTTAATAACGAGCTAATTTTGCTAAATTAATTAAAATAAAAATAGTTCAAACACTTATAAATAATAAAGCAATTTTATAAATGTAAGGTTAGATTGCTCTGGCTATCCTACTCATACCGCTAGATGGTGCTATTTTTTTGCTTCCTCAAACTTAATGGAAAATGTCAAGAGTTGTATGTATTACAGTCTATAGTATTTGGTAAAATCTCATCTCTACAGAATCGCAATTCCCTGGCGAATTAAATCGTTGGCGATCGCATGATCTCCCTCAACCAATCGAATCAGGACACACAAAACACTTTATTGTGTCGAAAGATTTTTCCACCAATAAGGAAACTACACATCAAGCTCAATTTACATAAATGCTGATATCGCTTTTCGGCAGTTCCCAGTAGCAATACGGTTTATAACTTAAATCAACAGAACCTGTAAGTGAATAAGTTTTCAGTCTAATAGCACATAAAACAACACCAAAAATATTACTCTACATCCCACCAGATTGAAAACTATTGAACTAGAATATGACGCGGCTGTAGCTTCGTGGTTATTCATTTTTGATTTACACGTTTACTCTGATTGGAGTACGAAGGGAACCATTCTCGTTGGAACTTTACCGCGCTGAGCAGATGGAACGTGAATTATAAATTGTAAAATTCCCTCATCTTCTTTAGTCTCAGCATCCGTTATGGCTTGCAAATTTTAGATGCATCGGAGATGTAACCAGAGAAGGTTCCCATTGTTTTCAATCTGGTGGGATGTAGAGTAATATTTTTGGTGTTGTTTTATGTGCTATTAGATTGAAAACTTAGTCTTTTGCTAGCAGTTGCCGCCAGTGCATCCCTGCCGTTTCGTTCGTTGCAATCCGTGATTGCACGCCAGTTTTGTCCTGGATGGGTCAGAGAGAGCAGCATATGTGCCTCCTGATGAGAGACTAAGAAGTTTAGAAACCGGTAGAGGTGCTTGCTGCACTCTCTGATTGAACTAGAATATGATACGGCTGTAGTTTCGTGTTGCAACGAAATTGAAAATGGTTATTCATTTTTGAGAACTGTAAGTGTTTGCAGGTGTTCCATTATAAACAAAATAGAAGAGACTGTGAGAACAGGGTTCTTTAAAACAAACAATGATTATATTTTTCAAGAGGCAAACTAAACAGCTTTCCTTCTAATATACAAACGAAATTAAATAGCAAATCTTTAGGAAGCAATTGATTCATGTATATTGGGTTTGACAACTGAAAAGCTCTTTTCTGGAATCGTTACAGTGCGACATTTTGTTTAGTTTGTCTACTTTTTGATTTTTGTAAAACTGACTTTAGTTTTGTTTCACTAATACAGAGTGCATCACACACGCTTATGAACAGATAAAACTGACAGCAAAGGGCCTCATTGGTTTCCTCTGTAGCATAATAAGCATGTAGATGTAGATTAAGAGCAAACAGTAGCTATCAACAGGTAGCAACAAACGCGTTCTAAGATTGCGGCTCTAATTTTGAATATTTTGTCGAGATATTTGGCACACATATTCGTAATATAATAAAGAATGGCGGTACAGAGCCCAATTTCAGAATTATGTTAGTATGTTGAAATTACTCTATAACTAAATAAAATATTGAAAAAAGGAGCCTGTACCGCCATTAAGAAAGACAAAAAATAACTTTCTTTAAATAATCTTTTTTATCCCGTGCCTAGATTTTGTGTCACATTGGAACTACTAAAAATCGATTTTTTTATAAAAAGAAATCGAACGTAACTGACTTGGCAACATTTCGCGCCTATGTGTATAAAAATTATTGTTTTTGATAGTATAAACGTCACTGCCAGTGTCGAATTACCGACGCACTGTTGCCTCACTTTTGAAAGTTCGCAGAACTTTCGCAATCTTGGACCGCGTTTGTTGCTACCTGTTGATGGCTACTATGTGCTTTTAAATATAAAGTTGTCTACAGCTAAATCAAATTGACAGTAGATTTGTTATATTAGAATAATTATTATAGTAGGGGAGCAAAGTATGCCAAATGTGCTGTCACTCTAGTGCTTTGGGGATCTATTGGGTTGTGAAGAGTAAGTCCTAAAACCAAAAAAGTTAAGTAAAGTTTTTTATTTTATTGTATTGGGCGCCTGTCATTTTTTAATTTAATTTTCCATTTCCAACAATCTTTTTTTCAGATTATAGCGCCATCTATCCATAATTCGAAAAAATGTTTCGAATAAAAGTTTCTTATTTTTACGTAAAGAATCCAAATCTGGAATAAAAATTGAGGGCTCCTATTTAAGATTTTAAAGTAATCCCCCACCCCACCTCCGTGGGGAGTTGTGTTTGGTACCATTCGATAGATTTTCAAAAATATTGATTAAGTGTATTTTGTAGTTTTTTGATCTAATGTTTATTTTGCGAAATATCGCGGGGTTTGTATTTAAAATTTTAAATTTACCCCCACCCCTCTCCGTGGGTGTCATGTTTGGTATCATTCGATAGATTTTTGAAAAATATTGAACACGTATTTTTTAGTTTTTCGATCTAACGTTCATTTCGCTAATTATTCGCTTTTTTTTGTGAAAGTTTTTAACTCACCCATTTAATTACGCTCCGCTCAAATCGACATATTTTTGAAATATACACTATTTGGCATGTAGGTACTTAACTTACCTTATCTTAATCTGACAATTTCGAGTATTTTTAAGGATATATTTTTTTTCGGGCCCCCCTTAACGAACTCCCCTGTGTTAAGAGCCAATATATGGTAGAGGTACATCTGCAGGGTACCAGGTTTCTCCCCATATGCTAATCTGACGCGCTCGAGTAACTGCAAAAATTCCCGCTTGGGCTCCTCTACCATTAGAGTAATTTACTTTCGTAATTATTAGGTTGTACCGGGTGTCCCAATAAGAATGGCTCTCGGCCATATCTCAGGAACCTTTTATAGTAGAGCTTTGAAATAAAAAATTTTATAACAAAAGTTGCCTCAGGAAAAGCCTGGAAATTATTTTCATAATTGTGGGTCCACCGCTAGAGGGCGTAATTGAATATCAAAAATAAAAAAATCTAAATTTTACAAAATTTTCCTAATGAAGGGGCACTGGAAATCCGATTATTGTATTCTTCATCAAATTCTGCGCATATTTGATTTAACAAGTTTAACTCTACCTTTGCAAATAAGAGGTGGGGGTGAGTGGGAACCTTGTTATGAAAAAATGGCTGTAAGTCCGGTTCTGCTAAATCAAATTTTGAAAACTGGGTCTTGTTGAAGACAGATCTTTTTCTTCAATGTAAGCGTGATAATTGTGAACCATGCTAATAAGTAATAAGCCAGCTAGGAGGCGTTATTTAATTTTTTTCAGAAATCTAGTTTACTTTGGAAAATATTAAATATAAGTATGCATTTTTAATCATACTTTATAAAATTAGATTAAATTAGCAATAGAATAGCGAAAACCGCATGTCGATACCTTTTTTCTATCTCAAGATATCTCGAGAAACGTGTAAATTTTATACATAACTGTTACTATCACCGGTAAACTAAGTTAATGAAAAGTAGTGTGCTGTGGAAAAAAACGAAATAACATTTTCCAGATGTCAACGTATAAAAATATAATTAATTAAAACAACAATATAAAGAGAAGCAAAACTATTAAAATTAAATATAACACAGAACAAAAAGAACTACTTTGCGACGACCTAAATATTCAAATTGTTGACCATCATATATACTACTCTAGAATACATTATCCAGAGAATACTAAACGCCATTCAAAGCATATCGAGAGCAGAAATTGAGACTGCTGTTCAATCTACTCTTGAAAGAGTAAATGTTTGCAACGAAAATGATGGGCAAAAATTTGAACGTTTATGTCATCACTAAATAGTTGTTTTTATTTCTTTGTAATAGGGCTTTTCAACGCTTCTCATTTGTTTCGAGCCTCTGTCATATGCCGTATAATCCGTGTATAATATTAATATACGAGATATGAACGAGGCTCGAAACAAATGAGAAGTGTTGAAAAGACCTAATATACGTTGACAGCTGGAAAATGTTTCTTTGTTGTTTCCATAGCACAGTACTTTTAATGGATTTCGTTTACCGGTGACAGTAACAGTTATGTTTTTAAATTTACACATTTTGTAAGATATCTCGAGATAGAAAAAAGGTATTAACATGCGGTTTTCGCTATTCTGTTGCTAATTTTGTCTAATTTTGTAATATGGTATTAAAAATGCATGTTTGTATTTAATATTTTCCAAAGAAAACTAGATTTCTGAAAAAAATTAAATAACGCCTCCCAGCTGGCTTATTACCTATTAGGATGGTTCAAAATTATCACGCTTACATTGAAGAAAAAGATCTGTCTTCAACAAGACCCAGTTTTCAAAATTTGATTTAGCAGAACCGGACTTACAGCCATTTTTTCATAACAAGGTTCCCACTCACCCCCACCTCTTATTTGCAAAGGTAGAGTTAAACTTGTTAAATCAAATATGCGCAGAATTTGATGAAGAATACAATAATCGAATTTCCAGTGCCCCTTCATTAGGAAAATTTTGTAAAATTTAGATTTTTTTATTTTTGATATTCAATTATGCCCTCTAGCGGTGGACCCACAATTATGAAAATAATTTCCAGGCTTTTCCTGAGGCAACTTTTGTTATAAAATTTTTTATTTCAAAGCTCTACTATTAACGGTTCCTGAGATATGGCCGAGAGCCATTCTTATTGGGACACCCGGTACAAGTAAAATATTCGTTATACAGGGTGTCCAGAAACTCTACCGACAAACGAAGACAGGAGATTCCTCGGATAATTTTAAGACAATTTAACTCAATTCACCTAGTCCGAAAATGCTTTCTAAGGGAGCTAGAGCTCTTTGAAGATGGCGTCATGTAATTAGTTTTTCTTAAATACCTCCAGAACGCTTCTATTTAGAAAAACGAAAATTGGTGTACATATTTACTTTCCAGAAATGAATCGATTTCATCCATTGCGAATTTCTAGTACAGGTCATAGGTGTCCGTTCTGGGTCGGGCAACGGTTATTTTATCGCCTAACTTTTTTGTCTTTAATTTTTAAGCATTTTTGATACTAGATTATTAAATTATGAGGTATTCGAGTACTAAAAGGTGCTCTTAGTTTAAGTCGATAGGATACACCGTTTTCTAGAAAAATCGATTTGAAAATTTTTCGTTCCTTGAATTAAAAAAAAAAGATTAAAAAAAAACTATTTAGAAAGATGAAAACTGGTACATTTATTTATATTCCCGAGATTAATCGATTTCATTAATGGCGAATTTCTAGTACCGGTCATAGGCGTCCGTTTTGGGTAGGTCAACAGTTATTTTATAGCATAACTATATTGTCTTTAATTTTTAATTATTTTTGACACTAGATTATTCAATTATGAGATATTCGAGTACTAAAAGTTACTCTTGCTTTAAGTTGGTAAAATACATCGTTTTTTTTTTTAATTTTTTTAACTTTTTTTTTTCAAATTCCCAAAACTAAAAACTTTCAAATCGAGTTTTCTAGAAAACGGTGTATCCTACCGACTTAAAGTAAGAGTACCTTTTAGTACTAAAATACCTCACAATTTAATAATCCAGTAACAAAAATGCTTAAAAGTTGAAGACAAAAAAGTTATGCGATAAAATAACCGTTGCCCTACCCAAAACGGACGCCTGTGACCGGTACTAGAAATTCGCAATCGATTCATTTCAGGAAAGTAAATATGTATAAAAAGTTTCGTTTTTCTAAATAGAAGCGTTCTGGAGGTACTTAAGAAAAACTAATTACATGGCGCCATCTTCAAAGAGCTCTAGCTCCCTTAGGAAGCATTTTCGGACTAGGTGAATTGGGTTAAATTGTCTTAAAATTATCTGAGGAATCTCCTGTCTCCGTTTGTCGGTAGAGTTTCTGGACACCCTGTATTCCTAGGCCATTAAAATGTTACATTTTTTAGGCCATACCTTGCGTTTGTTAGAGGAGTCAATTTTATTTCTTTAATATGTAGGTGGTATCAGTAGAAGCTTAAGTTCAAGTTTTTGGGGTCGCCACCCTTGTCCCCCGGCCGCCATCTTGGAAATGGGGTGCAAAGGGGTTTCGCGCTATATCTCGTAAATTACCAACCCTACGGAAAATGTAATTAAATATAAAATGTAGCAAATTAAATTTTCTATGTTGTTTCTATTACTTTTTATCGTCAAGGGACCAACAAAAAAGATATAAACAAAAATAAGTAGAAAATTTTTAACAAGTTTCCTTTTGGAGGTTATAACTTTTTTTCAGTTCATTTTAAAATAAAATAGCAGAATATCAATTTTGTAGAGGGTTTTTTAGCGAACAATTTCCCCTATGAGGTTATTTAATTATATTTATTTATATAGGTTTTATAGGGCTCCAAACTTGACCAGA
Source organism: Diabrotica virgifera virgifera (assembly GCF_917563875.1). Classification (NCBI taxonomy): domain Eukaryota; kingdom Metazoa; phylum Arthropoda; class Insecta; order Coleoptera; family Chrysomelidae; genus Diabrotica; species Diabrotica virgifera. Next base: position 8,706,710 of record NC_065451.1, on the reverse strand, counting down.
TGCTCGAATGCTCACAGGGATACAATAAAAAAAAGGTTAGGCTTACTTTTCTATCTACATATATATATATATATATATATATATATATATATATATATATATATATATGTCTTCATATCAAGGCGAGATCCGTTTGTATCATAAGCTATACAAGATGAGATCCGTTTTGCAAGGCGAGATCCGATTTTGGATCTCACCTTGTATTCACGTGTATATAGTGACATCTCGATGTAACAATGGTTAGGGTACAAGGAAATCGATTTTTGTCTGGACCTCATTTTGCACCCCTTTTGGTGAATTTTATATTGCAGTGGTTCCACTAAATCCGCTGTAGAGGGCAGCGCGCGCGATCCGTTGTGTATATGGTAAATATATATTTTGCAGACAACCCGAGATCCGGTAAATTTGGAAACATCGCAAATGAATTTCACGGTCAGCTCTCTCACTCGGCTTATGTCTAGCTTGAATAAGAATGTTTACATTATTTAAGGGCTCTGTCCAGAAAGGCGATTGTCAAATATCTCGAGAACTAGACGGCATATCGAAAAAACTTTGGAATGCTTTTTGAATGGTTTTTCAAAATCTATATACTTATGCAATAGCAGGGTTCTTATTCTGCCTGCGAAAGCGGTGGGTGTAGCAACTTTGAATTTTCAACTGAAACACTTTATTTTTAATTAAATAGTTGAAATTTATAATTAAAAATACACAACTTTTGTTTGAATCGATAATAGCTTCTTTAATCCAGTCGGAAGAGCTTCAAAATAGTCGTTTTGATGACATTTTTAGGGTTTAGGGGTACCTCAGGTAGTTAGCTTAAAACGTAAGAAATAAATTTGAATAGTTAATGTTTATTGATAAACAAAGCTCCAATTCTATTTTACTTCAACTCATTTTAAGGCTATTTCAATAAACTAATCGGTTCTTTTTTCAGTTTTTTGGTAAAATATTGTAACTTATAGACGAAAATTCTTAAAATCGGCTATTTTTCATTTAAATTGTCAATAAATAATTAAATTGAGAAAAAATTGGTCAGATTTACATAAATTTTGTTTTTCCGTCCATATAGAAACTAAAACAATTGTTACGTAGTTACACTGAGTGTCATAAAAACCGTGTATTTTTACTCATTTCTTTGAGCTATTTCACGTAATATCGAGATATAAGTTGTATTTTTTACATAAGTTATATTAACGTTAAACTGACTTAATTTATAGTTTTATAAGCAACAATTAAGTATAGCGAAATTTACAAAACCTTGTTTAAATTGTTTTACATGCTCTATAATGCAGTTATGTTAAATTTTGTTTTGAATGTTTTTATTCTTACTGGTAGACAAAAAATGGCAAAATGTGCATTTTTGACATCAAATTGTTGATAACCAACATAGTTACTACTCAAAATATTAAAAAAACTAACCGTCGGTATAACAGGTTGCCTGGAAACCAGATGGAGAACAGTACCATAAATGTTTTAGACTTTTTAGCACTTTCTTTAAGTGAAATTTAAAATCATTTACCACCCATGTACACTCATTACGGAATCTGTTACAAGAATTTCAGCGATTTCAGCCATTTTTTCAAAATTTATTTGGATTTTCTCTAGTAATCCTTCCAAAAGACAATACATAAATGGTGAATACCTTTTACACCAACTTCAAGGAGGGTAATTTATACAGGTACATACCTGGAATTATTATATGGACCGTTCACTCTTGTTAGAGTATAGTTCGCTCAAATATGAGCTCTTTTAATCCATTTCACGCGGTAAATTAGTCCGCTTTTCCTTTAGGTCTTAGTTCATAGGTTGTGATGTTTTTTTGCCCTCTCTACTATCTTCTTCCACTCTCTCCGGTCCTGAATCTTTTCTCTCCAGTTTGCAATTTCCATCTTTGATATATCGTCTAGCAGTTGATCTTCCCATCTAATTTTTGGTCTTCCTCTTGGTCTATTTTTTACTGGTTTCCAGTTCATTATCTTTCTGATCAGTTCTTCTACCCCTCTTCTTTGTGTGTGCCCAAACCATCTGAGGCTTTGTGCTTTAATGAATTTTACTATATCTTCTCCTTTATTTATATTTATTATTTCATGGTTCATCAGCTTTCAATATTCCCCTGTTTCTGTCTTTACTGGGCCATGTATCCTTATAATTTTTCTCTCAATTATTTTTAACTTTTCTTCGTCTTTTTTCGTAAGGCACATTACTTCTGTTCCATAGGCTATCACTGATCTGATTGCTGCTGTGTATATTTTTGATTTTGTTTTTTTTGCTCAGGTTTTTGTCCTTGAGTAGTTGGTGATATTTCCAATATACTCTATTACCTGCTTTAATTCTGTCGTTTATCTCTATACTCCTTCCGTTTTTGCCGTCCACCATCACCCCCAGGTATTTGAAGCAATCTAATCTCTGGAATGTATTTTCACCTATCTTTATTTCTGCTATTCTGTTTACATTGTCTCGTGTGCTTATAAGATATTTTGTTTTATTCTGATTGATTATTAGTTCTCTCGTCTTTGCTTCTCTTACCAGGGTTAAAAGTGCCTCTTCTAGTCTTTTTTTATCTCGTGCTACCAGTCCCAGTTCATCTGCATATCCTATGATCTGTGTTGAGCTTTGAATAATTGTCTTTTTCAGCCCTGTGTCCCTAATTACTCCTTCTAGAGCGATATTAAATAGTGTCGTTTGTCGTTGACAGACTGTCTCCTTGTCTTACTTCAAGTTCTATTTTGATGTCATTTGTATCGCCCTCATTTGTTTTAACTTTTGCTGTTGAGTCTTTTATTGTCATTCTAGTTAGTCTTATTAATTTTGCCGGTATCTCCATTTTTTTCATTTCTTTTAATAATTGTTGTCTGTATATGCTGTTGAAGGCCTGTTGGAAGTCGATGAATAGTATGTGTAATTCTATGTCATGTTCATAGCTTTTTTCAATTGTTTGTGTCAGTACGTGTATTGCATCTATTGTTGATCTTCCTTTGATCTATTGTTCTAAAACCCTGTTGATATGGTCCTATAATTTTTTCTGTGTATTGATTTAGTCGGTTTCTTATAATTGTGGTCAATATCTTATACGTTGTATTTAGTAGCATAATTGGTCTGTAGTTGCAGCACTTAGTTGGATCTCCTTTCTTAAAGATTGGTGCGATGTGTCCGTTTTTCCATTCTATGGGCATGCTTTCGTCCTTCCAAATTGTAACCATTAAATTGTGCATTCGCTTCGTGAGCTCCTCTCCGCCGTTGATGATCAGTTCGTTGTTGATTTCATCTGGCCCTGGCGTTTTGTTTACCTTTTACTCCATTACTTGTTTAGTTGTTTTAATACCTCCATGAATTCCTAATAAGTAGGTGCGACTTCCTCTTCATCTCTGTTATCTCTTATATCCTCATCTTCTGAATATGCCTTATTGTCGTTTTTGTCTAGGTCCGTGAAATGTTTTTCCCAATCTTTTTTGTTTATTTTTGTGACAGATTTTTTGGTACTGTGTTGTTGTTTTATCTATTCGAACAATTTCTTGTTGTCTTTATTATTCGTTTCTAATTCTTGCATTTGTTCAGAGATCCATGTGTTCTTCTTTCTTCTATAGAGTTTTAATGCTTCTTGTTTTTCTTTTCTATATTGGTCCAGTTGTTCCTGTTCGGCACTTTGTAGCCATTTGTTTCTTGCGAGGTGCTTCAGTTGACTTTTGTGGTGACATTCCTCATCAAACCATTCTTTCGATTCTTTGTTTTTTTGGAATCCTATTATTTGTTCTGCTGTCTCTATTATGCTGTTCTTTATGTTTTTCCATTCTCCTTCTATTTCTATGTGCTCGTACTGACCCAATTTCTGTTCCAGTTGTTCTGTATATTGTTGCTTTGTTTCTTGCGTTTTCAGATTGGCTATATTCCATTTCCTCCTTTTTCCTTCCTTATGATTATTTGCTGTGATTATTTTCATCTTAAGTTTTGCTATCAACAATATGTGGTCAGTGCCTCCATTTGCCCCTCTATATGACCTTACGTCTGGTACTATTTGTGTCCACTTTTTCGAAATTAGAGTATGATTTATTTGGTTTCCATCCATTCTTCCTGGTATCATCCATGTTATTTTGTTTTCTTTTTTATGTTTATGCCCAGTACTAACTATATATGTATTTGTTGCTGCTGCTAGGTTGCAGATTTCTCCTCCATTATCATTCGTAGTTTCATGAATGGTTTCTTTGCCAGCTACATTACGATTATAGTCCTCCTTTCCGATCTTTGCATTGAAATCACCCAATATTATTAATATGTCATTCCTCGGAATATTTTCACAGGTTTCTTCCAGGATGTCTTAGAATTCTGTTTTATCTTCTCGGTTTGCTTCTTCGGTGGGTGCATAGCAATTGACTATCGAGATGTGGGCTTGTTTATTTTCTTATGTAAGATATCCTTTCATTAACTGCTTTGAATTGTATCAGTTTTTCCCTCATTTTTTTGTTCACCATAAATGCCGTACCATTCGTTCCCTGTTTGTTTTCTCCCGAATAATACATGCTAAAGTTTTTCTTCTCAATTTTTCCTTCTTTCTTCCATCGTATTTCCTGTACGGCTAGGATTTCTAGTTGGTATTTTTTCATTTCAAGAGCTATTTCTTGCATCTTACCTGCTGCCAGCATGGTTCTAATATTCCAAGAGCCCATTCTAATGGGTTTTGTTCTTTTCTTCTTATTGAGATTCTTTCTTTATTTTGTGTGCGTTATTTTGTTTTCGTTAACCGTTTGCATTTCCGAGTCTTTTTTTGCCATGTCAATATCATATTTCAGCCGCTGTTCTTCGTTTATTAGTTTTTTGAATTTTCTATCAGCTGCTCTCTCTCTCTTCGTCCCATATCTAGATTTTGCCATTCACTATTAATTTCTTGTAGCCGATTTTCGTTTGCTTACCTTTGCTTCTTTCGTCCTTTGCTATTTTAGTTATTTCCTTTTGTATTTCTTTTTCTTTAGATGTCCAATCGTTGTTTATATAGATACGATCTTTATGCTGTTTTAGTTTACGTTTCTTGTTTAGGATTTCCATTTTATCCGTGAGGGCTTCTGTTTCTATTGCGCATACTGTTTCTCCTATTTTTTTTGCACTTCTTAGTTTTATTTGTATTTGCAACTCTTGGGCTCTGAAATTTTCCATTTCTTCTTTTAATTTCTTATAATCATTTGTTTTTACTTTCAACCCAGTTACGATCAAGCTTATCTTTTTGCTAAATTTCTCCAGTTGCTCCATTCATTCATGTAGCTGTTTTACTTCTTTTTTTAGTTTTTGTTTCTCTGCTTTTACACCCATTAACTCTTTATTGGTTTGTTGTTATTCTTTCCTTATTTGTTTTATTTCCTGAAGCATTTCATCGTTTTTATTCATTAGCTCTTTCATTATTGTAATCATAACATTTTTCATGTCTTCCTTGTTTTCGTTGCCTGCTTTGCTTGGTGACCGTTTTTTAATTTTACTTCTATTAAAACAATCATCCAAGTTTTCTCTTTTGCGTTTCGTTTCATCATCGGTTTCACTTCCTGTGACATTTTTTCCATTTTCTAGGAGTGCAGCGCTAAATACCTGGAATACCGATATTAGATTATCAACAATACTTAAAAAATGAAAGTTACCAATTCACCGGTAGTTAATGCGTTATTTAAAAATTACCTGCGCACCAGAGTTGCCAGTTGGTCTGTAATTAGGATGGGGATTAAAATAGATACGAATTCACCGGGACCCGGAAATATGCACACCCTGATATTCTAGTTACGTAAGCTCGTCCGATTGGCGCATGACGTTAACAACAGAGTAAAGCATAGTCCCGTCTATGCGTTCGTAATACGAACGCGAATGAAATTTGAGAATAGTACAAAAGAAACTAAGTGATTTTTATAGTTTAGAGGAAAATCATTAAACTATTTACTTTTATTTAAATTGATTTTCAGTTATTTGTAAAGTTCCCAGTTTCTTGATTATATTGGTATCCGGAAAATAAAAATATTCATATAATCGATATCTACTAAAATTATTATATTTCGTTAGTTGGCAAAAATTGATTAGTGGCCTACACATTAGTAAATATAATTTTTACCAAGGGGAAGAAAAGCCCCAAAATAAAACCATAAATTTAATGGATTGATAAAAAACCAAAATTTTTTACTTTTTAAATAATGTATTTCATCAGATTTAAGTAAGAGGCTTGGAAAAGACAAAAATAAGTTTTACAGTTTTCATGCCATGCACTTTATTTAAATTTTGTGCATGTGAAATAGACGTACATACAGCAACTATGTAGCAGTTTTCATAATTTTTCTTTTACGCAATGTCAGGTTGTTAAGAGACTTGTTTAATTCTTTAATTCGGAAGTACATCCGAGACCTAAAAAATAACTTGTTCGCTTTGTTAGAACAGTCTACAGTTACACTTTTGGCATAAGGTTTTCTAAATAATTTTTAGTTACCAAAATGGAATCACCATTCATGTGGAAGGAAAAATTGTCTCCAGTTACTTAATATATGACAAGAGAGTGTCTGATGGTTTACATAAACCACACTTACTCAAATGATCAACCCACGTGTACGTTGAAACATCTTCGGATTGAATACTGGAGTCCTTCAATTTATGGCAGATATAACCAGCCAAATTCTCCAAACCATCATACTCAAGGTCACTAATGTTTTTTCATTCTAACTCTCATTGAAAACTTGAAAATCCACAACTGTTTCGTTGTTAGAATCCAGCCTTTGGATCAATTGTCCAGAAATTGGTAAATCTGGGATGTCGTCTGTTTAAACGTTCAAAAATTCGTTCCGTTGTCTCTCCTACCCGTATATAACTTTTATAAAATAAAATAAAGCTTTTTGTTAACACTTTAAAAAAATTTTAATGGGTTTCCCCGAAAAGAGCTTCATTTTTTGGTACTATGTATCAGGTTAAAATATTTGATTTGGAATTTGAAGGATAAGATCGTCTTTTTTATGAGCTACAAATTTACTTTTACTGGTTCTATAGACTAAGAATATACCATTTTTTCGTTTTTTTATATGCTACATTTTTTCCAAGAATATTTTTTCGATATAATACTTACTTTTTGAGTATTTGCGAAAAACCGCCGAAAAACGTGTTTTTTTTTTGTTGAAAAGTAAATATTTTTAGTCGCAAGTGACTCTAGTACCTACTACTAAATTAACCTAGTACCTAAGTTAAAAAAAACTCTATAGAACAAAAGTTGCTTAAACTTAGTCAGATCTGTTTCCGGACTTATTTTAAACGTATATTTTTTCACCCTCCAAGTAAAAGCAATCAACGGCACAAATTTAACTTTGAAGTGGGGGATGGGTAGAATCTAAATCCAAATTTTCATGCAATTAGGAGTTGACCCTGAAAATTATGTGTGTTTCTTTTTATCTTTTAAATCATTTTACTTAAAATCATTTTTTAACTATCAAATAAAAATTACATATTGAGTTATTTTATTTTTTAAACTTTAATAATATTTATAAAAAATTTTACTTTCTTGTAATGTATTTTTAAAACAAGCAATCATTTAAATAATTATTTTGTAACAATTTGTATTATTTAAGAATATAATAATTACATTTTGGTTTCGTAGTAAGTGTTTTTTAAGAATATTAATGTATAGTTTTAAAATATTGTATTGCAAATAATTATCATTATTAAATGGTTATTATTTGTCAAGTATTCTTTTTCTTTTTTCACACCCTTAGTATGTAATAAAACTAAGGGACTTTCTGAAAGGTCAATCGTAGACTTTAAAGACACAAAAGAAGCGATACTTAAAAGTTACGCCCATTATATATCTTTATATCGTGGGAAATATACAATACAACACGAGCTCCAACCGCTCGACTAATACTCTTTAGAGCTGGCATCAGTGTGTGATCTCGCGTTGAACGGTAAATATCTAAAATTTCGTATATAAGTCCTCCCCTTTACTTTTCAGCGACGGATCTCGTTTCGCTGTAAATTTATCAGAAAAATTTAAGTACAAAAATCTTTTCCCCTCTAAGTGTGCCATGATTAATATGTTAATTATAAAGATACTTATGAACAATATACTCCAATAATTAATTTCCTATTGGTGGATCTCGGGTTGTCCTCGATTTAGTCGGATCTCGCCTTGATATGAAGACGTATATATATATATATATATATATATATATATATATATATATATATATATATATATATATATATATATTGTTATATTTCTATTTGATATGAAAATTAAATTTTGATAATTATAGACAAAATTCAATTTAATATAAAATATTTTTAATTTTCTCAACCACGGGCATATAAATTTAGAACAACCTGTATACAACAAATTGTTATATTTAATTTTAAGAAGTGATTAAACGAAACTCGGGACAATGCGCTTAAAATGAAACTCAAGTGAAATCGATAATAGGTAATTATCGTTGTTCGCGGAAGGTTCGATCATTAGCCGATGCTAAATAAGACTTAGTGGAAGTAGATAATAGATCATTAAATTTTGTAATTAGTAGAAAGTAATTTTAGAATGGGAATTAACTATTTTTCTTTTGAAATCCATTAAGCATATTTAGAAAGATTAAAAATTGGTTTTGAGGAATACTGCGAATGAGAGTTGGTGGTGGAAGTTTGATTTGTGAATCTGGAAGGGATATTTAGAAAGTAGGGGAATGAATGACAAAGAGAGATCAGAATGTTTTGAGCTGTCGAGAAGTGAAGTCCAGTGGTAGACGGTAGTGTACGGAGAGTGAGAAAGCCGGTGTAGTTCCGTGAGTGTGGAGTATCTATCGTGGAACGAGAGGTAGGCCAGGTTGAGAGTAAAAGAACCTCCTTGAGCCAAGAGTTCCCGGTAGCTGATTGCAGTTTCGAAAAAGGTAGAACACAGCATCACGACAGAAGCAGGAAACGAGAGCTATACGAGCTAGTTTCAGAGGAGAACATTACTGGAAGCCAGGACGAGTTTTTGATTGCAGCCAAGGATAGCAGGAAACGGGTTTTGTGTGAAGACATTCTCAGTTCACCAGAAAAAGGTCAGTCTCATTTGTTTGGACATGAATGTATGGGTTTTTCGTATTAAATACCACATTTAAAATTGAAGAAACATAATCAATAATATCAGAAAAGCTTCATCAAACTTAAATAGAATTGTTGCTAATAAATCATAATAGTTAAATGTTAATAAAAACTTTCAATTGGAAACCAAAAGGAAATAAGATTCCCATGTGTAAATGTTATGTTTAAGAATAATAAGATATAGCAAATATTAAGCAGTGATTGCCATTTAAATAAAATAAACAATATTTTGATTACAATTGTAACCCATATGTGTTATTATTTTACTCTTTTCTTTCCTATCCCGATTAGGAACCATTAAGAAATACTTAGAAGCCACGAGAGTAAGTAATTAATTTTATAATTCGCCCTGAGATTGAAAACATATTGATATGTGATCTGGTAAATTAATTAGATTATGATTAATGCATGGATTAAATTAAATGACATATAAGAATATTATCTCATATCAATAATCAAGATCACATCAATATATATATATATATATATATATATATATATATATATATATATATATATATATATATATATATTCAAAGTGATTATTTCGACCAAAAACAATAAATAAATCTGTAGGAAATATCAGGTATGTGGTCTATAATAAAAAATCTTTATTTTTTCTAAAAACTCAATATTTCGCACATTTTTTTGATGGCTTCTTCAGGAGTATACTGTAACAACAATTTTAACAACTTACAAAGACGTACAAACTAGATTTTAAAATACTTACAGAAAGTTAAAAGATTTCACAAATAAATAACATTGACATTAAAATAAAAATTTTTACTGTCATATATTAAAATGCATCTTAAAATTAATATAAGGAAAGGTCTGAAGCACGTTCGTTACAGTAATAAGACAAAACACATAAAATGACTCAAACGCAAAAAATAACAACAAAAGAACAATTAGAGGAATACTATTACTTTAATTATTAAGGTTAGTTGTTTATTAAGGCGAGTGTTAACTTAATGATTACTGTAAATTTTATTCAATATATTACAATATATGTTACTTAACTGTCCAGTGTCTGTTTTGTAATTTAAAGTTTTTTTATTTTTGTTAATGTGATACATCTCCAGAAATAATCTACTTTTATAGTTATCAGGTCATATGCTGGACTATAATAATACTCGTATTTTGGCACAGTCTGATAACTATAAAAGTAGATTATTTCTGGAGATGTATCACATTAACAAAAATAAAAAAACTTTAAATTACAAAACAGACACTGGACAGTTAAGTAACATATATTGTAATATATTGAATAAAATTTACAGTAATCATTAAGTTAACACTCGCCTTAATAAACAACTAACCTTAATAATTAAAGTAATAGTATTCCTCTAATTGTTCTTTTGTTGTTATTTTTTGCGTTTGAGTCATTTTATGTGTTTTGTCTTATTACTGTAACGAACGTGCTTCAGACCTTTCCTTATATTAATTTTAAGATGCATTTTAATATATGACAGTAAAAATTTTTATTTTAATGTCAATGTTATTTATTTGTGAAATCTTTTAACTTTCTGTAAGTATTTTAAAATCTAGTTTGTACGTCTTTGTAAGTTGTTAAAATTGTTGTTACAGTATACTCCTGAAGAAGCCATAAAAAAAATGTGCGAAATATTGAGTTTTTAGAAAAAATAAAGATTTTTTATTATAGACCACATACCTGATATTTCCTACATATATATATATATATATATATATATATATATATATATATATATATATATATATCTTATTCATACAATTTATTATGATTTTAACATTTCTATGCTATTATTAATGTATTTTTGACCTTTCTCCCCACTATAAAACTTATAACCGTAAGCATATATAGAAAATGCCCAAGAAGTTGTTTGAGGACAAATTCGCCGGTCCAGAAGAAGAATGACGCAACCGCAAAATCCAATCATTTGAAAAATCATAAAAATTAATTTTTGGCATTTTTGTATAAAATTTGACTTTTGAACATGTTCCACCAACTCTAGATAAAAATAAACTTCATATTCGGATTCAGCGACCTCGAAAACATAAAAAATGATCAAAATTCGTCATTCACCTTAAATTTGATTTTCGTGGTCGGCATAACGTGATTTTAATTAAAGTATTGTTTTTATTGTATTCCTACGAGAATTAGAGAATCTGGTCAAGTTTGGAGCGCTGTAAAACCATGTAAAACCTAGATAGTAAATAAAATTAAACAGCTTTATACTGAAAACTGTTCATTGAAAAATTCTCTACAAAATAGCTATTATGTTATTTTATTGTGAAATGAACGGAAAAAAAGTTATAACCTCCAAAAGGAAACTTCTCACAAAATTTTCTCTTATTTTTGTTTATAACTTTTTTGTTGGTCACTTGACGATAAAAAGTCGTAGGTGTAAAATTGTAGAAAATTTAATTTGCTACATTTTATGTGTAACTAAATTTTCAGTAGGGTTGCTAGTTTAGGAGATACATCGCGAAAGCCCTTTGCAGCCCTTTTTCCAATATGGCGGCCGGGGGACAAGGGTGGCGACCCCAAAAACTTGAACGTAAGCTTCAACTGAACCCTCTACACATTAAAAAAAAATAAAATTGACTCCTCTAAGAAATGCACACTAAATGTAACATTTCAATGGATATAAAATTTGATTTTTGAATATGCTCCACCAAATCTAGATAAAAATAAACTTCATATTCGGATTCAGCGACCTCGAATACATAAAAATAGACCAAAATTGGTCATTCACCTTAAATTTGATTTTCGTGGTCGGCATAACGATTGCTGCTGCTCGACTAATATATAGATAGAAAAGTATTTTTTTTATCGTATTCCTATGAGAATTCGAGAATCTGGTCAAGATTGGAGCGCTGTAAAACCTAAATAATAAATAAAATTAAACAACTTTATAGCGAAAATTGTTCATTGAAAAATCCTCTACAAAATCGCTATTATGTTATTTTATTGTGAAATGAACGGAGAAAAGTTATAACCTCCAAAAGGAAACTTCTTACAAAATTTTCTCTTATTTTTATTTACAACTTTTTTGTCGTGACCCGTCAAAATAGCCCGGTCAAAACAGCCCCGTCAAAAAAGCCCCGTCAAAATAGCCCGAACACAAAATAGCCTCGACAAAATAGCCTGCAAACAAAATAGCCCCGACAAAATAGATCGCACACAAAATAGCCCCGGTCAAAACAGCCCCGGCTAAAATAGCCCCGGCTAAAACAGCCTCTTATAAGCAATTACATAATTATTTATACAAGGTGTCCAAAAACTTTTTTTTTAATTTAAATTATTTGACAAAAAGGAAGAATGTATTTAATTTATTTAATTTAAAATGCATTTTACTGTTGCCCGAAAACAGAAAAGAATGTTTATATCATAAATAAACATTGATTTTCGCTTAACCTAAATGTTCAAACTTACAAGAGGCAGGGAAGACAGGACTCGAGTTCTCTGAAAAGACCATTTTTATTTAATGTGGTTAAGATAAACGTCTAAATAGAGGATAATTACCATTTCCGAAAAAATGTATTTTTAAGGAATTATTTCATGATGAATTCTGAAGTGAGCTTTTTTGTCGGGGCTATTTTTTCGGGGCTATTTTGTCGGCGGGCTATTATTCCGTGGCTATTTTATCTGCAGGCTATTCTGTCGGAGCTATTTTGTGTGCGGGATATTATGTCGGGGCTATTTTGTCGGAGCTTTTGCAACCTAAATGTAACATTTTAATGGACTATCCGTGATAATCCAAAAACAGTCGTATATTCATGGAATAGACTAAATATTATTGAATTAATTTTATTAGCTATTGTAAAAAATTCATAAAAATCCCCCTTTTAGCGACATCCCTGAGAGAGATAGTTAATAATTTCACTTGTCACAAACAGTGTACCCGTTTCAGTGAGCAGTTTATCCCATAAACCTCGCTGAAATATAAATGGAGATCATTCCTGCAAGTTTATGGATAACTTTTAGTTCTAGGTATAGCAAAGTTAGTTAGCTGGTACCAATAAATAATTTTTATACGCGAACTTTAGTCCTATTACGGGGAGCCGTCAAATCAGGAGAGCTATAAACCAGAGGCTCTTGGCTTATTGCCATGAATATGGTGTAGTAAAAAAATATGAGGGTTAAACTAGGTATGTCGTAGTACATTTATGATTGATAAGACATTGTTCAGATGCGCAACACTTTTTTTATTTAAGTGTGTCTCGACAAAATTGTTAGTAACGGTTCAGTGGAAAATGGATTCTTATGAAAAATAAAAAACCTTATCTTGTAAAAGTTATATTTAAAATCCCTAAAAAAGGGGTTACATCACAACAGAACCTTTTCGGAATCAAAATTCCATCATCAGTGTTATCACAGGTCACATTAAAATGTTTTGAGCCAACAAGGTATAAACGGGTATAAACCCTTAAGTTGTTTTAAAATTGCGAAGTTTACATTATATTATAAAAATTTAAGGAATATTAAAAATATTCCCACATTAACTTCCGGCATCACATGATATCAACAATATTGGTTGTAATATTTTTTTTTCATCTGGGAATCTTTTCCTGACAAATACTTAGCATCTTTTAATTTTCCGATGACCAACCTTTTTTTGTTACACGGATGACCAACGGGGGTAAAAAGACCCCAGATCAAAAATGACGTGGAACGAATGTTTTCAGCATTTAAATCTTTATCTAACAATACATCATCGTTTTCTGATACTATTTCATCTCCTATATCATCATAAAAATCGCTAGCAGTCACAATTTCCTGTAACTCAGCTTCAGTAAGATATTTGCGGGCCATATCTTATATGTACACAAAATACTAAGAAACTATAATAACATACGCCAGGAAATAATAATAATGATTAACTGTAGCAGACAGGAATGCCATGATTCCTACATAACAGGCACCGCAGTCTAAAAATAGATTTTGATAACGCAGTGTAAAACTACTTGGAATTCCACATAATAGACGGTATTTTACTAAACATCAACTTCAGAATATATTTTTTATTCGTAAAATATAGAGAATTTTTTTATTTCAAAATATGAGGATATCTAGAGTGATATTAATATTAACGTCAAATAAAAAATGATGAGTTAAAAATTGAAAATACTTTTGAATTTATTAAAGAAAAACATACGATGGGGTCCAAATTTACCCCCCTTGGTCATACGAAGGTTAAAACATTGGTTTTGGATTCTCCTGTAATATTTTAGTTTTGTGACATCCGCTCTTAGTGAACTAAGCCCCAGATATATTCGAAAGCTTTGGTGTTAAAACACTTTCCTGTGGGAGGCCCTTCTTTTGAACTTTCCACCTACTTACTTTGCCCTCCAGCATGACGAAAAAACGTATTTATTGCAGTAAAGGATGTACGACTCTAACTAGATGGTAGTCAGAGTCTTAGGCTGTGGTCTCCAATAAATGCCGTCGGTTACGTACAGCGTAAAGCCAGACGTTGCATATAACCTTTGTCAGTCACAGCAACTTCCCGTAGTCAATACAAAACATGGGCAATGATTATAATATTATCAATAAACACTGTAGGCCGCGTCTAGATCCAGCTGTGGTCACCAATAAATGCCATAGGTTGGGTAGAGCGTTTGTCGATTGCCGGCAACTACATTCCTATTAGTCTAGGCGCCAAATAGAGGTCACCGTGTCATTTTCAATTCTGATGGACAAACTCAACGGTTTCTTATGGATTTTGGGTTGCTGATTACGAATTTCGAGGGGGGATTTCGATCCGAGTGGTCAAAAAATTGTTATAAACAATTTAATTGTTTATAAATTGTTTATAAGGCTCTGGTTCATAAACTAAAAGAGATAAAAAAATGTTTCAAATAAAATTTGTTCCCGAATAAAAAACAAGGAAACAACCGTTTACTAAACTTAAATCCGACAATTAGAACTCAAGATATTGTAAAATTAGTGCACAATGCAAATTGCAAATTGTAAAATAAGTATTTTTCGAAGCTTTATCGATCGTAACTCGGCTTCTACGCATGCAAATGAGCCTTGTAAGGTGTGCTTTTAAAGCTTAATTAAAAGGTTTCCAAACAAAGTTTATTAAATTATTTGATCTTCATTTGTTTTAAAGTTATACCCGTTTGAATTTATAATTTTCTTAAAAAAATTGTACATTAATTTGTTTATAAAGGTTTCAAGTAAACTTGAGCTATCAACATTTATACTTTAATTAACAATAATGATAAAACAACTCAAAAGGAACAATTTGAGCTTACGAAAATGTTCGTAAGTTTATTTTTGGCTAAGATGTCGAAATTTTAATGGCGCGCTATGAGGCGCAAGATTGGCTCACAGTCAAGTAAGTATGTATTCTTCGACGCTTTATCGATCGTAACTCGGCTTCTACGCATGAAAATGAGCCAATATATGATATCCATATAAAAATGGATCGAGTTCTTTTGCAGCATCATCATTGCATATAAAACGAGCATTTATGATGTGGCTGCATACACACAATTGACGAGACTTAATTATGCTGCAAAAGAACTAGATTCACTTTATATGGATATCGTATAGATAATTAGGCTGTGAAGCCTCAAAAAGTTTTAGTTTTACTGCCTACAAGAACAGACTTGTACCACCATGTAACTGTTAAAATATCGCTAAGAACTTATGCAGATGTAAAAAAGCTGATATTCCCTGTATATCTCTATGCAGATTTGCAGATGCATGAAAAAAATGTTTGTAAAAATAGTATTAATAAATAATATCAACTATCTTTTTAGTCATACTTCTGAAATATTAGTTTTTAATGTTTTTTTCTCATTTAGTGCAAAAAATAGAAGACAGTGTAAATAGAATGAAAGGTGATACGAGGTACAGTATGATGATTTAATTATAAGAATTATATGATAAAATTTTATTAGGATCTTCAAAAATGAAAAATGAAGATAACGTATGTATACATAGAAATTATAATTTGCATCGAGAAGTTAGCGCGTGAACCTTTACGCGGTGAGCCGATCTTGCGCCTCATAGCGCGCGCCATTAAAATATCGACATCTTGGCCAAAAATAAACTTATGAACATTTTCATAACCTCAAATTGTTCCTTTTGAGTTTTTCTATTATTATTGTTCATTAAAGTATAAATGTTTATAGCTCAAATTTGCTTGAAACCCTTATAAACAAATGAATGTACAATATTTTTAAGAAAATTGTAACTTCAAACGGGTATAACTTTAAAACAAATGAAGATCAAGTAATTTAACAAACTTTGTTTGGAAGCCTGTTAACTAGGCTTTAGAACGACACCTTCTAAGACTTATTTTCATGCATAGAAGCCGAGTTACGATTGATAAAGCTTCGAAAAATACTTATTTTGCAATTTGCAATTTGCATTGTGCACTAATTTTAAAATATCTTGAGTTCTAATTGTTAAAGTTAAGTTTAGTAAACGGTTTTTTCTTGGTTTTTAATTAAGGAACAAATTTTATTTAAAACATTTTGTTTTATCTCTTTTAGTTTATCAGCCAGAGCCTTATGAACAATTTATAAACAATTAAATTGTTTATAACAATTTTTTGACCACTCGGATCGAAATCCCCCCTCAAAATTCGTAATCAGCAGCCAAAAATCCATAAGAAACCGTTTAGTTTGTCCATCAGAATTGAATATGACACGGTGACCCCTCTGGCGCCTAGACTATATCGTTTTCGTTAAAACTAAAGTGCGATATTTCAACTTGTTGATAAGCAACTTGTCTTGTTCTTTTTTATTAAAACGTTTTTTAAAAAGTTTTTATATACTTGGCTTGGTCTTTGTCACGGACTCCGCAAATTTTGTAATCCATTTTAAAAATAGTTCTAGGCTACCTAGGCACCTGAAATTTTCAGAATAGCTTTGAACTAGCTAACAATGCAATATTTAACTGCTATTATACAGGGTGATTGATTAGTAGGTTAAAGCTCCGTAGATCCGTTATAGTAATGGATAGCGATAAATATTAATAACAAAAATTGTAGCCAACTTTGAGCTTCACATTACAAAATAAGTTAGAATTTTACAGGGTGTTCGATAACATAGTGGCAGATCAAACTTATGTTTTTTTAAATGGAACACCCTATATTTTATTTTATATTCGAAATCTTCTTAACTTCTCCATTACAGAAATATAAAGGTTTGTTATGTTATACAGGGTATTTACAAAGTTATAACAAATTTTATATGAAAATCGTAACAAGTTCAACTCCCTGTATAAACAAAAATAAGCACAATGGCAATGGTTTATTGATGCCATATTTTTTTACTTATTGTCAAAATTTTCATAAATGATTGATATTCCTGATTTTCTTTATATTGAATACAGGCTGAGTCAAAACGCAAGTACATTATTTTCTCAGTAATTTTAAATGAAACACCCTGTATTTTATATCACTATCGAAAAGTACTATTACCGTACTTTAATTTATATATAACATTCCCTATGTCTAAATTTATTAGGTTCTGAAATATTTTCATTTTTCAGAGCAAATTATTAATTACGGGTCTAAATCTTTCCAAATTTTAGGTAAGCCATGACTGATTTGTCTAAAACTGACATTTACGATTACTGATTATCAATCTGTAATTAAAGTTGGCTACAATTTTTGTTATTATCTTTTATTGCTATCTATTACTATAACGGATCTACGGAGCTTTTCCCCACTAATCAATCACCCTGAATGGATAAATCGAATTTTATTATTTCAAACTAATTTAAAAATGTGGCTTATGCAATAATATTTTAAAGTACGTTAATAAATCGATATCTACAAATTGATGGTGGGTCAGTGGCATTAGACTGCAGACCGAAAGTTCCCTAGTTCGAACACGGCTCTTGCGTATCTTTCTTTAATTTTTTTAATAAATAGTTAAAAGTTGATATACTTTAGATTCGTATTTTATAAGTTATTTATTATATATAAATATTATACAGCTAGCACGTAAAGGTTGGAATAAATTCATTTTCTCGAGAATTGACGATTTTGGAAAAAAATCAAAAAAAGATCAATTTTTATTTTTAAATTACGACTTTTTGGCATATATATCATACTAGTCACGTCACCCATCTGGGCGTGATGACGTCATCGATGATTTTTTAAATGAGAATAGGGGTCGTGTGATCGCTCATTTGAAAGGTAATTCAATTCTCTATTCAGTAATATAAACATTAATATAATTATTTATACAGGGTGTCCAAAAAATTTTTTTTGGATTAAATTTATTGACATAAAAAGAAGAATGTATGTAATTTATTTAATTCAAAATACATTTTATTGCTCTCAGAAAACAGAAAAAATGTATATTTGAAAAATAATCATTGCTTTTCGCTTAAATTTAATGTTCAAGTTGTCACGAGGCTGGTGGGTGGCTGCTTTAATATTGAATTTAAGGTAAAAACAATATTTATTTGCCAAAAAAACATTTTTTGCTGTTTTCTGATAGTAGTAAAATGTATTTTAAATTAAATAAATTACACACATTCTTCTTTTTGTCAATAAATTTAATTCAAACAAATTTTTTTGGGCACCCTTTATAAATAATTATGTTAATCTTTATATTACTGAATAAAGAATTGAATTACCTTTCAAATAAGCTATCACACAAACCCTATTTTCATTTAAAAAAATCATCGATGACGTCATCACGCCCAGATGGGTGACGTCATTAGTATGATATATATGCCAAAAAGTCGTAATTTAAAAATAAAAATTGACCTGTTTCGGGATTTTTTTCCAAAATCGTCCGTTCTTGAGAAAATGAATTTATTCCAACCTTTACGTGCTCACTGTATATACCATTTTAAACAACCGTGGTATTATAAAAAGTACTTTTTTATACTAGTGTAATTTTTGGAATTATAATTTTAACAGTTAGTACACCTACTAAAAATTCATATTTTATTCTTTCGAAACATGTTGTGTCCTATATATGTATAACAAAACCGTGTTATTATATAAAGTACTTTTTTATTATAGTGTATTTTTGGACTTTTAAGCATTTTATATCGTCAAATTATCTTATATTCTCCCCTATAAATAATAAAAACGTTTTATTATAAAAAAGTTCTTTCTTATAAGTTTTTACTACCTGTTCACTCATTTTGCTAGGTTAAAATCTGTACCAGCCGTACGTTGAAATGCTCGAAAATAACTAAAGAGACGCTGCTTCCAACATTTGAAGTCGCTCATAGCAGATAGACACTGGGTTCGACATGCAATAGAGACCGTATCCATTATTTATTGTAGAAAGCATACATACGCAACCTACTGCGTGACGGTGTAGGCAGCGTGTGGCGTTTATTGGTGACCACCACCTGTGAAGCCGTGTACAGCAGATAATAGACCGCAACTATTATTTATTGTATAAGCATAAAGACGCGATCTACGGCGTAACTCTGTACGCCACCTACGGCATTTATTGGAGACCACAGCCTTAAGATTTTCGTACAATTTGTGTCTTACACCTTTCTGTGGCATAGGCTGCTGTCAGATGTACGATCTACTGATAGATTAGATAGATCTACTGTTGCTTTCTTGTTGTGGAAGTTATTTTTTCGAAGCCTTCTTTAATGTATTCCGTTAGTGCAAGAGTTCTGTGAGTGCAAGATTTGTCGGGTATGAATCTTCCTTGTTATGGATGAGGTGCTTATCTTGCTTAAGGTGCTTTTCTACTCTGGTCAGTCTGTCGTATAGTTTGAAAAAGTGATAGAACAGTGAAATAGGTCTCTAGCTACTGGGATTTTGTGGGTCCTTCACTGGTTTTAACAAGGCTATTATTTCAGATTTCCTCCATGATTTTGGAATTTCGCAGGCTTTACAACAAGTGTTATAGAGATGTAATATAAATATTGGTCGTAGGTCATGTATGACCATTGACCAAATTGTCCTTACGATGATAATTATTGTTTACACGAATAATAATAAAAAAATAAGAATTTGAATGCATCTAATTGGTAAAATTAAGGATGTTTCTGCTATTTAGTAATATAATCCAATGTAGTTTATATCAATATCAATTTATTATTATCACTTACAGTAGCCATAAAAAAATTACGTATTTTTGTTTTTGCCAATCGTTTTTGAACTTTAAACGTGTTGATAGACATATTATATTCAGTTTATAAATCATCCACTTACCGAACCAACAAACAATAAATATATCAAGATTACAAATATAATGTACCTAAATGATTTTTATTTGGCCTTCATATTAGAAAATAAAATGCCTAAGAAACGCCTCAATTTGCACACTTTCTCAATTAATGAAATAATTTGAAACTGGCCTACAGGTGCAAACGATATCAGAAAGGACTTCTTTCTTTCCTTTTACCCCATCATGGTGTCGGGTTTTGGTCTAGCTATTTTACTTTCCCTTCACCCATCTCTTCCATTCTTTTGTATTTCCTGCCATTATTTTCAATTCACCGAGTGATTTCTGTTAATCTATTGCCGCCTTTACTACTTGCTGTATCTATTATTTTTCTTTGTCTACCTCTTTTTCTTTTTACGATTTTCCTTGATTCGAGGACTGTTCTGGTAATTCTGTTGGGTTGCATCCTCATCAAATTCCCGTAACAGTTCATTTGTTTCTTTGCTGTTTTATTCGTTATTGGTTCTTGGTTGACCGTTCTCTTAATAGTCACGTTGCTTAATCTATCCCATATTATCTTTCCCACTATCCTTCTTAGGTATCTCATCTCCATCGCATTTATCCTGCTCTTAGGTTTTTCCCGAATTGTCCAGTTTTCATATATTTTTATCTAACAATAAAACACTGAAAACGTTTGTTTTCTATACTTTCACAAAATTTATTATAACTATGTGACTACAGCGGTTTCGGCAGAGTGCCTTTCTCAAGTAATTTAGTTTACTATGGGTTTGCCTTTTTAAAGTCTTTAACTGAAGAGGTTGAGGAGTGAGGAGCTGTTTGTCACGAGTTGGTCATTCAGAATTATATCTGTATTTTGTAATTTATTAATTTTAATAGATTCTAATAAAGATAGCTTAAGGCCTTTATTTTGAATATGCAAAATTTGAAACTCTTCATTAAAAGAATGATTATGATCTAGATCTAGAAGTAGTCTAAGAGCTAGTGAACCCTCCGACTAACGGTCGGCCTGTAAGACTAAAAATTTTTCTGGTGATAATTCATAGCACACCAAGGCTAAAAACCATGACCTGGCAGGCATCAGCGGTGCACGTGCATCTACCAGGTGAATCGAAAAGTGCAAATTTAGGGGGTAAAATAAACTTTCTCCTGTAAAGTTTAAATTTAAGTATGTGTTTGAGTAAGTCATTTAGAAGAAATGTGTACAATGACAGGCGATTCTGAAGAGCATAAGACCTTGCCAGGCGAGGGGAAAGATTATGGGGTTTTCCTAAAATTATTTTTTTTACATCGAACAAAGTTTTTTTAGGTTTTTTGTATCATTCCAAACAGAAAAGGTCTTTTATTTGGTGATTTTTCTCTTAAGTTAATAGTTTTTGTTATACAGGGTGTCCAGAAACTCTACCGTCAAACGAAGACAGGAGATTCCTCAGATAATTTTAAGATAATTTAACCCAATTCATCTAATCCGAAAATGCTTTCTAAGGGAGCTAGAGCTCTTTGAAGATGGCGTCATGTACTTAGTTTTTCTTAAATATCTCCAGAATTCTTCTATTTAGAAAAACAAAAATTGGTATACGTATTTACTTTCCAGAAATAAATCGATTCCATCCATTGCGAATTTCTAGTACCGGTCATAGGCGTCCGTTTTGGGTAGGGCAACGAATATTTTATCGCATAACTTTTTTGCTTTTAACTTTTAAGCATTCTTGATACTGGATTATTAAATTGTGAGATAGTTTAGTACTAAAAGGTACTCTTTTTTTAAGTCGGTAGGATACACCGTTTTCCAGAAAAATCGATTTGAAAGTTATTTGTTCTTGGAATTTGAAAAAAAAAAAAATTAAAAAAAACTATGTACTTTATTAACTTAAAGCAAGAGTAACTTATAGTACTCGAATACCTCATAATTTAATAATCTAGTGTCAAAAATGCTTAAAAATTAAAGACAAAAACGCTATGCTATAAAAACCCTATTGACCTACCCAAAACGGACGCCTATGACCGATACTGGAAATTCGCAATTAATGAAATCGATTCATCTCTGGAATATAAATAAATGTACAAGGTTTCGTCTTTCTAAATAGTTTTTTTTGAATTTTTTTTTGAAATTTAAGAAACGAAAAATTTTCAAGTCGATTTTTCTAGAAAACGGTGTATCCTATCGACTTAAAGCAAGAATACCTTTTAGTACTAGAATACCTCACAATTTAATAATTCAGAGTCAAAAATGCTTAAAAATTAAAGACAAAAAAGTTAGGCGATAAAATAACTGTTGCCCTACCCAAAACGGACGCCTATGATCGGTACCAGAAATTCGCAATGGATGGAATAGATATCTCTGGAAGATAAATACGAGCAGATATTTATCTGGAAGATAAATATATTTTTGTTTTTCTAAATAGAAGCGTTCTGGAGGTATTTAAGAAAAACTAATTACAAGACGCCATCTTCAAAGAGTTCTAGCTCCCTTAGGAAGCCACATTGATGCTGATCGCTTCAGCATCCATATGGCTTGCAAATTTTAGAAGCCTTGGAGATGTTACCAAGGAAGTGGACCAATAAGTTTGCAATTTAAAAATCTTTTAGTAATATTTTTAATATTTTTAAATATTATTAATAATGCTATTAGGATTGAAAACTTCATCTTCTAATTGTCAGATGACGCTAGTCACCTAATATTTTCACTTCAGTTGCAATGGGTGGGAAAAGCTCTCGGTACGGATCGGTTAGAATATGGAGAACAAGCCTACGTTCTCTCCGATGAGACTCCAATAAGAGTCGAAAATCGTCGATTCAGAGTGCTGGACTGCGCTCCCTGTTCTAAGTGAAAAATAAGATTGTTTTGCCTTCGCATTGCAACTGAATTAAAAATGAAATTTTTATTTTATTTTCATAAATAATGATTCTAAACGACGACAGAGTGGATTAGGAATCGGATTTACTTATTAACGCGAAATAGATGTATAAGGAGAGGAAATCTCGTTCATCTTGCCAGAAGGAAAGAAAATGTCAGAATCTGATCCTTCGCTCAGCTCGCGTAGCTTTGGATGGGGTTATGACTCGTCGAATTCGTTCAGCTCACCAAGGCGGGGTTTCGGGGGGAAGGTTTCGAAATGTGGTCGGAATACGTCTAGCTCACCTATTATACTTGGATGGTTATTCCCCTTTCAGCACTCAGAAAATAATCAAGTGGATTTCCCTTACTAGATTAAGAGCCGCTATAGGTGAAATTTCTTAATCATTTTAGGCACGATGGGACCCTATAACTTAAATAGTAGAACCTAAAAGAAAACGTTTGAACACTGTGCCGTCACTTTTCAGTGGCACATGCGTCGACAGGGGCGCATCAAACTTTCCACTTATGGACGGGAAACATAAATTAAAAGTTACCCTCCCTTACTAACAGAATTATTTTTTTTTTATTTTTTTAAGTTCTATGTGATTGACACATAGGATTCAGCGTAATTTTAACCCACCACCCCCTTCCCCCTGCCCCCACCATCAAAAACTTCATTTTTATTTTTTATTTTTCTTGGTGGAATGCAATAAATTTTAAAATTTCAAAAAATTCACACGCATAGCTGAGGCTTTTATAAAACATGCCTATTTTTTATAGAACCATTAGTAGAGTGTACATAACCTCAAAAAATTAAAAGAAATTTTTTTTTCAAAAAAGCGTATAACTTTTTTTCAGGAATAGCTGCAGGTCTAATTTTTTCTTAATCTTGTGTGTTTTATCAAACACTATATTTTTAATTTTTTTCAGATTTTTCCGTAAGGCTCCCCATCTTCAAAAATCCGAAAAACTGTTCTTTGGGGGGTTTTGGGGGATTTTCCCTATTTTATAGACTTCATAATATATCAAATCAAATTTATTTTAATAGGTTATATGTAACTTAAAGTAACTGAGTTCTTTAGAATATTTAAAAATCAGAAAAACACGTTAAAACCCCCCAAAACCCCCTTAAAAACAGTTTTTTGGATTTTTGAAGGTGACCAGCATTACAGAAAAATCTGAAAAAAATTAGAAATATAGTGTTTGATAAAATACACAAGACTAATAAAAAATTAGATCTGCAGCTATCCCCAAAAAAAAGTTATATACTTTTTTCCAAAATAAAAATTTTAAAAATTTTTTGAGGTTATGTACACTCAACTTACAGGTCTATAAAAAATAGACGTGTTTTATAAAAGCCTTAACTATCTTGTAAATGTTTTGAAATTTTAAAATTGATTGCATCCCACCAAAAAAAAATAAAATCGAAAAATAAAGTCTTTGATGGTGGGGGCAGGGAGAAGGGGGTGGTGGGTTAAAATTACGATGAATCTTATGTCTTAATCACATAGAACTTACAAAAATGAAAAAAATTAAATTCTGGTAATGAGGGAGGGTATTTTTTAATTTATGTATCCCGTCCATAAGTGGAAAGTTTGATACGCCACAGTCGACGCATGTGCCACTGAAAAGTGACGGCACAGTGTTCAAACGTTTTCTTTTAGGTTCTACTATTTAAGTTATAGGGTCCCGTCGTGCCTAAAATGATTAAGAAATTTCACCTATAGCGGCTCTTAGTCTATACGTCCATTACACTGTCAGAGACGGTATAAAAACACGTTTTGCTTATTACATAAGCATACTCCAGACCTAGACGATAAAATTATATTATCGTCACATAACGCATGGTTAACTTGTTTGATTTCTTTGCTCAATTTGCTATTTCCTAGTCCATTTTTCCGTTATTATTAATTATACTTCTCAGGTTTTAAAAAGGAAGACGATCAGTGGGAAGACCACGAAAAAGATGAAATGACAATTTGCTGGAGGTACATTGAAAAACAGACATAGTCATGTCTACATAAAAAGAAGATGAAGAAGAAGAAGAAGAGGTTTTAAAAAACCCGTAAAACAATGTAAAAACTCAGCGTTTTTACGTTTTTCTCGATTACTTGCAAATATATTGTACCTAAATGATTTTTATTCGACCTTCATATTAAAAAATAGAATGCCTTAATAAAAAGGAACGCCTCAATTTGCTCACTTCCTCAATTAATGAAATAATTTAAAACTGGCCTACAGGGCAAACTACATCAGAAAGGATTCAAACTGGGTTAATAAGAGTGCCCACGGAAGCGACGGAGTACGAAAGAGGAAGTTGCTGTAAATTACAGGAAGCTGGCGAAAGTATTCTCGAGACCCATTCACTTAATACTCATACAAAATCATTTCTGATGTTCGTTGTCAGGATTTGAATACTTTTCGTGGGAAAATGAGACGCAATAAAATTTTTGAAACACATTAGTTTAGCAAAATTCGTTAGATTTTAACCTACATCCTACATGAATTGGCGGGTTGTGGAATGCATTTTGTAGATTTCCCCTGGTCTATTGATTTATCGTTCCGTAAGCCTTGTAAATTGTTCCAGCACTTGGAACATACCGGTAGGCCCAAATATCTTGGAGTCATACTAGATCGGTCACTAACATATAAATTCCACTGTCAGAGTAAAAGACAAAAGGTTACTACGACAAACAATCTTCTTCGGAAACTTGTAGCAAGTGGGGTGCAAACCCACAGGTCTTAAAGTCAACAGCAGATGCCTTATGTTTCTCAGCAGAGGAATATGCTTGTCCGACCTGTATCCTTCTATCCTTATTTACCGGATAGCTGGATTTGCATCACCAGAAGACTGCAGATGTGCCTCACAATATGTGGAGAAATTCAGACAAACTTTCGATGAAAGGCACCAATTATACGGGTTTGACGAACCGCCAGGAACCAGCTGACTTAAATCAAGGAAAAGGTTTATGAGAAATCAAAAATTAATAACCATTTTCAATTTCGTTGCAACACGAAACTACAGCCGCATCATTATTCCCAGGACCCCCGTAACCGGGCGTGCAACGCGTGCGGCGCACGCGGGCGTAACCCCGAAGGGGCGCCAAACCGAAGGTTTGGTAAATATGAAATATTTATTATTTTAAATGAGATAATCATTTTTTATGTACAATTTTAATTATTTCATGAAAAGCTAGCGAAATCTCAAAAATAATTATTCCCGTCCTGAAATGTTAAACTTACTCCGTCAAAAATATATTACATTTTGTTGTTTAATTTTTTTCTTTGAAGTAGATTGAATTACGCTTGGCATACCATCCAATCGATTTTATGTTGTAAACTAAAGCGACACTCAAAATAGTCAAATAAACATCAAATCACACTCCTTGACAAGTGGAAACATAAATTAACACCCATAAAACGCAACTTAGCAGTTTTTCTCTAACAAAAACACAACTTGCTGGATCAAGCAGTTTTACTGGTATAAAGTGAATCTTTTAAATACTCGAATTTATAATAATTACCCTTAAGTAAACAAATACTCTATGAATTATGATTATGTATTTGACTTGAGTGTACTTGAGTTACTGGTGAACGGGTGGTTTCCTGCAGTAAAAGGTTTAAAATTTTATTTTATGTATATTGGTGTTAATAATTATTACCCACGACTGTTTTTGCAATATCCGTTGGGTTTGTTCTGCCCTGATTTTAAACTTTTGTTTGCGTGTAAAAAATATTGGACAATCTTTTTTATTTGTTGTTATTTTAAGTGGTGTGGAAATTAAATTAAATTAATTGTGAAAATGGTAAGTATCATAATCATTGCATAGAATAATAATAATTTATTTTAAATAGTTATAATCGGGTTTTCTCTAATAAAATACACAGTTTACAATTTATTTTGAAAAAAAAAGAAAATAATTACGACATTGCATCTGCGTAACTTGGAAGCATATGGGAGATTTTTTTATTATTAATTTTACGAAAAAATATATTCTTCATAAAGTGCTTTGCATAGTCTAAATGCAACCATTTGCATAGTCTTAGTTTAAAAACTAAAATGCAACCAAATATATAAAATTGTGTCAATTTATGAGTATCAAAAATATGAGTAGGTACCTTATATTTTACAATATCGGAAATTATTATTATGAAAAGTTATTTGGAATTAATTAAAAACTATATTTTAATATGCAAAACCATCCTTTTATTATAATTGTTTTTCTCAAATTACAGATACTCAAAGCCCTTTTTATTTATTACGAATAATGCGATAACTCTTTTATTGTTATTGATTAATTAATTAATAATAACAAAAGAGCTATCACAATATAATACATTGTAATAACTGAAAAGGGCTAATTATTAATAATAAAAGACATCACATTATTTCTAATAAATGAAATAGGCGTTGCTGAAAAGTACAATTAATGTACGATAAAAAGTTCTTTCTAAAAAGCTTTGCATGGTCTAAAACCTAAGATGCAACCATCAAATTTTTTCAATTTTATATGAGATATATATAAGAAAATATGAGTTTCGATCAAAAGTAAAGTGCCTTTCTAGATCACAATATATTTCAACTAGAAGGATGTTATTGCATATAGAAACATAGTTTTTAATGCTGAACAATTTTCATAATAACTTTTCAATATTGTGAAAACTAAACGTACTTTGCTCTTGATCGAAACTCATATTTTTTGACATACCTCGTATAAATTCATAAAATTTGATATTTGATGGTTGCATTCTAGACAATGCAGAACTTTTTATGAGGAATAACGTTTTCTCGTAAAATTAATAATAAAACAGTCTCCCATATGGTTCCCAGTTATGTAGACACCCTGTATAAAATTTGTTTCAAAAACTTTGAAATGACAAAATATTATTGTTTATTTACTTAAATTTATATTTTTAATTAAATATGCAGGGTGCTTCATTAATGTTGCGAAAAATTTAAGGGGAACGGCGCAAAATGTCGCCGTCAAAAGTTTCAATGTGTTTTAAATGTATTCACTTTTTTCGAATCCTGAGAAAACTAATAAGTATTTTAAAAAATTTAAACGCAGAATGAAAGACAACATTATTGCCGAGGGTCGACAGTCCCTTGAAAAAAATAAAAAGTTTCTTTTGAATTAAATATTTGCAATTATTACAAATCACACTAAATTTTCTCTTTTATTTTCACCCCTCTAACTTATTAAAATAAACATTATAGAATTTTTCAGGGAATTTCGGCCTCAGTAATAATGTAGTCTTTTATTCTGGGTTTAAATTTTTCAAAAATATTTATTAGTTTTATATGTATAGTAGATATAAAGGGCGCCAAAATATGTCCCGCACGCGGGCGCTAATCAGCCTTGCGGGGGCCCTGATTATTCCAGTTCAATCAGAGAGCGCAGCAAGTACCTCTACCGGTTTCGAAACTTATTAGTCTCTCTGACCAAACTAGGATAAACCCCGGCGCGCAGTCACGGATTGCAACAAACGAAATGGCAGGGATGCTCTAGCGGCAACTGCTAGCAAAAAACTAAGTTTTCAATCTAATTGCACATAAAACAACATCCAAAAATGTCATTCTACATCCTACCAGACTGAAAACAATGGGAACCCTCTCTGGTAACACCTCTGAGGCTTCTACAATTTGCAAGCCATAACGGATGCTGAGACTAAGGAAGATGAGGGAATTTTACAATTTATAATTCACGTCCCATCTGCTCAGCGCGGTAAAGTTCCAACGAGAATGGCTCCCGTCGTACTCCGATCAGAGTAAACATGTAAATCAAAAATAAATAACCATTTTCAATTTCGTTGCAACAGGAAACTACAGCCGCATCATTATTCCAGTTCAATCAAAGAGTGCAGCAAGCATCTCTACCAGTTACGAAACTTATTAGTCTCTCAACAGGAGGCACATATGCTGCTCTCTCTGACCCAACTAGGACAAACCTCGGAGTGCAGTCACGGATTGCAACGAACGAAATGGCAGGGGTGCCCTAGCGGCAACTGCTAGCAAAAAAAAGACTGAAAACAGTTTTTTTATGAGAAATGTAGCATCGAACCACCCTAACTGTTCCCCCTGCACCCAGAACCTTCTAATGGCATGAACCTGGATCAAAGTCATCAGAACAATAATGACATAAGCGGCTGACACACGACCTGAGATAGAGAGAAAAAAAGAATACTAAAAACAGCAGAGATGAAAACCCTGAGAGAGAAAAATCGATGGTAAGACACTATGGGATAGAGCTAGAATTGCAGATATACGATAGAGATACAAGGTGGACAACATTAATGAATGGGTGAAAAACAGAAGAGTAGAATGGAATGATCATAAAAGCCGAATGACAATAGAGTAGAAAAGATGGCGACTACGGCGAGAGACGGTTCCCCAACAGAAAGACGATCAGTTGGAAGACCGTGGAAACGATGTAGCGACAATTTACTTGAGACACATTGAAAAACATTAGGTCTGGATCCCGCGTATGAAAAAAAGTTGATTAATAGCGAGCTGAAAATTTGTTAATAGCTTAAGGGTGTCTAGTCGGATAAACTTTTATATATAGGAACACTGAAACAGTGGAAGTTTTAATTGTGGAACAGGTTAAAAATTTGGGACGGTCAGACCACGAAAACGTCACATGTATTTTGCCCGACAGAACTGCCAATTGATTTGTTACCCTTTCATTAAACTCTCATGCAAAAATCGGGCTGCTATTTATCACCAAATGGGAATTATAATGAGTGGAACACGTAGAATATGTGAAATGAGAGGAATTATGACAGGTCATAATAATAGCAGTCTGATTTTTTGCATGAGAGTTTAAGGAAAGGATAACAAATCAATTGGAAGTTCTGTCGGACAAAATACATGTGACGTTTTCGTGGTCTGACCGTTCCAAATTTTTAACCTGTTCCACAATTAAACCTTCCCCTGTTCCAGTGTTCCCATATATCAAAGTTTGTCCGACTAGACACTCTTAAGCTATTAACAAGTTTTCAGCTTGCTATTAATCAACTTTTTTTTCATACGCGGGATCCAGACTTAATGTCACAAAAAAAAAGGAAAGAAAAATATGGTTTGCAGTTTAGTATTTATTTGGTTACCCTATACTTAGTATATAAAATATATCTGGAATTAACCGAACTAGCCTCCAAGCCAAGTTGAAGAGGAACAAATTCAATTCATATAAAATACACTTAGTGAAGGAATTTAGTGAGGATGATTATGACCAATTCACAGTTTCTCTTTCATATCTCTTTCTCCAATGAATGCACTTTTTCTTAGACGGAACTGTAAATGTAAATCTTCATAATTTCCGTTATTGATCTGAATTAAACCCAATGACTTTTCACAAGGTGGCTACAACAACCGCAAAAATTAAATGTATCTGCTCGTATTATCAGTGATTGACCAGTAAGACTACTTTTTAAAGACGTGATTAATCCTACCTTGACTGATATTATTGAAAATGCTCAATATGGAGAATATCATTTGACTTGGCAACAGAACAGCGCTACTCTGCATTATGTTTTACTTCGATTCGTCAATATTTAGACCACAATATTCCAAGGCATCAAAAATGGAGAAATCAAAATCAAGAAAATCAATAAAGCTAAGACAAAAATAATGGTGGTCGGCAGATTCGACACTATTCAACTGACTAACATGTTACAGGAATACCAGATAGTAAACACCTTTGTCTGTCTCAGGTCTAGTATAACTAACGATGGTAACTGTGAAGCAGAAGTTCGGAGAGGTATTGGTATGGCAAAAAATGCGATGAGTCGCCTAACTAAAGTTTGGAAAGACAGATCTATTTCTCAAAATATCAAGATGAGACTGGTGAACGCCCTGGTATTCTCAATATTTCTATACGGAGCAGAGACTTGGACTTGAGATGCGGTGCTGGAGAAGAATGCTGCGCATACCTTGGACAGCTTATAGGACAAACGTTTCCAATCTAAACCAACACAATATTAAAAAACGCTGGACGGAAGGGCCGCCCGAGAACTTTATCGTACCGATCTATTATCGTTATGGTACTAGATACTGTTCTATATTCTATAAAAATAACAAAGTTACTCGTTATTTTGATATTTTAGAAACACCTACTGTACTTAGAAGTATTTTATGGTTCTACGCATCATTAATTCCTGCATTTGAGAAAATGTTCGATGCCATATTTCGAGGACACACTATAGATGTGTAGATTATTGCATAAATCAATAGAATATTATAGTCATACTTTCATTTCAAATTAGTTCATTTTTCTGAGAAATTAATAGTTTACAATATTTGCATTTCATTCTATTTCGATTAAGCCAGTCAATGCGCGAGATTAAGAACAAGATATTATCTCCAAATTCTATCCTACTGCATGGATTTTAATGAAATTTTGGGAGTAGCCCAATCTGCTAATTCAAAGTCTATCCTATATACTATGGCGCTTCTATCATGGGGGAAGTTCCCACCACTTCTCAGGGGTGAAATATTTTTATTTTCAGATTACATGGAGAAAAAGCAAGATTTTTAAAAAAATTTAAAAATTCATTCTATAATTTGATCACATTTTTTACAAAAACCATTCATTTTAAACCCGTTCAACTTTTTGAAAGTAGAAATAACACTATATATATTAAAAGGTATTGTAGAAGGAAAACAATGCATTTAAATTATGGTGGATGGGGAGTTAAATGTATATACTTTTCATTTTTCCTTAAAGTACATTAATCATATATTTTTTTGCACCATATCTCGCTTAGTTTGTAAGTAAGCGACATTTAACGGTGCTCGTTTTAAAGGCCTTTTCAAACACTACAAAAGGTGTTGGTAGCATTATACACCTAAAAACTACCGTTCCTCTGTTATTTCAAGTTGAATACACCAATTTGAGCATGCACCAAAAAACAAACTATTTTCACCTACCATACCTCTTTTTGTATTATAAATAGAACATTTACGAAGGAACGAATTTCTTTATTATTTATAATCTAAAAAATGTTTTATATAGTGTTTTTAGTTCGATGCATAGTTTTTAAGGTATTCACAAAAAATCCGTCCGAAAAGGTGTCATTTTTCAATGAAAATGGCCAATTTTCAACTACGCATAACTCAAAAAGTATTGAGTTCTCAAAAAAAAGTATAGACCAGTTTTTGCTTAGAAATAGGTTCTTTAGCCACTTCCGTGCTTATTTTGACCAACAAATTTTCCACCCCCTTGAAGAAGTGGGAACCGCCCCAAGATAAAAGCGCCATAGTATATAGGGTAGATTTTGTTTCTTGAGCTATTCCCTACTTACTGTGAAAATATCAAGTACATCAATGTAGTAGGATGGAATTCGGAGCCAAATACCCTCATTGACTGCCCTACAATAATGCTCTGCTATGAACGCGTGAGAGAGGACACACATAAGATTATAGCAAAATTTCTATTTACCGTAACTTTTCGAGTTTTTGAGCTACAGCAATGAATTTTATGTCATTGGAAAGGTAATTTTGCATTCTTTCAAAATATGTTAAAATATACAGGGAGTATCTAAAAAAATTAAGATTTTTTATTCATTTCCGGTTCAACCGGAAGCCATATTTTTGGTAAAATTTATTGTGATAATAGATAATAAAGTACCATATATGTCTGCAAAATTTCAAATTTTAGTTTCTATTAAGAAGGAAGTTACGGGCACTCGAATATTTTTTTATAAAAAATTCATAACTCCCCTCCTATGGGGAGTTAAGATATATGACTAATGTCATTCAATTTACTGATAGGATATCAAAAATATATCAAAAAATAAAAAAATTCCTTGGAGCCCTTTTTGAGAAAATCTAGTTCAAATTTATGTCAAAATTTGACCCCTTAAATATAGGCAACCCGTAACTTTTTCTGAAAAACGATAACATCCTTCTTATCCCCATCTTTAGGCTATATAAAGACTTTTTCAAATTAAACTTATCTTAAACAAGTTTTTAGATAGATAGGGAAATGTGTCGGGTGGGCGGTCGGCCATGTTAGCCGCCATTTTGAATTTGGAAATATCAAATTCCGTATTTTTATTTACCTATCGATGAGCTTACTTTGAGTTGAATTTCATTCGTTTCGGTCAAAATTTGCTAAAATGGGCCCTAAATAACCCCCCTATTTCGGCCCCCCTTTGAGAGGTTTTTTTGAAAAGCTTAGTTTCTCGACAAAATTCTCTTAAACTTACTCATACCGAATTTCATCAAAATCGGTCCAGTAGTTTTTGCTGGGCGGTGGCGACATACGTACGTACGTACATACTTCCGACATGTTTTTTTTATTTGCTTTTTAGACTCAGGGGGACTCAAAACGTCGAAAAAAAGTGAAATCTGAAAAATTTTTTTTGCACGATCCTATAACTTTATCTATTATACTATACTACGTATATAGTACGATAAAGTAAAAAGGCTGTCCACAATATGTCTGCAACGAATTCTGCAATTATTTGTTCACGTGGTTAGCAGAGGTGACGACAGTTTGGAGAGATTAATCGTTTCTGGAAACGTTTCTGGGAGAAGATCAAGAGGACGATCACAAACTAGATGGTCCGACCAAATAAAGAATTTAGCTGGAAACTCATTCTGCGAAGCTCTTAGAGCAGCTGAAGAGAGACCAATGGAGAAACATTGTTAGGAATATTGGAAGAAATCACGATCCTCAGTAATATGGAAACGACAAGAGAGAGAGAGAGAGAGAGAGAGAGAGAGAGAGAGAGAGATTCCATGGCATTGGATTGGTAGAAGAGACCGGATTGAATAACCACCTCGGTCGCCTGATTTAGCTTGCTTGGATTATTTTGTGTGGAGACTAAAAAACATATTAAATTGGGACGATAAGACGTTCTGTGAATTCCGTTAAAAGTTTCATGGACCTGACTAGATTCTTTTTTATTTAACTGTATCTATTAAAAAATATGAAAAAAATTTTTTTTAAGAAACGCTTTTCTTGAGTTACGAGTGACTAAAATTAAAAATATTATAAAAAAATCAACTAAAAAGCAAAAAATAAAAAAAAATTTAAAAATCTAACACATTAGTCAAAGAAAAGCGAGGCGCGTCTTCATCGAATAAACGGTTTTAGGCTTTTCTTTAACGAGTGTGTTAGATCTTTTCAATTTTTTTTATTTTTTGCTTTTTAGTTGATTTTTTTAATAATATTTTTAACTTTAGTCACTAGTAATTAAAGAAAAGCGTTTCTTAAAAATTTAATTTTATATTTTTTTATTTTTCACTTTTTTTAGTCTTACACTTTTCAAACATTAAAATATATCATTATGTTTATTAAAATATGTATAAAACATATGATGTACAAACATGAAAAGTAGTCAAAATCGGCAAAAAATTTGAAACTTTATTTTTTATTTATAAAGCATAACGTAAACAATTAACGTAAAAAGTAAAATTATTTATAGTTCATATAATTAGCTACAATCTGTAAAATTTTCAAGTTTCTTCATTGTAAAAAACAAGAGAATTTAAGCATTTTCCGTTAAAATAGTTTTTTTTTATTTAAACAATTAATAAACAAGAAACCCGACAATTGAAATCGATTATAGATTACGTCATCATGAAGCAGAAATCATCAATTGTGACGAAAGATGTACGAGTCTATAGAGGTGCAGAATGTGGAACTGACCACTTTTTACTCAGAGCAGATCTATACTTTCCATATATCTTGAACAACAAAATTGAAGAAACCCAGGAAGAGATTACAGAAGAACAGCCGCCTCAGTACAAATACAACATCGACGCACTGAAAGATAATTCAATCTCCTTTCTTTTTAAATTAAGGCTGAGCCAAAAGATAACCAATACACAGTTTAATACAAGAACAGCAGATGAAAAATATGATCGGCTAAAAAAGCAGATGAAGCTGCATTCGAAGCGTTAGGGGAAAAATCCTCAAATAACACTAATCACCCTTGGTTTACAGATTCTTTAAAAGAAAAGACGAGGGAAAAAAAGAAGCATATCAAAAATGGCTCAGTACAAATTGCTCAGAAGACCGAAAAACCTACGCAAGAATAAGAATGGAAACAAAAAAAAGAAGTGATTAAAACCAAAGAAAATATGTGGCTGAAGAAATGTGAAGAAATAGACACTCTTATGGGAGGAACAAAAAGCAGAGAAGCTTGGAGAACAATATCAAATACAAGACAAAACGTACAAGAAAGATGCCAGATATCCCTTATAAGTATAAACGAGTGGGAAACATACTTTAGAAACCTATTGCAAGAGAATAGACAGGAATATGTAAGGCAAACCATCATCGCCCCAAACAACCTGGAACAACTAGAAGATATAACTATTCAAGAACTAGAACTAACGTTAAGAGAAATGAAAAACAATAAAGCTCCTGGTCCCGGAGGTATTCCAATTGAACTCATTAAGCACAGCACGACACAGGCAAAAGAAATTTTAGTTGAAATATTCAACGGATGCCTTTCAGGCAATAGTGGCGTGCCCTCTAAGTGGAAAAACTCCATAACTACCCCTATATACAAAAAGGGTGGTAGAAAAAATTGTAATAATTACAGAGGCATTAGTGTGACCAGCTCAGTTGGAAGACTGTACGGACGAATAATAAAGAAACGGATAGAAAAGGAGTGGCAAGATTCCGAAGAACAAAGTGGATTTAGGGCAGGTAGCTCATGCACAGATAACATTTTCTGCATAAGGCAATTACTAGAAAAACGTTCTGCTAGAAATCTAGAAACTCACATGGTATTTGTAGACTTAAAAAAAGCATACGATACCGTTCCCAGAGAAAAAATGTTTGAGGTATTACAACAAACCACTTTAAATAGAAAATACATCCAAACAATAAAGATCTCTATGCTAATGCAACAACAGCAATTAAAATTGGAACGAAACTTTCAAATACCTTTGAAACTTCGAAAGGCCTTTTGCAGGGATGCTGTCTGTCGCCCACTTTATTTAAAATTTACCTTACACATGTGTTAAAATATTGAACTAGGAAATGCCAAACAATGGGGATACCAGTAGGAGATTCTTATTTGTATACGTTGCTATTTGCTGACGACCAAGTTGTGATTGCTGCTGATAAAGATGACGCCAGTTACATGATTAGAAAATTGAAAGAGGAGTACCAAAAATGGGGTTTGGAAATGAGCATGGGGAAAACTGAATACCTTGTAGTCGGAGGTGATACTGAAGACTTAGAATTAGAAGGGGAATACATAAAAGGATGTGATGAATTTAAATATCTAGGTTCAATTTTTGACAAAAACTCGACATGTGATCAAGATATAGAATATCGAATAAGTCAAGGAAGAAAAGCTATAAAACAGCTAAATGGCATTTGGTGGAGTACAGGACTGCAAAATCAGACAAAGAAAAAAATCTACCAAACTATCGTGGAAGGAATTGTCCTGTACAACTCAGAAGTGTGGGAAGTAGAAGACCGACAAAATAAAAGACTTCAAGCTTTAGAAATGGACGCGCTTAGAAGAAGCTGCAGAATATCTAAACTGCAGCATATCCCAAACGAAGAAATAAAAGAAAGAATGGAAGTAGAAAAGGATATTATAGACAGAATAGAACAAAAAAGATTAATATGGTACGGGCATGTCCAGAGAATGGGACCAACAAGATGGCCCAAGAAAATGATCCAGTATGTACCACCCGAGAGAAGAAAAAGAGGCAGACCGAAGAGAACATGGATACAAGATGTAGAGAAAGCAATGAACAGTAGACAACTCAACGAGGAAGATATTTGTGACCGAAAAGCATGGCGAATAGGATGCGGGAAACGGCGAATGCTGTAGAACACCCGAAATATATATAATAAACAAAAAAATTTTTTTTATTGTTCCCGCGAATTGTTCGCGTATTGTTCGCGCGAATGCATATGTCTGCAAATTTTTAGTCATTTGCATTGAAGAAAAGACAGTCAAATTAACGTCCAAAGATTTGACCCAAACGATTGAACTAAAGAAAAGGGTTTAATTAATTAATACGCCAAAACGAATTCTAATATTAATTGTAGCACAAAACGTCTCTACCGGTGGTTTTTCTAAGACTACGATAAAAACACGATTTTTTTGAACTCGACTTTTGGTTGAAGTTTTGTTTCGTATCATATTGAAATTTAACACGAATAAGCGCCGATTTTTATATAAACAAATATATGAGCTTTCAAAATTTGAAACTTTCAAATGATTGAACTAAAGAAAAGTGTTTAAAAAAGCGTTTTTACCTGTTGAATGTATTATTATGTATTTACTTACTTTGGGACGTTCTGTTATAAAACGCTCCCTGGTGTTTATTCTTCACATCGGGGCCATATAAAATCGTGCAATTTTGCTCGGCTAGATATAATTCCCTATCCTGTTTCTCCAATATTATTTGTATGTGGCGATTGGGCATGGCTTATCCTGTAACAATAAAAACGTGTTTGTAGCGTGTTTCTCCATAAAATCGTGGTTATGGACAAGTCTTTCATGCATAAATTTTATTTTATCATAAATATGGGCATAAGATAGACTGTTTTAAATATAAAATGGAAAACTGACACGATTATCCATTCATGCAATTTTATGTGAGTTAATATAAACCGATTTGAATTTAAATTGTAAGTACGATTTTATTTTTTTTGAAGTTATATTTCTTTGGGCGCGATTGGAAGTGAATTTTTATTATTCTGTGCGCATGCGCACGCAGACAGTATGACGTTAGTTACTAAATCTTTCAAGTTATGTATATAGGGTGAGGCAGATAAAGGGCCTATTAGAAATATCTCGAGAACTAAAGGTAACTGAATTATGAAAATTGGTATAATGGGGTTTTGAAGACTGATCTATTTAATGAAAATATTTTAATCTACTTGGTACTTCCGTTTATACCGGAAGTTGCTTATAACTTCGTTTTTTTAAATGGGACACCCTCTATATTTTGCCATTTTTGGATTCTCCTCGATTTCTTCTTTCTTAAAATATAATTTTTTGTAACATTATACAGGGTATCTTAAAAGATAATTACGTTTTATTATTAATTTCGTAGCAACATTCACACCCTGTAGGATTGTAGTAGTTTGACATAATAAACTCTATTTATATTCAAATGATTTGCAATATAGTCTACTTTTGTTAGCAATTATTAGTATAGCTAAATTTTTAATTTTAGTATACAGGGTGGGTCTAAGTTCGGAATGAGTATTTTCTAAGTTTTCTTAAATGGAACACCCTATATTTTAGTATTGTAATGAAATGATATTTCATGGTACTTTTTTATTTCTTAAGCATTCCCTATACATAACTGCTTTAATTTGTGCTTAATTGTTAATCGCACCAACAATCTTAACTTCAATGGTATTTTGACAGTTCAACCATTACTGGCAATTTTAAGTGTCAGTCTAGATTAATATGTATTTATTTCCAAAAAATTATTTGTGATTGAATATTTTCACGGCCAACCTAATACAATTTCACATATTTTGTGTTGCAATTAATGTTTTGTTTGAATCACCAATAACTCACAAACTAAAGCAGTTAGGTATAGGGAGTGCTTAAGTAATTAAAATGTACCATAAAACAACATTTCATTACAATACAGGGTGTTCCATTTAAGAAAACTCAGAAAATACTCATTCCGTGTTTCGACCAACCCTGTATACTAAAACGAAAAATTTAGCTATACTAATAATTGTTAACAATAGAAGACTATATTAAAAATCATTTAAATATAAATAGAATTTATTATGTCAAACTACTACAAGCCTACAGGGTGTGAATGTTGCTACGAAATTAATAAGAAAACGTAATTATCTTTTAACCTACCCTGTATAATATTACAAAACTTTATATTTAAAGAAAGAAGAAATCGAGGAGAATCCAAAAATGTAAAAATATTCAGGGTGTCCCATTTAAAAAAACGAAGTTACAATCAACTTCCGGTTTACCCGGAAGTAGCAAAGAGACCAAAATATTTTCATTAAATAGTTCATACCTTAAAACCCCTGTATAACAATTTTCATGATTTTTTTACATTTAGTTCTCGAGATATTTCTAATAGGCCCTTTATCTGCCTCACCCTGTATATCAGTGCAAAAAAGGTGTGAAAAGAATATATTAGTATGTTTAGTAAATATATTTATTATAATTTTTGTATCTTTGGACTTGTCTTCCTCGGGAGTAAGATAAGTATTATTAAAACATTTTTATATTTATTATACTTTACTTCGTCTGTTTGTTACCGTGAATTGTCATTATGTCCGAGAAATTATATAAACAGAGAACTCGTGGCTTTATTGGTAGAGCATTTGGTTACAGATCGAGAGGTCTTGGGTTCAAATCTGGACCATTCCTATTTTTTTTATTTTTGGAAAGTGGCAAGCATAGAAATTAGCTTAATATTTAAATAAAATAAAAATAAACTGTTTAAAGTATATTGATTTCGTTGAAATCATATAATAGAAGTACAACTTCTTACGTGCGTACACAGTACACACACATTCTTTTTTTATTTAAAACTTGTATACATATTTACATTCTACTCTCTCTGTACAAAGGAGTATTGAGTAAACCTGACGAATTATGTAATGTTTTTGCAGGTGTTGCTAGCCAGTGCTGGTTCACCTTATTCACCTAAGTCTTCTGGTCATTGCCTCTTGAGTCTTTTGCAGGCGCAACTAAACACAATTTGTGATACTGGGGAACAGTTTGGTTTAACAATAAACATAAAGAAAACACAAACCATGGCTATCAGTAAGAGGGGTAAAGTCATAACAAGGATCCAGATAAAAAAAAGAAGATATTGAACAAGCGGACAAAATGAAATACACTGGGGTGAAAAATTAACCGGACACCTTAAAAATGGGTCATTTTTGATGTCTCGAATTTCCCAAACCTGTTGTCCGATTTTAAGTGATTTGACGGCTCATATTACCCGTATGCGCGCCAATGGTGAATATTAAATTCTTACTTCTTCTTCTTCTTCTTTTTGTATAGACATGACTCTGTCTGTTTTTTCAATGTGCCTCTAGTAAGTTGTTGTTCCATTGTTTTCGTGGTCTTCCCACTGATCGTATTCATATTGGGGAACCGTCTCTCGCTGTCCTGACTATCCTATTTGTTGTCATTCGGCTTATTTGGTCATTCCATTCTATTCTTCTGTTTCTTACCCAGTTATTAATGTTATCCACTTTGCATCTCCGTCGTATATCTGTACTTCTAGCTCTGCCCCATAGAGTCTTACCATCGATTTTTCGAAGAGTTTTCATCTCCGCTGTTTCGAGGAGCAATCTTTTTGTCCTCTCTGTGTCGGGTTGTGTTTCTGCCGCGTATGTCATTATTGGTCTGATGACTGTTTAGTCAATTCTGCATTTCATTTCTTTTCCGATATTTTTATTTCTCCATATTGTGTCATTCAGGCAACCTGCGGCTCTGTTTGCTCTATTCACTTGATCTTCCACTTCTGTTTCGAGCCTTCCGTAGCTAGATAGTGTGATACCCAGATATTTAAACTCCATCACTTGTGCTATTATTTGACCTTCCAGCTCCAATTTACATCTTATTGGATCTGCTGTTATAACCATGAATTTTGTCAAATTCTTACTTGTATGTCAAAAAATAAACGACAAC
This sequence comes from Diabrotica virgifera virgifera, assembly GCF_917563875.1. Lineage (NCBI taxonomy): Eukaryota > Metazoa > Arthropoda > Insecta > Coleoptera > Chrysomelidae > Diabrotica > Diabrotica virgifera. The sequence goes on along the minus strand of NC_065451.1, from coordinate 8,666,053 downwards.
TACGTCTTAAAACCCACCAAATTTCATAGAAGCCAATCGGTGTAAGTCAATAAATGTTTAAAATGTTTCTGTTTCTAAGATGTTTCTGACAATAGTTGCAGAAATATAAATAGTTATTAAAAACAAATAAACCATCTTTATTTATCATAATAGGGGTAACATATTCATAAATACAAACAAGGAAATAATAATATTATTATATATAAGTGTTATATCTCATAAGTAATTTTTAGGGAGAATGTGACTTACACCGTTTGACTCCTGAGGCATCCATATTTCAACCGGTTTTAAAGCAATAAATAAATCGCCAGTTTGTAAGAAAAATTTTAATACCCTCGATCTCAGAAACAAAGCATTTGCGGACGTATGTTTATAAAGCAAACTGTTATTATTTTTTCATGTAGAATTACCCCTTGAAGTTTGCCATACTTATTTAAAAACGCCCTGTATTGATGAAAAACATGGCTAATTGTTAAAGTACCTAACTTTTTTTATGGTCCAACATAAGCGAATCATTAAAAAAAACAGTATGTGGAGAAAACATGAGGCTATAGTTGGGTTTTAATTTGAGTATTTTATAAATGCTAGAATATTATACAGAGTGATGCGAAATTTGAAAAAAATACAGTTTCATTGGTACACCCGGTATACATTGAACATTTACCTGTTTGGCAACAATATTATTACAGCGACGTTGTTAAAGAATAAGGCTATAATATTTAAAAAAAAATCACTTAAATCGGACAACAGCTTTAGGAAATTCGGGACATCAAAATGACCCATTTTTAAGGTATCCGGTTAATTTTGCACCCCAGTGTACTTAGTTGTCTAGATTACTTAAGATCTAAATCGAAATCTGAAATTAAATAAAGAATAGAGCTTTTTGAAGATGAGGAAATTTCTGAGTAACCAAAGACTCAATCTGGAAATCCAATATCTGATGTAGTAAAGGATCCGATATAAGGTCGATTTGCACCGATCTGTTTAGTGGATAAAAATTATTGGGTATGTAATTTAGCATGTTAACAATTACAAAAAGCAAGGGTTGCCAAGGGTAATAATTAAAAAATGACATTTTTTATGAATTAAAAAAAAAATTCGACCCCGGGCAGATATTATTTCAGATTTTATGGATCATTCTAAACAAAAAAGGTCTTTTGTAATTTTTCTCTAAAAGTGATCGTTTTCGAGTTATAAACAATTTAAAACTGAAAAAAGAACGAAAGATGACAATTTTCAAGGCGCAAAAACACAAGTAAAAATATCATTTTTGTAGTCATTAAGTAGGTACCTACATAAATTCAAGTTCAAACCTTTTTCTATCAGGTCTCGAAGAATTTTAGTCATGTTTTACTCTAAAATATATTTTTTAATTGTTAATGAGGAAGGTTTCCTATGGGGAGACGGGCATTAACAACTAAAAAACAATGTTTCAGAATGAAATAAGAAAAAATACTTATCAAGAACTGATAGAATAAGGTTTGAACTTGAATTTAGTTACTTCGTAATTTCAAAATAGTTATTTATAAAACAGTTCGTGAAGTATGCTTTTTGCGAACGCACGCGATTTTTAGAGCACAAGCGAGTGCTATAAATCGCGTAAGTTCGCAAAAAGTGCTTCACGCACAGTTTCATACAATATTTTATCTACGATAAACAAATAAAAAAAGCTGTAATTCTTCGTCACTAGAATTCATTTCTATTCTACAATTTTTAGAACTTTGACATTTAAAATGCTAACTACTTTCAAACCACAAAACTGTCGAAACTTTTGTTGTAATTCATTGCTCATATTGTCATCACCATGACAACGCGAAACTTAAGGATTGTCACCATGACAACTCGAAAGTTACAAACAGTGCGAAAAAGTAAATCCCATTTAAAATACATTGTTACTTCACGCACACTTTAAATCCTTCACGCACTGCTATCTACAATGACAGTTTTCACAAACTAAAAACTTATACATAATATGACATAGAGTAGATAAATGATATTTTATACTTTTGTTTTTGAGTCTTGAAAATCGTCATCTTTCGTTCTTTTTTTAGTTTTAAATTGTTTATAACTAGAAAACGATCAACTTTAGAGAACAATCACAAAAAATCTTTTTTGTTTAGAATGATCTAAAAAATCTGAAATAATTTCTGCCCGGGTCGAATTTTTTTTTAAATCTAAAAAACATGTCATTTTTTAATTATTAATTTAGAACAAGATTAGATCGGGCCACCCTTGTTTTTTGTAATTGTTAACATGCTAAATTACGTATCCAATAATTTTTATCCATTAAACAGATCGGTGCAAATCGACTTTATATCGTATCTTGGACTAATGGTAAAATGTTATATTCACCCTGTTCTTCTTTATGGTGCCGAATCTTGGACTGTTCATGTTGACTTAATGAGAAAGCTGGAAACTTTTGAGATGTGGCTTTTTATGAGAATTTTAAAAATATCATGGACATGAAATGATGTTGCACAGAATGGAAAGAGACAGAGAATTTTGACCACCATAAAAAGGAGAAAGACAGCTTATTGGGGGTACATACTTAGAAATGATAAGTATGAGTTATTACAGCTGATTACGAAGGGTAAAATCGAAGAAAAAGTGGGTCTTGGTAGACGATAAATAAATATCCTATATAGATTATTTCGCCCTAACGGTAAATTTTATAGCCATTAAAATGATTATTATTCATTATTAATATTAAAATGATTATTTCATTCATAGGAGATTCTGACCAATAGAAAGCTACAGAAATCTAAATTAAACTGATTATTTTTTGATGATTTTAACTTCCAATCGTATAGTAAGATATTTGATCACGTGTTTAATTCTGTCCAATCAGATTACAATTATACTGAGAATTATCTACTGTAGAAAATTCCCGATAGAATTTTTTTAAGTAGATTGTTTCTGTTTAATGGCAACCAGTTTCCTAGTTTTGACAACTGTCACATTTAAGAAAATATCCATAATATACGTATTAAGAGGATCGGTACGTTTTTTCGGCTGCAATGCTATTCAAATGGGGATTCATTTTTTTCGAATCCTGAGAAAACTAATAAGTATTTTTAAAAAAATTAAACGTAGAATGAAAGATTACGTTATTAGCGAGGGCCGAAAGTCCCGGAGAACTTCTATAATGTTTATTTTAATAACTTACAGGGGTGAAAAGCTAAGAGAAAATTTAGTGTTATTTTTAATTTCAAATATCTCATTTAAAATAAACTTTTTATTTATTCTAAGGGACTTTCGGCCCTCGGTAATAATTTAGTCTTTCATTCAGCGTTTAGATTTTTCAAAAATATTTATTGGTTTTTTTCAGGATTCGAAAAAAATGAAGACAATGTTCGTGGTAATATTTTCCAAATCTATCTTTGTCATACAACGCACTTAGTCGAATGGAATATTGTCAGTCAGACACTGACAATCAGTGACAATTTTAAATAATTATTTGACATGAATCGGGAATATTTTTAGTTGTTGATAAAATAATATTGATATATAGTGTATTTGATAAATAATTGATTTAAGAGGCCAACTTTATAAAAAGTTATTTATTGTGTATTATTTATGGAAGATAGAAACAGAGAATATATCAAGATATATTCTGTGATCCAAGTATTTTGTTGTTAAAGATGTTCAAAATTGTAAGCGTTCCATAATTACAATATATTATTAAAAATCACTTTAACACTTTTCCTCTTTGCTCGATTGAGTATTAGTTTTTATTGTAGTTACAGTTACGCAGTTACGGTCATTGAATAGTTTACAGCCTTACGTATCTACGAGCCGATTTTTTAAATTATTACCTCGTTTAAACGCACCTTTTACGTCAAAGTGACGTTACCACTGGCAGTGGCGTAACAAACTCCGTCGGGGCCCTCCCGCAGAATTGAAAATGGGGCCCCTTTTAAAAAATTACTAAATGCGACTTGTGTAACAAAAACGTATACATATAGTGTATTTTTGCACTGTTTATAACAACTGTATTGGTATAGAACTATCATTTACAACAACTTTATTGGTATAGAATAAAATGGAACAAAAATTAAGAGCGTAGCCGCAAAAGTTCGTGCCAATGGTTTTTAAATGCATTCATTTTTTTTGAATCCTGAGAAAACTAGTAACTATTTTTGAAAAATTTAAACGCAGAATGAAAGATTATTACCGAGAGCCGAAAGTCCCCGAAAACTTCTATAATGTTTAATTCAGTAAGTTACAAGGGTGGAAAAAGAGAAAATTTAGTATGATTTTTAATTTCAAATATCCCATTCAAAAGAAACTTTGTAATCTTAAGTAAGTTACAAGGGTGAAAAAAGAGAAAATTTAGTATGATTTTTAATTTCAAATATCCCATTCAAAAGAAACTTTGTAATCTTTTATTCTGCGTATAAAGTTTTCAAAAATATTTATTCGTTTTCTCAGGATTCGAAACAAATGAATGCATTTAAAAGACATTAGTCCGAAATTTTGCTCCTACACTCTTAAAATTATTACAATATTACATAGTATTATTCTATGAGATGAACAACTTTCTTCGTGCACTACTCTCGGCGAATATATCTACAATTATTTTATTAATATCTATCTGATGGGCAACTTCGTTTTCAATACTTATAGCGCTAGAGAACTTCTGACATTGTACTACAAAGATATGGTTTTATTCATTTAAGATCAGAAAAAATCTCTCTGAACTAGTGGTCGTGACGGGTAAAGTTGAAAACAAAATGTACGCATGACACACTTCTGGTAGGCAAGATGCAAGCACTAGTGCAATGAAAGTCTCTAAGAATAATTTTGGCTGCATCATAAATAGAGTTCGCCGATTCCAACTGTGTCCTCAATGATTTTCTAACAAATTGCAGTTGCTCCAAAAACTCATTACTTAAAAATGACGGGTAAGCAGCAACTCATTTACTGACTCCTTCAAATACTTCTGGATCCGGTTTGAAAAGATATCCACTTCTAGGATGTAAGACCTTAAACTCGTTGTTTACTTTGTACAAACTTATAAATCCAGCTTGAATTTGTTAAATGACTACATCGAGATTTCCGAAAAACATGCCTATAATTCAACAAAATGCTTCTTAACTCTACCAAACCTTTTGATTTTAAAAGTACAGGGAAAGCCACAATTAGTAGCAAAATCTTTGGATTTTTGGAAAAATGACGTCTAGTTTTGTCTGAAAATTTGATAAAAATTCCTTACAGTTGTAATGTAAAAGTAGTACTTTATTTTGTAAAATAGATGGGAAGACAAATTCAAACTGTTCCATAATTATTAGTTGTCATTATCTACTTACAATCTGTGCTAGTTAATATTATTTTAGACAATATTTATAAAATGGTCATGCAGTTCTTCTTTACACCAATCACAGTTTGTAATCTGGATGACCACCTTAGTCACCGATAACGTTTTTAGAGTAAGCGATTTTGGTTGGACGTTTTTCTGCATTGTTTGCTAAATCGAATCGAGGGAAGTTTTTGAAGATTTCCAGGCAGTGCTGAAAAACGTTGCGTATGCATGCTTAAAAAATATATCAATGACATATTTTTACATATATGTTAGACGACAACATGGGGCCCCTGATATATTGGGGCCTCCCCGCAAACTGCATGCTGCGGGGGCCTCTGTTACGCCCCTGACCACTGGTGTACCTAGAATAGGTTATTTAAAATTAAAAAATAAAAATAATATAAATAAATATATTTTACAAACTTTAACAAAATGGAAAGTATAAAAAGAAGTTTTTTTAATAGAATGGATTATGGTCTTAATAATGAAAACAAGGAAGTCTGTTTTGAAAATACCGATTTTATTTTATATCCCAAATTATCCAATCTTTGTTTGACTTTCCATATGCACATATATGAAACACGTCCAAATCTGCAGCAACTTGTCTTAAAAGCCAACGTTCTTCGAGTTTGGCAATTGCTCTTGCTTTTGCGCATCATTCAAATTCATTATAACCATTTTGGAGGAGTTTGATATCGTTATTTCATTTTTCAACACTCGCGAAATTTTTGACAAGCATCCGTACAAATTAAGGTGTAAACTATTCAGTGACCGTAACTGTACCTATAAATTATTACAATCACTGAATACATAGCTAGTGAAAAAATTATCACATTTGTTAACTGAATTAATAATTTGCAATTATACAAAAAATAACAGTTATCCAAGAACATTCAAAAGCCATCTCTTTAAGTTAGTTATGACATTGTCAAGTAGAATGACATACAAGTAATATGTACATATCCATACCAGTGTGAATTTTGCTACACGTAATTTGCCATGTAAAGACAAAAAAGATAGGGATAGCCGTAAAATATTTGCGAATTATGTACCCATAGCCTTAAAAAATAATCTTACGAATATCACACGACAGTAAGAATAAATAAGAAAATAATGCTTCATTTTTACTCAAATTTGGTTGTCATTGGGCAATAGCCACTCGAGCCCTGCGGGCTCTCGTGTCTATTGGCAGACAACAAATTTTCGAAAAACTGTCGCATTATTTTCAATTTATTCTCACTCTATTGTGATATTATACCCGATAATTTTTGATTATTTCATTCATAAGAGATTCTGACCAATAGAAAGCTACAGAAGTCTAAATTAAGCTGATAATTTTTGATAATTTCCCGTCGTCAAGTATATTACGTTAGATATCCTTCGTTGCTACTAAAAAATACAGTCAGTGACATTAATGACAATTAATGTATGTTTTAAAAATTATAAAAGTGATGACTTTCCACCGTCAAATATTTATAACAACTGTGTGTTTAATTGTACTAATTTGTACTTACATAAATAAATTACAATACAATTTTGGTTTTGAACAGTTTTATTCATGAAATAATCTCAACAAATTGCACTCGATCTCTAAAATTAATATAGAATTTTAGAGCTCTTGTGCAATTACTACTGATTATTTCATTCATAGGAGATTCTGACCAATAGAAAGCTACAGAAATCTAAATTAAACTGATGCCCTTCGTTGCTACGAAAAAATACATTCAGTGACATTAATGACAAATGTTTTAAAAATTATAAAAGTGATGACTTTCAACCGTCAAATACATATTTATAACAACTGTGTGTTTAATTGTACTAATTTGTACTTACATAAATAAATTACAATAAAATTTTGGTTTTGAACAGTTTTATTCATGAAATAATCGCAACAAATTGCACTCGATCTCTAAAATTAATATAGAATTTTTGCCCTCGTGACACTTTGACATAATTTCACTCGCCTTCGGCTCGTGAAATTAAAACTGTCAAAGTGTCACTCGGGAAAAATTCAATAATTTTAGAGCTCTTGTGCAATTACTACTGATAATTTCCCGTCGTCAAGTATATTACGTCAGATGCCCTTCGTTGCTACGAAAAAATACATTCAGTGACATTAATGACAATTCATGTTTTAAAAATTATAAAAGTGATGACTTTCAACCGTCAAAAATTTATAACAACTGTGTGTTTAATTGTACTAATTTGTACTTACATAAATAAATTACAATAAAATTTTGGTTTTGAACAGTTTTATTCATGAAATAATCGCAACAAATTGCACTCGAACTCTAAAATTAATATAGAATTTTTGCCCTCGTGACACTTTGACATAATTTCACGAGCCTTTGGCTCGTGAAATTAAAACTGTCAAAGTGTCACTCGGGAAAAATTCAATAATTTTAGAGCTCTTGTGCAATTACTACTGATAATTTATTTTTTTAAAGAGATTATTTAGTTAATTAAAATATAAGGAGACAGCACAAACAATGGACAGAAGCTATCAGCAAATCATTTTAAAGTAGTTGTTTGTAATAATATTCCCCAAATTTTGGATAATTATATTCCACATGTTGAATTCAGAAATTGTGAAATATAGCACGAAAAATTATTATTATGACAGCGTCGAGCGAACAAATCTAATTTCATCATTACATACATAATGTAATTTGCAATATTAACATACCCTTCTTTTTGCAATGTATTTTTAGAATCCTAACAACATTTACATTTGCACTTTATGCAAACAGCCATTAATTTATAATTAAACCAACGCAACGCCTGAAACGCCAGGGGTCATATGCAACCGATTTTCCAGAGTTGTTGGATCAGATAATTCGTACTGTTATTTAAGGGTTGATTCTAGATTAAATAGTACAAAGCTGCTTTGATGAATTTATTTATAATTTGCTTTTAATCGTGTTTAGTTATACGTGCATTCCAACTATTTGCTTTAAAAAAGTTTTAATCAGCTAATACTGAAATTGCTAATTAAATTCCTTAAAACTGTGATCCGAAAAGAAATAAATACCTATGTTTAAGACAATAAAGCAGTAGAGAAGTAGAAAATTAGCATAGACCAGGGCATTTAGCACTAAAAACATCGGAACAAATGAATTTTTAAATACAACACCTAAAGACTTGCAACTTTTTGCATTGTGTTCAGGATCATCATCATCACGCAGCGCTACAACCCTGGGTGGATCCTGGCTGACTGTACAACTTTCTTCCAATTTGTTCGGTCTTCCATCAACCTAGGGTCAAGTGAAATGTTCATTTTCCGGAGATCTACTTGGAGTTATCTCTCCACCGCATTCTGGGAAGTCCGAGTGGTCTTTTACCTGTAGGAATCTCCTTCCATACCAGTCTTATAAGTCTCTCGTTATGAAGTCTGTGCACGTGGTCTGCCCATCTTAGTCGCTGTGATTTAATTTCTTGGACAATATCGGCGTCATTGTAGAGTGCTTTTAATTCGATATTGGTTCTGATCCTATACTGGTTTGTGGTGAGTTTTTCCGGAGATCTGCTCGGATGTTATCTCTCTACCGCATTCTGGAAAGTCCGAGTGGTCTTTTGACTGTAGGAATCTCATCCCATACCAGTCTTACAAGTCTCTCGTTATGAAGTCTGTGCACGTGGCCTGCCCATCTTGTCATTGTAGAGTGCTTTTAATTCGATATTCGTTCTGATCCTGTAATGGTTTGTGGTGATATCGTAGCTCCTACAATTTTTCTAAGTATTTTTCGTTCAAACGTCTGAGCTTTTCTTCGTTTGCTTTGGTTATGGTCCATGCTTCGCATCTATATATTAGTATAGGCCTGACGATGGATTTATAGATTTTGATGTTCAGATTCTTATGGCGTATTCTTGTTCAGCGACCCCAAAAACCCCCGCATAATCTGTTTGCATCAATTTAGTGCCAAAAACTCTCGAAACTTCAGATGACGTACCTTAGCATTGAACTTGGGCACCAGTTGCTCCAGTGGTCAGTTCTGATGGCGTATTCGTCTTCAGCGACGCCAAAAACTCCCGAGTAACAAAATATGACTCTTAACATACTTATTTTGGCATGTTTATGCACTTTTGAATGCATTTTATGCACGTTAAAATGCAACTGTGCATTTCCACCCATTTTTCTCTAGTAGATTTTTTCCTGGCATTATCATGAACATGATGCAAAAAGCTGCAAGTCTGTATTAGGTGCTGTATTTAAAAATAGATTTATTTTGTGCTAAATGCTCTGGACTAGTAGCACTACAATCAAAGTAAGAAGCATATTATAAGATAGTTGCGCATAACAACTACTTAGATGTATCGGTAAAATCATGATACTATAAATCAGGGGTCACCAATTAGTTTCCCTGAGGGTCCGTTTCGAAAACCTGACACTTCCGGGGTCCGAATTTATGCTGCCTGTGTCTGACTGTTCTGATTCGGTTTCTTTGTGGATTCTTGTTAAAAAATATCCCCTATAAACAAATCAGAAGGGTGCCGGGCGAAATTTTTGGGCAGAAATTGTTTAATATTTTTTTTAACAAATTCAAAACATCACCTTTTTTGCACGCGAAAATATGTTTTTAGCATTCTTGGGTCATCTTAAATAAAAAGATCTGTTTTTATTAAAACTTAAGAGTTTTCAAGCATCTCAAACTCATATTTTCGCATTTTTCAGATTTTAAATCGCTTATTACTCGAAAACTGTCAACTTTTCAGAAATATGACAAGAGACCTTTATTGTTTATATGTAATTACCCGAGAAACATAAAAATACCTTTTTCGAGGCAAAAAGTAATTTTGAATTTGCTTAAAAAATTGTTTCACCCGGCACCCTTCTAATTTGTTTAAATGGGACATTTTTGAACAGGAATCCGCAAAGAAATCGAGTCAGAAACATTTTTCATACGAAAGTGGCCTCACAGATGGACTAATATGGAAAGGAAACCTAATAATACCTGATTGTTTTTTGGTTACTGTATACTGTTCTGTAAGTTTTCCTGGTACAACAAATAAATTATAAATTCATTATTTATTGTTTTGATGTTATTATCAGTATATTTTGAAAACAGCAGTATTGTAAATTGTTACTGAGAATATTTTAAAAATTAGGAATTTATATTTTGAATGCTAATGAAGTTTTTAAACATCTTTACTTTTGTAGAAAGGAAACTGAGGACTTTAAAATAAATAATCATAGTACAAAATGCTAATTAACATGTTATTATCTTTTCTACATTAGTTTCAATGCAAGGTGTTTGTTGCAAACTTATTAAATCTAAAAATTATTTTAAATAAATACACATCTGAAAAGTACTCCTACTTAACATTATAGTAGAGAGGAAATCAAGATAAAAAAATGCACATGACAATTTTATATTACAGCTTTCTTAATTTCAAAATTAATGATTAGTAAGTATAAAAATAAGGGGGAAAACTTTTTACAAAATTAAATTATCAGAGAGAAAAATGACATTTTTTTATGTACAACCTGTCTGAAGTTTGGAGTGAGTTTATAGACGGAGAGCTAGAGGCGAGAAATCATCGTCATAAGTAATATGGAGTTTGGCATGTGAAATGTGTCTATTGTATATTGATAACTATGACCCCTTTCAGGCTGACACCTCAGTGGATACAGGAAGTAGCAATAAGGGATGAAAGGGGAAAGTTGGTGCAGTCATTAAATGTTTTCACCTTCTATTTTGTTAAACCTCCATCGATTTGCATGAAAATTGGTGAGTAGTTAGAGCATAACTCAAGAAACAAAACTGATATGGTGCCAACGTGCGATTTTACCCTGGGGGTGGATGCCACCCCTTCTCGGGGGGTGATAACTATTTTAATAAAAATAACCCCACTAATCGATAGAGGGACAAATTTTAAGCAAAATTTGTTACTTCTAATTATTAAAATAAATCAATACTTTTTGAGTTATTAAAGATCAAAGATTTGAATTTTTAGTGAAATAAATGCATGATGTAAAGCGGTTTTTCGTGAATAATTCAAAAACTGTAAGTTTCATCAAAATAGTTATGATTACCAAAATTGAAGATAATAAAAAATAAAAGAGATTTCTTATTAGAAAAACCTTTGAGAATTAACAAAAAGTGAGTTATAGGTGATGGAATGTATATTTCTTTCGGCTAGTACGCAAATCTAAGTATTCAAGCTCAAATAACGGGAAAACGGTGCATTTTATAAAATATATTTACTGAAAACTTGTCAAAGTACTCAAGAATACTTTGACAAGTGTCAGTAAATATATTTTATAAAATGCACCGTTTTCCCGTTATTTGAGCTTGAATACATAGATTTGGGTACTAGCCGAAAAAAATATACATTCCATCACCTATAACTCACTTTTTATTAATTCTCAAAGGTTTTTTGAACAACAAATCTCTTTTATTTTTTATTATCTTCAATTTTGGTAATCATAACTATTTTGATAAAACTTACAGTTTTTGAATTATTTACGAAAAACTGCTTTACATCATGCATTTATTTCACGAAAAATTCAAATCTTTGATCTTTAATAACTCAAAAAGTATTGATTTATTTTAATAATTAGAGGTAATAAATTTTGCTTAAAATTTGTCCCTATATCGATTAGTGGGGTTATTTTTAATAAAATAGTTCTCACCTCTGAGAAGGGGTGGCATCCACCCCCAGGGTAAAAGCGCACGTTGGCACCATATCAGTTTTATTTCTTGAGGTATGCTCTAACTACTCACCAATTTTCATGTAAATCGATGGAGGTTTAACAAAATAGGAGGTGAAAACCTTTAATGACTGCGTTAACTTTCCCATTTCATCCCTTATTGCTACTCCCTGTATTCACTGAGGTGTCAGCCTGAAAGGGCTCATAATTATCAACATACAATAGACACATTTCACATGCCAAACTCCATATTACTTATGACGATGATTTCTCGCCTCTAGCTCTTAGACTATAGTGCAACTGAGTCTCATTAGGGAGTTAAGATATTCATCTGTTAAGTGAGATCTCTACCGATTTTTAAAAAAGTTTATTCTAGATAAAGCGGCTTCGCACACATAAGTTGAGCCAAACATAGTACACAGTTTCATGGCCAAACATTTTCAAAATTGTCAAACACTAGGTATATTCTGAATTTATTGACGGTCCGCACAAAACTAGCTCACGGTCCGCATGTTTAAACAATTTTTTTAAACAAATTCAAAAAATCAATTTTTCACTTCGTATAATTTTTTTTTAGATTCTTTGGGTCATTATGAGCCAAAAAGGTTTCTTGTAATTTTTCTCTAAAATTGACTGATTAAAAATTTGAAAAACACGAAAATGGCTATTTTCAAAGCTTAATAACTCGGTTAAAAATTATTATTATGAAAGTCAAAAAGTGACCGAAGACTGAATCAAAGTTGAAAGCTCTCCTACAGGATCCTAAAGAAATGTTGTCATTATTTTATTATTGAGCTGTTATTTTTAATTGTTAACCATGAGCGCTAAGTGAGGCGGCCGTCAATGTGAGCGCAAGTGAGATGCACCATTAGAGGAATGGTGCATCTCTTTCGCACTCACTAATGACGGCCCACTATATGCAGTTAGCGCTCATTGTTAATAATTTTTAACTGAGCTATTAAGCCTTGAAAATGGCGATTTTCGCGTTTTTCAAATATTAAATCGCGTATAACTCGACAAAAATAAATTTTAGAGAAAAATCACAAGAGACCTTTTTTGCTTATAATGACCCAAAAAATCAAGAAAATTGAACGAATAGAAAAAATTAATTTTTTGAATTTGTTTAAAAATATTGTTTAAATAATTTTCTGACCGCGGCACCTCCCGGCACCCTGTGGATTTGTTATAAGGAACTCTTTTTTAGTAAGTTTGTGCAAAAAAATCGAATCTGAATAATTTACCTAACGGGAGCCACCATACAGCCTGGACTATACAACCGCGAGCAATTCAAACTAATCGGAAATCATTCGGACAATACGAACCATTACGAACTTGGGTCTCCAGTTACGTCACGACTCCCTTCTCTTCGAGATGCGCAATATATTATCTTGTTAGTTATAGTATCATGGGTAAAATAAACGATAATCTGTATCTTTTAGTGTATGTATCTTAATACATATAGTACACATAGTGTATTGTGAAATATAAAGATACTTTACTCTTGAACGAAATTCATATTTCTTGACATACCTCGTATAAGAATGATACAATTTTATATCTGTTGCATCTTCGGTTTTTGACCATGCAGAACATTTTATAAAAAGTAACTTTTTTTAGTAAACAATAATAAAAGTGTCTCCCATATGATGTCGACTTAATTGGACACAGTGTCCATTTTTGGTCACCCAATACAATAGTTTTTCATCTGTTGCATGCTTTTTAGTAGAACTAACAATACTTATTGTCGTCTTCAAAAAATGTTGATATCTAATACCTTAGAAAAGTTTCTATATAATGTATACTAACATTTCCAGATTTCATGCCTAATTATACAGTGCGGTGGAATAAGTGTTACCTCCCCTGTTAACTTGTTTATTTTAAGAATATACGCAAAACGCTCTGACAGATCGATTTTTAAACTAATCATAGTATATTATAGCCTCAACGTTTCGAACTTTACGCGATCCCTCTCCAGGTGACAGGCATAACTTTGATTTTTTTTTAAATGGTAAAGCACATCATGTGACCCCTCATTTAACAGCTTCTGAAATACTGATTACAAAAATGTATAATACTTTAATCCTTTTTGAGAGCGTAGGGGCAAAATTTCGGTCGAACTCTTTTTAAACGCATTTATTTTTTTCGAATCCTGAGAAAACTAATATGTATTTTTGAAAAATTTAAACCCAGAATGAAAGATTAGATTATTACCGAGGGCTGACAGTCCCTTAGAATAAACAAAAAGTTTCTTTTGAATGATATATTTGAAATTAAAAATCACACTAAATTTTCTCTTTTTTTCACCACTGTGACTTATTAAAATAAACATTATATTAGTTCTCAGGGAATTTAAACCATCGAGAATACTGTAATATTTCATTCTGTGTTTAAATTTTTCAAAAACATTTATTAGTTTTTTCAGGATTCGAAAAAAAAATGATTGCATTTAAAAAGAATTCGACCGAAATTTTGCGCCTACGCTCTAAAACAGGATTAAAGTATTATACATTTTTCAAATCAGTATTTTAAGAGCTTTTAAATGAGGTGTCACATGATGTACTATTTAAATGTACACATATGTACTATTTAAAAAAATCAAAGTTATGGCTGTCACCTGAAGAGGGATCGCGTAAAGTTTGAAACGTTGATGCTATAATATACTATGGTTAGTTTAAAAATCGGCACGTCCGAGCGTTTTGCTTATATTTTTAAAATAAAGAAGTTAACAGGGGGGTAACGCTTATTCCACCGCACTGTATATACAGTGCTAGTCAAAAGTCCGTACCTCCCCTCGTATCTTTTGAACGGTTATACCTATAATAGTGAAATTTGGAGGGAGGAAATAAACGGACGTAAGCTTCTCAACTAGTCATGACAGGTGACACAATAGTGACAGATGGCTTTACAGCGCCACTGTGACAGATAAATTTAAATGGGACCTTATGGCAAGTGATACCTCGTTTAAAAGGTATTGAAAATACCTATTCAGTAATACTAATTTTGTTCGAGCTTAAGCTAATTTTGATGAATAAATGAAATAAATATAAAATTGTAGTTTCGCATTTAATTAATAAAAATTCAAAATTCCGCCTATGATTACTTGTCAAAAAGGTTGACGTTGACGTAAAAACTACTAAAGAATTGAAAAACGTCAACTTTTTTAACAAAAAAACCATAGGCGGACATTTGAATTTTAATTATTTAAATGCGAAACTACAATATTATATTTATTTAATTTATTCACCAAAATCAAAATAAACTAAAACCCAAAAAAAAAATAGTATGACTGAATAGGTATTTTGAATACCTTTCAAACGAGGTATCACTTGCCATAAGGTCCTATTTAAAATTATCGGTCACACTGGCTCTGTAACGTCATCTGTCACTATTACGTCACTTGTCATGACTAGTTAAGAAGCCTACATCCGTTTATTTCTTCCCTACAAATTTTAATATTATAGGTATAACCGTTCAAAAGATAAGAGGGGGGGTACGGACTTTTGACTAGCACTGTATAAAAAAACAGTTTTAATTTAACACGAACACTTTTCTATTAAACCATTTAACTTCCGTTCCACATAATAATTAATACTTTTCCTACAACCGCTGCGAATGTTCCACTTACTTTATCCCGCTGCATTTGCTTATTCCTGTAAATGAGTTTATAACTTTATCAGATTTACAGAATTGCCAGCAAATTGTTTTATTATCAAATTGACACTCGCCTCTGCGACGCCAAATTGAATAAATCACTTTGGTGTTCATAAACAGGACGATGCTCTCTTCAAGTGAGCATTTTTGCGAGCAACCTCGATTCATCCTTTGTCCGGTAAAATTGGGAAGCGGATGGGAATGTACGATTCGGTTTTTCGATATAAATGTACTGTAATTCTTTTCGACATGTATATGGCAAAGAAAGAAAGTAAGACTGTGTTAGTCATATACAGGGTGTCCGCACCATCTTCTAGCAGTAAAGGGACAACAACAGAACGGTCCCCTTTGCCATGTAAAATCCTATAAGAAATCGCTAAGGTTTATTCGGCTCATTTTTGACGCTTTTTGTGGTGGAGGCGCGACGACTCATTGAATAGTGACGTAGGAGGACTCGTTGGAAAGAGGAGGGAATGACGAAACAAAGATATATAGAAAAAATAAACATGAAGACATTGCCAAAACGGGATCGCATAATATCTTCGTTGTTATTAGTCCGATTGCTACGTTTGAGGCGTTAAATGAAAGGGGAGGGATATCGAATACGTTAAGATAAAAAACAGGTATTGTCAAGAGGGCACTATATCGAATCTTTGTTGTTATTAGTCTAATTTTGACGTTTGAAAGCGTCAAATGAATGGGGATTGGACACCGAGGGGAGTAACATAGAAAAAACAAACTTGCCAACATTTCCTCGTATCATAGAAAAAATTAAACATGGCTGCATTGTCAAAGAAACATTAGGGATGTCTTTACTGTGAAAAATTGTATGGGTCGGATGCTGAAAACAGTAGATAGAATTGCAGTGAGGCTTTACAGAATTGCCAGCAAATTGTTTTATTATCAAATTGACACTCGCCTCTGCTACGCCAAATTGAATAAATCACTTTGGTGTTCATAAACAGGACGATGCTCTCTTCAAGTGAGAATTTTTGCGAGCAACCTCGATTCATCCTTTGTCCGGTAAAACTGGGAAGCGAATGGGAATGTACTATTCGGTTTTTCGATATAAATGTACTCCTTTTTGAGATGTTGAATTTGGCTTAGAAAGACAGTAAGACCACTTTGCAGTGGTCGGCAAATTTATTAGCCAAAGAGCCAAATATGAAGATTATAACAATTAAAAAAATCTGGGAGCCAAATCTGCTTGTTCACTAACTTTTATTACACTAGTCATAAATAAGAAGCAACGATATTCCAAAAATTAAAATAATATTTTGTTTTAAATCAAAAAGTATCCGACCAAAAAAATTTTTAGACACCTAGCACTACCCATAACCGCCTAAAAAATTAAAAAGTGTTTTTTTTTCGTTTTTTTTTTGGTGACATCTTCCTTTCGAATCATTGTAAAAACTTCTATTTTCTTTCATTTTGTGAGGTTTTATTTCCTACAACATTGTATTTTTACTAAATTTTTGGCACAGAACTTATTTTTTTTTTGAAATTTTGATAATGTAGAACCGAAAAAGGGAAGGACATCAAAGGCGAGCTTTTTCAGCTGATCGTAAGAGTCAGGAATACCATTCCAAGAGTTAAAAATGATCATGTCTTCCATCTCCAATATCACATTTTTTCTTCTTCAATATTTTCAATTCAACACAAATATATTCTAATTTAGAGCGCGATACTTTCTTGTTTTTTAAATCCAGCAAATGTATTTCAAAGCTACCAATGTCACTTTCAAAAAGAGAAAATTTCAACTTGGTTATCGTAGCATCACGAGGATTTTTTTACAAATGCTAAAGATTGCAAATGCTAATTTTTCAAAGAACCGCTGAACCGCGAAAGCCGGATGACAGCAAATAGCGTAGTAAGTACAGCGAGAGACGGTTCCCCAATAGGAAGACGATCAGTGGGAAGACCACGAAAACGATGGAATGACAACTTACTAGAGGCACATTGAAAAAACAGACAGAGTCATGTCTACACAAAAAGAAGAATTTATCAACATGAGATGTAATCTTTTTCCTACCAAGTTTTTGTTAATTAAATAGCCCAGTAAATGAACGGGAAATACGGCCATAGTGTGCAATTTTCAGGGGCAACTCCGAATTGGATGAAAATTTGGATTTAGGTTCTACTTACCCTTCACTTCAATAAGTCAATAAGTCAATACTTTTCGAGTTATTCGCGATTGAAAATCTTAATTTTTCGACAAAAAAAACTACGTTTTCAGACGGTTTTTCGCAAATAACTCAAAAAATAAATATTTTATCGAATAAAATATTCTTATCAAACGTGTAGCTTGTAAAAAACCGAAAAAAATGATTTATTAGTAAAGTCTATCAATCGAGTAAAAGCAAAGTTGTAGCTCATGAAAAATACGTTCTTATTCGTCTAATTCCAAATCGAATATTTCAAGGTGAAATCACCTAAAAATTAAGCACTTTTCGGGAAAAATCCATTCAAACTTTTTTAAAGGGTTTATAAAAAGCTTTATTTTAATTGTTGATAAAAGTTTCTAGCATTAAAAATAAGCGAGTTACGCTCAAAATAAAGTTTTCCCTTTTTTTGGTAAAAAAATGAAAATCTCCCCGTGTTTAGCTCCCCAATTGAAATTAATCGCTACCGCTTTACAAACAATTTACTTACTTATCTATTTTTGAAGTTATACTTCTTTAGGCGCGATTGAGAGTAAAATTTCCCAATTCTGCGCGCATGCGCACACAGGCAATATGGCGTTTAGTTGCTGAATCTTTCAAGTTGTGTATAAATTTATCAGTGCAAGAAAAGGTGTGAAAAGAATATATTAGTGTTTTTAGTAAATGTATTATTTATTATAATTTTTGTGTCTTTGGATTTGTCTTCCCCGGGAATAAAATATTTTATAATAATAGTAAGTATATTATTTAAAGTATTTTTGAATTAAATTTGCCAGTATGTATGAGCAATCTTGTAACCTGTCAAAGCAAAAGGGAGATAGCGCAGTGGTAGAGCGTGTGACCGGAGATCAAGAGGTCCCGGGTTCAAATCCCGGACGATTCATATTTTTTTTATATTTTTGGTATCGTTTTAATAAAATTTTTTTAAAAGTGGTAGGTAAAGAAAGTTAGTTTAATATTTAAATAAAATACAAATAACCTGTTAAGCATATTAATTTCGTTGAAATCATAATAATAGAAGTATAACTTTTTACGTGTGTACAAAGTACACATACATTCTTTTTTTATATGATCTGTCAGTATCACCGGTTTAAAGTGCTTATTTTTGAAAGGGTTATAATTGAAAAAGCTTGAATGGGTCACTAATCACGAGTGTATGCAAATTTTGAACAGCCATATCTTAACCAATTTTTGTCTTACGGAAAAACAAAATGAAACTAGCATATTTATAATAGCAAAACCTACATTTTTTTACTCTTTAAGATTTTTATTATCGCTAATACTTTTTAAGTTATTTTGAAAAAAGGAAATTTTCCAAAAATTTTTAGAAACATTTTTTACTATAAAACCAATTTTTTTTTAAAATAAGCACTTTAAACCAATCAAACTTACAGATCATATAAACAATATACATACAGTTAAAATAAATGGTAAAGCGGTAACGATTAATTTTATTTAGGGTGCAAAATAGAGGGAGGTTTTCACGATATTCTTTACCAAAAAAAGGGGCCAACTTTTTTTTTCAGTGTAACTCGTTTAATTTTGATGCTAGAAAGTTTTGTGAAAAACGAATATAAAGCTTTTTTTAGATACTTTAAAAATGTTAACAGGCCTTTCCCGAAAAGTGCTTAATTTTTCGGTGCTTTCGCGTTGAATTATTGGATTTAGAATTAGACATATCTTTATAAGATATAAGAAGATATTTTTCATGAGCTACAACTTTGCTTTTACCCAATCTATAGAATTTACTCTTTCAGCATTTTTTCGTTTTTCTATAAGCTACAGTTTTGCTAAGAGTATTTTTTTTAAATCAAATATTTACTTTTCGAGTTATTTGCGAAAAACGGTCTGAAAACGCAGTTTTTTGTCGAAAAATCAACATTTTAAATCGCGAAAAGTATTGACTTACGTAAAAAACTTTATAGAACGGAAGTTGCTTATAATCTGTTAATTTATCCATTTCCGGGCTTATTTTAAACACGCGTTTTTCACCCCCGAGAAGGGGTGACTGTCACCCCCCAAGTAAAAGCAACCAACGGTACAAATTCAACTTTGAAGTGGAGGGTAAGTAGAACCTAAATCCAAATTTTCATGCAATTCGGAGTTGCCCCTGAAAATTACACTCCAAAACGGTCATTTATTGGACTAAAAATATAATTGTGCTTTCCGTGGATATTTGTGCCAGAGCCGCACTTAAGGAGCCAAAGAGCCGCATACGGCCCCGGAGCCGCACTTTGCCGACCACTGAACTAAGGTCATATACCAGGGGTGGCCAAGCTTCTTAATAGTCCGAACCACTTTTCACAAGTTGAAGTTTTTCGCGAGCCGCAATAAAATACTTATTCAAAAAGTATCTATGTATAGAAGGTATTTACAATTTTTTTAACAGAACCACAACAGAACTTTTACTTACTGAAAACCGAAATACAATTACGAAATATTTAAACTTAATTACATTTTTGTTTTCCTTCTTTTGATAATTCTTTAGAATTTGGTGATTAATATGTGACTTCTCAGTAATTCTTTTAGATGCTGGTTAGGTAATATTCATCGGTGTTACGATTTCACGAATTATAAAATGAAATAAAATGGTCCACACAAGTACGTTGTTCCTAATATGGAAATAATTCGACAAGCATTTTTTTTAGGGTACCTTCTTGGATTCTGGTACAAATTTCCAAAATCTGGTATTAGGCGTCGACTTATAGTTTTATTTTCGAGCTTCATCTTCTTGCGTCTCTATTAATTTTAATTCTCCAGAGGTTGTTTGGGTCATATATTAGTAATAATAAAAAATTCACCTTATGAACTATGTTCATTTCAAATGAATTCGGAAAAAAATGAAGAGACGATTTAACATATTTTATGTCTTCAAATCTATTTTGGAGTTCGGTCAATATTCCTTCCGGCTTTTTTATGTACCTACTCGTTAAGTTTTTCTAGTATAATATGGTAAAATTTTTTTTCTAAGTCGAGTAAAATGATTTAAATGCAAAATGTGTACCTAATACAAATTACAAATTACATCTGTAGCAAGAGTTATACAAAAATCGGTCTGGATTCGGTTGATTACTGACTTTTACATTGCGCCACTCTTATGTAATGTTCGTTAGCGCAGTTTTCGATGTGTCATATCATTCTTATCTTGGATGGAAATGGAATTTGTTACAAAGTCTTTCATGTTTGTTGTCAGTAAATTAAAAGACATTTTGAAACACATATTATGGAACGATAAAATTTTTTTTAAATCATATCTAATACAAAATTGAAAAATAACTCTGGTACAATCGAGAGCCACAAGTAATCCTTCAAAGAGCCGCATGTGGCTCTCGAGCCGCAGTTTGGCCACCCCTGTCATATACTATTCATACTGAAATGAATATTGAACTGATTATGATTATTTATACAGGGTGAGGCAAATAAAGGGCCTATTAGAAATATCTCGAGAACTAAAGGCAACATAATCATGAAAATTTTAATTAAGGGGTTTTGAAGAATCACCTGTTTAATGAAAATATTTTCATCTATTTGCTACTTCCGGTTATACCGGAAGTTGCTTATAACTTCGTTTTTTTAAATGGGACAATTTTTAAAATATGAGGTTTTGTAATGTTATACAGGGTATTTTAAAAGATAATTACGTTTTTTTATTAATTTCGTAGCAATATTCACACCCTGTAGAATTGTAGTAGTTTGACATCTAAAACTCTACTTACGTTCAAATGATTTTTAATATAGTTTACTATTGTTAAAAATCATTAGTATAGCTAAATTTTTAGTTTTAGTATACAGGGTTGGTCGAAACTCGGAATGAGTATTTTCTGGGTTTTCTTAAATGGAACACCCTGTATTTTAGCATTGTAATGAAATGATATTTTATGGTACTTTTTTTATTTCTTAAGCATTCCCTATACCTAACTGCTTTAATTTGTGCTTAATTGTTAATCGCACCAACAATCCTAACTACGTAGGTATTTTGATAGCTAAACCATTATTGGTAATTTTAAGGATCAGTCTGGATTAATACGTATTTATTTCTGAAAAATTATTTGTGATTGAATATTTTCACGGAGAACCTAATAAAATTTTACGTATTTTTTGTTGCAATTAATGTTTAGCTTGAATCACCAATAACTCACAAATTAAAGCAGTTAGGTATAAAGAATACTTATAAAATAAAAAAGTACTATGAAATATGATTTTATTACAATACTAAAATACAGGGTGTTCCATTTAAGAAAACTCAGAAAATATTCATTCCGAGTTTCGACCAACCCTGTATACTAAAAGTTCAAAATAAGTTTTATTAATGATTCTTAACAATAATAGACTATATTAAAAATCACTTGACCGTAAGCAGAGTTTTTAATGTCAAACTATTACAATTCTACAGGGTGTGAATGTTGCTACGAAATTAATAAAAAAACGTTAATATCTCTTAAAATACCCTGTATAATATTACAAAACCTGATATTTTAAGAAAGAAGATATTAAGGAGAATCCAAAAATGTAAAAATATACAGGGTGTCCCATTTAAAAAAAAAACGAAATTATAAGATACTTCCGGTATAGCCGGAAGTTGCAAAGAGATGAAAATATTTTCATTTAATAGATCATCCTTCAAAACCCCTTTATTCCAATTTTCATGATTCTGTTGCCTTTAGTTCTCGAGATATTTCTAATAGGCCAGTTATCTGCCTTACCCTATATACAGTGCACTGGAATAAGTGTTACCCCCCTTATTAACTTATTTATTTTTAGCACATAAGCAAAACGCTCGGACAGGTCGATTTTTAGAATAATCATAGTATATTATAGCATCAATGTTTCGAGCTTAAAATCGATCCCTCTTCAGGTGACAGGCATAACTTTGATTTTTTTAAATGGGAAAGTACATCATGTGACACCTCACTTGATTACATCAGATTTTGAAATACTGATTACAAAAATGTATAACACTTTAATTCTTTTTGCGAGCGTAGTTGCAAAATCTCGGTCGAATTCATTTTAAATGCATTCATTTTTTTCGAATCCTGAGAAAACTAATAAGTATTTTGAAAAATGTAAACGCACAGTGTTATTCAGAGTCTAAAGGCGCTAAGAACTTCTATAATGTTTATTTTAATGACTCACAGGAGTGAAAAAAAGAGTAAATTTATCAGAGAAAAAAAGAAAAAGAGGAAATATATCATTTTTAATTTCAAATAAATCATTCAAAAGAAACTTTTTTTTATTCTAAGGGACTTTCAGCACTCCGTAATAGTGTAATCCTTAATTCTGCGCTTAAATTTTTCAAAAATAGTTATTAGTTTTCTCATGATTCGAAAAGAATGAATGCGTTTAAAAATATTTCGACCGACATTTTACGTCTACGCTCTCAAATAGGATTAAAGTATTATATATTTTTGGAATCAGTATTTCAAAGACATTTAAATGAGGTGTCACATGATGTACTTTCCCTTTTAAAAAAATCAAAGTTATGCCTGTCACCTGAAGAGGGATCGCGTGAAGTTCGGAACATTGATGCTATAATATACTATGATGATTTTAAAAATCGACCTGTCCGAGCGTTTTGCTTTTTGGTTTCCCATGGCCCGTTTGAAGACTCACCAAAAAAGAATGTGTGTGTACTTTGTACGCACGTAAGAAGTTATACTTCTAAATATGATTTAAATGAAATAAATATACTTTCGGACAGTTTATTTGTATTTTATTTAAAGATTAAATTAATTTTTACTTACTACTTTCCAAAAATTATTATTAAAACCATACCAAAAATTAAAAAAAGATTAGAAAACACCAGGATTTGAACCGGGGACCTCTTGATCTCCAGCCCAACGCTCTACCCTTTTGTTTATATGGGCTACAAGATTTCTCAGACATAGTGACAAACATACGAAGTGAATTATAAAATACTTTAAATATTACTTATTATCTTATTCCCGAGGTCGACAAGTCCAAATACACAAAAATTATAATAATAGTTATTTATGATATAAATGTTAAAAGCACAATTTTAAGGCACGTATGTGAAAGATTCGCTTCGCTCATTCTGCAAATCATATGAGTGCCTTAAAAATGGATTTTTTAACACCTATATATATATATATATATATATATATATATATATATATATATATATATTGTTCTTGAACTCCTAAGTGGAGCATAGAGCTTCAGTGAAAACGCGCCATCGGGTTCTATTTTGCGCTAGGGCCTTCACCTCATTCCAAGACTTTCCTTGACTTCTTATCTCGTCCATGATGGATCTTCTCCAATTTTGTGCTGGGCGACCTCTTTTTCTCTTTCCTTGGGGATTCCACTCTAGGGCATTTTTTGCAATACTGGAACTATCTTTTCGGAGTGTGTGACCTATCCACCCCCACTTTCTGTATTTTATTTCATTTTCTACCCTCTTTTGTTGGGTCAGGTGTAGCAGATCTTCGTTTCTGATGGTGTTTGGCCAGAAAATACGAACAATTCTTCGTAGACATTTGTTAACAAAGACCTGCAACTTGTCTGTAAGGTATTTTGTCACCTATATCATACAATATTTTTTCTACAAACGTCTTATATATCAACAATTATAATTTATTCATTCTCAATTACAGGACAATACCTACAAAAACTGACATTCCATTTTTATATTTTTCTTGACATTTCATCAAAACTGCCTATCCTGTCAATACGTAAATCATAACAACTATAGAATAACGTCTACTTTTATTTTTGTATATTCTAACAAATTTTAATAGTTTTTTTCTACAAACGTGTAAAAAAAGGAAATAATACAGTTTAAATTAAATTTAAGAAAACCTTTTAAACCACCTTTTTCAAATTGCGCAAGTTGAATTATTAATATTAATGTTAATAAATGAAATATAAATATTTTGACGTTTCACAATTTGACAATTCACTTTTAACTGCAGTGCCTTGAAATTTTTGAAGCACTGGTGCTTTAAAGTAGCATTTTTAACGCTCCTATGGAGTGCTATAAATTGCATTTTTAACACGTTTATAGAAAAATATATTTAAAAACACTAATATATCCTTTCCACACCTTTTTTGGACTGATACATACATAAATTAAAACATTTAGTAACGAACTTCATACTGTCTGTGTGCGCATGCGCGCAGATTAATAAAATTTCACCCTCAATCGCGCCGAAAGAAGTATAACTTCAAAAAGTTTTCTAACTTCAGTAATAAATTATTACCTTATGTTACCTACAAATGAGAAATTTTACAGAATCGAATTAATATCGAGTTAATTAGAGGAGCCACTGATTGACCTTATTAAAATTAAAACCCACATATCAAATTTTCCATTTTCCGCTTCTGTCGCATCACCCGGTGTACGAGCAGCGATTAAAACTAACTCGTTGTCGTTTTCTTCCCATCTTGAGGTCGGATCAATACTAGCTATATATTGCAATATTAATTGGTCGATTAGTTTAATGGAAAATGTCTTACTCCGGTAAACCTATACATATCACCTTGGAATATAGATTAAACTCTCTCCTATCAACTACCTGCCTTCGACAAATTGATGTGACGAATTACTTACTTTAATCTAGCCATCATATTCCCGAGGGCGAAATAATGCAACTCAGACTATCTAAAATGTTTGTTTTATATATAAACTGAATCGATAGAGATGTAGGTGAGTGGATGGGGATTCTAACGTAGGATGCTTTGAGTTGGCTCAATTTATACAAGTTCTTTATAATTCATGCTAAACGGGAAATCAACTATCGGGATTGCACATTTAGGGCCGGTTGTTCGAACGCTAATCAAAAATGGAATCAACTGATCATTATCAAATATTTATATAACTGTCAATGTCAACTTTTATTGGGTTGCTGAAAACATAATTGATTACAGTTATGAGATTAATTGATTATTAATTATTATTAATATTTGATTATTAAATATTATTAATAAATTGATTATTAATTATATTAATTATTAATTAATAATTAATAATTAATTAGTCAATCAATTATGTTAATTATCAAAATGATAATTAACATAATTGATTACAATCAACGGATTTTTTTATTTGATGGTTGTTAAGGGGACTTAATTATAATCAACTTCTTGATTGGCGTTCAAACAACCGGCCAACAGTCTTATAACAGGTATATAACCTTTATTATATTCAAAACAGAGAAATTATCCAAGAATTTTATAGTTTCGCGTGAATCGTATAATAATTTTAAATTTTCAAAAGATAAGTTTTCAATCTAATCTATATATATAAAAGAAAGTCGAGTTATGTTAGTTACACTGATAATAACTCGAGAACGGCTCATCAGATTGTTATGAAATTTTACAAGTGTATTCTACCGGACTGGGAATAGGCATAACTCTGAATTCATGCCCGTACGTCATAAAGGGGCTTGCCCTCCCCTGATATATTTTTTTAATTCTTTGACAAACCGTTTTTTCTTAATTTTGTATGATTTAGAAGCAAAAGATACATACAATCCTAAATTTTCACTTTTTTATCTTCAACCGTTATTTTTTAATAGCCATTTAAATATTTTACATCTATATATATAAAAGAAAGTCGAGTTATGTTAGTTACACTGATAATAACTCGAGAACGGCTCATCAGATTGTTATGAAATTTTACAAGTGTATTCTACCGGACTGGGAATAGGCATAACTCTGAATTCATGCCCGTACGTCATAAAGGGGCTTGCCCCCCCGATATATTTTTTTAATTTTTTGACAAACCGTTTTTTCTTAATTTTGTATGATGTAGAAGCAAAAGATACATACAATCCTAAATTTTCACTTTTTTATCTTCAACCGTTATTTTTTAATAGCCATTTAAATATTTTACATCTATATATATAAAAGAAAGTCGAGTTATGTTAGTTACACTGATAATAACTCGAGAACGGCTAATCAGATTGTTATGAAATTTTACACGTGTATTCTACCGGACTGGGAATAGGCATAACTCTGAATTCATGCCCGTACGTCATAAGGGGGCTTGCCCCCCCTGATATATTTTTTTAATTTTTTGACAAACCGTTTTTTCTTAATTTTGTATGATGTAGAAGCAAAAGATACATACAATCCTAAATTTTCACTTTTTTATCTTCAACCGTTATTTTTTAATAGCCATTTAAATATTTTACATCTATATATATATATATAAAAGAAAGTCGAGTTATGTTAGTTACACTGATAATAACTCGAGAACGGCTCATCAGATTGTTATGAAATTTTACAAGTGTATTCTACCGGACTGGGAATAGGCATAACTCTGAATTCATGCCCGTACGTCATAAAGGGGCTTGCCCCCCTGATATATTTTTTTAAGTTTTTGACAAACCGTTTTTTCTTAATTTTGTATGATGTAGAAGCAAAAGATACATACAATCCTAAATTTTCACTTTTTTATCTTCAACCGTTATTTTTTAATAGCCATTTAAATATTTTACATCTATATATATAAAAGAAAGTCGAGTTATGTTAGTTACACTGATAATAACTCGAGAACGGCTCATCAGATTGTTATGAAATTTTACAGGTGTATTCTACCGGACTGGGAATAGGCATAACTCTGAATTCATGCCCGTACGTCATAAGGGGGCTTGCCCCCCCTGATATATTTTTTTAATTTTTTGACAAACCGTTTTTTCTTAATTTTGTATGATGTAGAAGCAAAAGATACATACAATCCTAAATTTTCACTTTTTTATCTTCAACCGTTATTTTTTAATAGCCATTTAAATATTTTACATCTATATATATAAAAGAAAGTCGAGTTATGTTAGTTACACTGATAATAACTCGAGAACGGCTCATCAGATTGTTATGAAATTTTACACGTGTATTCTACCGGACTGGGAATAGGCATAACTCTGAATTCATGCCCGTACGTCATAAGGGGGCTTGCCCCCCCTGATATATTTTTTTAATTTTTTGACAAACCGTTTTTTCTTAATTTTATATGATGTAGAAGCAAAAGATACATACAATCCTAAATTTTCAATTTTTTATCTTCAACCGTTATTTTTTAATAGCCATTTAAATATTTTACATCTATATATATATATATATAAAAGAAAGTCGAGTTATGTTAGTTACACTTTGTTAGTTTGTTGCCATACTCCTCCGAAACGAATTGACCGATTTTCATGAAATTTGGCAGGTAGATTCCCTGCTATTCCGAACAAAACGCTGCTATTTTTTCTTCTCTAGCGCAGTCCGTTTCCGAAATAGCGAACCGTAAGCCGTAGCAAAATTCTGAGCACAGAAGAAGAACGAATGGGAAATTTCATAAAATAAAACTGCAACAGATTAACTTTTGGACTCAAATTGGATAAAATATGAATTTTTTAATTTTACAAATTTTCAAAAAATCTTGCTTTCGCGTGGGCAAACCATCCAGTTTATTTATGTTTAATAGATGAACTAACGAAAAATATCATGTACACTATTGCATGTATTAAATGATTGATAATATTTTTTGTTATTGTGATAATTAATTAATATTTAGAATTTTAACCTTTAACTACCCGCACATCAAAATATAACATAACTACACGCGTGGCGTTCTTTATACGCCACAAGAAAATATACTTAAAAACAGCGGATTTGTTTTTTTTTTGAAAAATTACACTTATTTGTTTGTTATAAACCTTACTCGGCGTCAGAGGATACTTGGAGTTCCTTCTCAGTAAGCAAATTGGGATATATAACTGGAATCTGATTCCATGATAAATAAAATTGCTAATAATATTTTTTTGAAACGATATTTTTTACCTGAGAAAAAGTATTGTTTATAAAGAAAAATATATTTGTGCCATAATGACTAAAAAACATTTGAAATATGTACTTATATTACTAATTGTATTACTATAATTGTGGCGTATGTTATCCACCACCGGAAACAACAAATAATAAATTGTAAATTACGATCTTCCTAGAATGCCGATTATAACGAAACTAAATCCAGTGTAAAGCACATTCCAGTGATAGGTTAGATAAATAAACAAAGACAAAAATTAAATTTTTAAATTCATTTGTAGTAGAATTCTTATATGTGGCGTACAAAAATACGCCAGCGCGTGTAGCTAAAGTTTAAGGTATGAATTAAAATAATAAAATTTATTTTACTTTAAAACCTAAACAGTTTTTCCATTCTCTTAGGCCAAAAATATTTTGCTACCTACTACATTCTCATATTTTGACGTTTATTTGTGTCAGTCGAAATGATTTGTAAATTTTGAGGTTAATGCCCCTTAATGCTAACAACCATATTGTCATCGAGAAAACTCAGTTGCCTCAGTTATCTCAATATAATACAATGTATGTATTTATGTATCTAAATCTATATATTGTATGTTCCCTATGTCCAGCTGAACGATTTACGTACTGTATACGTGGAATATCATATAATTTGTCATATTATCTATCTTTCTTATGTATTGTACCCTCGGAGGTCGCTGGGAAAATTTAGACTCAAAATAACAAAATCCAGTTTGGCAACACTGTGTGAATGTTGATAGTATCATATCCCTTTTAAGATAAACAGAACTGTAATTTAGTCCAGACAAATTAATATATTTTTGGCCAGCAAAAATGAGATTTTTCAACCAAATACTGTCTCAAATATGATGTGCAAAATAATTTTTAATTGTTTTCTACTCATTAAATCGTTATCGTCCAGTTATTGTCTTAATTATTTTAACTTTTAATAAGTGTCGACTAATGATTAATAAGTTGTTAAAACATTTTATCTGTAGCGGCTTCTGGAATGCCTTAAAACTATCGGATTTAATTCGACCATACTTACAAATTTTGCATAAAATATTTGGACATATAATTTTCTTTTTTATTCGAAGAAATTGCATTTCGATCAATTTTCATGTCTAGAAATTCATTTTCGAGCAGTTGATTTTGAGTAATTGATTTTTAGCCATTACGTTCAAGCAACTGATCTATAATCAAAATTATGACAGATTATGTAATTATGACACACTATCTAAGGTGCAACGAAGTTCACCGGGTCAGCTAGTAGCATATAAAATAATACCAAAAATATTACTCTACATCCCACCAGATTGAAAAAAATGGGAACCTTCTCTGGTTACACCTCCGAGGCTTCTAAATTTGCAAGCCATAACGGATGCTGAGACTAAGGAAGATGAGGGAATTCTACAATTTACAATTCACGTCCCATCTGCTCAGCGCGGAAAAGTTCCAACGAGAATAGTTCCCTTCGTACTCCAATCAGAGTAAACATGTAAATTAAAAATGAATACTATTTTCAGTTTCGTTGCAACACGAAACTACAGCCGTATTATATTCTACTTTAATCAGAGAGTGCAGCAAGCACCTCTACCGGTTTCTAAACTTATTAGTTTCATATCAGGAGGCTTTAGTCTCAGCATCCGTTATGGTTTTCAAATTTTAGAAGCATCGGAGGTGTAATCAGAGAAGGTTCCCATTGTTTTCAATCTGGTGGGATGTAGAGTAATATTTTTAGTATTATTTTATGTGCTATTAGATTGAAAACTTAGTCTTTTGCTAGCAGTTGCCGCTAGGGCATCCCTGCCATTTCGTTCGTTGCAATCCGTGACTGCATGCTGAATAGAGATTGTTTATATTACTGAATAGAGAATTAAACATCCTTTCAAATGAGCTACCACACGACACCTATTCCTATTTAAAAAATAATCGATTACGTCATCACGTCCAGATCGATGACGTCACGAATATGAAATGTATACTAAAAAATTGTAATTTAAAAATAAAAATCGAACTGTTTCGGAATTTTTCTCCAAAATCGTCTATTTTATAGAAAATTAATTTATTCCATAATTTTGCCCCTCTCTGTATATGTGTCACTTATTATACCGGTTTCACACGCCGTTGTTTCTCATATGAGGTTTAATTGTCTTTAGCGGATTGGCAGTTTGCCTATATCGGATTAGCGGTTTATACTATGGCACAGAGAGAAAAAGCGTTTGTTCAGCGATAATTGAACTCAGAGATAGGTTTGTCATAATAGTTAAACCCAGAGAAAAGTTTACGTACTGAGATTGCTGTGTTGCCTTCAAAAGCTAACACAAGAGACTTATATGCACTTCTGTTGCCTTTGAAATATTGGTCAACAATGGAGCGAGAATCCCCATTGCAATGTCTAAGCATGCCTGTACGTAGGTAGGTAGTAACGTGGAGTCAGTAGTAGGATATTAGTAAGGGTTGGATTAAGGAATATTTAAAACTATTGTTATTATGGGTTTAATACAGTAAAAAAATATAAGATTATTTTTTTCATGTGAAAAATTTAACACACCTACTGAAAGTCACAGGAAGAGTTACATGTTCAATCACAAATTAATCCCTTAATTTTTAATATCACATTAATATTACCTTTCTTAATTTTTATAGTTTCACCGTGTATAATTGTGAAATATATCGATTAATAGCTTAATTATTAGAGTTCATTCAACTTCCTGTAAACTAAATAAATTGCCATATAATAGTTGTTATTCTAATTGTACTTCCAAGTGTTGCAATTGCTTCCTTGATTAAATTGTAGTTCTAAGCTTTCAAAGTATTCAAACTTTAAAGTTTTGTTACTATGCAAAAAGGCAATAAACTTATTGATGAATTCTAGCATTTTGGTGAGATTATAAATTAGCTTTCCGGACTATTTTGAGTCACAGCCTATTTAGAATAATTACCTCATTAACAAGTGCGTAAGCCATTGTTCGATGTTACGCCGAGTGTAATTATTATCAGTAGCTATCAATTTAGGGCAGTCTATTATAAAATTTTTTCTACGACCGTTTAATAATATGCTTATTACTCACGATTTTTGAATAGATAATAACACCCATTTTTTACCCGTGAGTAATATTTCATTACTCACGGGCTGAAGTTACACGCTGGTCATTACTCACGGGCTGACGTTATGTTCAAGAGGTGAATGCTACTTTTAATAAATAAAATTACTTAAACTTGTTTATTTTATACAATAATTATTGTAATTTATATCAATAAATAACTAAAAATTTTTAAAGGATTTTTAACTGTAAAAATGAGTCAGTATATTTTTTACTTTTATACCTTGTTTATTATGCATTTTGACGTTTATCATTTTCAGTGCTAGGGAAATTAGCGTATTTTGCTGTGTTTATTGGAATTTATTTATAACTTATATTGTGTTTTGTGTTTATTTTATAAAGTTATATTGCGTTAAATATATTATAACATAATTACAACGGCGGATCCAGCAACCTTGCAAGGAGGGGGCAATGAAATAAAATTTTTCTCGTCACTCGCGTACGCAGGATTCTCTTTCGGTATGGGCTGTTACTTTATTTTTTTTTATCTACCTACCATGTCCTTTCAGAACGTTGGTTACTATCATAGCTACCTTAATTTTATTCACTGCCACCTTAAATCAACCACGAAGTGCTTTTTCGTCCTGCACTACGTTTGCCTTCTATTTTCACTTGCATAATATTTTGCAGCAACCTATATTTGAAACTTCTCATTACATGTCCAAAATATACTCCACTTTTCTCTTCTTGATGCCTTCTATAATCTCAGTAGTCTTGCTGAGACGTTCTAGTATTGTGGAGTTTTGAATATTCTTCACCCAAGATACTTTTTCTTCTATAGAACCATATTTCGAAAGCCTCAAGGCGATTTAGGTAAGTAGATCGATTTTATTCACAGTCCAAAATTCGACACCATACAGTAAGACCGAGAACACGTACTTTGGAGAAAGAATTCTGTTTTATGTTACATTCCGTTATTCAGTTGTCAACAGGACACAAAACTCACTATTTATTTTCAATCATAATTATCTCTTTCTTAAAAAAAAAAGCGACACCAGACGAAGTCTCAAGGAGGGGGCAATTGACCCCATTGACCCTCCCTTGGATCCGCGCCTGCATAATTATATATTATATGTATAGTTTTATTATTATAAACTTACGTGCATAGAAATCGGCCCACTTAAAAATTTGGTCATTTTTGATGTCTCATATTTCCTAAACCTGTTGGTCGATTTAAGTGATTTTTTGAAAATGTTTTAGCTTGGTTCTTTAAAAATACCACTGTAATAATATTGTGGTTGAATAAGCAAATTTATTGTATACCGGGTGTACCAATCAAACTGTGTTTTTTTTCTCAAATTTCGGATTTACAAAATAACAAGACAAAAAAGGATTCGTACGAGAACTGCGAGACAAAATAGACAAATGGCACGACAAAAATTGAAAAAAAAAGGAAATGTTTTGGGTTTAAAGAAATACGTAAAGAACGAGTGAACCACCAGAGGAACATGGAACAAAATAGAACTCCCCAAATACATGAATCTAGAACTACTATTTCCAAAATAGAAGCAAAGAAAATCGACTTAGGGAAAGTTATAGAGAACGAATAAAGTTGTCAAGAAGGCAACAAAGAAAGACCAAAGAAAGTGGACAGAAAATCTTGCTGTAGAAGCGCGTGCCATCGATGAACACCAAAACATGAGACAAATATGTCATATCACTAAACAATAACTAGCCAATAACAGATATGCCACCCACCAGCACCAGAGGAACAAGTTACAAGATAGCCTGAATGTTTCAGTGAGGCTCTAAGTACAATGCCAACACTAGTAGAAGACGCATAAAATATAAACCCAATATCAACAAACTAAGAATTAACACCAATGGACCAACAACGCAAGAAATAGAAATTGTCACAGAAAAACTTAATGCGCACAAAGCAGCCTACCGCTACCCTACAATATTTCACCAGAGTTTTTAAAAGCTTGCCAACCATAACAACAAAGCTCGACAAATGATATTGCGCAAATTAGAGTGGAATCACACTTCTGAATAGGACAGGATACGGACAATTTTCTTAATGGAGACTGTAACAATAAGCCATTATCGTTATACAAATACTTTCATATTTATTTAGATAATAACCTTAATAGTATGCAACCAACTATGCAGTTGGGTTGTTTTATGGGTCACATGAAATGGCTACAGAATGGGAATATTTTGGTAACATTGAATTGGGAAGTTGGCAATCTGTCGAGGATAATTTCTGCCGAACTTGATTGACAGAAGTCAAAGACTTTCACTATTTCCGATGATTTTGTAGAGATCACATCTCCAGTGGCCAGTGCTAAAGAATATAAGTTTTGTTTGAAATGTTTTAATTTATTGGGATATTGATTTACGTTTCTTTAATATCTTCTCTGTCAGTAGTTCTTTCCTTTTATTCGTTTTTATTTTAGCTTATTTTCTTTAATATCCAAGTTCTTTGATAGTTACTGCCTTTTAGGGCATGCAAATTGGCCTAATAATTAGCCCAATAAATGACCGTTTTGGAGTGTAATTTTCAGGGGCAACTCCGAATTGCATGAAATTTTGGATTTAGGTTCTACTTACCCTCCACTTCAAAGTTCAATTTGTCCCATTGGTTGCTTTTACTTGGGGGGTGTCAGTCACTCCTTCTTAGGGGGTGAAAAAGGCGTGTTTAAAATAAGCCCGGAAATGCATAAATTGATCGATTATAAGCAACTTTAGTTTTATAAAGTTTTTTACCTAAGTCAATACTTTTCGCGTTATTCGCAATTGAAAATGTTGATTTTTCGACAAAAAAACTACTTTTTCAGACCGTTTTTCGCAAATAACTCAAAAAGTAAACATTTTATCGAAAAAAATGTTCTAAGCAAAAGTGTAGCTTATAAAAAAACAAAAAAAATGTTGTATCAGTAAAGTATATACATTGAGAAAAAGCAAAGTTGTAGCTCATGAAAAATAGGTTCTTATTTGTCTAATTCCAAATCGAATAAGTCAACGCGAAATCACCGAAAAATTAAGCACTTTTCGGGAAAAGCTTGTTACCATTTTTAAAGTACCTAAAAAGAGATTTATATTTGTTTTTTACAAAAGTTTCTAGCACCAAAAATAAACGAGTTATACTGAAAAAAATTTAGTCCCTTTTTTTGGTAAAAAAAATTGTGAAAGCCTCCCTCTATTTAGCACCCTAAATAAAATTAATCGTTACCACTTTACCATTTATTTTAACTGTATGTATATTGTTTATATGATTTGTAAGTTTGATTGGCTTGAAGTGCTTATTTTTGAAAAAATTTGGTTTTATAGTAAAACAAAATTTTCTAAAAATTTTTGAAAAATTTCCTATTTTTAAAATAACTTAAAAAGTATTAGTGATAAGAAAAATCTTAAAGGGTAAAAAAATATAGGTTTTGTTATTATAAATATGCTAGTTTCATTTTGTTTTTCTGCAAGACAAAAATTGGTTAAGATATGGCTGTTCAAAATTTGCATACACTCGTGATTAGTGACCCGTTCAAGCTTTTTTAACTATAACCCTTTCAAAAATATGCACTTTAAACCGGTGATACTGACAGATCATATAAAAAATAAATAAGTAAGTAAATTGTCTGTAACGCGGTAGCGATTAATTTCATTTGAGGAGCTAAACACGGGAAGACGTGCATGATTTTTTTACAAAAAAAGAGGGCCAAATTTTAGTTTGAGCATAACTCGCTTATTTTTAATGTTAGAAACTTTTATGAACAATTATAATAAAGCTTTTTATAAACACTTTAAAAAAGTTTAAATAGGTTTTTTCCGAAAAGTGCTTAATTTTTCGGTGATTTCACCTTGAAA
Source organism: Diabrotica virgifera virgifera (assembly GCF_917563875.1). Taxonomy (NCBI): domain Eukaryota; kingdom Metazoa; phylum Arthropoda; class Insecta; order Coleoptera; family Chrysomelidae; genus Diabrotica; species Diabrotica virgifera. Next base: position 8,630,605 of record NC_065451.1, on the reverse strand, counting down.
TATTCGATTTGGAATTAGACGCACAAGAACGTATTTTTCATGAGCTACAACTTTGTTTTTACTCGATTGATAGACTTCACTGATACACATTTTTTTTTCAGTTTTTTATAAGCTTCACTTTTGGTAAGGATATTTTTTTCGATCAAGTATTTACTTTTTGAGTTATTTGCGAAAAACCGTCCGAAAACGTAGTTTTTTTGTCGAAAAATAAACATTTTCAATCGAAAATAACTCGAAAAGTATTGACTTACGTAAAAAACTCTATAGAACAAAAGTTGCTTAAAATCAGTCAATTTATCCATTTCCGGTCTTATCTTGAATATTTGTTTTTTCACCCCCGAGAAGGGGTGACTGTCACCCCCCAAGTAAAAGCAACCATCGGCACAATTTCAACTTTGAAGTGGAGGGTAAGTAGAACCTATATCCAAATTTTCATGCAATTCGGAGTTGCCCCTGAAAATTACACGGTATCGTCGTATTTCCGGTTCATTTACTGGGCTACATCTCCTGAGTCCCACTTTTAAAGTCTCTTGCATATCCAGCTAGTCTAGCTCCATCATACTTCGATAAATTATTCATCATCATCCGTCTTAAATTCGTTACAAGACGATATTTAAAGAAGAAGAATAACCCGTTAAGAGGCGAATAAAAAAATAATTATGGAATCTTACTCACATATGCTAGTCTTCTTCGAATAACCTAAGTAGATTTATAAATATATGACAAATTTTTAAACTGTACTGCCTTCCCTCCTAATGGAGTATTTGGCGTTCTTGCGTTTCGTAGCCAAAAGTGAAAGATGGTTGATTGGCTGGATCATCGCTTCCGCTTCTGCTTTATTCCTTCGAAATTTCCTGTACAAGTATTTTCCATATACAGTGCTAGTCAAAAGTCCGTACCCCCCTCGTAACTTTTGAACGGTTATACTTATAATAGTGAAATTTGGAGGAAGGAAATGAACTGACGTATGCTTCTTAACCAGTCATGACAGGTGACGTAAAAGTGACAGATGACTTTACAGCGCCACTGTGACAGATAATTTTAAATGGTACCCTATGGTAAGCGATACCTCGTTTGATAGGTATTGAAAATACCCATTCAGCTATACTAATTTTGTTTGAGTTTAAACTCATTTGTATGAATAAATGAAATAATATAAAATTGTAGTTTCGCATTTAATTAATAAAAATTCAAACCTCCGCCTATGGTTACTTGTCAAAAAGGTTGACGTTGACGTAAAAACTACTAGAGAGCTGAAAAATGTCAACTTTTTTGACAAAATAACCATGGGCGGACATTTGAATTTTTAATAATTAAATGCGAAACTACAAAGTTATATTTATTTCATTTATTCACCAAAATCAAAATCAAATTAAACCCAAAAAAATTAGTATGACTGAATAGGTATTATCAATACCTTTCAAATGAGGTGTCACTTGCCATAAGGTCCCATTTAAAATGATCTGTCACAGTGGCGCTGTAAAGTCATCTGTCACTATTACGTCACCTGTCATGACTAGTTAAGAAGCGTACGTCCGTTTATTTCCTCCCTCCAAATTTCACTATTATATGTATAACCGTTCAAAAGATACGAGGGGGGGTACGGACTTTTGACTAGCACTGTATACATTTTAATTGAAAATAATTATTTTTTTGTTCTGCTTCATTCCAGAATTTATATGCCTTTTCCCAAATTACGAAGACACGTAATAATTATAGATCCCACTGGATCTATAATTCGTCGGTTTCAAGTTACATCCCCCCTGGCTATTTTATAGCGATCTGTCAATAATTCGATACCTGGAGGGACATGAACCCAATATTCTAACACTTAATAATTCCATTTCTTAGATCATTCCGTTACATCATCTTGTCATTACGGCTAAGTGATCGGAATATACCTAATTGATCGGGATATTCCTTCTTTATTAAATAAAATTAGGCGGTATTGAATTCTAATTCCAAGTGCTTATCTGATTATTGGGGTATTGGGTAAACAATATTTTAATTAAATTATCTGCGAGGGTTGATCCCGTTTGAATAATATAATTCAATGTAATTGAAAATATTGTATTAACGGTATAATCATTTTGTAATTCCTTCGCATGGATATTGATGACAAGATTTTGAAGTAGCAAGACAACTTCTATTATTCTGAAAGTGATTTCTTGTGGCATATCTAATTGAATTCACAATACATCCATAACCTAATGAAATCAGGCTATTACTCCAGGCTGTGGGTGAAAAATAGGTCGATTTCAGGATATAATTCAGGATTTTTTGAAACCTATCAGGTGTTGTAAAGGACGATGCCAGGAATAACTTCTATTAAAATGTGACCAAAAATATTGTGAGCTTTTTTTTATTGCGATTTTCATTTGTTAAATTTGCAATTTTTAAAGATTTTTAATTTTGCAGCTTAGGATATTGATTCTAGAGAAAAACTTTTTAATAGAAAGTTGTAGTAAATTAAAAAACCTACAATTTGAGGTACGGTAAGTTTAATTTGGTTAATTGGTTATTGCAAAACAGCCTGCGAAAGGTCCAAAATGGCCGTTTTTTACAATTGCATTATTGATTGTTCAAATAATTTTTTTAAGCTTTAAAATGAAGATCTTTCAATTCCAAGCATAAAAAATTGTAAAGCTAGATTAACGAATTTGTTGCTTAGATATTATAAATTTTTTATCCCAAGAGGTCAAATGTCGAAGGCTATAACTTTTTGAAAAAAAAATCGTAGAGAGTTGGTGAAACATCTAATCTCCTTCTAAAGAGTTATATTTTCATATTCTGATGTAAATAAATGCGTAAAACATTTTTAAACCTCTAATTTTTGGGTTTGAAAATAAGAGGGCAAATTTCGTTATAAACATTTAGAGCTGAAGCGGCCCTGTACACCCTATGAGTTTCTAACTTACAGATTATTGTTGCTGAAGACAAAACGAAGATTTAAAAAAAAATAAAAATTTTCTACAACCAACTGAAGCCGAGATAATTGTTTTTTTTTCTTAAGCCTTAGTGCCTTTATTTATAACAATTAAGAAATTATTTTACAGTCATTGACTAAAGAAAGACTTATATTATCTTAAAATAAAAATTATTATAAAATATAATTACATTTAATTATTAAAAATTATTTTTAAATTCGGTGCTTTTGCGAGCGTCCAAATTTTGCAAATTGCCCGGCTCGCTTCAAATCCGCGCCGTCGGAAAATTTTACGTAACTTGTATTAAATTTTGACAGAAAACAATTTAATAATATTACCGTTATAATATACAGTCTATTTACCACTGTATTTGTTTTTCTTGATAAACTATTATATGTGAAATTTCATTTCTGAAGAAATAATATTACAAAAATGATACATATATATATATATATATATATATATATATATATATATATATGAAATATATAACTATATTTTTAATTTTTTCATTGTTATATAAATATAATAATAATAATGTTACTTCTTACTATAATATACAATATAAAACTTTTTCTTCTTGTAGTGACTATTCTTTTTGGATTTCACATATAAAAGTTTATCAAGAAAAACAAATACAGTGGTAAATAGACTGTATATTATAATGGTAAAATTATTAAATTGTTTTCTGTCAAAATTTAATACAAGTTATATAAAAATTTTCCGAGCGCGCGGATTTGAAGCGAGCCGGGCGATTTGCAAAATTCGGCCGCTCGCAAAAGCACCAATTTTAAAAATAATTTTTAATAATTAAATGTAATTATATTTTATAATAATTTTTATTTTAAGATATTTTATATGTCTTTCTTTAGTCAATAACTGTAAAATAATTTCTTAATTGTTATAAATAAAGGCACTACGATTTAAGAAAAAACAAACAATTATCTCGGCTTCAGTTGGTTGTCGAAAATTTAAATTTTTTTATAAATCTTCGTTTCGTCTTCAGCAACAAGAAACTCATAGGATATACAGGGCCGCTTCAGCTCTAAATGTTTATAACGAAATTTGCCCCCTTATTTTCAAAACCAAAAATTATCTCGGCTTCAGTTGGTCGTAGAATTCTTTTATTTTTTTATAAATCTTCGTTTCATCTTCAGCAACAATAATCTGTAAGTTAAAAACTCATAGGATGTACAGGCCGCTTCAGCTCTAAATGTTTATAACAAAATTTGCCCCCTTATTTTCAAACCCAAAAATTAGAGGTTTAAATATATTTTACGCATTTATTTACATCAGAATATGAAAATATAGCTCTTTAGAAGGAGTTGGATGTTTCACCAACTCTCTACGATTTTTTTTCAAAAAGTTATACCCTTCGACATTTGACCTTTTGGGATAAACAATTTATAATATCTAAGCAACAAATTCGTTAATCTGACTTTACAATTTTTTTTATGTTTGGAATTGAAAGATCTTCATTTTAAAGCTTTAAAAAATAAAAAAAATTATTTGTACAATAAATAATGCAATTGTAAAAACGGCCATTTTGGACCTTTCGCCGGCTGTTTTGCAATAACCAACTTTCTATTAAAAAGTTTTTCTCTAAAATCAATATCGTAAGCTACAAAATTAAAAATCATTAAAAATTGCAAATTTAACAAATGAAAATCGCAATAAAAAAAAGCGCACAATATTTTTGGTTACATTTTAGTAGAAGTTATTCCTGGCATCGTCCTTTACAATACCTGATAGGTTTCAAAAATTCCTGAATTATATCACGTTTTTTCACCCACAGCCTGGAGTATTAACAAATTATGGTAAAATTAGGTGATTTTCAGGAATTATTAGAAGCCCTGTAAATTAATTAATAGTGCTAAGGTCTTCTCTGCTGTATTTTTGATCGCTGAATCGAATGCGACTAGTCGTGATTACTCAAAATATGTTCTTATTTTGTTAATAACAAAATAATTGTTTATTCGCCGAAAAGCTCGAAATGCGTTATCTACAGCAAGTTTGTAGTCTTTTTCATAGTATTTTGATACGCTAAATCGATTGTCATTAGTCCTGATAGCTTAAACCACGTTTTGACTATGTTATTAATAAATTATAGCAAAAATAACGGTTTATAGTACGTTTACTCACGGTTTTTGCTCTAATTGTTAAAAAACCATTTGGAATGACATTAAATTTAGCATGCACGTAGCTAACATGTCAAACAAAACAAGTGATATTGTGCCGATGTGTGCTTTTACCCTGGGAGTGAAAGTGCTTTTACCCCGTTTCACAGAATATCCACATATATGTAAACAAACACGTTTTATAAAAAAAATTCGGATTTTACAACTACTTTTTAAGGATTTTTAGGAAAAAATCCGCCATTTTGAATTTGCAAATTGTAATGTCAGATTCGGGTTCAGCATAATCAAAACTTAAATAAAAACATTTTTTATCAAAATAAAATGTTGAATTCACCCATATTCTTTACATTATTTATACAAAACAATTGTTATTGTTTAAACAATTAATAAACAATTAGCGGCGAAATTTGTGAGTAGAACTTTTTACTTTAACATATTTATAAACTAACAAAAGAAAGTTTTAGAAAAATATAACCTTGTTTGATTTTTTCCGAAACATTGTATCTTTTCGTTCTAATTGCACTCCCCTACTATACAGAGATGCAAACGTTTACACAAAATCATTTGTATTTTAGATTTGTTCTACTAGTTCATTTACTTACTATATATAATTAACTTTTCTGAAAGGGTATTCTTCACTCAAAGAAAATTCTCCACATTAAGTACATTAATACAAAAATATAATTAGTTTAGACCCTTTGATCAAAACACAGTATCACTCACTTTCTCGGTATCGTAAGTAAACTTGTCAACCTTGCTCCTCCGGTTATTTACAAAGCACTCTCAGAATTTGAATAACAAACAAAAACACACTCCCAATAACACTTTTGAGTCCTCGAAATCCTCGAATACAAAAAAATTTGTCTTAGGTCGTTATTAGCGGCACACCCGAATAAGCCACCGCGATATAATCTTCAGAAATTAATGTGATTATGATAATCCTCACCGTAAACAATACCGACTGAGTCAATAAAGAGAATTAAATGTTTGAGAACTGCGATAAAAAGTTGTATCGTAGATATATCATCGAACTTATTAGTTATCACACTTTTCTTTTAAACAAAAAAAAATCTTGGATTATGATAGATAGTTGATAAAGTATACAAATATATATGATGGTGATTCATCAAGTTCAATGCTTTTTCTTTAATTTGGTGATAAGAACGACATCGTACTCTAGAACGACATCGTACTCCCAAAAGTAGCAGATGTATAACATGTGTTGTATATTAATGACACTTAGGTATAGATTAATATTAAAATCTATAAACATTTCAGAACTGCTTTATTATTTATTTTAAGATGACATAACATCTCTAAAGAGTGTGGGAGATAGGCAAATGGCCTGCAGACTTACAAAATGACTATGCAGGGTATCCAGAAACTCTACCAACAAACGAAGACAGCAGATTCCTCAGATAATTTTAAGAAAATTTAACCCGATTCATCTAGTCCGAAAATGCTTCCTAAAGGAGATATAGCTATTTGAAGATGGCGTCTGGTAATTAGTTTGTCTTAAATATCTGCAGAACGTTTCTATTAAAAAAAAAACGAAAATTTGTACACACATTTATCTTCCAGAGATAAATCGATTACAATTTTTTTAACAATTTTTTTCGTGCGGTCGATATTTTCCGAGTTAATTGTACTTACAGTAGACGCCTATATTTTTGACTCGTATTTTGATATTATTCCACGTTTTTTTTGTATTGTAAAACTATACAAATTCTTTTAACCACCTAAAGTCCTGTGTTTTGGCTATCTGTGGGCAAATTCAGTCAAATCGATGGACATGTATTTTGGCAATGGAGGAAAATGTAAAAAACGGCATTTTAACGTTTTCTACTCTAAAATTTGATCAAAAACTTGTTTTTAATTAAAAACCTGTTATTACACGTTATACATAATTACATTTTTGAGTCCTTACTATTAAAACATTATTTTTCTATTGATATTTTACGATAAAAAATGCAAATTTGTTTAAATAAATACCAAATCACTATAAAATTCTTGTGGACCCCCACTTACAATTTGTGAGCCTCCATTTTTATTTCACGCCAACGTAGACTCTCGTTGAGTCCCTCGTGGACTCCTGGGGGTCCATCTGGACCACTTAGGGAGTCACTGATCTAGTTGGTGGTCGTCCTCTGATTCGACATGCATCTTGTCTTGAGTAGCAAGGTTTCTATCAACACGTCCATTATTGTTCTTCTTTTTCTTCTTCTTCTTCTTCTTATTCTATATAGGCAGTACTGCCTGTTTTTCTTCAACGGTGCCTTTCATTCTGCCCCTAAGTTGTCATTCCATCTTTTCCTTGGGCGTCCTATACTTCTCCTGCCTAACGGTGACTTGTCTCTGGCTATTCTTACTATCCTTGATTCAGACATCCTGCTTATGTGCTCATTCCACTCTTCTTTTCTGTTCTTTACCCAGGTATTTATACTGTCTACCCCACATATGTGTCTGATTTCCTCACTTCTTGCCCTATCCTGTAGTCCTTTTCCAGCAATCCTTCTTAAGATCTTCATTTCGTTGGATTCCAGATGTCTTCGTGTTTTGCTTGTATCTGGCCCGAATATAAAAGTCAGCTCTAATAACTGACTTTTATATTCGGGCCTTTGTTTCCAATCTTAGGTGTTTGTTTTTCCAAATTGTGTCGTTTAGGCATCCGGCCGTTCTACTGGCTTTAATTATTTGGTCATTTAACTCTTCTTCGATATTGTTGTCGGCTGATAGATTAATTTCCAGATATTTGAAAGCCATTACTTGTTGTATAATTTGATTGTCTAACTTTAATTTGCATCTTATTGGTTCTTTGGCAATTACTAAGCTTTTTGTTTTTTGGGCTGATATTTTCATATTCGTTATTGTTGTATTGATCAATTAAGTCATAAATATTGTCAAGAAAATAAAAACAGCAGATATCTATCTTAAATGCTTTATTGATTTATCGTAAAGTTACAATGTCTTATATATAAACTTATGTTATGTTGATAAAAATAGATCTCGTCATTTTTATTTCTGTTTACACTCTTTATTTACTTGAAATGTGTTGTCAAACAGTACGAGATAAGTCTTGAAGTGTTACCAGGAGTTATACTATCGAATTGAGGCAATAAACTGACAATAAAATAAACACTGTAAACTTAACCAATTTGTTTAAAAAGGTACATATTCATTAAACTTTACTTACACTTTATTTAGTATTGAAAGAGTTTTATATTCGATTAGAGTAATATGTGTATCATTCTCAACAGGCCATTCCTTTGCCAATCGTCACTTCGTCTTTTGTCTTTCTCTCAGCTCTTATGTCTATTCCCTCGCTCCAACTTTTCTTTGTCTATCTCGTTTTCTGTTTCCTTCTGGTTGACATTTTAGTATTTATTTTGGTATTCGTTGTTCATCCATCCTTTGTAGATGTCAGAACTAGATAAGTTGTTTTGTTAATAAGTCATTCGTGACTGTTCGTTTGATGTCCATTATTTCTCTAATGCGTTCGTTGGTAATCATTTCTCTTCTAGATTTTCCTGCTCCTCTTCTCCAAAAATTAATTTCCGTTGCTCTTAGCGTTGCAGTGATCTTTCTTTCAGTGGCCATACCTAGAACAGCCGTATATAGTAGATAATACTTTTCACTATGGTCTCGTATATCCTTATTTTTATTTTCTTTGCTGATAGATTGGTCCCATAAAATACTGTTTAACATTGTGATGGGTTTTTCTTTCCTAGCGCATTTCTTTTTCTTATGGCTTTGTCTAAGTTTCCATCGTGCGAAATATTGATACCTAGATATTTGTAGTCGTAACAGTGCTTTACCGTGGTCATATCGTCTTGCAACAGAAGATTAGAGAGAAGAAAGAGGCTAGAAAACGGTATGACGTCTAAAGTAAAAAAGATAAGAAGACATACAAGGTAGCAAAGAGGGAATCACATTGTGCCTACGGCACGTCATCTTCTGGAGTTTCGAGGATTTTTGGTATTAAATTGATAAAAACGGATTATTTATGCCTTTTTGGAGTCGCTAAACGCTAATACGTCAATCAGATCCGACCCACGGAGCACCTGGTGCCTAAGGTTATTCATCTTCTCGAGTGTCGAGAGTTTTCGGCATTAAATTAATACGAATGGATTACTCATGGCTTTTCAGAGTTGCTGAACACGAATACGCCATCACAACAGACACCGGAGCACCTATCGCCTAAGACACATCATCTTCTGGGTTTTCTAGACATTTCGGTACTAAACAAAGAGTATTTTTCCAAAGTATGAACTAAATCCACTGGGACCTAATGTCCATAAGGTTTGTGCGGGGTACTTCATTATTGCCAATTCAATTTTCGCTATACCATATTCCGTTGTTTTTAGGGTCAATATACTAAGAGCACAATTCTCCAGTTAAGCAATTTCGAAGCATATTTAGTAACTGAAAATTGTCAGTGTTCTGCCAGGGATTTTCATTAATATTAAGCGCAGATTAGGAATCTCTGGTGTACCGGGTGGCCTTTCAAGGTTTATTGATCTGGGAAAATTGATCTGGGAACTATACTGGCTGAAATATATTGGCTGGAAGCCAACCAAGCTTTTAAAGTATTAAGATAAAAGTCAAACCGTCCAGCGATTAAGTACTGATTAATCGCTGAACTGATCCTAACCAGCCGAGTATTGATTGGCCTGTTCCATCTCGATCTTCGTATAGACCTCCTATCCTATTTTGATGTATGTATATGTACTAATAAAGCGCCGTGTTTGTCACATCAATTAACTCTATTTATTTTTGTTCGTAGATAACAAACAGTGGGTTTTGGCTTTCTAGAAACTCCGCAAGGTTTTTATTTCTAAATGAAAGAAGATTCGTGAAACAAGTTTACTTTAGCCAAAAAGGATTTAACTAGTTCATTAGAATCTTTTTAATAAATTCTATTCCGTTGAGAGTTTAGCGACATTCTTTATACAAGAAATTCATTATCGAAGATTCAATTTTCGCTACACCATATTCCGTTGTTTTTAGGGTCAATACACCAAGAGCACAATTCTCCAATTAAGCAGTTTCGAAGCATATTTAGTAACTAAAAATTGTCAGTGTTCTGCCAGGGATTTTCATTTATATTAAGGTGATTCACTCAACAGGTAGCAAAAACGCGTTCCAAGATTGCGGCTGTAATTTTGAATATTGTTTAGAGATATTTGGCACACGTATTCGTAATATAATAAAGAATGGCGGTACAGAGCCCAATTTGAAAAATATATTAATATGTGGAAATTACTCTGTAATTAAATACAATATTAAAGAAACGAGCCTGTACCGCCATTAACAAGAACAAAAAAATACACTTTCTTCAAATAAACTTTTTTATCCGATGCCTAGATTTTGTGTCATTTTGGAACTACTAAAATTTTTTATTTCATTAGTAGTTCCAAAATGACACAAAATCTAGGCATCGGATAAAAAAGTTTATTTGAAGAAAGTGTATTTTTTTGTTCTTCTTAATGGCGGTACAGGCTCGTTTTTTTATATTGTATTTAATTACAGAGTAATTTCCACATATTAATATATTTTTCAAATTGGGCTCTGTACCACCGTAATTCTTTATTATATTACGAATACGTGTGCCAAATATCTCGAAAAAATATTCAAAATTACAGCCGCAATCTTGGAACGCGTTTTCGCTACCTGTTGATCGCTACTGTTTCCTCTTAAGCGCAGATTAGGGGTATCTGGAGTAGCGGATGGCCTTTCAAGGTTTAGATACAGCGAGGTAGTTGTACTGAAAAATTGATCTGGGAACTATACTGGCTGAAATATATTGACTGGAGGCCAACCAAGCTTTTAAAGTATTGAGATGAAAGTCAAACCGTCCAGCGATTAAGTACTGATTAATCGCTGAACTGCTCCTTACTATCCGAGTATTGATTGGCCTGTTCCATCTCGATCTTCGTATAGACCTCCTCTCCTATTTTGATGTATGTATATGTACTAATAAAGCGCCGTGTTTGTCACATCAATTAACTCTATTTATTTTTGTTCGTAGATAACAAACAGTGGGTTTTGGCTTTCTAGAAACTCCGCAAGGTTTTTATTTCTAAATGAAAGAAGATTCGTGAAACAAGTTTACTTTAACCAAAAAGGATTTAACTAGTTATATTTAGTAACTGAAAATTGTCAGTGTTCTGCCAGGGATTTTCATTTATATTAAGCTCAGATTAGGGATCTCTGGAGTAGCGGGTGGCCTTTCAAGGTTTAGATACAGCGAGGTAGTTGTACTGAAAAATTGATCTGGGAATTATACTGGCTGAAAGATATTGGCTGGAGGACAACCGAGCTTTTAAAGTATTGAGTTAAAAGCCAAACAGTCTAGCGGTAAAGTGCTGATTAGTCGCTGAGCCGGTCCTTACCAGCCGAGTATTGATTGGCCTGTCCCATTACTACTTGGATTTAAATAGTGTGTTAGAATCCTTTTTTAATAATTCTGTTCCGTTACTTTACAGAGTTTTGCGACATTCTTTATATGTACAAGAAATTCATTATTGCCAATTCAATTTTCGCTACACCATATTCCGTTGTTTTTAGGGTCAATATACTAAGAGCACAATTCTCCAGTTAAGCAATTTCGAAGCATATTTAGTAACTGAAAATTGTCAGTGTTCTGCCAGGGATTTTCATTAATATTAAGCGCAGATTAGGGATCTCTGGAGTAGCGGGTGGTCTTTCAAGGTTCGGATACAAGCATATACTCGTATATACAGTTGGCAGCACTGTCGTCTGGATACGATTATAATTTTATTAATCCGAGAGTTAGACACGAATATAATGTTGTATTTACACGGAGATGATCGTTATCTTTTCAATTTATATTGTGTATGTCTGGAAAGGGAAACTGGAAAGGAAGAAGAATCTGGAAAAGGAGAATGTGTATATATTATTTGGATACATTTGAAATATTTGTAATTTTTGTACCGAGGTCCAAATATACAGGGTGTAACAAAAATACAGGTCATAAAATTTAATCACATATTCTGGAACCAATGTGGACATAAAAAAAGTTACAGCCCTTTGAAGTTACAAAATGAAAATTGTTTTTTTCGAATATATCGAAAACTATTTGGGATTTTTTATTAAAAATGGACATGTGGCATTCTTATGGCAGGCACATCTTAAAGAAAAATTATAGTGAAATTTGGACACTCCATAAAAATTTTATGGGGGTTTTGTTCCTTTAAACCCCCCTAAACTTTTGTGTACGTTGCAATTAAATTATTATTGTAGTACCATTAGTTAAACACAATGTTTTTATGACTTTTTTTCCATTTAGTACTTTTTCTAAAAGTCAGTTTTTATCGAGATATTTCTAATATTTGTCAAATCCACCTATGGAGACTTGGTAATAATATAAAAATTTATTTATGATTTACATTTTTAGGGATATTTTGAACCATATTAAAAAAGAAGCCACATCTCGATAAAAGGTGCCTTTTCAAAAAAAAATACAAAGAGGCAAAAAAGTTTTAAAAGCACTGTGTTTAACTAATGGTACCCGGAGGGACCGCAGACGTTCGGATACAATTAGCGTCTCTTTGCAAAGACAATGACGTCAAGTTTGCAAAGTAACAAGACACTTACTCAACACACACACACTACACATTACACTTGAGTTAGTGATAAGTTATACAATTACGTGGCTAAAGGTTCTAGTTCTAAACCAAGGCCAGAATCAGAGAAAAAAAAACTAATGGCAGTAATATTTTAATTGAAACGTACACAAATATTTGGGGGGTTTAAAAGAATAAAACCCCCATAAAATTTTTATGTATACATATTGGAAAATAAGCCTCAACTCGATAAAAACTGCCTTATTGAAAAAATACTAAGAGGCAAAAAAGTTTTAATAATATTGAATTTGGGCGTTGTCATTGGGCAATAGCCACTCGAGCCCTGCGGGCTCTCGTGTCTATTGCCAGACAACAAATTTTCGAAAAACTATCGCATTATTTTCAATTTATTCTCACTCTCTTGTGATATTATACCCGAAAAGTTTCCCCGGAAAATGCGGGTTTTAAAATTAAATTGTTAATTAAAAATTTACGGTCGCTATAATAACCACAATAATTACGATACATAAGAATAACTATGATTTTTGTATAAAAAGACACTGTACCTATCTAATGTACTTTAAAGAATTGAAATTTGACTATTTAAGCTTCCTCAGGAATATTTTAAAATTTAAAAACAATTTTTTGGCTTATAATCAAATAGAATATCTCGGGAAATATTAAATTAAATTAAATCATAAAAACGTTATTGGAGAAAAAGCGGCAGGACGCTTCCTCTTAAGAAAAAACGTTTAATTGTGATGAGTGGTTCCTGAGACACAACCGGTCAAAGTTGACCGGGATTTACAGCAAAGATATAAACAATAGGGTCATACGTTTTGGACCATTACCTTTTTAATTTTGTCCTCTTTCTCCACACTAATTTTTATAACTTTAAAATATTAATAACATATATTATTATAATAAAAACTATCATTATTACGAGTGAAAATTGCCAAAAATAGCAAAATTCCACTCAAAAAGTTGGTTGGAGAAAATGTAACCTCAAAGTTCAAAATCGGTATACGTTAAAAAAATGCATTTTATCGGCTTCCCATGGACCAATTTTCTTTATTCTTTTTTTGTTCCCAAGTAACTAGAGTAGAGCCATCTAACTAACGCATTATTAAATGTCAAAGTTGCTTTTGTTTTGTTATAATAAATTAATTAATTTATTGTTGTTCTGAAGCTATTTTCTTGTGAAATTTTTATAATCAACTATTTCTAATGGGAATAAGCCACAATTTTACCAAAAAAATGATTTTATTAACGTTTCGAAGCCCAAATCGGGTTTCGTTTTCAAACTACAAAATGCTACTAAAATAAACAAAAATGTTGTTGCTAAGTAAAAAAATTCTTCTAATAATTTATTTAATCTGACTCATTTATATTGGCAATTCAGACGTATATTATACATTTTAAAGTAGAAGACTTTAAAATGATATCGATATTTAAAATATAAAACGATTTGGGCTTCGAAACGTTAATAAAATCATTTTTTGGTAAAATTGTGGCTTATTCCCATTAGAAATAGTTAATTTATTTATTGTGACAACATTTTTTAATTAGTTTAAATAAATATTGTTTAAATAATTATACAGCTTTCAAATGAGAATATTTGTTTTTTACGTTAAAGGGTACACTAGTAGTAAGTTTATCTAAAAATAGTCTACCACTAGAAAAAATATGTAGTTTTCTTTTCTTATAAATAAATTAATCTATTATAACAAAACAAAGCAAGTTTGACATTTAATAATGCGTTAGTTAGATGGCTCTACTCGAGATATTTGGGTACAAAAAGAATGAAGAAAATTGCTCCATGCGAAGCCGAGAAAATGCATTTTTTTTAACTTTGAGATTATATTTTCCGCAACCTAATTTTTGATTGGAATTTTGCTATTTTTGGCAATTTTCACTCGTAATATCGATAGTTTTTTTTATAATAATATGTGTTATGAGTATTTTAAAGATATGAAAATTGGAGTGGAGAAAGAGGACAAAAATTAAAAGAAGATGGTTTAAAAACTATGATCCTATTGTTTATATCTTTGCTGTAAATCCCGGTCAACTTTGACCGGTTGTATCTCAGGAACCACTCATCATAATTAAACGTTTTTCTTTAAGAGGAAGCGTCCTGCCACTTTTTTTCCAATACCGTTTTCATGATTTAATTTAATTTAATATTTCCCGAGATATTCTATTTGTTTATAAGCCAAAAAATTGTTTATAATATTAAAATATTTCTGAGGCCGTTTAAATATTCCAATTTCAATTCTGTAAAGTACATTAGATAGGTACAGTATCTTTTTATACAAAAATCATAGTTATTCTTATGTATCATAATTATTGTGGTTAGTATAGTAACCGTAAATTTTTAATCAACAATTCAATTGTTGCTAAACTGTTCATTCAATTTTCATCGGTTTCTGGAATTATAATTTATACGAAAAGAGCTTTTACATTACCAAGTTATTCAATTATTGATAAACAATTATTTATCGAAAATTTTAGTTGAAAATTATAGATTTTGTTGAAAAAACCCGCATTTTCCGAGGACAATTTTCGTCGGAGCAAATCGTGAAAAACATATCTCTATGCAGAATTCATTTACGGTGAATTTTTATTCGGGTGTTTTTGGCGTAAAGTTAAAATCTTTGGAGTTATAGAGCAAAAATTGAAAAAAACACGATTTTCGGGCGACATTTTGTTTATAAAAAAAGTAGCACATGATCTGCGGACTTTGCATACCTATATTATTAATATATACAATCATAAGATTCGATTTCAGCAATAAAATTGCTGGTAAATAACTTTTCCTTGTATTTTGCTAAATAGCCCAGAGTATAGATTAATTGGTTATCAACAATATATCCATAGCAATAGTAACATGTAAATACTTGACTATGTAACAGAATAAAATAAATAATTTTGTTTACTTAAGCAATATATCTAAAAAATGTTCTATTAAGCCAAATATCGTCTCTGCAAGCCCTATACCAAGTTCACTTGGAAAAGAAAATTTTTACCCATGTCACCCGGTCCTAATACGAATAAACAAGCTTGTTTATGTGTCTCAGACTTTCCAAATAAAGGAGAAACGACTTTTTACTGACAGCATGAAAAACGTATCAACTTTATCACAGTTCTTTTAACCAAAGCTTTCACTTGATTAAGCAAAATAACTAATATTTACGCTATAAAAGCAAGTTTACTGTCTTATCTAGAAATTTAAATTCAATAAAAATTTTAAGGCAAGCCGCACACCAAAGAAACATGATACGAAAAACATGAAACATGAAACGTAAAACATGTTTCATGAAAATAAAACACTGCTAAAAAAACCTCAAAGTCCGCCTACCAATGAAACGAGTGTGATTCATGCTCATGACTTATTTTTATTTTCGGAGAGTTTCATAAATGGCCGGACGTATATTTGTTTAGCGGTGTTTTATTTCCATGAAACGTAATTTACGTTTCATGTTTCTTCTGCCTTATAGTTTGCCGAATTTTATCATGCGTGTAATAAAAATATCTTGTAGTTCGTAGCTTTTTAAGTTTATGGGAAAAAAATAAATATAGAAACGTTCTATACTTTAATCCAATAACCGGTGGATCCAATGTAAACAAAATTAACTGAACTGAATTCCCAGCGAAATAATCAAACTACTCAACGATAAAGGTTTATATTCTCTTCCAAACCTTTTCTTTAAAATATACGAAACAAGGCATATTGTACCAACAGAGTAAGATGATTAAGATTATGTGGGAAAAACAGAAACCAATAACAAAAAATGTGCTATATAGGGAAGCTGTTAAGAGAAATCGCGAAGAAAGACCAAGAAAAATACGATTTAAAAGCAGTAAAAATACAAGAATACAAAAACAAAGTTCTATAATGAGGCGCTTAGTGGAAAGTAGAATACGACCTCCAGAGATTACTGAACAATATAGTTGAGTATGGAGAAGAATATGGACTATCAATAAATATAAAGGAAACTAAATACAGGGTGTAACAAAAATACAGGTCATAAATTTATTCACATATTCTGGGACCAAAAATAGTTCGATTGAACCTAACTTACCTTAGTACAAATGTACACATAAAAAAAGTTACAGCCCTTTGAAGTTACAAAATGAAAATCGATTTTTCCCAAACCGCAGTAATAGTTTAATTGGAACGTACACAAACATTTGGGGGGGTTTAAAGGCACAAAACCCCCATAAATTTTGTACGTAAACGTATTAAAAAAGAAGCCGCATCTCGACAAAAACTGCCTCATCGAAAAAATACTAGGAGACAAAAAATTTTTGAAAATATTGAATTTAACTAATGGTACCACAATAATAAATTAATTCGTACATTCGCACATTGGCACGTACAAAAAAGTTTGGGGGGTTTAAGGGAACAAAACCCCATAAAATTTTTAGGGGGTGCACAAATTTCACTATAACTTTTCTTTAAGATGTTTCTGCCATAAGAATGCCACATGCCTATTTTCAATAAAAAATCTCTAATTGTTTTCAATATATTCGAGAAAATCGATTTTCATTTTGTAACTTCAAAGGGCTGTAACTTTTTTTATGTGCATATTTGTACTAAGGTAAGTTAGGTTCATTCGAACTATTTTTGGTCCCAGAATATGTACTTTAATTTATAACCTGTATTTTTGTTACACCCTGTATATGAGGTTATAAAACCCAAAATAATGATGAAAGCCTGATAATTAACGGTAATACTTTAAAACAAGTAGAAAACTACAACTATCTTGTCATAATAATTAATCACAGAAACAATTACTCCAAAGAAATCAAAGTTCGCATAGAAAAAGCACGAATAATCTTCAATTCTGCTCTTAGGGCAGTCAATGAGGGTATTTGGCTCCGAATTCCATGCTACTATATCGATTTACTTGATATTCTCACAGTAAGTAGGGAATAGTTCAATAAACAAAGTCTACCCTATATACTATGGCGCTTCTTATCTTGGGGGCGGTTCACACCCCTTCAAAGGAAGGGAAATTTTGGAAATTTTTATGGTCAAAATATCCACGGAAGTTGCTAGAGGACCTAATTCTAAGCGAAAACTGTTCTGTAATTTTACTCAACCCGTGCACTTTTTCAATTATTCGTGGTTGAAAATTGGCCGTTTTCATTGAAAACATACACCATATAAAACATTTATATAAAACATTTTTGTAGCTTATAAAAAAACAAAGAGGTTAGATGTTTCATAAATCTTCTAGTTATAATACAAAAAGAGATATGGTTGGTGAAATGAGTTTTTTTGGTGCATGCTCAAAGTGGCGAACTTGAAATAACAGAGAAACGGTCGATTTTAGGTGTATAGTGCTATTAGTACTTTTTGTGTTGCTTGAAATGTCCTTTAAAATGAGTAATATTACATTTCGATTACATTTAAAATAAGCGAGATATGCTGCAAAAAATAATTGATGACTAATATATTTTAAGAAAAACTGAAAAGTATATTTAACCCCACATCCACCACAATTTAAATGCATCTTTCTCCTCCTACAATATTTTTTATCATAGTGTTATTTCTATGTTTAAAAAGTTGGACGGGTTTAAAATAAATGGTTTTTGAAAATATAGGATCAAATTATTAGGAGCATTTTTAAATGTTCTTAAAAATCTTCTTTTTCTCTATGTACCTCGAAAATGTTAACAGATACAAAAAAAAGATACCATGCAAAAATGTAGGATTTTTTAGATAAAAATTTTGTTGTTTTGTCATTACTGTATCTCTTATCATTTTCAAGTTACATGGAGAAAAAGATGGTTTTTAAGAAAATTTAAAAATGCGCTTTATAATTTGATCTTATTTTTCTAAAAAACCATTCCAAATTTTTAAACATAGATATAACACTATAATAAAAGGTATTGTAGAAGGAAAACGATGCATTTAAATTATGGTGGATGAGGGGTTAAATATACTTCTCATTTTTTCTTAAAATACATTAGTCATCAATTTTTCGCAAATACCTCGATTAGTTTGAATGTAATCGACATTTAAATTTGCTCATTTCAAAGGTCTTTTCAAGCACTACAAAAAGTATTGGTAGCATTATACACCTAAAATCGACCGTTTCTCTGTTATTTCAAGTTGAATTCAACGATTTGAGCATGCACCAAAAAACAAACTCGTTTCACCTACCATATCTCTTTTTGTATTATAATTAGAAGATTTTTGAAGGATCGAATATCTTTATATATTTATAAGCTACAAAAATGTTTTATATAGTTTTTTTAGTTAGAGGCACAGTTTTTAAGATATTCGCAAAAAACCGATCGAAAAGATATTATGTTTAAATGAAAATGGCCAATTGTCAATCACGAATAACTCAAAAAGTATTGAGTATTCAAAAAAAATATAGAGCAGTTCTAGCTTAGAATTAGTTTCTCTAACCACTTCCGTGGTTATTTTGAACAAAAAATATTCCACCCTCGAGAAGAGGTGTGAACCACCCCCAAGATATAAACGCACATAGGTATAGGGTAGACTTTGAATTAGGAGATAAGTAGAGGCTATTCCCAAAATTTCATTTTGTGACGAGAGATCAAACACTCAATCGTACTATGCGAAACGGCTACTCGTGTTTTTGGAGGAGAGTTGAGCGTAGGACGTTTTAGGGGCTAATGGATGGAAGAACTAACCACTGAAACAAAGATACAGATATCCTTTTCACAAATAGAAAGATCTCTGATAAATTTTTTGAGGCGGCTTTCAGAGATTTTTTTGGAAAATTTTTTACACGTACTTTAATTGATTATAGGCGGAAAGTTCCAAGGACAAGTATAGGAAAGAGAAGAAGAGGTAATGATACGAATGTACATCAATTGAACTATTCATAGCAGCCGCATCTAAGATCAGAATAGCCACGATGATTGCCAAGCTCCGTCGCAGAGATGGCACGTAAAGAAATTTATATTATCAATGGTCGCATTCAGGGCCCTGATTCTAATTCATTTCGACAGTCGCAATTTCATTTCGACACCGCCATGACAGCCGCAGAGTATAGCGATTCTTATTCATTTCGATATTAGTTACAACTGGGGATATTAACCTTATCATGTTAAAAATGCTCAGAATTTGGGTTGGCGCTTCGGTTTAGTGGAGTTTGTTGATAGTCTGGGAAAATTATCGAAAAAATGCCATTTTTGGGAAAAATTATTTACCAGCTATTTTATTGCTAAAATCGAATCTTAAGATTGCATATATTAGTAATATGGGGTATGACTAGTGTGACCAACTAGCCCGAAAAATCCGGGACATGGCCCGAATTACGAAGTCGTGTCCCGGCGTCCCGGACAAGGCTTCCGGGCCATCCGAATTTTCAGCGTTTTGGTAAACTATTTTAAAATTTTGACTACGTTATTCTTCTAAAAATTCACATCAAATTGAATTGGTGGGATGAAAAAAGTCGATAATTTCTAGAGTGTAGTACTAATACCACATCCAAAACACAACATGCATTTTATATCGTGGTATTAATAGTTCTACGAAAACCAAAACTCTAACTAAAACGTTAAGGTTCTATTTACATGGAAGTCCATCATTTGTCCAGTTGACAAATGACAGATGTATTTACCGTAAAAATGTGTCCCCCTTAGATCAAAAATCAACCTGTTTTGGCATTTCCTTAAAATGTACATAATAACTACTGCCAAATATCGAGGTGGACTGTTTTTTTTTTGGCCCACACTGTATTAAAAAAAAATGGCCCGATTTTCATTGAAAAGTCCCGGATTTCAGGTATTTTTTTCAGCCTTGTCCCGAATTCGACTGAATTGGAGTTGGTCACACTAGGTATGACAAGTCCGCAGAAAGTGTGTTATTTTATTTATAAACAAATTAGCACTCCTAAATCTTCTTTTTTTTTTCAATTAGTGGTCTGTAACTCCTAAAAATTTCCTTTGAGCCAAAAACACTTAAATAAAAATTCACCGTAATTTAGTTCTGCACAAAGTTATTTTTTTTCCGATTTCCTTCAACAAAAATTTTACTCAGAAAATCCGAGTTTTCCCAAAAAATCTGCAATTTTCAATTAAAATTTTAGGGAAGTACCTAATTATTTATCAATAATTAAATAATTGATGACATGAAAGATTTATTATAGTAGATTATACAGAGGGCCTAAATTATGGAATAAATTCATTTCTTTAAAACGGACGATTTTGGAGCAAAATCCCGAAAGAGGTCGATTTTTATTTTTAAATTACAATTTTTTGGCATATATTTCATACTAGTGACGTCATCTATTTGAGCGTGATGACGTAATCGATAATTTTGTTAATGGGAATAGGGGTCGTGTGGTAGGTCATTTGTAAGGGCGTTCAATTCTCTATTCAGTAATATAAACATTAATATCATTAGGTATTTATACAGGGTTGCCAGAAAAAAATTTTGAATTAAATTAATTGGCGCAAAAAGAAGAATGTATGTAATTTATTTAACTCAAAATACATTGTACTGCTGTCAGAAAATAGAAAAAAAGGTTTATTTCACAAATAAACATTTCTTTTCGCTTAAATTAAATCACAAACAGCCTCCCTCCTACCTATTGGCAGTTTGAACATTTAATTTAAGCGAAAAGCAATGTTTATTTGCAAAATAAACATTTTTTTTCTATTTTCTGACAGCAATAGAATGTATTTTGAGTTAAATAAATTACATGCATTCTTCTTTCTTGCGTCAATTAATTTAATTCAAAAATTTTTTTGGCCTCCCTGGATAAATAATGATATTAATGTTTATAATACTGAATAGAGAATTGAACGCCTTTGTAAATGAGCTACAACACGAACCCCTATTCCTATTTAAAAAAATAATCGATTACGTCATCACGCTCGGATGGATGACGTCACTAGTTTGAAATATATGCCAAGAAATTTAATTTAAAAATAAAAATCGACCTGTTTCGGGATTTTTCTCTAAAATCGTCCATTTTAGAGAAAATGAATTTATTCCATAATTTAGCCCCTCTCTGTATATCAGGAGACCGGCGACAATCTAACCAATAGTTTAGCAATAATTAAAATGTTAATTAAAAAAATTCGGTCGAAATAATAACCAGCAAGATTATGATACACCAGAATAACTATGATTTTCGTATAAAAAAGCACTATACCTATTCAACCTACCTTACAGGATTGAAATTGGACCATTTGAGCGGTCTCAGAAATGTTATAAAGAAACAATTTTTTGGCTTATAAACAAATAGAACCCCTCAGAAAATATTAGATTAAATTAAATTAAGTTAACGCTGTTGAAAAGGGCTGTGTCCTTTTCGAAGAAAAACAAATTGAATTGCGAGGACTGATTCCAGGTATAACCGGTCAAATTTGACCGGCATTTGCGACAGAGTTATAAACAACAGGATTTTAATCTTTGAACCATTATAGATACCTTTTAATTCCGATCCTCTTTGTACATACATACAAATTTTCATATCTTCAAGTCACTCATAACAAAAAAGATTTATGTCACTGTCACCAAATTATTTAATTATTGATAAATAATTACTTCCCTAAAATTTTAGTTGAAAATTAAAGATTTTGTTTGGAAAACCCGAATTTTCCGAGGAAAATTTCCGTCGAAGGAAATTGGAATAAATTATCAATGTGCAGAATTAAATTACTGTCAATTTTTATGTGAGTGTTTTGGTTTAAAGTTAACATTTTCGGAGTTATAGAGCAATAATAAAAAAAAAGATTTCGGAGCGCTAATTTGTTTATAAACAAAATAGCACACTTTCTGTGGACTTTGCACAGCTATATTACTAATATAGGAAATCTTAAGATTTGATTTCAGCATGTCCAGCAATAAAATAGCTGGTAATTAATTTTCCTTGTTTTTTACTAATTTTCCCAGATTATTACCTTACATCTTTCATTGTGTACATGATTCATGTTGTGGACATTCTCAATTATTATATTTCTAATTTAATACTATTCTATCTAACTCCTCAAAACAAGCAAATTTCAATTAAACCCAGCTATATTATAATACCTTTTGCTTTAGTTTTCCTTGCAAGAAATAAACAAAACACATCTAAACTAAACCTAACCTCGCTTTTGGCCATTCATTCATCTCCGTGTCAAATAATTTCGACAGTCGAAATTATAATATCAACACCCTTTTTAAAGTCGCTATTAATTTCGATAGTCGCTATTTCATGACGTCACATCGTTAGTTCAACTAAAATCCACAAGGCTCGCACAATCGCATTTCAACCGTCGCCATATTGAAAGCGACTTGTTTTTGGTCGAAATTTGATTTAGAATCAGGGCCCAGAAGACGAAAAAGTGAGGGAGCAGTTCCCGATGAAGCGGTAACAGTTTTGTTTCATCTTGTGAAGGCTCCGCTCCCTAAATACGTGAGAGCCTATCACTTCCAATTATATGTGAGGTTATATACTTGCCTCTGCACAATAAATTGTTTTTTACTTCATAATCATGGTAAAGACCATGGATTGTTTACCATCTGCGTTATTTTCCAATTGATAATAATTAGTACTTGACGCCATCTTTCAACAAGTCTATGACAAATTCACAAAAGTAGCATAAGTCGGACCGAGGTAACGTAATTAAAACGAGTTCACTGTCATGGCGACAGTTCCGTAAGACCAGTGGCGGATCGTAATTTTTACCATAGGCAAGGCTATACTGCGTATAATATCTAGACAAATTTGCACCATTTGCAAAAAAATCCGCCAAAAAAATCTATGGCCCATTTTTTGATAATTTTTTATTTACATTTTATAATATCATCATAATTCATAATTTCATAATATCATATCATTTTAAAAATAGTTAGTCAAATTATAAATGTGTATTACCAACGTTTGTGTCGTTTATTTGTTAACAATTCTATCTCTATAAGTAGATAAGCATATCAAAATAAATACAGATTTGAACTTTTGCAATCCATACAAGTTAAAGTTTCACATTTTTTAAGATACTCAACTGAATTTTTTTAATTCTAAAAGCGATCTACTGCGAATCCAAAAACACGGCAAATTACCGATATTTTGCTTTGCATTACAGATATAGGATTAATACAGTTCGGATTTAGAAATGCTCAAGGGACCAGAGAAACATTATTTGCAGTAAATGTGCTAATACAGAGATGTATAGATGTAAACCAGGACATCTATGTCTGCTTCCTAGATTATAACAAGGCATTTGATACGGTGATACATAATCCGTTAGTAAAACTACTGAGAACAAAAAACATCGACACAAGGGATATAAGAATAATAAATAATCTGAATTATGAACAAGAAGCTGTCATAATAATAAATAATTTAAATACCAATAAAATAAGAATCAAAAGAGGCGTTAGACAGGGCTGTGTTTTGTCGCCATCACTGTTTAATGCATACTCAGAAGAAATATTCAAAAAAGCATTAGAAGATGAAATAGCAGGCATAAAAATAAATGGCCTACCCATATGTGAAATTAGATATGCCGATGACACAATACTAATAGCAGAAACTATTACAGATCTACAAAGAATTTTAGATAAGGTTGTTGCAACGAGTGAAGAATTTGGTCTGTCACTAAACATAAAGAAAACGAAATTCATGAATATATCAGAGAAAAATATTAGAAACATCAATCTACACGTAAATAATAAAACGATAGAGCGAGTTCAGAATTATAACTATTTAGGAACAAACATTAGTGAAACAAACGATTATACCAAAGAAATCCGAATTAGAATAGAAAAGGCTAGAAGTGCATTCACTAATATGAAACAAATATTATGTAGTAGAGACCTCGGCCTAAATCTTAGAAAGCGAGTACTAAAATGTTATGTATTTTCTGTTCTGTTGTATGGTGTGGAGACATGGACTCTCAATAAACAATGCCTCAATAGATTGGAAGTATTTGAGATGTGGACGTATCGAAGAATGCTGAGAATCTCCTGAAGAGACAGAATAACCAATGAGGAAGTACTAAGGAGAATACAGAACAGCAGGGAGGTACTGGATTCCATCAAAATGAAAAAACTTCAATACTTGGGTCATATAACACGTGGTGACAGATATGAACTCCTAAAATTAATTATGCAGGGAAAGATTCAAGGAAGGCGCAACATAGGTAGGAGAAAAATGTTCTGGCTGAGAAATCTCAGAGAATGGTTTGGATGCAGCTCAACTGAACTCTTTTGGGCTGTAGTGTCAAAAGTGAGAAGAGCAATGATGATTCCCAATCTTAGAAGACAGATATAGGAAACAGTTATTTGAACAGATTGTATATTATTATAACCCCACATACCAAATTTCATCACAAAATTCGCACTTTTAGTTTTTTCATTATTTGTAGTCGGGATCCTAAAATTGCAGAGAAGGCTGCTGGCCGATCAGCCGCCCTTGCCCAATCTCCGGGCAGCGTGTGCGTTAAACTATAATGCAGCTCTAAGGAGACCGGGTCTCCATAAAGCTGCTGGGCTGCCAGGAGCATTAGCAAGTAAGATTTTCCGGTCAGCAGCCTCCGCTCCAGTTTTAGGATCCTGACTACAAATAATGAAAAACTAAAAGTGCGAATTTTGTGATGAAATTTGGTATGTGGGGTTAGAACATTATTTGGAAGGACTTGTTCAAATAACTTTTTCCGATATCTCTAGCGCGAGGCAAAATAGCAAAGTAAACAAAACAGTGTAGCATGTGTAAAAAATTTATGGGGAGTCTTATCCTCCCTTGCCTCCTCTGACCAGCCGCCACTGCGTAACACGTTCCGCAAGTAGCGCCACATTCAGAGAAAGAATTCCCAACAGTTGCGGAACCGCTTCGTCACTTTTTTGTCTCTTGAATGCGACAAATGTCTATATGACATGCACAGTTTTATAAATAAATATAAAATTTTATCGGTTAGCTATGATGATGTGTCTAACCACAAGATGAAACAAAGTAGGTACCTAAATATTGTTTTCTCTTTATACCCCTAACATTTTCAATGAAAACTTTTTGTTTATAAATTTGCAAAAGTCTGTGTGTTATTCTTATGTAGTTTTGTCTTCTGAATCCAAATCTGAAAACGGCATTTCGATATCTCAAACCGTCTTCGAGATAATCGACCTCAAAATCTAAAATGTGACGTCACAATCTGGTTATCTCCTACCAGGCACTAAACGTCAGCTGAAATCTTTGATTAGGAAGTAGGCTACTTTTTTAATCTGAATTTGTTAAGCAAAGCAAATGTTATTATTTATATTTGAGTTTGACACTTCGTTAATGTCAAAGTAAATTTTAAATTATTTAGCTATTAATAAAATATAAATGACATTTTATAGTGAATTTAATTATTATAATAATATGTGTAATAAATGTATACAAATACAATTTGAGTATATTTTGAAAGCAATAATACATATTATACTATATTAATAATGAATCAGTAGAAACGATTATATTTAAACAAGTAATTGGACTTCGTAAGTCCTAGGTTTTCACCCAAAGTAATCGAAAGTAGAACTGGAAGACGATATTTGAATTTTACGTGTAACTTTGCGTGGATTGATATACGAATTTACTATTGTTGAGTCATTCTTACTAAACTTTGACATTTGTCACCTCATTTGTGATTCTACCCGGTATAATGGCAGAGGAGTTACATTGGCGGTCCTACGGACCGACGGAAAGATTGCCCAGGTCAAATATCTCACCTTAGTACCATCCTTGGATTATCAGCTTTTATTTGACACCTCATTTGTCATTCTACCTGGTATAATGACGGAGAAGTTATATTCGCGGTCGTACGGACCGACGGAAAGACAGCCTAGGTCAAATATCTCACCTTTAGTACCATCCTTGGATTATAAGCTTTCATTTGACACCTCATTTATCATTCAAGCTAGTATAACGATGGAGGAGTTATATTCGCGGTCGGAGGGACCGACGTACAGACCGCCTAAGTTAAATATCTCACCTTTAGTACCATCCTTGGATTATCAGCTTTCATTTGACACCTCATTTGTCATTCTACCTGGTATAATGACGGAGGAGTTATATTCGCGGTCGGAGGGACCGACGCACAGACCGCATAGGTCAAATATCTCACCTTTATTACAATCCTAGGATTATCAGCTTTCATTTGACACCTCATTTGTCATTCTACCTGGTATAATGACGGAGAAGTTATATTCGCGGTCGTACGGACCGACGCACAGACCGCCTAGGTCAAATATCTCACCTTTAGTACCATCCTTGGATTATCAGCTTTCATTTGACACCTCATTTGTCATTCTAGCTGCTATATTGCCGGAGGAGTTGTGGTTACGGACAGACGGACAGACGGACGTGGATAATACAAAGATTTCACATTTTTTCAAAATGGGTGAAAACAATGTGGTAAATTATCTATAACTCCACTCGACCAGCGACCAGCGCACACAACTCAAAACACAAGTACGCAAATACGGTTGCGTGAAGCGTGGCGCAAAGCCGTGGAATTTACGAGGCTCGCTAGGTCTGTAGATCCAAGTAAAGTTCATCAGTAAAAAGTATCTTTATCATGTATGTATTATTTATTTTACAATATTGGAAAATTGTTATTTAAAATATGGTTTGGAATAAAAAAATATGTTCTGATATATGAAATTACATCCTTCTAATGGAAAAAAATATTTGACGAATTTTCTCAAATTATGGATACCAACATCATTTTCATTTATAACTCTTGTATTTTTAATTTGACGAAGAAAAGTTATTCTTCATAAAAATCTCTTCTTGGTCTAAAACTTATGATGCAACCATCATGAATCAAATTTTATTAATTTTATACGAGGTATGTAAAAAAATATGAATTTCGAGTAAAGTATCTTTATAGTTCACAACATTTAAATTAGAATGATGTACTTGCACATTAAAACATAATTTTTAATTCTAAACAGTTTTTCGTAATAGCAATTTTCTATATTATGAATTTAAATAGGTATATAAACAAAGTTTTCGTTATGATAATGCTCGTATTTTCAGCTTGTTAAAACTATATTTTCAACGGTTTTAATTATTCACTAACTTATCAGCAATGTCCTCTTCTCGTATTGTATAGATTCAATTAAGCCAAATAATGAGCACTTTCATTGAACATGTAAAGCCACGAGGCGATATCTGCACAGCTTGTTAGCCATCCATTGTTTATCTGCTTTTTGAGTTATTGTGCCCCTTCATAGTAATTTGCTGTGGGTCATAATTAAGTTTTATATTTCTGGATTCGAAGGATAGAAGGAGGAAAGGATGACCCGGAGACGACGGAGTCATTAAAACTTTCTCAGAGTTTTAATTATTTTTTTTTTAGTTTTAGCGCCAAGTTGAAGTTACCGAAATGGTCAAATAAGTAAAAACCAGAAAATGCAAATAATAGCTGGTGGTTTTTGTCATGCTACAAAATAATAATAATAATAATAATATCTGAATCGACCATAAAAATTGGTAAAATTGACCATAAACAAATGAAAACAGAGATAACTACTGAGTTTATACGAAGGGTAAAACAGCTGCTTCGCTTACACCTCAACAGTAGAAATTTGTTTAAGGCACTAAACACCTACGCATGCTCCGCGCTTAGCTACACATTTGGCATTGTTAAGTGGACAAAAACGGACATAGAAAATCTTCAGCGAAAAGTAAGAACGCACCTCACAAAGGCACAAAAACACCATCCCAAAAGTGCAGTAGAAAGAACATTACCACGGAATTTAGGAGGAAGAGGACTTATGGATATAGGTAAGCAATTAGACAAACAAATTGCTCACTTAAGAACTTATTTTCAGATGCAGGCTGAGATGTGTACTCTACATCGCGCTATCTGCACAGTAGATGACACAAAACCGATCAAACTGAGGGAACCAGAAATGCGCAAAAACCACCTCACTAAAGACTAAAAAATGCGCACCTGGATGGGTAAACCTCTACACGGGCGACATCTAAATGAGGTCAGCCAAAACTATGTCGACAATACAGCGTCGAACTATTAGTTGACATCAGGAAGGATGTTCTCTGAAACGGAGGGATCATTACTGACCATTCAGGATCAGGTTATACCAACCAGAAATTACCTGAAATATATCGTCAAAGACCTTCAGGTTCAAAACGACAGATGCCGATATGGATGCCCAAGAAACCATCCAACATAATACCGGGGGCTGCCAGGCATTTGCTGCAACTGAATACATGGAACGGCATGACTCAGTTGGAAACATCCTTTATCAAGAGATAGCTATCAAACTGGGACTTCTCCAAACCGACCATCTCCCATATTATCAATACGTTCCTGAGAGCATGCTTGAGGATGGCAACTACAAGCTATACTGGGACCGCACTGTGCTCACAGACCAAACAGTGGCACATAATAGACCAGATCTCGTACTAGTAAATACATTAACAAGACAAACAACATTAATTGATGTGGCGATACCTAACAACAATAATCTACGCAGTAAATTTACTGAAAATATCGCCAAGTACAGAGATCTGGAAATTTAAATACGGAGACAATGGAGAATGCAAAGTACCCAGACAATACCGATTATTATGTCTACTACTGGAGTCATTCCGAAGACCCTCCTCGAAAGCATCAAAAAGCTGGGTCTGAATGAACATCTTTATAAGACCATACAGAAAGCTGTACTACTCGCGACGGCCAGAAGTGTACCAAAATTTTTGGGAGATACACCTGCATGCTAAGTCACCTAGGGCTCGATAACATGGAAAGAGTCCCACCAGAGCTCAATCCTTTTGATACCGTAGGTATCTGGGATCAGTCAATTTTCCCCTTAGATGAAGTGTGAGCCGTATGGCTAAATCTGAAAATATCTGAATGACGCAAGCCCGGAAAATTGACCATAAACAAATGAAAACTGAGATAACTAATGAGTTTATAAGAAGGGTAAAACAGCTGCTACGTTCACAGCTTAACAGTAAAAATTTATTTAAGGATAGGTAAACCTCTGCATGGGCGAAATCCCTATGAGGTCAGCCAAGACTATGTGGACAATACAGCGTCGAACTATTGGTTGACATCAGGAAATATGTTCCCTGAAACAGAAGGTTCAATACTGGCCATTCGGGATCAGGTTATACCAACCAAAAATTACCTGAAATACTTATATCGTCAAAGACCCTCATGTCCAAAAGGACAAATGCCAATATGGATGTCATGCCCAAGAAACCATCCAACATCTTACAGGGGGCTGTATCTAGCCCCTTTCTACTACTATCTATCTAATTTTACTATCTTTCAAATTCTGATTATGGAATTATTACATGCCATATCTTTTTTAATTAGTGTCTGGAAATGAAATATTGTTTGTCTAAAGGTCTAGGTAGATTTCCGTCTTCTTAAAAGTATAATTACTGATAAAATTAGGTTTTGAAATATTATTTTTTTGGTATTTGTACATACATGAATAGTTTCTAATAGTGACACTTTGATCGGTGTAAACAAGGTAATCAATTTCGTATATTTTAAAAATAGAGATAAGAATTTTAACGTTTTTATCAATATTAGTCAATTTTTAGTAGTCGAAATAGTAAAAATAGAAACTGACACTATGATGAAAAAGTATTAAAATTAATATATTTTATAATATAAAGTATTATAATTAAAGTAGAACCTCGATTATCCGTCAGGGCACGACCAAGGGTATGACGGATAATCGAAAAGACGGTTAACAGAACATTAAAAAAATTAAAAATTTATAGTACAACTCTCAAATTTCATTTGTATGGTTTGTTTGACAATATAAGAGGGATTTGTGTTTGTACAACCGAATCAATTTAAAATATTCTGAAATCATTATTTGTTTTACTGTTGCTTCACATTTTGCGACGGCTGAAGTTTATAATCGGCCTAAGATCATGCAATCTACTTTATTGGCTTCTTCTTGTTAAGAATACCACTAGATCAATTATTGCATATGCGATGCAGCTTCTCTAGATTATTTACGCAAATCTTTGTCAGTTACAATAGGTTCATCAACATACAAGCTTTTGCCATTTCAAAAGAAAAGTTGTTCACTAATCCATATACATATTAGTCAAATTCCAAGTCTGTGTCAGCTTCTGAATCTGTTTGGTCCGCCTTTGTGGCCATTTCAACGATTTATGTTGCCATTTCAAAGATTTCTTTATCTATCAGCAATGGATAGCCGTTTGTGTCCTCATCACAAATCAAATTAACTTTTTTTTAAAATTTTTTTACATCAAATTTTTTGCTTATGTAGTTAATAAAACTTTATGTACCCTGACGGTTAACAGAGGTGACGGCTAATGGAGAGACGGATAATCGAGGTTCCACTATAGTATACATTTATTATACCTAAGTTAAATGCATTAATAGACTAACAGTGTTTGGTAAGTGTTTAGAAATAAATATTCAAATAATTGAATAGTTGCTGAGTAGATTAGGAGACTTTAGGAGAGATTAAAATGAGGTATAATGAACTATTGAGAGAAATAATGAATTTATTTCATACTTTTGCATCATACTGTATGTAGGTACAAACTATATGAACAAATACTATAATAGTTTCAAACGCAATGGCGAGCAATTCCACGAAATATTGTATCGCGTAGACAATACAAACAGTAATGCAGACCGCAATTGTATAAAATCATCAAATGAAACAGATCATATTCAATATAAAGTATAAAGGATTCAAAATCGTTAAGATAGGCAAAATGCTCCCACTACCAGAATTAAATTTTTTTCATTTTTTACGTTCTATTTGATTAAAAAATAATAGATACTCAGCGCAATTTTAGCCCGTTACCCTTCCCTCCCCCTTCCAATAAAAATGTCATTTTGGCGATTTTATTTTTTGCTGAGATGGGATGCAATCGATTTAAAAATTTCAAAAAATTCAAGCCATAGTTGATATGAGACTTTTACAAAACATGACTATTTTTTATAGTTTTCGTAACCTCAAACTGCATTTTTTTACGAAAAATACATATAACTTTTTTTTGGAGATGGCAGCAGCTAATTTTTTTTATTTTGTGGATTTTATCAGAAACTATACTTCTAATATTTTTCCACATTTTTCTGTAAGGTGCGCCACCTTCCAAAACCAGAAACAAATTTTTGGCTGGTTTTGGGGATTTTTCCTATTTTATAAACTTCAAAACACACCAAATACAGTTTTTTATAAATTGAGTCCTTTAGGACATTCACAAATTGGTAGAAATACATTTTAACCCCAAACAATCCCAAAACCCGCTACCTTTTTGGGGGCCTTGAACGCGTTTCTCCCATTTTTGAATGTCCTCAGTTAGTTCAAATTGTATACCTATAAAAAAAGCTTCGGTCCAATAGTTATATATCGATGTAACAGTTTCTCTGTTTAAGTATCCCTTTCAACGCTCTGTAGCGTACGACTATCTAGCAATTATCAACCGAATAAGTTAGTTTTATTTGTCGTTTTCTGTTCAAGACGAACAATGCACTTGAAACATGAAACATTTGATGTGTACTCAAATTACTGCATAATGATGTTAACGGTAAATACGTTTGACAACGGTAAACAAGCTCTTTAGTCAGTGGAAACTTTTAACGAAACTCGAATGATGCACCGAAGCACAGAATAGTGATAACAGACAACAAATAAATTGGAAACGTCTGTTTAAAACCATAAAAAATATGTTACGAGAAGCTCCCAAATAGTCCTGATATTTTGCTAAGAAAATACAAAATTAATATGGAAGGTATTACAGAACAAACAATCTCCAAGTCTTCACTCAAATACTCTACGCAATGTTAATTTTCTTGATTTGCTGATTTTGTTTTTCTTTGTCTGATTTCTTATGTCGTTTATTAGTTTTAAAATTCCGAATCAGTTTTAAAACCCCCGAACAATTCAACTTAGGTGTACTACCACCCTGTACTCTCCAATATTCTAGACCGGGCCTGGAACAAAAAGAATAACATCGGATTCAATGAGTTCAGACAAGACGATTCGCCAACCATCCTCGCGTTCCTTCTATGGTCAAAATCGGTTGCGTGCTGGCTTCGCTTCCACTCTCCAATATTCTAGAAAGCCAGGACCTGTCTGCCTGCTGTAGTAACATTGCCCCCGCCTTAAGAGATCCAGATTAAGAGATTGGGATTGGCAACTG
Organism: Diabrotica virgifera virgifera; assembly: GCF_917563875.1. Lineage (NCBI taxonomy): Eukaryota > Metazoa > Arthropoda > Insecta > Coleoptera > Chrysomelidae > Diabrotica > Diabrotica virgifera. Next base: position 8,597,816 of record NC_065451.1, on the reverse strand, counting down.
GACCTTCTTTTACAACTCCCAGTTGTATAAAAGTGGCATGAGATTGTCTTCGCTCTGAACAATGACGAAAGAAAACAAAGAAGAACAATGCAATTAAAACATTTTAGGTGTACTCAAATTACTGCATAATGATGTTAACGGTAAATACGTTTGACAACGGTAAACAAGCTCTTTGGTCAGTGGAAACTTTTAACGAAACGAGAGGGATGCATCGAAGCACGGAATAGTGATAACAGACAACAAATAAATTGGAAACGTCTGTTTAAAACCATAAAAAAATATGTTACGAGAAGCTCCCAAATAGTCCTGATATTTTTCTAAGAAAATACAAAAGTAATATGGAAGGTATTACAGAACAAACAATCTCCAAGTCTTCACTCAAATACTCTATGCAATGTTAATTTTCTTGATTTGCTGATTTTGTTTTTCTTTGTCTGATTTCTTATGTCGTTTATTAGTTTTAAAATTCCGAATCAGTTTTAAAACCCCCGAACAATTCAACTTAGGTGTACTACCACCCTATACTCTACAATATTCTAGACCGGGCCTGGAACAAAAAGAATAACATCGGATTCAATGAGTTCAGACAAGACGATTCGCCAACCCTCCTCGCGTTCCTTCTATGGTCACAATCGGTTGCGTGCAGGCTTCGCTTCCACTCTCCAATATTCTAGAAAGTCAGGACCTGTCTGCCTGCTGTCGTAACATTGCTCCCTCCTTAAGAGATCCAGATTTCTCCTGGAACCTGATCGGGACTGGAACTAGATGTTGGGATTGGCAACTGGACCTTCTTTTACAACTCTCAGTTGTATAAAAGTGGCATGAGATGGTCTTCGCTCCGAACAATGACGAAACAAAACAAAGAAGAACAATTCAATGGAAAATTTGATTCGTACTCAAATTTCTGCATAATGAGGTTAACGATAAAAATACGTTTGACAACGATAAACAAGCTCTTTAGTTAGTGGAAACTTTTAACGAAACTCGAATGATGCACCGAGGCACAGAATAGTGATAACAGACAACAAATTGAATATGTCTGTTTAAAATCATAAAAAACACGTTACGAGGAGTTTTCAACAATTCTTGATATTTTGCTAAGAAAATACAAAATTAGTATGAAAATTATCGTTCAGCCTCAAAAGTCCACTGCTGAATATAATGCCTATTCCTCGTGTTTACAACCCATCTATCTTGCTTTGCTCTCATCCAGTTTTTATTTAGACTTCTTTATCGTCATTCCATCGTGTAAAGTGTCGACCGACCGTTGTTTGGTCTTCCATTTGTTTCCATTCCATTAACCTCTTTGTCCATCGCCCATCAGTCATTCTAGCTATGTGTCCTATCCATCTCCAGCTTAGCTGTTGAGCTATATACCTATCGTTGAGCCATATACAGGGTGAGTGGGGAGGAATGTGCCACACTTTAAGACTGTATAATATACGTAAACTCATGTGTTGTTATTCGATTTTCATTTGTTTCCGAGATACGGGATGTTAAAATTTTTCTTACAAACTGACGATTTATTTATTGCTCTAAATCCGTTTGTGGTTTGCAAATGAAATTTGGTGGGTTTTAAGACATGCTTATTGAGCATGTTTTGACACACAATTAAGAATTTTATATTCACCATTGACGCACGTACGGGTAAAGGTCTGAACTTTTTTAAAGAAATAAAAATAGTACGCCAATGATATATTTCAAATTAAAAATTATTTTTTAATTCCCTGTTAAATTTGTGATAAAAAATCTATTTTCCCATTTTTATATACGACGCTTCGTTTTCATGCAAAAAAATAAAATATCTTAACGCTTCCAAAGTATTCGAAATAAGTTTCTACACATTCATAGAAACTTGATCGAAAACTTTGTAAGCGTTAAGATGTTTTATTTTTTGCATGAAAACCAAGCATCGGTCGCATAAAAAAATGAGAAGATAGATTTTTTATCACAAATTAAACGAAGAGTTTTTTTATTTTGAAATATTTCATTGGCGTACCATTTTTATCTTTAAAAAATTTCAGACTATTACCCGTACGCGCGCCAATGACCAAATTTCATTTGCACAACTCAACCGGTTTTAGAGCAATAAATAAATCGTCAGTTTCTAAGAAAAATTTTAACATCCCGTATCTCGGAAACAAATGAAAATCGAATAACGATATATGAGTTATTTTTTATTATTTTTACGTATATTATACAGTCCCAAAGTTTGGCACATTCCTCCCCACTCACCCTGTATACTTGCGATTTGAATTTCTGTTCTTTTGTCATCAAACATTTCGTCAATATATTCCCTTTACCTCTTCAACTTGTCTCTTTCATTGATTATAATCTTTCCTTGTTTATCAAGTAAACTACTTGCAGTTGACGTATATGATCCAGCTATTTCTTGTACCTTTTTGTACATATTAAACATGTCATTCTTTTTCCGAAATTCTTCTATTTCAAGATTTTCCTTTTGATTTTGTTGTATTCTTCAGTATTTTTATTTTTCTGTTTGTGTCTGTTTCCAATAGTTTAAGATTTATTCAGTCATCCATTGTTATTTGCATTGTTGTTTGATTGATAGTTTTATATTTTCTGATTGTCTCTTGCATGATGGTTTTGTTTATGTGTTTCTTCTAATTTTTCGAACTTATTTTTCGTCTCGTGTACAATTTCTTGGCTACTATTTCGAATAAAGCCACTGTTTATTCGGTTAGTCGGTTGTTGACAACTGAATATCTTAAGTTTGGGTTTTATGTAATTGTACAATAAGTTGTTTAAATAATATAATACTTATAAAGATTAATAAGCCTGGATCCCGCGTATCAAAAAAAGTTGATTAATAGCAAACTGAAAATTTGTTAATAGTTTAACGGTGTCTAGTTGGACAAACTTTGATGTAGGTATGGGAACACTGGAACAGGGGAAGTTTTAATAATTGTGGAACGTGATTTTAATTGTGGAAAGTGTCATTCTGACAAGTTTATGATTGTGAAAACTAGCAGGCTGTTTTTCAGTTTATTCGATAGCAAAATTTATACAGGGTGCGCCAAACCTCGGGTTTTCTTTGATTACGGCTAAATTATGGGATATACAAAAAAATGTTTTTAACAAAATTAATGTATATCGAAACCGTCTATAACTTAAAATCATTTTTGATTATACAGGGTGAGTCAGAACGACGGTACGAACCAAAGTTTTGTTTTTTTAAATGGAATACCCTATATATTAAATCATTTTTGAATATATTCTTTAAAAATATTAAAAATTTGTGTAAGGTATTATAGGCCTAAAGTTAACAATTTTTGAAATATTTACACTTTTATTAAGAAAAATGGTAATATTCAAAGGGCTGTGAATTAGGCTTTCAAGGTAATAAAAATTTAAATGATATGCCAAAGTTTTTATAGTATAATGTTATTTTAAAATAAATTAACATATTTGACATATAGCCATAGAGTATACAGTGTGATCACTATTTGCAAATACAAAATTTTCTCATTTTTTTTAATGGGACACCCTGTATATGAGTGTTGCCTTTTGTAGTAAATATTACATTTCTTTTGGTATAAGGTTGTATGCACCTAGCATGTTTCGTTTTGTAGATATTTAAAAAATATATAGATTTTACGTTTTTGTGGATTTTTTATTAAAAAATTTTTTTGCAAAACAAATAATTATAATCTGGTTTTAGAAACATACATCCAAATATCAAATATGAAAATAAAAACGTAATTAAAGATTAAAATAAATCGCATACTAGTACAATTCAATTGAATTTAATAACTTAAAATTATTTTACACAAAATATTTTACCATACTAATGAATGCATAAATTAGTTCCTAAATTAAATAAACAACCAAATTTGATATCTACCCTAGAAATTTTTCTACCACAGAAACTTTCCTGTACCAAATTAATTGTTAGTAAGTATAGTTAGTATATTGTATTTACGAGTAAGATCAGTTAAACTTTTAATTTACCTACCTCTTAAATTTACTTACATCTTGAGAACATAATTATAAAGTATGCTTTGAAACAAATGAATGTTAAATGTATCAACCAAATTATTTATTAATATAAATAGTATTAACTGGTGTCACAAAAGCTGGTAATATTTTTGTAGTTGAAATTTTTTTAACAATTTTTTATATTTTAAATTTCAATTTTTTAACCGAACAATTGGTGGATATGACATTTGTTTTGGGCGAAACCATTAGAAATTATTACCAGCTTTTGTGATACAACTACATAATATGTAGAAAATATTTACTTGATAATATACTTCTATATTCTATAACGTTCATTTGTTTCAAAGCATACTTTATACGTTCTCAAGATGTAGGTAAATTAAAAAGTTAAAAACTGATATACAATTTAACTAAAAAAATTGAGTACAATAAAGTTACTAGGGTAGAAAAATTTCTAGGGTAGATATCAAATTTGGTTGTTTATTTAATTTAGTAACTAATTTATGCATTCATTAGTATGGTAAAATATTTTTTGTAAAATAATTATAAGTTATTAAATTCAATTGAATTGTACTAGTATACGATTTATTTTAATCTTTAATTACGTTTTTATTTTCATATTTGATATTTTAATGTATGTTTCTAAAACCAGATTATAATTATTTTTTTTGCAAAAAAATTTTTTAATAAAAAATCCGCAAAAACGTAAAATCTAAAGTTTTTTTTTTAATATCTACAAAACGAAACATGCTAGGTGCATACAACCTTATACCAAAAGAAAGGTTGTAATATTTCGACAAAAGGCAATACTCATATACAGGGTGTCCCATTTAAAAAAAAATGAGAAAATTTTGTATTTGCAAATAGTGATCACACTGTATACTCTATGGCTATATGGCAAATATGTAATTTATTTTAAAATAACATTATACTTAAAAAACTTTGGCATATCATTTAAATTTTTGTTACCTTGAAAGCCTAATTCACAGCCCTTTAAATATTACCATTTTTCTCAATAAAAGTGTAAATATTTCGAAAATTGTTAACTGTAGGCCTATAATACCTTATACAGATTCTTAATATTTTAAAGAATATATTCAAAAATGATTTAATATACAGGGTGTTCCGTTTAAAAAAATAAAACTTTGGTTCGTACCGTCGTTTTAACTCACCCTGTATAATCAAAAATAATTTTAAATTATAGACGGTTTCGATATACATTAATTTTGTTTAAAACATTTTTTTGTATATCCCATAATTTAGCCGTAATCAAAGAAAACCAGAGGTTTGGCGCACCCTGTATATGAAAAAATGTTTGTCCGACAGATATGTTGGGCATTTTAAGGCCGACAGGTAGAACATATCAAATGACAGGAATTATGTTGTTGGTGAATAATAGCAGTCTGATTTTTGTATGAGAGTTTAATGAAAGAGTAACAAATCAATAGGGAACTTGCATAAAATTTTAAATTCGAAAAAAATGGTATCAATCACAACAGCACATAATTTAGAACCTGTATCAAAAATAAAAAAGTTTTGTTTGTCTTTCGTTTGGCCCCTAAAGACGACTAAAAATTCAACTTATACCAGCCACCCCAAAACGCGTCGTGACGTCACAGGGTTGTATGTTTACATTCTACACCAATTGTATATATAATTTTAAATTAGACATTATAAACGTCAGTAGAAAATACCCGTGTTGAGCTGCCCCCCCCCCACTTGCAAAAATTAAAAAACAAATAGCCTTGATTTATGAGCTATTTATGAGCTCTCATATTCCGCAAACTAAAAATTTTGAGCTCGTTCCACTGAGCAGGAATTTAATACCCTAGTGGGGGGGGGGGGCTGAGTCAGCCCCCCCACTACTTAAAAATAGGAATATTGAATCGATTTTTGCGGCAGAATTACGAGCTATTTATGAGCTCTTGAAATTATATAGTTTCGATTTTTGAGCTCATCCCCTTCACCCCCAAACAACCCTTTAATTGATTTAACTTAAGAGAAAGATGCTGAGAAAACTTCGTATTGCGGATATAATTCCTATAGCTTATATACTCTAAGAATAAACTATTAAATCAAGGGCATTTCGATTATTGAGCTGCAACCCCTTCGCAAGAAAACCACCCTATCTTCCCGGCTTAAGAGAAAGTTGTATTTAAAATGCGTTAAACTAATTATTTGGCGACTACATATCATTTAATAATTTATAAGCTTCCAAATTACGTGCATTTAGATAAGTAAATTGCAATTTATTTTGTATAGTGCAGTCACTGAAGGTAAAAATCAACGATTTCCTTCAAGTTCGGTGAACCTTCATCGATTTTCACGAAAATTGGTCAGTGGTTAGAGGATACGTCAAGAAACAAAGGTGACATGGTACCACCTTGCTCCTTTACCCTGAGGGTGGATACCGCCCCTTCTCGGGGGTGAAAATTATTTTATAAAAAATAACTGCACAAATCAATAAATGAACAAATTAAAAGCAAAATTTATTATATAAAGTTAATAAAATAAGTCAATACTTTTTAAGTTATTAAAGATCAAAGATTTTAATTATTTGTGAAAAAAATGCATGTTTTGAAGAGGTTTTTGTAAATCACTGAAAAACTGTAAGTTTTTACAAAAAAGTTAATAGTAGTTTAATTCGCATAGCTTATATTCTAAGAATAAACTCTTAAATCACGCGCCTTTCGATTACATAGCTACAACCCCTTCGCAAGAAATCGACCCCATTTTCCCGGCTTAAGAGAGAGTTGTTCTTAAAATAATTTAAATTGATTATTTGGCGACTACATATCGTTTAATAATTTATTAGCTTGCAAAATATACGCATCTCAATTATTGAATTGCCATTTTCTTTCTATAGTGCAGTCACTGAAGGTAAAAATCAACTATTATCTTCGATTTCGGTAAATCTCCATTTATTTTCACGAATTGACAATAACAACTTGGGGTTTTAGCCTGGGGTATATGTCACCCCTTCTCGGGAGTGAAAATTACTTTATTAAAAATCCACATATAAAAAACCCCACAAATCGAGAGAGGGACAAATTGTAAGCAAAATTTGTTATATAATGTGATTAAAATAAATCAATACTTTTTGAGTTATTAAAGATCAAATATTTTAATTTTTGGAAAGAAAATGCATGCTTTAGAGCGATTTTTCATAAATGACTCAAAAACTGTAAGTTTTTACAAAAAGTTTTCATCACTAAAATTGAAGCTAATAAAAAATATAATAAATTGCTTACTTGAAAAACCTTTAATGTTAATTTAAAGTAAGTTATTGGTAATTAAATGTATATTTTTTTCCGCGACTGTTCAAATCTAAGGGTTCAAGCTTAAATAACGGGAAAAAGATGCATTTTATAACACTTAGGTACTAAATACTTGTCAAAGTACTTAGAAATACCCATCACAAATAAGATCCAGAAAAAGTTGATAGTATCAAAATCCGCTCACCAATTTTCGTGAAAATGAATGGAGATTTACCGAAATCGAAGGTCATAGTTGATTTTTACCTTCAGTGACTGCACTATAGAAAGAAAATGGCAATTCAATAATTGAGATGCGTATATTTTGCGAGCTCATAAATTATTAAACAATATATAGTCGACAAATAATTAATTTAAATTATTTTAAGTACAACCCTCTCTTAAGCCGGGAATAAGGGATGGTTTTCTTGCGAAGGGGTTGTAGTTCAATAATCGAAAGGCGCGTGATTTTAGAGTTTATTCTTAGAATATAAGCTATACGAATTAAACTACTATTAACTTTTTTGTAAAAACTTACAGTTTTTCAGTGATTTACAAAAAACCTCTTCAAAACATGCATTTTTTTCACAAATAATTAAAATCTTTGATCTTTAATAACTTCAAAAGTATTGACTTATTTTATTAACTTTGTATAATAAATTTTGCTTTTAATTTGTTCTTTTATTGATTTGTGCAGTTATTTTTTATAAAATAATTTTCACCCCCGAGAAGGGGCGGTATCCACCCTCAGGGTAAAGGCGCAAGGTGGTACCATGTCACCTTTGTTTCTTGACGTATCCTCTAACCACTGACCAATTTTCGTGAAAATCGATGAAGGTTCACCGAAATTGAAGGTAATCGTTGATTTTTACCTTCAGTGACTGCACTATACAAAATAAATTGCAATTTACTGATCTAAATGCGCGTAATTTGGAAGCTTATAAATCATTAAATGATATGTAGTCGCCAAATAATTAGTTTAACGCATTTTAAGTACCACTTTCTCTTAAGCCGGGAAGATAGGGTGGTTTTCTTGCGAAGGGGTTGTAGCTCAATAATCGAAATGCCCTTGATTTAATAGTTTATTCTTAGAGTATATAAGCTATAGGAATTATATCCGCAATACGATATATTTTAAGTTTTCTCAGCATCTTTCTCTTAAGTTAAATCAATTAAAGGGTTGTTTGGGGGTGAAGGGGATGAGCTCAAAAATCGAAACTATATAATTTCAAGAGCTCATAAATAGCTCGTAATTCTGCCGCAAAAACCGATTCAATATTCCTATTTTTAAGTAGTGGGAGGGGGGCTGACTCAGCCCCACCCACTATGGTATTAAATTCCTGCTCAGTGGAACGAGCTCAAAATTTTTAGTTTGCGGAATATGAGAGCTCATAAATAGCTCATAAATCAGGGCTATTTGTTTTTTAATTTTTGCAAGTGGGGGGGGGGCAGCTCAACACGGGTGTAGAAAATACAGTTATGTGACGTTAAAAATGTTTTTGATCGTTTGAACTATTCATAGAAAATTTGTACTTTTACAAAATGGTTTTATTTTCAATAGTAAACCTTCTTTCTCTTCCTTCAAAAACTGTATTAAACTGCAATCTCAACAAACTGGTATATTTTACTACAATGACATACGATAAATGTCATTAGAATATAAATATTTTTCCTTTATTTCCCGATGACGATCTGGCTAAATACCCAAGTAGGTGAAGGCCAATAAACTAAAGAAGAAGAAGAAGAAGAAGAGTATACGTAAATATAACCGTAAACTGAACCACATAGTCAAACTCTGTGACGTCACGGATCGTTTGAACTATTTTAAGATAAAGAAGACTTTAAATTTGTACTTTTAAGTTATTATGAGTTTTTGAAGCGTGAAATTTTGGAAATTTCATTTTTATACAAAACTGAACATTATTATGTAATAAAAAAAATGTGCAAGTTCCCCATTGGAGGTTCTGTCCGACAAAATACATGGGACGTTTTCGTAGTCTAACGTTCGAAATCTGTAAGCTGTTCCACAATTAAAATTTCCCCTTTTCCAGTTTCTACATCAAAGTTTGTCCGACTAGACACCGTTAAGCTATTAACAAATTTTCGGCTTGCTATTAATCAACTTTTTTTTTGTACGCGAGATCCAGGCCTATAAAGAAAAATATTTGATTTTAGGTCTAATAGTTTATTCAAGAAAAAATAAAAAGATACAACTAAACAAATAGTTACGGCCTCCATGAAATATTATTCAAACCGTGAAAAGTCCTTTTCATCATCTGACCGTCGGCCCATTGTGAATTCATATAACTGTCATCGTCATCCTTGTCCAATTTCTTTAATTCCTCTTGTCTCTTGTACGCGTGTAACATCAGTTGTTTTCGTTCTTCTTCAGTCATAACCGGTTCCCTTCCTGGAGGTCCAGAGCCACGTTTTGAAATTTTCATAACAACTTTTGATTTTTCTATCTTTCCCACATAATCTCCAACGGTTTTGTTGTCCCTTGAAAAAATATAGAACTATGTGAAGGTTGTCTCAGTTAAAAACGTCGAAAAAGATATAATGCTAATGGACAAAATGTAATGTCACTTTAATGAAATAAAATTTAGATGAATGAATTCATCTCGAAATTACAATCATTTCATATTCTTACGCCAACTCTGAATTTTGAATAATAACGGCGCAGATCGTAATTAAAGTTTACCTAAATCACATTTTTGAAGTCCATATAACTGTCATTCATAAATACTATTATTCTAGTGGCTATTGAAAATAGCTTAACCCAGCGTGAGCTAAGCCGACTAGAGAAACTATATACTTTGGCAGGACTAAGTTATACCTACTTTATTATCTAGAAGGTAAGAGTAAGCCCTATGCCTTAATACCCGAAGAAAGATTCATGAACTGGCGATTCACAAAATGTTTTTTCTCTCTTTGACTCACGTACATTCCCATTTAATTTTAAATTTATTTATATCAATTTACGCTGTTATTAATCAAAATTCAGAGTTGGCGCAAGGATATGAAATGATTGTAATTTCTAGACGAATCTATTCATGTAAATTTTATTTCATTTCAGTTACATATTTTTCATAAGATGCGTGAGCTGTTCTTTAAATTAAAAATAAATAAAATTTATTAAATTTAAATATGCATAGTAAATTTATATAAAAAAGCAAAGTATATTCATATTTAGGTGTAATAATGCATTTATATTAGTAATAGTACCTATACATTTCTTTCCCGCAGAACCATATTTGCGCAGTAGTAGGATCAATTATGTCTAATGAGGCTTGAGTTCCAGCAAGGTCTTCAATATTTTCAAACTCCATACGTATGACATCGTGAGGGGGAAGTTTCATGGGGTAGACAATGGTGACCGCTCCTTTCAGAATATTGATAGCTTCCTGAACTATTTTCATTGTGAGACACTTTCCTAAAAACAAGCTCATTCAAATGGCCTTAGTAATTTTCTATTTTGCTTAAAAACGTTATTGTGTATGTTAGCAATAAAAACAAACAAATGAATGAAAAATTCTTAAAGATACATTTAGTATCACGATATAGATATAATATAACTCTACTATATGTACATTGGAGGTATACAGCAGGATCTAGCATTGGAAAATGAAATAATTATTAATCACTCTCAGGAATATAAATACTTGTGGCTTAAAATTACACAAGATGGAACATTGGACAACAACATCCAAGAAAGGTGCATACAAGGAAGGAAAGCTATCGCATTATTGAACACGATCCTATGGGACCAAAGTATTTCCAAGGAAAATAAACATTACATCTATAACAGCATTGTTAAGAGCATTATAACATACAGCAGAGCAACAACTGAAATGGTTTTCCGACGAAGAGCCGGTGGTATATCAAGAAGAGGTAAAATCAGAAATACAAGAATGTTTGAGATATTGGATGTAAAGCATACTATAGTTGACGATATACAAACAAAGAAACTAAGATGGTTTGGCCGCGTACAACGTATGGAAGACGAAAGACTAACCAAGCAAGTACTACGGTGGGCGCCAAGTACTACGGTAGAGGACATAAGGAAATTAGATAAATAGGCTTGAACGAAGACATGTGTTACGATAGAGAACAATATGGCGATTGGGAATCGGAAGGCGTCATAGAACTTTATAAACTGATTATATTATATAAATCTGCTATATATAGTAGTAAAGTATACTATTACCTTGTAACAGAAGATTCTTCGAAATCATTTCTTTCGCTTCTCTCACGGCTTTCATCAAAACTTCTTGCATATTTTTCTTTGGTTGTTTTCCGTTTCTCCTTCCTATGGGGTCTTTGTTATATTCAAAACCGCCACTTGGTATGCACTTTTCGCCCCATGTATCTACAAGTTTCAATTCTTGTACTTGGTCTTCATTTAGTCCCAGAATATCTGGAGGATACAAAGTACCGTATTTCTGAAAGTGTGCATGATATAAATTTATGTATCTACAGGGGATCAAGGCTTCTTACAAGGAGCTCATGCGAAAAATGGCCTTAATAAAGAGAGGCACATAGGTATAGTATAAAAAACTTAAAAAACGAAACAGCAGCAAATGGATTAGAGAAGTAAGCGAAGTGGACCAGTGGGAGACATTACAGAGAAGGAATGGAAAACAAATAAGGCAAAGAAGAGGTTCAACAAAAGCCATGGAATCACTAACACAAGAGTATAAACGTTACAAAAATCATACGAATGACAAAAACAATAGACATAAGATTCATTGCATAGATTTTTAATAAAAGATCATGGTGATCGTACACGTACATCACCAACAAAAGATTATGACAAAACAAATATTGATAATTAATAAAAGAAAATCCAATAAGGAAACTATGGGGTCACTTCTTGCTTCTTGTCTAAGGGCCCATCAAGACATAGAACAATTTGGGAAACTTTTTAAAACTCACTACGTTGTACAAACCCGGTACTGTGTGAGATGAACATCAGTCTAAAAACACATAGAAAAATATATAACACCATGACAAAAAGTATCTTCACTTATAGGTGTGAGTAACAAGAATAGACATAGTAAATAATATAGCGACTAAGAAAGGAATGAACTCAGACATAATAGACTACATAGAACAGAAGAGATTAACCTGGTACGGACATGTCGGAAGTGCAGACCAAAGTCGTTGGATAAATACAACAGTTGGTGACCGATAGGAAGAAGGAAGCGACGCAGACATCGAAGATATTTAGAGATGATGTAGACAAAGCGATAGAAAAAAGAAATCTGAAGGAAGAGGACTGGCAAAACCGAAAGAACTGAAGAGAACAGTTGAGTGAAGGAATACAGTGAAAATTGTGGAAATCCTTAGTGTATAAAATATGGTATATTAAATAGAAAACTCTTCCTAACAATATTCTATTCAAAATATCTGTAGCTGTATCTGATAGAAAATTTTTAAGTAAAAAGCAATCTTTTGCGAAATAAAATTGGTTTATTTAATAGAATTAATGATTTTATTTACCGACAATTCCTCCATTTCACTGCAAATCCTATCAACCTTTAATCTTCCATTATATATCGCCACAACAGAAGTAACTAAATTTTCAACAGATGTGTTTAATGTTGTTTCGTATAGGAACTGGTTTTCGTCTTTATGTTTTATATGAATTAAAACCATATTAACGGTTTAGGGTTGATTTGTAATGTATTTTCCTTTATGTAAGGAAAAGGGGCTTACGACTATATAAACACTGACAATTATGTGACAAATAGTTTCATATTTGATCAGTAGCTGTTGCTATGGATATTACCAAAGCTACAGCTTGATCAATAACTTTATAGTAGAGTTTATTTATTAAAATCCCGAACATTTATAAGATGACTTCGTTTTTACTTTTTTTTGACGCTAGTTAGATGGTAGTATATTTTTAAGTTAAGATATACATATTCACAAATATAGTCCCTTGACTTAGGCATAATTTTGGTAAGCAGTAAACCAAGCAATCAACGCAGCGGAGGTTTAAGAAGGAAAGGCTTTAGCTTTGAACTTGGAACTAGGAAGACACGTTAAATGCTACTAGGAGTACTCCCGGATCATAATTTACAATGTATAAACTTTGGAAATCATGATTTGGGATTTACAATGTATATGTTACCGGCCAAACCCGATTTCAGGACAAACTAGTTTGGCCTAGGCCAAACTAGTTTGTCCTAATCGCATTAGGGTAAACTAGTTTGTCCTAATCGCATTAGGGTAAACTAGTTTGTCGTATCGCGTGTAGGCCAAACTAGTTTGTCCTAGGCCAAACTAGTTTATCCTGAAATGTATGTTTTTATATCAGGATAAACTAGATTAGCCTAGTCTAAACCAGTTTAATCTAGTCGAAATACTCTGGGCTAATTAGCAAAATACAAGGAAAAGTTATTTACCAGCAATTTTATTGTTGGAATCTATTATTATTGTATGTATTAATAATATAGATATGCAAAGTCCGCAGATAGTGTGCTACTTTTTTTATAAACAAAATGGCGCCCGAAAATCGTGTTTTTTTCAAATTTTGCTCTATAACTCCAAAGATTTTAACTTTAGACCAAAAACACCCAAATAAAAATTCACCGCAATTAAATTCTGTATAGAGACGTGTTTTTTCCGATTTACTTCGACGAAAATCTTCCCCGGAAAAAGCGGGGTTTTCCAACAAAATCTTTAATTTTCAACTAAACTTTTAGATAAGTAGTTGTTAATCAATAATTAAATAACTTAGTAAAGTAAAAGCCCTTTCCGTATATATTATAATTCCAGAAGTCTATGTAAATTGAATGAACAGTTTAGCAACAATTAAAATGTTAATAATTTACGGTCGCTATAATAAAGACAATAATTATGATGCATAAGAATAACTATGATTTTTTTATAAAAAGACACTATACCTATCTAATATACTTTACATAATTGAAATTGGACTATTTAAGCGGCCTCAGGAATATTTTAAAATTATAAACAATTTTTTGGTTTATAAACAAATAGAATATCTCGGGAAATATTAAATTAAATTAAATTGTGAAAACGGTACTCGAAAGACAGCGGTAGGACGCTGCTTTTAAAAGAAAAAACGTTTAATTTTGACGAGCGGTTCCTGAGATACAACCGGTCAAAGTTGACCAGAATTTACGGCAAATATATAAACAATAGGATCATAATTTTAAACCATCACCTTTTTATTTTTGTCCTCTTTCTCCACACCAATTTTCATATCTTTAAAATCCTCATAACATATATTATTATAATAAAAACTATCGATAATACGTGTGAAAATTGCCAAAAATAGCAAAATTCCAATCAAAAATTAGGTTGGAGAAAATGTAACCCTCAAAGTTCAAAATCGGTATACGTTAACAAAATGCATTTTCTCGGCTTCTCATGGAGCAATTTCCTTCATTCTTTTTTTGTTCCCTAATAAATCGAGTAGAGCCATCGAACTAATGCATTATTAAATGTCAAACTTGCTTTCGTTTTGTTATAATAGATTAATTTATTTATAAGAACAGAAAATTACATATTTTTTCCAGTTGTAGGCTTTTTTTAGATAAACTTACTACAAGTGTACCTTTTAAAGTTAAAAACATAAATATTCTCATTTGAAAGCTGTATAATTATTTAAACAATTTTTATGTAAACAAATTAAAATATTGTGTTATAATAAGTAAATTAATTTATTGTAACAAAACAAAAGCAAGTTTGACATTTAATAATGCGTTAGTTGGATGGCTCTACTCGAGTTACTTGGGAACAAAAAGAGAATGAAGGAAATTGCTCCATGGGAAGCCGAGAAAATGCATTTTTTTAACGTATACCGATTTTGAACTTTGAGGGTTACATTTTCTCCTACCTAATTTTTGATTGGAATTTTGCTATTTTTGAGAATTTTCACACGTATTATCGATAGTTTTTATTATAATAATATATGTTATGAGAATTTTAAAGATATGAAAATTGGTGTGGAGAAAGAGGTCAAAAATAAAAAGGTGATGGTTTGAAAATTATGATCCTATTGTTTATATCTTTGCCGTAAATTTCGGTCAACTTTGACCAATTGTATCTCAGGAACCACTCATCATAATTAAACGTTTTTTTTAAAGCATCCTGCCGCTGTCTTTCGAATACCGTTTTCACAATTTAATTTAGTTTAATATTTCCCGAGATATTCTATTTGTTTATAAGCCAAAAAATTGTTTATAATTTTAAAATATTCCTGAGGCCGCTTAAATAGTCCAATTTCAATTCCGTAAAGTACATTAGATAGGTATAGTGTCTTCTTATGAAAAAATCATAGTTATTCTTATGCGTCATAATTATTGTCGTTATTATAGCGACCGTAAATTTTTAATTAACATTTCAATTGTTGCTAAACTGTTCATTCAATTTCCATTGGTTTCTGGAATTATAATACGCACAGAAAGGGCTTTTACGTTACCAAGTTATTTAATTATTGATTAACAACTACTTATCTAAAAGTTTAGTTGAAAATTAAAGATTTTGTTGGAAAACCCCGCTTTTTCCGGGGAAAGTTTTCGTCAAAGTAAGTCGGAAAAAACACGTCTCTATGCAGAATTTAATTGCGATAAATTTTTATTTGAGTGTTTTTGGTGTAAAGTTAAAATCTTTGGAGTTATAGAGCAAAAATTGAAAAATACACGATTTTCGGGCGCCATTTTGTTTATAAAAAAAGTAGCACACTATCTGCGGACTTTGCATATCTATACTAATAATATATACAACCATAAGATTCGATTCCAGCAATATAATTGCTGGTAAATAACTTTTCCCAAAAATGGCCTATTCTCCGATAATCAGCCCAGACTAAAAGTAATTTATTACAGGCTGGTTGCTGCTTTAAACGTAAGTTTAGAAAACGCTATTAACAGTTGTAAGACTTTTAAGTATTTAAGGTAAATGATAAACCGAGATGCCACTTGTATGAAAGATATAGAAATAAAAATAGTACGGGGAAAACAAGCCACGAAAGCATTCCATGGAGTGATATGGAGAACACTCTAACTAAAGAAAACAAAAAAGGATTTTTCAGGGCATAGTGCTGAGTACTACTCAGCGAAATATAATACGAACAGTTGAATTGGAGTTTATAAGAAGGTGTCTAAAAATCACCAGGTAGGATAGAATAAGAACAGAGGAAATATGAAACGGAATAGAAGTAGAATGCCCATTACAAAAAAGTTGTGGTAGTAAAAGTAGAGCCCTGAAATGGTACGGGCATGTACAAAGAATGCCGGAGCACAGGTGGCCGAAAAGATTACTGGACATGGACCCGCGGGGAGGAAGACGGAGACAAAGACCTGCTGTGAGATGGAAAACTCACATAGGAAATGCTATGATAGATAGAGACCTCAGAGATGGCAACTGGGAGAATAAAGTGTTATGGAAGACGAAAACGGCAAACTCATAATGGGAAAAAGCCTAGAAGAAGAAAGTAATTCAGCGAACTAGTACTTCTTAATATAAATAATAAATTGAATAAAATACTTTGTTCTTTAAAAAATAATCATTTTTATTGAAATTATAATTATTCGTAACAAACAAGCAATAATATTGAGTTATATTCGCGGTCGGAGGGACAGACGGACAAACAGCCTATGTCAAATTTCTCACCTTTAGTACCATCCTTGGATTGTAAGCTTTCATTTGACACCTTATTTGTCATTCTACCTGGTATAATGACGAAGGAGTTGAGTTCACGGACAGACAGACAGACGGACGAACGGACGGACAGACGTACGTGGATAATTCAACGTTTTCACATGTTTTCAAAATTGCTGAAAATAATAAAAAATCTTACTCGATTTTATTCGTAAATGTATCTTTTCTTTTAATTTTTGGATAAAACTTCATCCTTTTATTTATTATTTTTTATATTATTCAATTATACAAGAATATATTGATTTATGGCATGCATCAGTATCTTCATTCGATGTATCATATGATACAATCTATCGATGTGTAATTTTTTTTTGCCATCCCTGTTGGGACGTGATTTGGGAATTCCCTGTATGTAAAAGTCCTTACATGTTCGCTAAATTACTTTTGACTCGGCTAAATTGGTTTAGACTAGGCCGTACTAGTTTATCCTGAAGTGTGAGTCTTTATTCTATCAAGATAAACTAGTTTGGCCTAGGCCAAGCTAGTTTGTCCTAAAATCGGGTTTGGCCGGTAACATAATATATACATTGTAAATTATGATTCGGGAGTGCTCCTAGTAACATTTAACGTGTCTTCGTTTGTTTATTTCTACTGCATCTTGATTGTAAATTTAGTATAGATTACCTGTTTCAGCGGTTCTATGGCATAGTTTCTGGATTTAAATTCCTGAGCAAACAGCTTCACTTTCTGCAAGAGATATCTTATTTTGTTTCGATATATCGATGCCTCAGAAGCCAATCGGTGTAAGTCAATAAGTGTTTAAAATGAGATACTAAGATGTTTCTGAATGTAGTTGCAGAAATATAAGTAATTATTAAAAACAAATAAACCGTCTTTATTTATCATAATATGGGTAACATATTCATAAATACAAACAAGGAAATAATAATATTATTACATATAATAATGTGTGTTAAACTTCAATAAGTCATTTTTAGGGAGAATTGACTTCTGTTTGACCGTTCGACTTCTGAGTCATCCATATGTGAACTTAAATTTCTTGTCAGATGTTCATCTTTATCTTGTAGCCTCTTTTGTCCACACTGTGTATCATAAAAAACCATAGGATTCTTAATAAATACTTTAAGAATTGAGACTTAAAATTTTGAGCGAGAATAAAAATAATCTGAATGTTTATTTGTATAGCCAAAAGCTTTTAACCAGATCAAGTTCTGTCCCGGTTTTATGTATTTCCCTCTTATTTCTTAATTTCGCATGAATTTTAAAATAATATTATAATAGTTGCCAATCAAATTTGGCGAGTGAAAAGTCTGTTCTCTAACAAAGAAAATTAATATAAACCGAAATTTTCTTAATGTGCCCTTGAAAGTAGCCAGTTAATGAACTGCTTAAAAAGAGGTATCATTAATTTATATTTTTTTCATTTTCTATTTTCTTTAAATAATTGATGGATTCGACCGTTACTTGATGGAAGTTCATTTTATCTAACAATAAAACACTGAAAACGTTTGTTTTTGATTAAATTGTTTGTTTTTGTTTTGTTTCAATTTTGTGGAAGTATAGAAAACAAACGTTTTCAGTGCTTTATTGTTAGATTTTATTTTTTTTTTATTTCCAGAAATTTAGTAGTCAATGTTTGTATGACCAATGTAAATTCTTGATATTTATTCTTATATTTTAAATAATATCTATTATAGAGGGCATTTTGACACATAATGTTTACCAGCATAGGCGTAACCAGGGGGTGGTTTTGGGAGTTATAACCCCCCCTTTTGGATGTACTTTGTGCTCTATACGCTTAACACCATTATTATTCCATACCCGCTAGAGACCTTCAAGTAGATGTAACCCCCCCTTAGGATCATCCTGGTTACACCTCTGTTTACCAGGTCAATATGACGATGATGATGGTGATGTTTGTCATGGAAACTAGTCTATTTGCCACATATTTTTTAAATGGTTATAATACTAGGTCATTAAGGGAAGTAATATTGTTTTGAAGCTCTTTTGTTGTAGCATCTTTATGTAATTTACTATTTTTATGGAGAATGAGCCATAAGTTTATTTGAAAATGAGTTTCTTTTTAACGTTTCGATTTCCACTTCGGAAACTTCTTTGGTTTTTTTTCTATAACTTCCCATATTTGGTTACTGATTCATGGTTAAGATTTACGATTACTACTTCTTGCGCATTGACGACATTGATTAGCTGTATCTATATAAGCTATAATCTAGCTCGTTTAAAGTTCATCCTGACACCTATTATAATAATATGATGCCTGCAGCTCGGCGTCCGACAGATCAACAGCAGAGGATGGAGCGAGTTTCAATATTGGCGCAACTCCCCATGTACCATCTCTCCAGCTAAACCGAGGAATGATAGCTACCGAGAGTTTATTTAAGACAAGCAAGAGAATCATGAAGCAGTTCTTCTTGGTGTAGTGAACCGGGAAGAACTTAAACGGCAGAGATGCAATGGAACGAATTGGAACCTGGAAGTTGGACGCGCTCTGTAGTGAGGAGGCGTTCCGCCGGAATCGTGACCTCAGCGAGCGGTAGCCGCCACCTCGCCCAGAGGTGTCTGATGGGTAACTGTGTCGATGGTAGTGATGTTGATTATAGTTACTTTCGAGTATTCGTTACAAATCGTTACTTTTGTATAAAGTAATCATTACCAATATTCGTTACTTTGATTACTATGATTACTTTTGTTACTTTTGTATTTAATAATCCGGTAATCATATCGAAAATCGTATTTCTCAGTAGGTAGGTATTTTGTATAAAGTAATCATTTACAGTATTCGTTAATTTGATTACTATGATTACTTTTGTATTTGAGTACCGGTAATCATATCGAGAATCGTATTTCTCAGTAGGTAGGTATTTTGTAGAGGTATTCTGATATAACAACGACCTTCACCGATCTGTTTAAGGGATAAAAATGATTTGATTACTATGATTACTTTTGTATTTAAGTACCGGTAATCATATCAAGAATCGTATTTCTCAGTAGGTAGGTATTTTGTATAGGTATTCCGATATAATAACGACCTTCACTAAGTACGAAGTAATCAGAGTAATCAAAGTAATCAAAGTAGATACAATAGTCGTTACTCGCTCTGATACGATTGGTACGAAGTAACGAAGTAATCATAGTAATCAAAGTAACGATTTGCCTCTCTGTATAGTAATAGTTACTTTCGGTATTCCTAAGTAACGAGTACTTTGTAACGATTAGTTACTTTTTCAACATCACTAGTCGATGGGTCGATGTTTGATTGGGGACTACGAGTCTGAGTGTGTAATCATGTAGATATATTTATTCCGTAGAGCGAGATTGCGATTGTAAATACTGTGTTGTTATTATATTTTTGATAATAGTTATAAATATAAATTAAGAGCTACCCGTTACACTATAACGCAATATGGGTATCATTAAACACAGTTTTTTAGTATCAAGATATCTAGTATCCAATAAAAATCACAGCTTTATCAAAAACTCTTTTACTTTGTAACTCTTTTGTTCTATAAACACATTTATTGTAACTTCCATAAACCGAATATTCGAAAGTGTAAACTCCTTCAACAATACATTCCTATTAAAGTGTTTACTCCGAAGTAGTCTCTCGAGATATAAACTTCATAATCATTGTTTGGCTTAAATAAGCACTACACCCTTGAGTTTAATACTGATGTATATCCATAAACGGTTAAAAGCTGCTCTGAAGAAGTCTGAAGTCATCTTACACATAAAAAACGTCTTTAAACATACAAAGTTAAAGCTTTACTGAGCTCTAGGGAAAAAAGCTTCGGTTGGACTTTGTTTTTAGAGTCACAGTGGCGTGTATAATAAAAGAAATTTGCATTTTATACAAATTCACACATAAACAAACATAATTTTATTACATAAAGCAATAGAGAAAGCAAATTTAGAGAGTTGAAAACCGATAAACCGCCTCAGCCATATATAAAAGTTGTTTACGCCAATAATAGTTAAAGGAAATGGAAAGAAAGTTAGAGACTTATCAGCCAAGAAAACAGGCAGGATTCCGATAAAAGTTACTGAACTAGTTACTATCTACAAAGTATAGAAACCCTAGAAAAAAAAATGCAGAAAGTAGTGTAATACAATAAACCTCTAGTGCTAATATTTATCGATTTTCACAAAGCTTTTGACACAGTTGGGGCAAGCAAAATACTACAGGCGCTTAAAGAATGCAGGCTAGATTATTTGTTTCCGAGATATGGGGTGTTAAAATTTTTCTTGCAAACTGACGATTTATTTAGTGCTCTAAAACCGGTTGAGGTATGCAAATGAAATTTGGTGGTTTTTAAGACATAGTTGTTGCGCATGTTTTGACACACAATTAAGAATTTTATATTCACCATTGACGCGCGTACGAGTTGTCTGAAATTGTTTAAGGAAAAAAAGATAGTACGCCACTGAGATATTTCAAATTAAAAATTATTTTTGAATTACTTGTTCAATTTCTGACAAACAATCTATCTTCATCTTTGTTCATACGATGCTTCGTTTTCATGCAAAAAATAAAATATCTTAACGTATTCGGAATAAGTTTCTACACATTCATACAGAAACTTCGTCGAAAACTTTGTAAGCATTAACCCGCCGTTACACGCGTCTTCTATTGTGACGTGGTTGCACGCGTATGAGCGTCGCCCTCACCTACATAAATTCGACTTATTTCGAGGAAGAATGAGTGTCAACATCTATAAATATAAAATGGGTTGTACTCACATATTATAGAAAGTCTTGTAAACCAATTTTTTTTATTAATTTAACAAAACAAAAGTAAAAATAATATAGATCAAAAGCAAGTTTTCTTAATTTTCAATTTCAGCAAGCCACTCAAGAAATTAACCTTCTTTACGCGAATTTATTTTACTAAAAATACAAATTAAAATTAAAAACTGTTCTGAAGCTATTTCTTTGTGGCATTTATGTAATTCTATTAATATTTTGTATTTTGATAACGACGTCCGAGGTGGAATTCGAAACATCAATAAAATAAATTTTTCAAGTTAAATTGTGGCCTATTTCCCAATTAGAATAGGTAAATTTAAAAATGGGCTCTTAACCAGTTGCGCACCTAGAATTTTCCTCTGGGGGGGAGGGGGTTTGCTTAAGCACCGAAAGTTTTTTATATTATTTGTGAAAGACAAGTTACATTTTCCTACTTTCTTTTGTATATACTTCTATATGCTCTGGGTGGGATTTTAACCCCCAACCCCCCCCTCGGTGTGCCACTGTTCCTAACCTAATCCAAACAATAATATTTTAATTAAACCTACCTAAATATTAAATAAAAACCTAAAAGTTTCTTTGAGATAATAGAAACGTGATTTCACTGTGATTGCACGCGCAGTGAGGAATTCCCTCACTTGAAGAGGGATGTCGCTTCTTTCAACTATCATACAGCACACTGGCCGCCTGAAATATTCTATAACTTTTTCATACCCTCTCATAAACCATGCTAAAGGCATTCCTGGGTGCTTAAGGTTATCGTATTAGTTTACACAATTTCATTGGTTATAAACAAATATGGTGAGGGATTTCCTCATAGCGCGTGTAATGGCGGGTTAAGATGTTTTATTTTTTGCATGAAAACGAAGCGTTGCATGAAAAAAGGGAAGAATTTTTTGTCAAAAATTGAACGAGGAATTCAAGAAAGATTTTTAATTTGAAATATTTCAGTGGCGTACCATTTTTATCTTTAAAAATTACAGACTATTATCCGTATGCGCGCCAATGGTAAATATAAAATTCTTAATTATATGTCAAAACATGCACAACAACTATGTATTAAAACCCATCAAATTTCATTTGCACATCTCAATCGGTTTTAGAGCAATAAATAAATCCTCAGTTTGTAAGAAAAATTTTAACACCCCATATCTCGGAAACAAATGAAAATCGAATAACAACATATGAGTTATTTTTGATTATTTTTACGTATATTATACAGTCTTGAAGTTTGGCACATTCCTCCCCACTCACCCTGTATAGTTAAATGTAAATATACATTATAACTACATATATGAAAAATACGTCCACCGACATTTCCTATTTATTAGATTAACTGACACTAGGTACACTGACACAGGCAACGACCACTGTCAAATTCCATACTTATAGTAATCGCATAAAGTAGAGCGGAATGTTCGACAAGGAGACCCAGTATCGCCTAAACTTTTTAAAACGGTGCTGGAACATACTTCTAAGAATTTGGATTGGCTGACAGAGGGAATAAAAATGCATGGAGAATATCTAATCAACTTTTGTTTCGCCGATGATATAGCTATAATAGCTGAGGATTAAGAATGGCAAGAGAGATGGTACAGGAACTCTTTGTGGCTACAGAAAATGTGGGTTTAAATATAAACATCTCGAAAACAAAAATAATGACAAAATTCTTACCCGAGATCATCAGTATTGGTCGGCAAGAAATAGAACTCGTAGATAAATATACCTACGACATTAAATTATGATTGGCATGGAGAATCAGACCCATGAACTGAAGAGAAGAATAAGTCTTGGGTGAGCAGCATATGGAAAACTGAGAGAAACATAAAAGTGAGCTGTCTACTGCGATGGTTCTGCGACTGCAATGCGTCCTCTCAGAGTTGACGTAGAAGGAGAAACACTTATTTTAACAAAAGCATTGCCTACCAAATTGAAAGTCACACAGAGATGCATTGAACGACCCATGTTAGGAATATCTCTCATTATTCTCTTTGCCTTATCCCTATGCGGGGTCGGCTTCCCTAATTGCATTTCTCCACACAATGCATATCAATGTTAATCCCCTTTATCAACATGTCCTGCCTTATCGTCTCCCCCAGGTCTTCTTTGGTCTTCCTCTCCTATTCCTTCCAGGAATCTGCACTTGGATGATTAACGTCTCGACGTTGAACATGACCAAACCATCTCAATCTATTCTCTCTCATTTTGGCAACAATTGGTGCCACATATAGACTTGCCCTAATATACTCATTTCTAATTTTATCCTTCTTTGTAACTCCACTCATCCATCTAAGCATTCTCATTTCCGCCACATGCATTCGTTGTTCCTCTTTCTTTTTCACTGCCCAACATACAGTTCCGTACATCACAGCCGGTCTTATGGCTGTTTTAGAGAATTTTCCCTTCAGCTTCATTGGAATTTTTCTGTCACACAACACACCACTCGCTTCTTTTCACTTCATTCATCCAGCCCTAATTCTACTGCATGCATCTCCATCTATTTCTCCATTACTCTGTAATACCGATCCTAGGTACTTAAAACTATTGCTTTTCACAATCATTTCACCATCCAAAGATACCATTTTATTTGTAGTAACTTCATCTTTAAATGAACATTCCAAATACTCTGTTTTTGTCCTACTAAGTTTTAAACCTTTTTCCTCCAGAGCTTGTCTCCACTGTTCCAGTTTTTGTTCTAAGTATCTTTCCTTATTTCCTACTAACACTGAAGCGTTTTACATGTCTGCTCTATGGGGACAAGGAAAGACTATCTATAGAGATACTGTGGGGTAGAAATGGGGCTAGTAGAAGGAACAGACACGCAAACCTTCATGCGAACGGCAGCTCATTTTTTTTGTGCGGTGGCGGGTCGTAGATTCGTTGGGAGGGGTAGGAGGGTTTAAAGAAGACTAACTACATAACCAAATAAGCAAAGGATACTTACACAGATACTATTCCACTGGAATAGAATAGAATAGTATCAGAAGCACTAAAAATTGGAGGAAATATACTACTTGAAAAAATTAAACAACTTTTCAATATCTGCCTTCACAACGCCAATATTCCAACAGACTGGAACAACGCTACTATGATTCTATTACACAAAGCAGGAGACAAAGCCAATTTAGAGAATTACAGACCGATTAGCCTCCTCAGCCATTTATATAAGTTATTTACGCGAATAATAGTTAAGAGAATGGAAAGAAAGTTAGAGACTTATCAACCAAGAGAACAGGCAGGATTCCGAAAAAATTACGGAACAAATGACCATCTACAAAGTATAAAAACCCTGATAGAGAAAGTAGTGGAATACAATAAACCCCTAGTTCTAGTTTTTATCGATTTTCATAAAGCCTTTGATACAGTTGAACTTAGCAAAATATTACAGGCGCTTAAAGAATGCAGGCTAGATTATAGGTATACAAAATTATTACACAAAATATACTTACAGGCAACAACCACTGTCAACTTACATACTAACAGTAATCGCATAAAAATAGAACGGGGGGTTAGACAAGGAGACCCAATGTCACCTAAACTTTTTAATACGGTCTTAGAACATGCTTTCAAGAGTTTGGATTGGATGACAAAGGGAATAAAAATAGATGGAGAATACCTAAACAACTTACGTTTCGCCGATGATATAGTCATAGTAGCTGAGGATCTAGGTATGGCAAGAGAGATGGTACAAGAACTCGTTGTAGCTACAGAAAATGTTGGTTTAAATATAAACATCTCAAAAACAAAAATAATGACAAATTTGGTACCCAACCAGAACATCAGTATTGGTGGGAAGGAAATAGAACTCGTAGATAGATATAAATACCTGGGACATGAAATTACGATTGGCAGGGATAACCAGACTCATGAGCTGAAGAGAAGAATCGGTCTTGGGTGGGCAGCATTTGGAAAACTGAGAGAAACTTTTAAAAGTGAGTTACCCACATGTCTAAAGAGAAAGGTATTCGATCAGTGCGTCCTCCCAGTCTTGACGTACGGATCAGAAACACTTACCTTAACTAAAGCCTCGGCTACCAAACTAAGAGTCACGCAGAGAAGAATGGAGCGGTCAATGTTAGGAATAACTCTGCGAGACAAAATCAGAAACGAAGAAATCAGGAGAAGAACAAAGGTGACTGACGTCATCGAGAGGATAGCCAGGTTGAAGTGGAGATGGGCAGGACACGTAGCCAGAATGACAGATGGGCGATGGACGAAGAGGTTATTGGAATGGAGGCCAAGAGAAGACAAGAGAAGCGTCGGTCGACCGCCTACAAGATGGACTGACGACTTAAGAAAGGTAAATAAAAACTGGATGAGGGCGGCGCAGGATAGATGGGGTTGGAAACGAGGGGAGGAGGCCTATGTTCAGCAGTGGACTTTTGAGGCTGGATGATGACTTACACAGACTTGAGGACTTTCCTACTATTTAAACAAATTGGGACGCCGTTCGAAAAATCCTCAAATTCTCATATCGAGTACTTACTGGAAACCAAATGGGAGACATTCATCGTAGATTCCTCGTTGGGGTTATACTGGGCTACAAATTATCATCATATGGCTTCTATGCCATATCATTTTCTTCTGTTCTAAAACTTAATTCACTTGTATTAGTTATCTGTTAATAATTTTTTTAAATTAAAGAGGTTACAAAAAAAAATTGTGTACATTTCATAATGTTTATTTAAACCCTTATACCTTTTTATTTTTATTTTGAGAATAAACACATTCTCAAACCAGAAATGAATAATAATAACAAAATACATGATTTTACAATTTTTAACCTTATTTTTAGCAGTGTACCAAAACAAAAATTTGACATGGCTGTCAAAAGTCACTGTCATTTATTTACATAAAACTTTCCATGTTGAAAACAAATTATTTAAATATGTAAAACCTTTACCAAATTAATATCCACTTTTGAATTTATTTAAAATAAACATTATCCATACCTCAAAACAAAAATCCATGTCACAACACTTGGAACTTCAAAATTTTCCATTCGAGATTGGGGGGAGGGAAGACATTCAAATCATTATAAAACTGGAAACAGGAACTTACGGGAATTCTTACTGGAACATGTACAAATCCAAAACATCATCAAAAAAATAGCAACAGCTACATAAAGGACAGGAACCAGGAAACCACGCGCTTCTTTTTTACCGGCAAATCAAACTGCATAACAATAAAACTATTTCACAATAATATATCCATGTAAAATGCAGTGAAACTATTGTTATTATATTCCTTGACAAGTTAAAAATCCATCAGTTCTACTATAAGAAGAAAACCATTTTAAAAGCCGGCAAAGTGCGTTTCTTTGTGAGTCTGTTAGTTGAGTTCCACACAAAAAGATGTTTACTCTTCAGACATGTTTTTGGAACTATTTTATTTTCAGTGGCATATGTACCGCGTACCTAACCTTCCGAAAATTCTCGTACGCTTCAAGCCGATCATTCGTTCGGTTTGACATTTGATCAATCGGCGGAGAGAACTCAACGATCTTTCAAAATTCTGACCAATAATATCATAGGGTTTTTAGCGCTCAAAACTTGAGGGAAAAATACTGGGACCTAACGAATCCTTCCAGAACAATAAATGTTGATACAAGTAAACAGGAAATTTCCTAACCTTTACAATGCGAACAGGAGCGGCTTAGGAAATTTTAAAGATATATAAACTCGCAAAATATATTAGAAAAATAAATATTTTTCTTGGGATAGGATTAAAATTAATGGATATTTTTTTATAAAACATTGTAGTAGAAATCCATCTGCTACAATAGCCTCCTCGGAAGAGAGGAAACTGGATTACCAATTCAGTTTTCGATAACTACAAAAATCCAACATTGACATCTTGGGTGTGACAGGACAACAATACCAAAATATTTAAATAATGGCTAGTGGGGATTAAACAAAAACAAAACATCATTGTTAGGGAGTGGGCTAGCGTGCCATCAATCGCCAGACTCTTTAAAGTCGAGTAGACTTAAATGTTTAAAGACTCTACTGAGAACTGTAGGTGACAGGAGTTTCTGTGTCTTGGGAAAGAAATAATCTTGTGCCCTGTGTGGACCTCGCTGACATCCACGACAGTAACACAAGTGATATACATATTATATATACCATATAATACATACCATATAGCAGGGCAGACACAGCCTCATCACCTCGTTGCCTAACCAAGATTGGTTTTCAAAAACTAAAAAAATCTTTCTGAGCTCTTGGCTCAGCAGATAGGCATCTGCTTAAACTCTAAACACCTAGCGAGTTTCACGGGACATTCGGCAACGGTTCTGCAAAAGGAGGATTTAGACAATCCAGTCTAAATACCTCGTTGAGATAAAATGTCAAAAATGACATCTCAACAACTCATTCAAACAAGACCAACAAGGGGGGGGGGGGAACGCGTGTGACAACATACAAAAGACCAAAAAAACTAGTATACTGGATTCAAACGGGATATCAAACTATTTAATCAAGACCAAAAAAATGAACGTAACTCATGACATAGGAAATACTACATCATTACGTTTTAAATCAAAAGTCCTATTTAGGACATAAAAGCCTTTCATGAAAGTTCACAAGACAACTTTCTTCATTTTCAAATCACTAACTGGGATATTCTTTATTTTTTGCAAAACCGGGGATATGATCTTACTTTTCCAAAACATGAGTAGATCTTACTTTTCCAAAACAATGGGTAGACTTTATTTTTCCAAAACATGAGTAGACTTCACTCTTCCAAACTGGGGTTAGACTACTTTTTCAAAACAGGGATGAAAGCAAACACAAGGGAAAGACCTAAGGGACATTGGAAAGAATGACAGTTCCGACGAACGACCACTTCCATTTATCCACCGAAAGCAAGCTTCACCTGTACTCAACGCGGCCAGATCCTAAGCTCACCAGCCTTGTCACAGCTTCTGCTCTTGGCCTACTTTCAATAAACAAACACAAGAGAGGTCAACGAACTATTCGCCAAAAAAAATCAAACTCCATCAGGGACATGGGCTAACAGACATTACGGGATAACAGACTCTAAAATTTCCAGACTAAACAGGGATAGACAAACAAGCAGGGAACAAAAGACTCAAAGACTTCTAGTCATACTCCATATACATGGGCTTACAAACACAAATAAATATTGAAACTTGGTTCTTAGTCATACTCCATATACATGGGCTTACAAACACAAATAATATTGAAACTTGGTTCTTATATGAGCTTACACAAAATAAAACCGTTCTTGCTCTGACTACTAATGGGAGTGTTCCCAGACAACTGAACAACACTTCCTCATCACGAGTATTACACTTGTGATATGCCAGATACAAGAAAACATACATCATTTTATTAACAAGTGGAGGGGCCTCGCCACGGTTTCCCTCTTCACTTCTTTATGAACAAGTGGAGGGGCCTCGCCACGGTTTCCCTCTTCACTTCTTCATGGGGTTACTTTTTCTTCACTTCTAACATGAACAAATCCATATATCAAGGGTTATTTTCAAAACAGTGTCGACAGAGTACGCTATCTTCAAATCAAAAAGTGATAGCTTTTCTCCTGGCTGCTTGAAAAAACAAGGGGTCTACTTCTTCATTAATAAGTGGAGGGGCCTCGCCTCAGTTTCCCTCTTCACTTCTTCATGAACAAGTGGAGGGGCCTCGCCACGGTTTCCCTCTTCACTTCTTCATGGGGTTACTTCTTCAAGGATGACTTCTCCAACTAACCTGTGGCAATAATATACCCAATATAGATAGGCTTCGCTGGAAAATCACGGGACTTACTCACACAGACCATACCGAATTAGCTCATACACGGACCATACCAACTATTATCACACATCTACTCAAACGACCAAATCAATAATCACAAAAAACGTTTATTCTGTAAAAAACTGTTGATCTATAAGAATACATGCAAAAAAATGCAACATATTGTTATACTCTATAAGTGGATTCAATATTCAAAACTTTTTAAACGTAACTTTTAGCAAAATCTTCAAAAAAAATTTTTAACGTTACTTTTTTACCAAAATTTTCAAAAAAAATTTTTACTTTATTTTTTACTCAATTGTTTGTCTATATAATTCCTCAATATTTTCCAAAAAATTTAACCAATGCTTTCATCATGGGTACAATATCAATACAATATAGTAAGTACGCTACAATATTTAACATACTATTCTGTTGTACGATACATAAAATACAATACCAGTATACTACGGTTTACCTAAAATGGGGTTACAAGTTAAATACACTATGATGTATGAAATGGTACATGCCTATACAATCAGCAGCATGACCAAATCAACACCACAATACCATGTGTACATACTTACACCTCTTTTGGAAAAATTATTAACATGCGTAAACAAAAATAACAAAAATGGGCTCTTTCATGGGGACTAACAGACTGAAACAGTTTCGGGGGCACTAGAAGACATGAAACAGTTTCTGGGGGCAAGACAAGAGGAATCTGGGCTAAACTACATGGAAAGACTGGGGCGATATTTACTCAGGTCAAACTTCAGGGTGTACGTTACAAGTGTAACACCAAGTGGAGATGGCTAAAGATATTGGGGACTAGTAGATAGGCTAACTACTAGTTGAACATGTCTACAAGCTAGACCTGTAACAATGGGCGTACAAAACATGACACGAGTCGAGCTTCCATGTTATCGGAAACACTTGCACCACAAACCGAGATCGGCTGCCCAAGGGACGGGCACTGCCTAACAGTTGTAGTACAAATGAGACCGAAAGGAGGCTAAAGGGATATGGTAGTGGGAACATGCAAATGGGGTCTGAGGGAGGTCAAAAAAAGATACGGGCCCCACGTTGCCGGGGCCATTTGAAGCGTTCAACTGGACAAGGCAACTACTGGATACTGAAGGAGGCAGAAAAATGAATCAGCCCCACGTTGTCGGGGCCATTTGAAGCGTTTTAAGCCTAACACATTGGGCGCCATTTGAAGCGTTTTACATGTCTGCTCTATGGGGACAAGGAAAGACTATCTATAGAGATACTGTGGGGTAGAAATGGGGCTAGTAGAAGGAACAGACACGCAAACCTTCATGCGAACGGCAGCTCATTTTTTTTGTGCGGTGGCGGGTCGTAGATTCGTTGGGAGGGGTAGGAGGGTTTAAAGAAGACTAACTACATAACCAAATAAGCAAAGGATACTTACACAGACTTGAGGACTTTCCTACTATTTAAACAAATTGGGACGCCGTTCGAAAAATCCTCAAATTCTCATATCGAGTACTTACTGGAAACCAAATGGGAGACATTCATCGTAGATTCCTCGTTGGGGTTATACTGGGCTACAAATTATCATCATATGGCTTCTATGCCATATCATTTTCTTCTGTTCTAAAACTTAATTCACTTGTATTAGTTATCTGTTAATAATTTTTTTAAATTAAAGAGGTTACAAAAAAAAATTGTGTACATTTCATAATGTTTATTTAAACCCTTATACCTTTTTATTTTTATTTTGAGAATAAACACATTCTCAAACCAGAAATGAATAATAATAACAAAATACATGATTTTACAATTTTTAACCTTATTTTTAGCAGTGTACCAAAACAAAAATTTGACATGGCTGTCAAAAGTCACTGTCATTTATTTACATAAAACTTTCCATGTTGAAAACAAATTATTTAAATATGTAAAACCTTTACCAAATTAATATCCACTTTTGAATTTATTTAAAATAAACATTATCCATACCTCAAAACAAAAATCCATGTCACAACACTTGGAACTTCAAAATTTTCCATTCGAGATTGGGGGGAGGGAAGACATTCAAATCATTATAAAACTGGAAACAGGAACTTACGGGAATTCTTACTGGAACATGTACAAATCCAAAACATCATCAAAAAAATAGCAACAGCTACATAAAGGACAGGAACCAGGAAACCACGCGCTTCTTTTTTACCGGCAAATCAAACTGCATAACAATAAAACTATTTCACAATAATATATCCATGTAAAATGCAGTGAAACTATTGTTATTATATTCCTTGACAAGTTAAAAATCCATCAGTTCTACTATAAGAAGAAAACCATTTTAAAAGCCGGCAAAGTGCGTTTCTTTGTGAGTCTGTTAGTTGAGTTCCACACAAAAAGATGTTTACTCTTCAGACATGTTTTTGGAACTATTTTATTTTCAGTGGCATATGTACCGCGTACCTAACCTTCCGAAAATTCTCGTACGCTTCAAGCCGATCATTCGTTCGGTTTGACATTTGATCAATCGGCGGAGAGAACTCAACGATCTTTCAAAATTCTGACCAATAATATCATAGGGTTTTTAGCGCTCAAAACTTGAGGGAAAAATACTGGGACCTAACGAATCCTTCCAGAACAATAAATGTTGATACAAGTAAACAGGAAATTTCCTAACCTTTACAATGCGAACAGGAGCGGCTTAGGAAATTTTAAAGATATATAAACTCGCAAAATATATTAGAAAAATAAATATTTTTCTTGGGATAGGATTAAAATTAATGGATATTTTTTTATAAAACATTGTAGTAGAAATCCATCTGCTACAACACGACATCATCAGCATACATTAAGCAACATGGAATGTTACCTTGCAAAACTAATGAAAATAAATAAGAACTAAGCACCGAGCCTTGGTGCAATCCTACTTTCACCTAAAATTTATCAGTCTCTCCCGCACCTGTCCTAACACTAGTCGTTACTCCCTCATACATATCTCTCACAATCTTTACATATTCGCCAGGGACTCCTTTCTTATTGAGTGCCCACCACAGAATCTCTCGAGGAACTCTATCATATGCTTTCTCAAGATCAATGAATACCATATGAGCGTTGGTCTCTTTATTCCTGTATTTTTCCATCAGTTCCATGCAGTATTTTTCCATGTTAGGAATATCTCTGTGAGACCAGATAAAAAATAAAGTTTATCATTCACAGTAAAAATGATTTACATTAGCGAATAAATATATAATATATATAGACAAAAAAAAAAGATAAAAAAAGTACAAAATATCGAAAAATATCTTTTTACATTATTCACACAAGTTTCCGAGACTGAAACTTTGCGACATGTTTTTTATAAGTTTACAGACGTTAGGTAGACAATGTCGGCAAAATGCAAAGATACTGTTTCGAATCGGAATGCGTAAATACATTTAGAAAAAACTAAAAGAGGGGAAATTTCATTAAAACAGAAAGAAAGCTCCGGATCTTGTAATAACATGAGTTTCAGAGCGTAAGTGACTCTTTTTAGCATAATGAAATTCGAAATGAACATTTCTAGACAAAACAGAATGTTGAAAAGACCTCAAAAGGTATAAAGTCACAATATAAAGTAGGTAAAAAGGCATGTGGGGAAGTGGGGAGTGAAATTGCAGATAAAATAAAAGCAGACATAGTAGATATAATTTATATTTTTATTCTAAAGAAGGGTTACGGCGACTCCAAAATTTTGACATGTAGGAAATAATACAGGAATTTATTGATAAAGGAATAAAATCAACATATTATGCACAAGAAAGCGTAAATTTTCTTTCTGTTCTCTCTAATAGTCGGCCTAAAACATACTTACCTATTAGCTCAACTAAAGACTGCGCCATGTATGTTAGATGACACTAAAATAGACACGGCTATTTGTTTTGTTGTTTGAAATATAATAATAGACTCGTTTTATAAAACGAATTACAGACAATTCATCTATATAAAAGGCTCGTAGCTGTTATTTTGTTTACATTCTTTCCTATTCCCACATAACAATTTCATGTTCTTAGTAGATTCATAGAACATAATTTTCAGAAAAAGTATATACTGAGAATATGCGTAATTACAATTGCGAATGTGCAGAGAAGATACTAAGTATATTCTACATTACAGTACTTAAACGTTCTATGTATATGCTTAGAATGTACTACCGCACTTCTTTTTAGTATTTACCAAGAACATACTTTTTAGAAGGTTCTAAGGAGGTGCTATAAACCTTCTATTTATATATTTAGAATGTACTATCGCACATATTTGTAGTATATGGGAAGAATATTCCAAGGAAGTGCTATATACCTTCTAGTTATATACTTAGAATGTACTATCGCACATATTTAGTATATATTTAGTATATGGGAAGAATATTCCAAGGAAGTGCTATATACCTTCTAGTTATATACTTAGAATGTACTATCGCACATATTTTTAGTATATGGGAAGAATATTCCAAGGAAGTGCTATATACCTTCTATTTATATACTTAGAATGTACTATCGCACATATTTTTAGTATATGGGAAGAATATTCCAAGGATGTGCTATATATTTCTCAGAAGTATGTTTTCAACATCACCCAATTTCATCCTAGGTTCTACTAATATATTATATTTACATATTCTAATTGCATATGAGAATGTAGTTATTACATTCTACAATATTACGTAAAAAGTAAGTATAAAATATAAAATATAGGTACCTATGTATAATAAATATTATATGGGTAAGTAGGTACAGTAGGAAAAATGAAAGAATACCCATGAACGAACATATAAAACACACTGTATTTTCCTGTAACCGTGTCACACAAAAAATTGGCCAGCGCAAGTGCATGTAATAATTATTGTTACATGTACTTGCACTGGACAATTTTCTTTGTGACACGGTGACAGGAAAATACAGCGTGTTTTATATGTTCGTTCATGGGTATTCTTTCATTTTTCCGACTGTATATATATAAAATATAAGTAATATATTTAGTTATTATGTGCACATCAAAATAAAAATGCTGCTTATATATATTATATAATAGTCAAATATATATAATATGTATGTAAATTACTAAAATTTATAGGTATCTATATACATACTTATACTTACTAGGTATTTAGGAAATATTGAAGTACCAATATGAATTTATTATCTTCAAGCTGCCGGCGTGCCGGCAAACAAAATAAAAAAGTTATTTATGTATTTTCTTAAAAATGTTTTAATCCTTGTAGCTAGAAATACTTCGTCTTCGGTTCGTCCTAACAGCGTAGACACAATAAATGCCTAGCCTAACTAACTATACTGGACACTGGAAACTATTTTCATATTTTGCCCTTGTTATTTGTTACTTACCCCCTTCCGCTGTGCAGGTATAATATACAATGCAAAATGCAAGGGTCAGAATGACAATGAATGGCCGTTTCCGGATTCCCGTTTCACGTTGTTTGGTTGTGGACCTTTACCTGAATGTAATGTAGTTAAAATAAAATTATACCTAAAAATACTCATGGTATATTATATTCATTTCAGTTGAAAACGAAACGAGATTTTCTCATTTTTCTTCAATAGAATTAAGTTTTAAACTTTTTTACCATACAATTAAAACGGGTTAAAAAAATGAATTAGATAGTTCAGTAGTACCTACCAAAATACCTAAACTTTATTAATTATTCTTAATGAAGTTGATAACCTATAGGTAACATTATTCTTCTTCCTATAGGTACATACAGTATATTCTTTTTAAGATATTTTAAAAGTATATACAAGTATGTGTTAAGCATATACTTTTGAATATATTTACGCATATACTAAAGGCCGCGTCCCACCATCAAATAATTTGATCAAACTGGTTTGAGCAAACTGAAAGTGACAGTTAGTGACATCACATCCTGAGTGTTCATTGTGGATAATAATGAAAAATTTTAATTTTAAATAAAGTACAAACAAGTTAGACAACTCAATACAAAAAATTTGATCAAACTAGACTGATAGTGAGAGCACAGAATTTTAGAATTTCAAAAAAACTGCAATTGTGACGTCACTTTGACGTAATTCCGGAGTTTGCTTAAACTGTTTGATCAAATTATTTGATGGTGGGACGCGGTCTTAAGAATATTCGATTAAGGTATATTCTAAGAATATACTTTTACGAACATTCCGAGATACTACGTACACGAATGTGCTCAGTATATTCGGTGCAAGAATATTCTTTGAAGCACATGCAAAGAACATGAAATTTAGAATGTTTTTAATGGTATGGTTTGTTCAACGGTAAATGGTTGAGTTCAATTAGTGCGGTCGTAAATATTATTAAATTTATCTGACCTGGCCCATTGTTAAGACCCACCCGGAGCGATAAGCCACCGAGGTAGACAGAGTTGGTCTTTTGCAATTAACACTGACTAGACGGTACTCCCATAATAAAGCCTGAAATAAATTTTACCTGAAACCGGGCTTTGTATACTATTATCGGTTAATCCAGAATGTTTATAGTGGTAACTAATTGAAATCAAACCATTTACTGTTAAACATACTTTTTTTTTCATACATGGTATGCTTGTACTACGCATATACTAAAAAGATATACTTCGACGAATGTTGGTAGGATATGCTTAGAACATGATACGAACATCATTGTTATGTGGGTTGTAGCACACTATTTTGAAACCGAGGCTACGTTGCTCAAGATCGAAAGAGATGTGATGATGATCATTTTTAGATACTAGCACATAAACTATAATAAAAAAGGAGAAAAATTAAAAAAGTTAAGATAATAATAAATAAATAATAATAATAGCCTTTACTCCCCAACAGTTTCCCATTTACAGAGGAATACAAAGAATAAGAAATTATAACAGCACTGCATGCTTAATATAAATAATAGAACTTAAAATCTAAGGTTGCGCAACTTAAAGTAGAACAATAAAACAAAAAGAAAAAGAATAAAATATGGGTAAATATTACAGATATAATAAAACAGAAAATTTATATGCTTATGTGTGGTAACTGATTAGAAATTACAAATAAGTATTGCATTTGTTTTTCAATTCCGAGACACTACAACAAAAAATGTCACAAACAGATGAAAGTTTGTTTGCATTAGCACACATCATATTAATCGGCGCTTTTAACATTAGATATGTTTGAGCTCTTTTGCACAGAAACGTCTCATTTTGTCTTGATGCAAGCCTCGGAACAAAAAAATCTAATTGATTTAGTAACACTGCACAGTCTATCCCACCGTTTATTAACTTATGTAGAAACAATATTGATGCCTGATTTCTACGTTTTTCTAGAGAGACAAAGATAAATCTTTCTAATTAATTAAAATAATTGCAACCCCTAGCAGGGTAAACGCCGTCAACTTTTTAAGATTATAGCTACTAGAGCTAAACCAGAAATATTGGATAAATAAAACGAAGAAAACAAGTTAAAAATAATTTGAAAAGAAGGACGCCACTTTTACTACAAAATCTGTTCAATTTTCACATGCAACAAAAAATTCTTATATTTTTTACTGCATTAAATTTCTTATTACAACCCTTAATTTAAATAAATCTCAAGCCAGCCCAGTTCAATAGTACCATTTCATCTCCTCCCAATTTTACCCTTACCCCCTACAGACAGACAATTTTGGATTCGGGACAGAAGAAATCTCTCTCTCTTCTCCGACACCCGCCGTAGGGTGAGCTTATCTCTCGTACCTCTTGCAACACGTGAGGGTGCAATCTCTCTGCTACTCTCTCTAGCATCAGCCGTTCGACGGTCAACAAGTACCACTCACAACGAGGGTGCAATTTCTCTCTACTCTTACACCCGTCAAAGGGTGAGCTCTCTCTCATCAGCGGTTCCACGGAAAAGTCGGTACCGCTCATATCTTCACTCTGGACGGTCCAGCCTTCCTTTTGGGCTGAAACGAAAGAGCAATAATACGTGTTACGTTACGTGACGAACAGTAATTCGGGAGTGACGCCATACCTGATTTCGCAAATCGTGGTACGAGAACAATCAATTCGTGTGTGACCACGGCTCTAATGATCTACAACGTTCACAGTTTGGTAAGACTTTATATAGGTACATATTAATTTTGTCTGTATAAGACCTTGTACTTTATACTTCCACTTTAACCTGAACTGAATTCAATCCTACACTTATTACAGTCCACAATCAAAACTAGAGATTGTATTTTACAATCTCACATATGTACAAGCTTTTTGTACAATATCCATAAATAAAATATAATAAAAATGAAAAATTAATCTTATCAAAATTTATTAGAATTGCGTAGAATTGCACGAGAGCTCTAAAATTATCGATTTGTTTCCCGAGTGACACTTTGACAGGTTTAATTTCACAACAGGAAGGGGAGTGAAATTATGTCAAAGTGTTACGAGGGGCAAGAAGTAAATAATAATTTAAGAGATCGAGTATAATTCGCTGAGATTATTTGATGAATAAAACTGTCTTTAAATCATTTTAACTAATATTTTATTGATATCTTTACCTGAATATTTGCTAAACCTGTTTCTTGTTGTTCTCTGTGAGAAGTGGTAAAACATGAATTGCCATTAATGTCCCGAAATGTTCATTTTTTCGTAGCAACGGAGGGCATCTGACGTAATACTTGACGTCGGGAAATTATCAAAAATTATCAGTAGTAATTGCACAAGAGCTCTAAAATTATCGAATTTTTCCCGAGTAACACTTTACCATTTTTAATTTCACGACCCGAAGGGGAGTGAAATTATGTCAAAGTGTCACAAGGGCAACAATTCGATAATAATTTTAGAGATCAAGTGCAATTTGCTGCGATTATTTCATGAATAAAACTGTTCAAAACCAAAATTTTATTGTAATTTATTTATGTAAGTACAAATTAGTACCAAATACTATTGACTGTAATACATCCAACTCCCACAGGAATCTGGAAGCACGTTGCCACTAGCGCCTTTGTCGGCTTGAGTTGAACTACGTTTTGACAACGTAAAATTTGACGTAAACATTCAAATTTAATTTTATAAATTTTTGAATAACGAGCTAATTTTGCTAAATTAAATTAAAATAAAAATAGTTCAAACACTTATACAAAAACAATAATAAAGCAATGTTATAAATGTAAGGTTAGATTGCTCTGGTTATCCTACTCATACCGCTAGATGGCGTTATTTTTTGCAAAATTAATGGGAAATGTCAAGAGTTGTATGTATTACAGTCTATAGTATTTGTTAGTACACAGTTGTTATAAATAGGGCTTTTCATCGATTCTCATTTGTTTCGAGCTTCTGTCATGTGTCACATAATATTAATATATCTACGTCATACGTCTTTGATTTGTATCACTGGCGTGATACAAGCGTGATGGAAATTGGAGCATTATTATTTTATTTATTCATACTATCGAAAGATAGTAGAATACAAGAAACTTATAATTTCACTTGAAGATCGAAATTTTTACTTGCGTTTTAATAGAATAAACTGATAACTGAAAATTTATGAGACTTAGAGAAAATCCCAGTATATAGTCAAACTTTAAACCGGAAATCGCTGATATGAGGGGCGAAATCTCAGATCCATTCTCGCCAATGGCTAGAATCTTTACTGATCTTAATCATACTTTCAAGTTGGCAAATACAAACAAAGATTGGTTCTAGTTTACTTTAACCGAAGAG
Source organism: Diabrotica virgifera virgifera (assembly GCF_917563875.1). Classification (NCBI taxonomy): domain Eukaryota; kingdom Metazoa; phylum Arthropoda; class Insecta; order Coleoptera; family Chrysomelidae; genus Diabrotica; species Diabrotica virgifera. The sequence goes on along the minus strand of NC_065451.1, from coordinate 8,558,748 downwards.
ACTCAGTGTTTTTCACCGAAGTTTTATGATGGAACTGAAATGTTTATAGCAAACAAACAAAAATAATTTAGAATAACAAACGAATATTAAATTGTCCCTTATACCTATATCACCTTTTATACAGAATGACAATTGAAACGCGTGAATTAAAGTTATAAGCTTTTTGAATCGTTACACTATTATAGGTTTTCTCTTTACGTAGAATATTTTTTATTGGTATTAATTCAAACTTTTACAAAATATATTTAACGAACTTTAGTATAAACATCTTCTTAGAGAAAAAATAAAGCTATACACAAAAACAAAGAACCCTTAACCCATTTCTCTTTACGATTATGTTAGCTTACATCTTAATAGATAACGTAAACAGACTCTTACCTTTTTCGTGATGGGCTCTTCTGGAATAAGGATTAGTTTTGAATGGCAGCTCTAATTGCGGCCTGAAAACTGATAGGTCTCGGGCGATCGTCGATTACATCCTGAAAACAAGATTCACCGTTACATAATTGCAGGTTATAAGTTAAGGGAGATTTACGGGAAAAAAGACCATAAAATCTTGTTATAGTTAGATACTGATGGCAAAAACATGCACTTCCTATACGGATATTTAGTTGGATCAAAAGTATTTTTGTATAGTTGAACAAATTTAACTGAAACTCTCAAGGTTACTTGAGGGCACCGCACCGTGTCTTCTCTTCGCGGTTGCAGATAAATAGGTTTTACTGTAAGTCTTATCTTAAAATATATACATATATGTGTATGCTATAAATATATGTATATGTTATAAAGTTTTTATCGCGCTTTTTTTTAACTGAAGTTTTTTTCAGAAAAAAAGATAAGTTTATTTCTGTGTGTTTAACTTAGTTTATTTGTAAGTTTTAGTAATTTTCGATTGTTTTTTCGTCATTTAAGCGACTTAAAAAAGGATTGTAGACATGAAAGAGGCCTGTTTTGGCTTACCGGAAGAGTTGAGGCTAGTCCATCAACGGTGTGAAGAGTTTGGAGGAGGTAATCCAATGATGACAATATGACAATATATGACAATGTTATCCAATATTTATATGACAATATGGAGATGAAAACATAGTACGCTACATTAAAGCAAACAGAATACGATGGGCGGGTCACGTGCTAAGATCAAGTGACGAAAAACTTCTGAACGCCACATTATGGGAAAGGCCCGATGGAAAAAGGTAAGTTCCTTGAAAGGAGCACAGCAATGGAAAATAGCTGCTCAGGACCGATAACAATGGAGGGAAATAGTAAACGCGGCCAAGACTCACATAGAGTTGTAGAACCAAATGATGATGATGATGATGAATTCAATGATGTGACTTATCGGCATCGTACGTTGTGGAGGGTCTGGACGTCCTACAATATTACAAGGCCGTGATTTGTCCTATCTTAAGGGCTCACCAACGTAACACCAAAATGGCGTGGCAATGGTGTCGAAGTGGTGTGGTTACCCAGTGGCAGGTAGATCTGTATAAACCTGTAGTGCTAAATCTGTATAAATATGTTTAGCAATTCTACCTGCCACTGGGTCACAACACCACTTCGACGCTATTGCCACGCCATTTGGTTGCCACGTTGGTGAGCGCCTTGCTTTATAGACTTCTTGCTCTCAGAAATGGACGGGACAGTGTACATCAAGTAAGAGATTAATTACACTAGTTTACACTCAAAATGCGACTGGAATGCCACATGCTATTTTTGGTTAATTTTTGCTCTCTGAACAGGAATATGATGGTAAAAACTTCCTAACACGTAAAATTTTTGAGTTATGATTAAAAAAAGATCAGTATTTTGATAAATTTTTTTTAAAACAGTCATTATCAAATTCACGTTTTTTCTAAAAACTGTGCATAATTTGGCAACACTGGGATATGTAATGTCTACGAATAACATATTAAATAAAAAATAAACCAAAGGCAATCCTTAATCGGCAAACCTACCCATTTAAACCTATTTCCAAATGTCTTTATTCCTCTGAGCCGCATCTATTTTTATATGAGCCTTCATGTACGAGAATTTCACGTGGTTTGTTGACCTTTGGGTTTTCCAGAAAATGCTAAAAGTATAGAATGGCTATAAAAGCAGCTCGTTGGTAAATCACCCCCTCAGTATTGGTTTAGTGCGCATAGTGGTGTTATATCGAAAAGTGAAAGTATCCAAAGTGAAAAATGTCCAAAGTCCAGAAACGTGGTTGTGTTAACCCCGCGGATAGTTTTTGTTACATATGTGGTCAGTTTACTCCTAAATCGCAGAAAAGGATAATTAATAAGAAGACAAAAGTAGCTTACCATAAGTATTTTGGATGTGTTATTGGCGATCAAGATCGGGACTGGGCTCCTCACATATTTTCCTGCAAATCTAAGTAATTGGTTAAATGGCAAACGCTTTTCTATGCCGTTTGCAGTTCCGATGATGTGGCGGGAACAACCAACAAGTCATTTCAACGACTCTTACTTCTGCATGACAAAAGTGTCTGGATTTTCAAGGAAGAGCAAATATAAAATTGAATATCCAGATATTACGTCAGCAATAAAACCGGTTGTGCATAGAGAAAATTTACCAGTTCCAGAACCCCGGCAAATTGGGAGGAAGATTTAGAAATCTATGACGATAGAAGTGAACCAGATGATGCATCAGAAGGGGGCGATTCCTATTTACCCGAAAGCGACGAAAAAGAACCTCATTTCATCCAACAAGCTGAATTAAATGATTTAGTTCGAGATCTTCACTTGTCCAAAGAACATGCTGAACTCTTAGGTTCTAGATTGAAACAATGGAATTTACTAGCCAGTGGAACCAAAGTTACAACATTTAGGAACCGTAACCAGGAGTTATCCTCGTTTTTCACTATGCAGGATAAAATGTGTGTTTGTGTTAATCCAAATGGGGTTATGGAAAAATTATGATTTGCACATAACCCAGAAGAATGGCGTTTGTTTATAGATTCTTCTAAATCAAGTCTAAAAGCAGTTCTGCTCCATAATGGCAACAGAAGACCATCTATTCCTCTTACACATGCAGTTGACATGAAAGAAGCACACGAGAGTATGTCGCTTATCCTAAATGCAATAAGCTATGCTACATACAAGTGGCAAATATCTGGTGACCTAAAAGTCATCGGATTATTACTAGGTCTTCAGGGAGGATTTACAAAATTTTGCTGTTTTCTTTGTCTTTGGGACAGTAGAGCAACACAGAGCCATTACCAAGTTACAGAACGGTCTCGCAAGAGATCAATATATTCCAGGTCAAGCTAACATTAAGAATATACCTCTCGTTGATTCCCAAAACGTTCTGTTACCTCCGTTACATATTAAACTGGGATTGATTAAAAATTTCGTTAAAGCATTAAATAAAGAAGGACATGCGTTTAAACACCTTAAACAAATTTTTTCTAAATTTAGTGACGCGAATCTGAAAGAAGGGGTATTTGTTGGACCACAAATAAGAAAACTACTAAGAGATCAACAGTTTGTGGAACAATGTGGAACAAATTCTGTTCGCTGCAATATTTATTGAAATGTCCTGAGACGGCCCTGCCTGCGTGCATATATGGCTTATTAGCGACATATTCATTTTTTAGTTAGTCTGTTTGTTGTCTTCAAAGAGTTCACACATGTCTTAGTAATAAAAATATATACAGTCCACTTAGTCAGCAGTTTTATTCATTGGGAACACAAGGTTGCACGTGGGCATCCTAACATTGGTCCATTCGAGACGGATCAAGTTTCACTATAGTGCCGGTGCCGATGTAAATTGGTCAAGGGAGCAGTTAAGTTTTTAATTAGAAGATTGATTACACTAAGACATACATCGTCAACGTGGTGACGGTGACGTAATAAGTGAATAGTTTTCGTTCAAAATTGGGTGAAGTCAACAAGTGGGACTCAAGACGGTTAAGTGTTTTGCTTTACAAGTTCAACGGACGGAAAACAAAGATCATAAAGACGGCAGTTGGAATAAGCGGATCAGGTTTCAGCTAACAGCGGCATGGTATACGACGATAATAAAATTAACAGTGAGTGAGCCAATATCCTATTTATATTTTCCTAATTTCATTCGATAAAAAACAGCATAATTTGGTCTGTGTTTATTGCATGTTATTCATTTGTCATAGGTAGTAAATTTTGATTTTAATTTTATTTCCGGGTTTATAATTGGAGAATTTAATTTTGATAATACATTTGGTTAATTATTTAATAATTATTGGTTTTAATAAATTATTTTTGGTTTATAATGGGTGATCTAACAGATTTAGTTGCTAGAAGGGGTGTAATTAAAGGTCAATTAAGCCGGTTTGAAACATTTATAGATAATATAAGGGACAATCAATTGCAATTCATAGAATTACGTCTTCGCAAATCGAAATGTGAAGAAAATTGTGATAAATTTGCAGACATTCAGTCAAAAATTGAAATGTTAGACAGTTCAGGGAAACAATTAGATGAAAGGGTTAGTTTCGAAGATGAGTATATTAGGATTATTGCGTTGGCTGAGGGTAAATTACAAAATTCATACGATGGTTCTAAAAATGCGGGTATTAGCAAAAACACGGAAAATCGGGCTCCACCGGAAAGAGGAGCATTAGTAAAAAATACGGATAATCGGGCTCCAACGGAAAGAGGAGCAGTGGTAAAAAATACGGATAATCGGGCTCAAACGGAAAGGCGGAATCATAGGGTAGAAGGCTGTACTATGCCAGGTTGCAGTGCTTGTGGTCGGAAACATAATGTTCTGTTACATATTTCAGGGAATTTCGGTAGAAATATTTCGGATTCGGTAAATACAAATGTGACTAGTCGCGGGACACCACAAACGGATAATAATACGGTGCCTGTTTTTTCGGGAACAGGTTACGAAATACGGTTTACGGGAAATACGGTTACGGAAAATACGGTTACGGAAAATACGGTTACGGAAAATGAGGTTACGGAACATACGACTGCAGGAAATGCGGTTACGGGAAATGTGGATACGGGAACCCGGGTTAATAATAATAATACGGCAAATAATACGGTAAATTGGATTAACTCGGGTAATAATAATGATAGGGAAGACACTGCTAAAACGGCACATAATACGGGAAATCAGTTTAATAATAACAACACGGCAAATAATACGGCAAATCGGATTAATTCGGGTAATAACAATAATAGGGAAAGCACTGTTAACAAAGCGGATAATTCGGGAAATAATTATAATGAAAATTCGAAGGCTCAAGGGAATACAGAAGGTACGCGGACTTGTGAACAGGATATTGTTCACAGTTACAAATCGGTGAGGATATCGGAAAATACGGATTCAAGGGAGATTTTATTATCTACGGAACAGTTACAAATAATGGAAAAATCGGGAAAATTAAGTGACTGTAAAGCATTATTAGACGGTGCTTCAAAATCAAACTTTATGACTAAAGAATTATGGGAAAAGACAGGACTAAAGTCCTTTAAAGTAAATATACCGGTAAAAGGGATAGAGTACAATTGCACGAACATAAGGGATTCGGTTAACTTAACGGTGTGGTCTAAATGTAATAGTTTTCAAATGGATGGTTGTTTCTTAGCCATTGATAAAATTTCTGACGTTCTACCGTCACGCAGCATGGATTTAGTAAATACTTTTAAAATTTCGGAAAATATTACTCTAGCAGATACTGAGTTTTGGAAAACAAATAAAATAGGTTTGCTACTTGGAGCAACTGTATTTTGGTACTTACTTTGTATAGGGCGGTTCAAGGTGAATAAAGAGGGACCTTTTATTCAAAAAACCAAATTGGGTTTGATGGTATCGGGGCTAATACCAGGGGTTAATGACCAGCACAAAAAACAAAGTTGCAATTTTACGGAAAATAAAAATATTGAAGCACAATTAGAACGGTTTTGGAGCTTGGATGAATGTGAGGAAGCTACACCTCATACAACGGAAGAACGAAGATGTGAGGAATTATTTGAAAATTCTAGGGAAAGAAACTGGGAAGGCAGGTTTATTGTGAAATATCTATTTAAGGATAATGTGGATAAGTTGGGCCAATCTTATGACACGGCGTTAAAAAGATTTAGTCATTTGGAAGGGAAATTAGAAAGGAACGCCGTCATGAAGCAGCAATATAATGATTTTATGAAGGAATATATCCAGTTAGGGTACATGTTCAAGATTGAGAATGAGAATCAAGTCTCACATGCGGCTCATTATCTTTGTCACCACGGGGCGTTCAAGGATTCTTCTATCACTAAGAAATGTAGGGTTGTTTTTGACGGTTCTGCGGTTAACGATTCGGGAATCTCGCTAAATGATACTTTAATGACGGGTAATAAATTACAGGATAATTTATTTAATATTTTGTTACGGTTTAGGGAACATGTTATAGTAATTGTTGCTGATATAGCTAAGATGTACCGGCAAATTTTGATTTATGATCCAAACGGGGAATTTCAGGGAATTCTATGGAGATTTTCAACGAAAACCGAAGTAGGAGTTTATAGGTTGAACATGGTCACCTACGGGTTAGCTTCATCTAGTTATTTAGCGGTTCGATGCTTATTACAGTTAGCTGGGGAAAATAAGGATAAATATCAAAGGGCAAGTGAAATTACACTTCGTGACTTTTATATGGATGATATAATAACGGGTACAAACACGGTCGAAGAAGCTAGAAGGTTAAAAGGGGAAATAAGTAGTATTTTGGATTTAGGATGTCTTCCATTAAGAAAATGGAAGTCAAATCATCCAGGGGTTCTTAAGGATGAGTCTAATTCAGCAGGGGATGTAGAACATTATCTAGCGGAAGATGGGATTAATAAAACACTTGGATTATTATGGAATTCAAAGGAATATGTTTTGCATTTTAGAATCACGATTGCTACAAGAAAAGATGAGGTGTACAAGAGAGGCTTTCTATCGGTCGTAGCTCAAGTATTCGATCCACTGGACCTAGGTAGTCCAGTGATGATAAGGGAAAAATTAATAGTACAAGCATTATGGCAGATGAAATTGGGATGGGATGAATCATTACCTCAGGAACTAGACTCGTCCTGGAGCAGGTTCAAGGATAAAATGACGGCTCTGGAAGAATTAAAAATAAATCAAACATTTTATTGGGAAAAATCAACGGATTTTAACGGTATGGATAATGTAAATTTAGTTTGTTCAAAATCTAGGGTGGCTCCTTTGAAGTCTGCGTGTTTGGAAAGACTGGAGCTATGTGCTGCTCTTTTAGGAGCAAAACTGACTAAAGAGGTAATTAAATCTTTAAATATTAGGTTTACCAAGATAAGACTCTGGACGGCTTCCACGATAACATTGGCATGGATACGGGGAGAACCGTGCCAATGGAAAACTTTTATAGCGAATAGAGTAGGGGATATTCAACGGTTAACGGATAAAAATTCTTGGGGACATGTTAGGTCAGAGATAAATCCAGCGGATGTTTTATCAAGAGGGATAGAACCAGAGCAATTCAAGTATTTTAGATGGCGGTGGGATGGTTCTAATTTTTTAAGACTGCACGAAGAAATGTGGTCTAAAACAGAATCAGGTGTTAAGGTAGAGGAGCTGCCAGAAATTAGAAAGCCAAAATTGGTATTTTCTTCAATTGTGGTACAGGACATATTCGGTAAATATTGTCTTAAACGGTTAAAAAATGTAATAGGTTGGATATTTAGTTTTTACAAAAATTCTAAATTAAAAAGGGAACAAAGGGTTTTAAGTAAAGTTCTCTCAAGTGACGAAAAAGAAACAGCTTTGAGACGACTAATAATATTATCGCAGAAACGGAGTTTCTGGTTACAAAAATCAAAAGGGGTTTTAAATTCAAGTAAAATAATATGTTTAAGTCCATTCTTGGATGATTCGGGTATAATAAGGGTAGGAGAAAGAATACAGAATGCTGAGGTAACGTACGACCAAAGGCATCCGATTATACTTTCGAAATCACGTAAGTTAACTAGACTCATAATACAAAACGAACACTATCGGAATTTGCATGCGGGTGAGAAGACGTTATTAAATATTTTAAGATTAACTTATTGGCCTATATCGGGTAGGAGCGTGGTTCGGGGTATATTACGTAAGTGCATAACGTGTTTTCGGGCAAAGCCATTGCATCTTAAACAAAAAATGGGAAATTTACCGGCTAGTCGCATAACTCCTAGTATTAAATCTTTTGAACGGTGTGGCATTGACTATGAAGGTCCATTTCATATAAGGGCTCATAAGCTTAAAGGGCAAAAAATTATTAAGGGGTATTTCTGTATTTTTGTTTGTTTGGTGACAAAGGGTCATTTGGAGTTGGTGAGTGACTTAACTACTCAGGGATTTTTGATTTGTTTTAAAAGATTTACACCCAGAAGGGGTTTACCACGGGATATATATTCGGATAATGGAAGTAACTTTGTAGGGGCTAACAACCACCTTCAGGATTTATTTAATTTTTTACGGGATAGGGTAAATCAGTGTACTTTTGCTAGATACTTATCTGAATTGTCTATTAACTGGCATTTTATACCAAGCTATTCTCCACATTTCGGAGGTTTATGGGAGGCAGCTGTAAAATCGGCAAAATATCATTTAAAAAGGGTTGTTGGGGACACTAGTCTCACCTATGATGAGTTGAATACGGTAATTGCGCAGACTGAAGCCTGCTTAAATTCCCGTCCTTTGACCCCTCTTTCTGAGGATCCTACTGATTTTAATGTTCTCACTCCTGGGCATTTTCTAATTGGCTGTCCATTGGTGTCGTTACCGCAAGAAAACATTCTACATCTGAATCCGGGTCGTATTCAAAGGTTCCAATTGGTAACGCAGATTATGCAAAATTTTTGGAGTAAATGGTCCAAGGGTTATCTGGCAAATTTGCAAGAAAGAAATAAATGGCGTTCTTCAGCTGACCAGATTAAACCCGGACAAATAGTAATTTTGGAGGAGAGTGGGGTACCACCCATGAAATGGTTTTTGGCAAGGGTAATGGAGGTGCATCCTGGAAAAGACGGTATTGTGCGGGTAGTGACGCTCAAAACGAGTAATGGACACTGTATTAAACGTGCGGTGGCAAAAATTTGCGTGTTACCGATGGATAATTAGACATAGGGGAAAGAGAAACTTTCGTTTATTTTAGGACATCATTTTTGGTTTTAGGTTATATTGTTGCATTATTTTGTTGATATAATAGGAACTTTAGTTTTAGTTATCTTGAAAGACTGTGCTTTCAAGGAGGGGCGGCATGTTCGCTGCAATATTTATTGAAATGTCCTGAGACGGCCCTGCCTGCGTGCATATATGGCTTATTAGCGACATATTCATTTTTTAGTTAGTCTGTTTGTTGTCTTCAAAGAGTTCACACATGTCTTAGTAATAAAAATATATACAGTCCACTTAGTCAGCAGTTTTATTCATTGGGAACACAAGGTTGCACGTGGGCATCCTAACAAATTCCACTATAAAGTTGTTAATTTTATTTATTTATCTAGGTTTTACAGCGCTCCAAACTTGTCCAAATTCTCGAGTTCTCATAGGAATACAATAGAAAAAAAACCTTAGGCTTACTTTTCTATCTATACATTTATTTATTATGATTTTAACATTCCTATGCTATTATTAAGCTATTTTTGACCCTTTTCCCCGCCACATGTGAGGTAGAGTCTGGAAGCGTGTTTTTTGTGTGGTATCCCCCAAAGGCCTAATCCACGGACAATTTATAGACAAAATAATATTATTTATTATTATATGTTGAAAAAGATCTATCACAGTTCTTATTTTTTCATTTTTTTCGATGGTCCAGGCTGCGAGTCAAGATCTGAATCAGTATCGGAGGTGAATTTTTGTGATATAATGAGAGTTAGAGTTGGTGTCATTGTCACTAATTCGTTTTCCAATTCATTTTCTTCAATAATTAATGTTGATAGATGATATGTCCACGATTTTGCTGCAACTTTCACCACCACAATGGAGGCACATTGCTGAACTTGAGGTCTGCTTTTCGGCTACCACATGCACTTCCAGTTTCCATTGCATCTGCAAAAGATGAATTTAATAAGCTCGGGGGTAACCGAGGCTTGGAAGTTTGTATTGGTATCAAAAATTGTCCATGCTTTTTCCAGCTCCAATCTTCTGGATCACAATGTTTATCGAGCCATGAGTGAATCTGGTGATACACTCGGAGTCTGTGGAAACGGGCTGCATCTTGTGTTGGAGGGAGTGAGAAGAGATTAAATGCATTTTTTGTCACTGTTTTAGCGAATAGTTTGTATCTCAGTGTTTCCAGAGAACCGTCTTTATTTCCGCCATATAAAGAGACGGAAAACGTTCGCCGACAACAGTGAGTAAAGATGGCTCTACTTTCCCACTGACAAATAATTTTCCCCAGAAGTTTTTTACAAATAAAATAATCATCATTCATGATGCGCGCTTACAAAAAACACATAATGCTTATCTAATCACAAAAATATAAATTTTACCCACAATAATCTCAATAGTATTATCTATAAAACTCAAAATACTTTTCACAATTTTTAATACGACTGCACGTGGCCAGGGCCCCCGCAAGGCTGAGCGGTGTCCGCGTGCGACACATATTTTAGCGCCCTTTAAATCTACTGTATATCCACTTATGAAATAAATCTATAATTTTTTATTTTTGACCAGCTCTTCTTAATTTTTAATTAACTTTTATTTTGAAAATGATCTCTCACAGAAGCAACAGACACAGTTAAAGTGAAAAGAAGTCTTACTGAAATAGTGATAATTGGTAAAGATGAAGTTAGATCTTTTCAAATATCTATTGAAGATTATTAAGAGGATTTGATGAGTCAAGTAATGAAAATAATTTTTAAAGCGTTTATCCCACTAAATAAATCAGTTGCACCAATATCCGCCTCCGTTTTTACTGGATCAGTTAGGTTTTGTTGAAGAGAAAGACCGTTTTTCAAAATATCCATCGTCACTTAATGTAAAAATATCACTGAAAAAACAAAAACTTTATCATAACCAGGCATTATGTCAAATCTACTATTTAACGAACTTAGTACTTGATCATTATTCTAATACTGTCTATTTTCTAAGTTAAAGGTATCATTATCTGCTATAAGATTCTCATAAATTTTAATTATATGAAATTTAAATAGCTTTATAGCTTTTATTTTACTCGACCATTTTGTATCACTTACGGCCGGTTTCACAAGTCGAAGTTAACTTGTGGTTAAGAGATAACCAGAAGTTACCCCGAAATATGTGTTTCACAATATCAGGTCAACGGCGAAGTTGTGGTTAACCGACAGAATTTTTAACCAGAGCTTGGAGTGATGGTTAAGCTCTTAACCAGAGGTTATCCTAACTTAATTTCGTTTTATTGACAGGACAGAGTGTATACACGTAAATTATTAATTACAGATATGAATTTATATGATGTACTTAAATGCGTTTAGCATTTCAGCGGCCAATAATGTTCGATTTTTAAATGATTTGCTTCTTGGGGTAATTATTAATACATACTATAGTCTCTTGCTTGCTACATGTTTTTATATTACCAATTTAATTTTAACAATATTGGCGAAAGACCTCAAAACAAATATTATTCTTAAACAAAACTTAAAATGTATAATGTGCATGTAATATACAGTGTGTGTACTTAGTTGGCCACGTATGGGAAGCATTTTTAATATTAATTTTACGAAAAAAAGATACTTCAAAAAAGTTTTGCATAGTAATTTTTATGGTCCAAAATCTAAGATGCAACCATCATGTATCAAATTTTATTAATCCCATAGGAGGTATGTTAAAATATATGAATTTTTAAAGCAAGGTAGCAAGAATCAACATCAAAAATATGATTATGCAAATCAACTACAAATCAGACTGAATATCCTAACCACACATATACACACATTTATTTTTCCTTAATCTGCAAAATAAACTCCACAACTAAATATAAAATCCTTAAAAAATATATACAACAAATTAATAGTCATAAAGAAATATAACAATTTATTGAATTTATCCTAATAAAAATCAATCGAAACTCATCTGACTGATCAGCTGATTTGATAATTCTTCCATAAAAATGTTATTTCTGGTGATCATTGTCCATAATTTCCTACCAACATAAGAAAAATAAAACAGAACTTACGGTCAACTAACCGTGATTGAATCTGTGGTTGTGAAACAGCAACTGTCAGTTAGACTGTGGGTAAAGGTTAGTTGACCGCTAGGGTTAACCACAGATTGTGAAACCGGCCGTTAGAGGTTTTAGATTTAATTCAGGAACATGAATTTTATAATACTCCTTCTATTTGTGGAGGAAGAGAAACATTCGTAAAATTCTTCTACAATATTAAAAAAGTTTACTATTTCATTTGACACTTTAGCAGCATCATTCAGTACTTTTAAGCTATGTGCAGTGCGTGGAACAAAAAAAGCTCGAGGGTTTTTCTACTCTTATCATACACGCATATTGGCACCGTCATCATACCCTTGACCTCTCGTGTCTTTTATAATTAAGGGCGTAGGAGCAAAAATTCGCGACACTGTGTTTTAAATGCATTAATTTTTTTCGAATCTTGAGAAAAATAATAAGTATTTTTGAAAAATTTAAACGCAGAATAAAAGATTACGTGATTATCGAGGGCCAAAAGTCCCTTAGAATACCTAACAAAAAAGTTTTTTATGAGATATTTGAAATTAAAAATCACACTAAATTTTCTCTTTTTTTTTCTTCACCCCTGTAACTTATTCAAACAAACATTATAGAAATTTTCAGGGACTTTCGACCCTCAGTAATATTGCAATCTTTCATTCTGCGCTTAAATTTTTCAAAAATACTTATTAGTTTTTTCAGGATTCGAAAAAAATGAATGCATTTAAAAGACATTTGCGCGAAATTTTGCGCCTTTAAATTTAAATTTTGTAATGGTTCAACTACAAAATTAAATAGTCCTTCCCCTGTAGTGTCAAATATTAGGTAAAACTAAAAAACTCTCTTGTATTTCAACTTTTTTTAGAATTATCGTTTAATACTACATATCGCAAACTTATGCTTGTTTGCTTTTTATGACAGGAATATAGGATACAGTCCATAATTATTGAATAATATTTGGAACTATGCACTATACCGTTCATGCCCAATATTATTTTTAACTTTAAAAGAAATTCATTCTATCATTTACGCATAGTGCAAAATAGGTATTCGGATATTACATATATTATTTTAAATATAAAATAATAGTAATCATTATTATTAACACCAAATATAAAATAAATGAGAACCATGATGTTCATGAAAAAATTGAAATTAAAATTGTATAAAAAATCATTATCTCATTTAAAATAAATATTTCTTATTTGCCAAACCTTCGGTTTGGCGCCCTTTTGGGTTTGCGCCCGCGTGCGTCGCACGCGTTGCACGCCCGGTTACGGGGGCCCTGCACGTGGCCAAATGGATAGCACAACTGTAAGAATAAGTTAAGTAGAGGGGAACCGACTGCTGTGCCACCCAAGATAAATTATAATAATAAAAGTAATAGAGGCAGAGATTCAGTCCGGTACGGAAGACGAATGACGTAACTGCAAATTTTATCAATTCCTTGTTTATTAACTTCTAACATTCTATGCACAGATGATACAAAAACGACCGAATTGTACAAATGTGCTGAGCCACTATAGGCAGGGGCCCCGTAACCGGGCGTGCAACGCGTGCGACGCACGCGGGCGCAAACCCAAAAGGGCGCCAAACCGAAGGTTTGGCAAATAAGAAATATTTATTTTAACGAGATATTCATTTTTTATACAATTTTAGTTTTACATTTTTAACGAACATTTGGAGAAATTTCAAAAATAAAAAAAAATTGTTTATTAATGAAAAAATAACTAAGATCTTATTTTATATTTGGTGTTAATAATTTACTACTATATATTATTGTATTTTTTTTAAAACACTATAATATAGGAATACCTATTTTGCAGTACCTACTTATCCGTAAATCGTAAAAATTTGTTTAGAGGTCAAAACTTGTTGGGTTGTAATATGCTGTCCAGATTTGAAACTTTCGTGGATTTTTGAAATTAAAATAATTTAATAAAAACTTGGCATTGGGGTTTTTTTGAGACGAGGAATTCAAATTTTGAAAAATAAATTTTAACAGTGGATAGCTTGGGTTTTGGGTTAAATAGATTTTTTAATAATATAATAGAAACACCCAATTTGATAAATAATACATGCTATAAAAAGGCATAGATAGTAATATAAACATAATATGTACCATTATATTTATTTCTTATCTACCGTTTTTGAAATTCTGATAGCAAGTAGACATAAAGCAAGTGCTTTACTATTAAATATCCAATCATTTAGATTTATTTATAGAGATCATAATGATTATTTGGTACCATGTTTATTCCAGATTAATATTATAAGCAAAATGATACAATAATTGACATTGAAGTATGTCAAAACTATTTAAAGAATCTAGTTTAGCATTTTAAAAATTACAATCTCCCCCTTCTGTGGTTCCCGGCGCTAAGGTATAAGGTGCCCGCCTGCAAAACTAGCATAATGCCCCTTAGATTTTTAAAATTAGTATGTATTTTGTATAACACCAGCAGCAAAAAGCTCATTTTGGCGCCTACCAAATAGGGGCGCCCGCCTGCAGTGCAGCATCACTTGCAGGCCCGTTATCGCCGGCCATGTGTGGCTCAATGGTAAGAGAGCCTCAAAGGGTTGTGAGTTATGAATCCCAGCTAAGTATCAAATTTTTCTTTATTAAAAATCAGTTAATAGAAATAATTTCTATCCTTTTATGGATCGGTGAAGGGAGACGTTTGGATACAATTAGCGTCTCTTTGCAAAGACAATGAAATAGACTTTACTATATAACAAGACATTTACTCAACACACACACTACACATTACACTATAATCCTGAATGTGAAATCAACTGTATCATGCCAATGGCCAAAAAATTACAGAGATGAAAATGTTGATGAGGAAATAATTGCCCAAGTGGGAAAATTGGCAGCCGATGAACAAGCTTTTCCTTCGTTAAATATCGTGAAATGAAAATTTAAACCAAAATTTTTCGATTATGAACATAGAAACGAGACATTTCAAATTTCAAGATCCAAAAACCGCGTGTAAAATATTATTTTTTTTTAGAATAATTGATCAAATTCATTGAATAGTAGATTTGATACGATGTCGTATTATGATAATGTTTTTGGTTTTTTCAGTGTTACTTTTACATTAAGTGACCATGATATTTTAAAACATTGTCTTGCTCTTCAACAAAAGATAACTGATCCAGTAAAGACGGAGGCAAAAGTAAAGATTGATGCAACTGATTTATTTAGCGAGATACAAGCTTTATAATTAGGTACTTTAATTACCTAACTCATCAGATCCACTTATATTCTTCAATATATATTTGCAAATAATCTAACTTCATCTTTACCAAAAATCACTGTTTCATGAAGAATCATCCTCACTTTACTGGTGTCTGTTGCTTCTGGTGAGCGATAATTTACAAAATTAAAGTTAATTAAAAATTGTTTGAGCTGTACTATGGTACAGGAAAGATTATCTGGTTTGGTAATATTAACCATCGAGCAAGAGCTCGTCAATAAAATTGACTGTAAAGATATTATAAACGAATTTGCTGCCGTCAAATTTAGAAAAACACCCATTTAATTCAATTGAGATTTAAGATATCGATTTCTAGATTTAAGGGCGTAGGCGCAAAATTTGGCGCCAATGTGTTTTAAATGCATTCATTTTTTTCGAATCCTGAGAAAACTAATATGTAAGAATTTTTGAAAAATTTAAACGCAGAATGAAAGATTGCATTATTACCGAGGGCCGAAAGTCCCTGAAAACTTCTATAATGTTTATTTAATAAATTACAGGGGTGAAAAAAAAAAAAAAAGAAAATTTAGCGTAATTTTTAATTTCAAATATCTCATTCAAAAGAACTTTTTGGTCATTCTAATGGACTTCTTCCCTCGGTAATAATCTAATCTTTCATTCTGCGTTAAAATTTTTCAAAAATTCTTACATATTAGTTTTCTCAGGATTCGAAAAAAATGAATGCATTTAAAACACATTGACCCTAAATTTTACGCCTACGCCCTTAACTAATGTACATAGGTATTAAAGTTTTATTTGTTTTTTTGCCATTATCAGTAAATTAGTTACAAAAAAAAAATAAAATTTGAGTTCATGCAATTTCTGTTGTAAAAGGAGTAAAAAATAAAAAATTATAGATTTATTTCATAATTGGATATAGGTAGATTTAAAGGGCGCCAAAATATATCCAGCACGCAGGCGCTGCTCTGCCTTGCGGGGGCCCTGACTATAGGGTAGTCACGTCGTTACTGAAATACGCGCTATATTAGACCTTGTTTCAGATACATAATGACGCAACTGTAGATAGGTTTGAAATTGGGCCGATTAAATTAAGATAATGAAATTCGAACCAATATCGATGAAAATAAAAGCCATCTTACGCCATACCGAGGCTCCCGGACGATTACTCTTCATTTAATCCCTGCTTTAAATATTTAAAAATCGGTTTCTTGTTCTTCTGAAGAATTTTGTATTTTGCGGTTGCGTCACTCTTCTTCTGGACCGGCGAATTTGTCCTCAAACAAGTTCTTGTGCATTTTCTATATATGCTTAGAGGTTTATAGAGGGAATAAAGGTCAAAAATAGATTAATAATAGCATAGGAATGTTAAAATCATAATAAATTGTATGAATAAAAAATATATATAGATAGAAAAATAAGCCTAACGTTTTGTTTTTATTGTATCCCTATGAGCATTCGAGAATCTGGTCAAGTTTGGAGCGTTGTAAAACCTAGATAAATAAATAGAATTAAACAACTTTATAGTGGAAATTGTTCGCTGAAATAGTTATTTTCCTAACAAGTGCAGAAAGTCATACTTTTCCGCACGCGACTGCAGGAGTTCGGGAGTTCGGCAAGCAGTCGAGTGCGGTAAAGAAACTTTCTGCAAGAGTTAGGAACAATATTTTTTCTACGAGTCTTTAAAAAATGACCAAATCTTAACCAATTAATTTAATTAATATGAAAATACATACACAAATTAATTCTTTGACAAGGTTGTCAAAACCAAACTTTCAATATAATTAGTTAGCATGACGACGATCTAGGTTTCCATGACGATGATTTAAAACGACTGACTGTTATTGTCTACCGATTTGACCTTCGAATATTATGTCAAAATAATTTTATTTCATCGAATTGTCGCGTTAATTTCATTAAAACAGGAACACAATAAGATACATTTGAAATAAAATAGTAAATAATATCTAAATATTAGTTTATTGCATGTATTATAATTATTTTAAGGCCCTATTAAAATATCTACACGCGTGCGGAAAAGTAAAACGCGTGCGGAAAAGTGAAACTTTCTAAACTAAAACGCGTGCACGAAAGTATACATTTTTGCACGCTTGTAGAAAAAACCCTTTACAAAATTGCTATAATGTTATTTTATTGTCAAATGAACTAAAAAAAGTTATAACCTCCAAAAGGAAACTTGTTAAAAAATCTTTATTTATTTTTGTTTATATCTTTTTGGTTGGTCACTTGACGAGAAAAAGTAATGGAAACAAAAGTGTAGAAAATTTAATTTGCTACATTTTACGTTTAATTAGATTTTCCGTAGGGTTGGTAGTTTACGAGATATAGCGTGAAACCACTTTGCACTCCTTTTCCAAGATGGCGGCCGGGGGACAAGGGTGGCGATCCCAAAAACTTGATCTCAAGCTTTTACTGATCCCCCTACACATTAAAAAAATTAAAATTGACTCCTCTAACAAATGCAAGCTATGGCCTAAAAAATGTAACATTTCAATGGATTACAGTGTAGGTTTTAGATGTTTTAAGCCTTCTATGATTTGCTCTATTAAGTTCTCGTTCCATTTCCTGATGTCACATTTTATACCTTTCCTAATTGCTTTAGTTAGTTCTACGTATTCTACTCAAGAAAATTTTATAAATTGGAAAAAGTCTAAGACGATTAAAAGATAAAATTTTCTATTAAAACTTTAAAAGCATTGCACCGTGTAGGTCGGCTTCAAGAAGAATTTTAATGAGATATTCAGGTAAAACAAGCCGGTAGTTTTCTTAGCAAAGTTTTTCTTTCGCATGAACCAATTTTGTTGATGAGAAAAATATTGCCTTCCTATAACAAAATATAAAATAACGGCGTTTTAAATTATGAATAGTTTTAGCGGCCGTAGCTATAAGCTATAAGGCGGTAAAATCGAGCCAAGAATTTTAATATTAAATTTATTTTTATTTTAAAGTAAAGTAGCTATACTTTCCGTATCATTTTTCAAACCTCTTAGATCGTTGTTATTTTTCTCTTAGCGGAGTCAATGTTGTTTTTACTTTGGAAAAATCTAAAAAGTTAGAACTTTTCATAATTTTTTTATGAAATGTTTGATAAACAATATGTATATCAAAATGTTCTATTCCAAAAGTGGGTGCTTAATTTTTATTAAACAAATTAACTGAAAAATTAGTTAGTTTTTAAAATAAATATGCAAATATAAATTTTACAAACAAAAACCATATATAGTGATGAGCGCACTAATAACCGGCAAAATAGTAGAAAAGATGAAAAACGTATGAAGTTGTGAGATAAAAAGAAATTAAACTAGTCGAGCTGGGAAATTTAGCGATATTCACCTATATACCTATTTACATTATATTGATTGTAGGTCCCACCTTTAGACGTATCGGACGAGTTTGGCAACTACCATTGTCACAGTGACAGTTTTAGTTGACATACTTCTCTGATACGTGTAAAAGTGGGAAACAATCAGTATAATGTAAATTTATAGATTAATATCGCTAAATTTTCCAGCTCGACTAGTTTCATTTCTTTTTATTTTACAACTTAATATTATGTTTTCCATCTTTTGAGCTATTTTGCTGATTATTATCGCGCTCATCACTGTATAAAATTTTTCTAAAATTAAATCTACAGGTTCTATAATATTTTATTTATAAGGTGCGACTCATCCTTTTCACAGGCATTGGAGCACTGTATGGCAGTGTTTACCGTGCGCACGATTTCTTAAATTTAATATAACTATTTAATGAATCGGTCACAGTAAAATTTACAAATTGAAAATGAAAGAAGAACATTAAAGCTATTGTATAGATATATTACAAAGAAAAAAATTTGTGTATAAATACAGTGTGAGCAAAGGCTGGGACCTACATATATTTTTTAATTATTTTAAAGTGTGTAACCTATAGAGTTATACCTATAAAAATCTAAAACTTACACAATTTACTTTTCAAACATCTCAATAAACGATGTTTCCTTAAAAAATTCTCGAAAATTGTATTCAAATGATACGACACGTCTCAAAGAATGTAATTTTTGAAAACTTCGTAGTTTTACCGAATTACTATCAATTTTAAGAATATATTACTTACGTTTAAAGGTTTATATTACAATTTTATAGCTGCTTTTGTTAAAGCTTAAAATGTACTATTTAAAATACACTAACTTATTTAACTTTGAAAATTAAATAAATACCTTTTATTTGAGAAAATTAAGAAATATAAAAAATGTAACACGAAAACATTAGGAGGCAACAGTAGCGATCAACAGGTAGCAACAAACGCTGTCCAAGATTGCGGCTGTAATTTTGAATATTTTGTCGAGATATTTGGCACACATATTCTTAATATAGTAAAGAATGGCGGTATAGAGCCCAAATTGAGAAATATATGAGTATGTGGAAATTACTCTGTAATTAAATACAATATTTAAAAAAAACGAGCCTGTACCGCCATTAAGAAGAACAAAAAAATTAACTTTCTTCAAATAAACTTTTTTATCCCATGCCTAGATTTTGTGTCATTTTGGACCTACTAAAATTTTTTATTTCTAACAAGAAATCGAACATATTATAACTAATAACTAATTAGGCAACATAGAGAAACTGTCACTGTCATTTTGACAAACCTGCGTCAGATTTTCTCTTATCTGTGCTGTTATCCTTATCGATATCTGTTCAGTGCAGTAGTATATTATTTTAAGAATTTGTTATGGTTTTTCATAGGAAAGTAGTGTTTATTTATAATTAATTTATTATATTTTTGTGTAATAGAACTAAGTTGTTGGCTTATTTGAAAAAAAAAATAGATTAATGTTAATTGTGAGTTTTAGTTATATGTAGGTAGGTAAGCATATTTTACGTAAAAATATTTCGAATTCTAATGCGAGTATATAAAGTTTTAGGAGGATTTTTTATTCTAAAAATATTATCAATAGTTTAACAAAATAGGAAAAGTTCATTTAAAGTTCTATTAAAAAAAAGGGTTGAAAGTAGTTAGAGTGCTTTTGGCGCTCTATGAACTAAATAAAATAAAATACGACGGCTCTTGTTTCGCTTCACAACGAAATGATTATTTATTATTATTTCTTGCAAATACATATGTTAACATAAAATTGTCACCCATTTTGGTTTATTTTTATAAATATTTATTTACTAATAATAAAATTGTTTTTTTACTTCCATTTACCGCTCCTATGAGTATAATTGTCAAAATATTGATTTAGATAATGTCAAAGATTACCACTCTTGCCAAAGTTTCACAGACCTTACGAAAAAAGGTAAGTTATATTGATAACGCGCTACTGTATGCTCTTAAATATCAGTTTAAAAAATAAAAAAAAATTTTTGTACAATTCACCTGAAATGCATTGAAATATAAAGAAAAGTAATAAATGTTAAATACATTTTTTTGAGCTCTTACATGAACCTATTTTGGGAAATATTGCTATTTTTCAATAATTTGTGAAAATATGATTCTATGACACTCTATTATTAATCTGTTTCGTGTTTTATTCAACGCAAAACTAAGTTTTAAGAAGTTATTTAAAATCCCGTAACCTCTAACACTTGCCGGAACTTATTCTATTCGGAGTGAATAAACACTGTATTAGATTTTCCACACGTTCTTTCACGAACTTAAAGTGTAGGCAAACTTTCGCAAAGGAAATAGAGAATCTTAGACTTAGTTTATTTCTCCACCTTCTCCAACTCTTCGTAGTTCATGAAGTTTAATTCCGTCCCCGGAAGGAATTTCATGGAAAGCTGATTGCCGACCTTTCTGATACCTGAAAGGATTTATTTGATTTTAGTATCGTTTAATGAAGCACGTTGCTAGGGTAGACGGCTCCGTAAAATATATTTACAAATTGTGAGTCAATACCGGCGATAAAAATAAATGGAAGCAGGAAGTTGTAGACTGAAACATAGGGTTGTAAGGGCTAGATCTTTTGGGAAATGTGCCATAAAAACGGTTTTATTAGAGGCAAACATGTCACGGGTCTTATACATTTTTAGTATTCAATTGCGGATACTGGATGGCGAATACGAATACGACCAAACACATTTGAATTCTTTAGTAGTTTATAATTTGATGGTACGGGAGTATATATGTACACACACCCAAATTTATATGGAATCACGATGCATTTCAAAGAAATATTTATTTCTTTGAAAAAACTTGTTATTGTAGCGAAGAATAAAGGTTTTTATTGAAATAAACAAATATACAGGGTGTTTCATTAATAATTGTCCATGTAGTAACTGGAGAAACCTTAGTACAAAATACGAAGATAAAACCTAAAACACTTAAATAAAATGTGGTTACTTACTGAGTTACAGGGTGTTTTATCTAAAAATTTAAAAACTATTTTTGCTCAGCATTTTAAAACTATTCGACGTATCCTTTTTATACTTGGCAGGAAGTATAGGTACTGTACAAACTACTAAATTATGCTAAACAAACGTTTATGTCTATTACCAGAGGCGTACGACGGGGGAAAGTGAATGATTGACCCTTTCCAAATTCTACGTCACTGGCGAAATTGCTATTTTAGTTCAATTTTTATATTTTCCAATACTTTCTATGAAAATAATATACTTTTCATTCGTAACGATAAAGTCATTAGTTTTCGAGATCTTTGAAGTTAAAAATGAAACGACACGGTTATTTTGATTAATGTATTGTGTTGCTTCATTTTTATTTTCAAATATCTCGAAAGTTAATCAGTTTATCGTTACGAATGAAGAGTATATTATTTACATAGAAAGTATTGCAAAATAAAAAATTACACTAAAATAGCAATTTTATCAGTGGCGTAGAATTTGGGAAGGATCAATCAGTCACTATTCCCTGTCGTACGCCTCTGGTAGTAGCCAGAAACGTTTATCTATCTTAATTTAGTAGGGTTTACAGTATGTACACTTTCTGCTAAGTATGATAAGGATACGCCAAATAGTTTGAAAGTACTGGGTACAAATAATTTTTGAATTTTAATCATATCAATCATATCACAAATTAATCAAAATAACTGTGCCGTTTCATATTTAACTTCAAATATCTCGAAAACTAACGACTTTATCGTTACTAATGAACAGTATATTATTTACGTAGAAAGTATTGAAGAATCTAAAAATGGCACAAAAATACTAATTCCTCCAGTGGCGTAGAATTTGAGAAGGGTCAACCATTCAACATCCCCTGTCTTACGCCTCTGGTAGTAGCTAGAAACGTTTGTTTATCATAATTTAGTAGTGTGTCTAGTAGTCGCACTTTCTGTGAAGTATGAAAAGGATACGTCAAATAGTTTTAAAATGTTGAGCAAAAATATTTTTTAATATTTTAGATAAAACACCCTGTAACTCAGTAAGGAACCACATTTTATTTAAGTGTTTTAGGTTAAATCTTCATATTTTGTGCTAAGGTTTCTCCAGTTACTATATGGACAATTATTAATGAAACAATATTATAAGACAATCGGATAGTACAGCTCGGTACTGTATAGGTTATTTGCTTCAGTTGCAAATTGAACGAAAATAAATAAACTAACTTTTACGTCCAAAAACGAAAATATCACTCATGTGTGGTTATAGAACTTACAACGGGTAATGCTTATTGGTCTTGTGAAGAAAGTAATGTTCTCAGAGGGACATAGCTATAGAGCTAGGCGTAACACAGCGCGTTCTGTCCAAAACCTATGCTAAGTAACAGGAACTAGGAAAGCTTAAAAATAAAGCAAGGGAAAGTCGCCAAAAAGTAATAATGGCTCGCCACGATCGTTTTATTGTCCAATCAGCTGGAAGACACCCAACCATTTCTCACCTGCAGCTCCATAGGCAGCTTTTGGAAGCTACAGGTGTAACTCTTTCAGTTGAAACGATAAGAAGAAGATTTCGTGTCAAAAAGTATACAGCAGGAGACAGATATGGGTTCCCGAGTTATCCAGACATCACAATATTGATCGCCTAAATTGGTGTCTTTATCACCAAAACTGGAACATTGGGAATTGACAAAATGTACTATTTTCAGAAAAAGTCAGGATTTGTGTAAAATCAGATGACCCATGAAATCGTGTACTCAGAGGTCAAGGAAGACAAGCAAGAACGAAAACTGTCAGATCTGTACACAAATATACAAGGGAAAGTGTAATGTTCTGGAGAGGAATTGTGATCCGTAAAAAAACTCCTTTAATTTTCATCCAATCAACTTTAACTGCTCATAGGTATGTTGATAATCTGTAGTTAGGCTCTGGAGAGGTGCAATATGAGAAAACTTAATTTTATTGCTTGATAATGGACCTTCAGATACCATTAGAGTGACTAGAGGCATCATTGAAGCAGAAGTTATCCCTTGTTTGGAGTGGTGTGCTTACTCACCCGAGCTTAACCCTATAGAGTATTTGTGGAATATGCTTAAAAGAAAAATTAGAGCTCGCCAGGATAATCCACAAAACACCGCACGGCTAGTACAAGCTGCTTTTGAAGGATGGAGCAACCTACCACAACACAATGTTGATAATTTGATTAGAAGCATGTCTCGCAAACTAAAGCTTGTATAAGGACTAGTGGTGATAACACTGACTACCACAAAACACAAAAAAATAAATAAAAACAATTTGAACAATATTCGCTTTACATTGAAATGTTGTATGCTATTGACTTTAAAACAACTACTTTCAATTTGTTTGTTGAAAACTTTATTGTTTTATTTAATTGTTATGTATTTGTTATTAAATTGCTTTAAATAAATATTGTTTGACGAAATAATCAGAAATATCAGGTGATTCCATATACGTTTGGGTGTGTGTATATATCTACTTCATTAATTTATTGAAAACTTTTCGCTTTCAAATTTCAAAAGCTTAATCAGTTCGCTTAATATATGAAGGAAAATCAAAGAGAGAGAAGAATGGAAAAAGGTAGTGGAAGCAGCGAAGTCACACCAGCAACTGTAAAACCAAACTCAGAATGGGACGATCCCCCATAAAAAGGATCTTCAAGTGAAAACAGATTCAGCTTCCTCGGGAGCGTGTAGCTTGTATATATATACAGGGTGTCCAGAAACTTTACCGACAAACGAAGACAGGAGATTCCTCAGATAATTTTAAAATATTTTAACCTAATTCATCTAGTCCGAAAATGCTTCCTAAGGGAGCTAGATCTCCTTGAAGATGGCGTCTTGTAATTAGTTTTTCTTAAATAACTCCAGAACGCTTCTATTGAGAAAAACAAAAATTGGTACGGATATTTATCTTCCAGAGATAAATAGATTCCATGCATTCCGAATTTCTAGTACCGGTCATAGGCGTCCGTTTGGGGTAGGGCAACAGTTGTTTTATCGCATAACTTTTTTATCTTTAATTTTTAAGCATTTTTGACTCCGGATTATTATTAAATTGTGAGGTATTTTACAACCAAAAAGATACTCTTGTTTTAAGTCAATGGGATACACAGTTTTCTAGAAAAATCGAATTGAAAATTTTTCTTTTTTTGAATTTATAAAAAAAAATTCAAAAAAAACTATTTAAAAATCCGAAAACTGGAACGTTTATTTATATTTCAGAGATGAATCGATTTCATTAATTGCTAATTTTTAGTATGGGTCATACGCGTCCGTTTTGGGAAGGTCAACGGTTATTTTAGCGCATAACATTCTTGTCTTAATTTTTAAGCATTTTTGACTCTAGATTATTAAGTTATGAGGTATTCTAGTACTAAAAGTTACTCTTGCTTTAAGTTAGTCAAATACAACGTTTTTTTTCGAAAAAATTTTTAAATTTTTTTTTCAAATTCAAAAACGACAAATTTTCAAATCGATGTTTCTAGAAAACCGTGTGTCCTATCGACTTAAAGCAAGAGTACCTTTTAGTACTAGAATACCTCACAATTTAATAATCCAGTGTGAACAATGCTTAAAAATTAAAGACAAAAGTTATGTGATAAAATAACCCTTGCCCTACCCGAAACGGACGCCTATGATCGGTACTAGAAATTCGCAATTGATGGAATCGACTTATCTATGGAAGAAAAATATACGCACCCATTTTAGTTTTTCTAAATTGAAACGTTCTGGAGGTATTTAAGAAAAACTAATTACAAGGCGCCATTTTCAAAGAGCTCTATCTTCCTTAGAAAGCATTTTCGGACTAGGTGAATTGAGTTAAATTGTCTTAAAATTATCTGAAGAATCTCCGGTCTTCGTTTGACGGGATAGTTTCTGGATACCCTATATATTATACAGTATGTCCCTGTAAGTTGTATCCATTTCGAAAACTTTTTTATTATTAATTTTAGGAAAAAAATTTATTGTTCATAAAAAGCTCTGCATGGCCCAAAACCTAAGATTTAACCATCAAATATCAAATTTTTTGAATATTATACGAGGTATGTGAAAAAGTTTGAATTTCACTCAAGAGTAAAGTAGCTTTATTTTTCACAATATTGAAAATTACTATTATGGAAAGTTGTTTGGAATTACAAACTATATTCTAGTATGCAATTACATCCTTCTAATTGAATTTTTTTTAAATTATGGATAACTAACATTATTTTCAGTTATTTCAATTCAGATAACTCTTTTATATTAATTTTACGAAAAAAAGTGATTCTTAATAAAAAGTTCTGCATGGCCTAAAATCTAAAATACAACCATCTTATGTCAAATTTTATCAATTTTATACGAGGTATGTCAAAATATACGAATTTCGCCCAAGAGTGTTAATATGAAAAGTTATTTAGAATTAAAAACTATGTTTCAGTATGTAATTACATCCTTCTAATTGAAATATTCTGAACTATAAAGGTACTTTAATTTTGATCTATATTTATCTTTTTTGGCATACCTCGTATAAAATTGGTAAAATTTGATATAAGATGGTTGTATTTTAGGTTTTAGACCATCCAGAACTTTTTATAAAGAATCATTTTTTTTTCGTGAAATTAATAATAAAAGAGTTATCAGAATTGAAATAACTGAAAATAATGTCAGTTATCCATAATTTTTCAATTGTTTTTTTAATTAGAAGGATGTAATTGCATATTAGAATATAGTTTTTAATTCGGAACAACTTTTCAAAATAGCAATTTTCAATATTGTGAAAAACAAAGCTACTTTACTCTTGAGTGAAATTCAAACTTTTTGACATACCTCGTATAACATTCATAAAATTTCGTATAACTTTTTATAAAGAATAACTTTTTTTCGTAAAATTAATAATAAAAAGTTTTCCTTATGGATACAACTTACAGGGACCTCAGACTCCTTATATAATCAGCTCGCTACAAAAAAATGATAATGTCTATAAGTATAACATGTATAATATTGAGATGATACCTAGTAATTATAAAACAATGTAACTTTTTTGTGTTATAAATACTTTATAGTTACATAACATACAGAGTAACTATCTTAACGACAATCAATAAAAAGCTACCACCGTGCACTGATGTTCTTTTATTTAATTATACACTTAGACCCCGACCCGAGCTTGACCTACTACACCTACATAAAACACAAATTTTCTCTCTAACGCATTTTCTAATAATTTGATAAAAATTCATTTATTAATCAGGAGATATTTAAAATGAAAATTCCGTTTAAGTACTTATTCCGGCGTGAACTGAATAGATTGTCAACCTTCATCTGGTAAATCGAATCGACATCTAGAGCACTTAGTTTTTGCTCTCTAATATCAGCGAATCAATTTGGATTTTCCATTTTATCCTGGATCTAGCCAGGCGAACGAATTCATGCAAATCACAATTTGAAGTTCTCCGATAGTGTCTACCTTCCACCAGTGACAATTCCTCTTTTTGATTGGGTTGTAATAGGTTCATGGATAAATTAATTAAAGAGTACAGTAGAAATTGGTGTGAGCAAATGCCGATTTTGAAAGAAAAAGCATTGCATATTATAATTTATTTCGTGTATAGCGTCTAGATCGATTTGTAAGGAAATGGTACCGATATACGTCATATAAAATATTAAAATTGTATTTTTTTCATCTTGTTTTATAACACCCTGTGGAATTTATTAGAGGCAATCGCTAAATTTGATTAAGATTTACAACTTTATATTCCTTTAGCAGTAGTTAATAGTGTAGTGATATTAATCAGTCAATAAAATAGTACTTAGTTAATCAAAGTAAAGATTAAAATAGTGCATAATGGGTCATCTTTCATTGATTTTATGTATTCTGATTTAGCAAATAATAACTATGCTGAATATTTCAAGAATGGTGACTTGTACAGGAGGAATATACCTGTTATCATCTATATTTTTTTCTTCCATTTGTACCTAGTGCAGTGCAGTGCAGTTTGGATCAATTGTATCCCAAACTTCTCATATTTCTATGTCGTCAAGAGAGGTAGTTGGTGGTTGTCGGCTCCTGATTTGACGATCAGTAATATCCCATATCCAGATATTCTCTATTGAAATTAGATCAGGGCTGTAGGGTGGCTGGTTCATGACCAACTTCTCCAATGAGCTGGATCTACTGCTGTCATTTTCCATTAACGTGTTTTCAGGAGGTTTTTGTAACAAACTATTCTAATGGAAAATAAGCCTCAATTTAACTAAAAAAATGATTTTATTAACGTTTCGACGCCCAAATCGAACGTCGTTGTCAAAATACAAAATATTACTAAATTAAACAAAAATGTTACTTAGTAAAAAATTCTTCTAAAAATTTATTTAGTCTGACTCATTTATATCGGCAATTCAGACATATATTATACATTTTAAAGTAGAGGACTTGATATTGCCAATATTTATGAGTTGCGTTTCTGGGACGACTTTACTGAAAAATAGTTCATTCGATTACATAAAATCAACTCCAACTAAAGAATATCCGTCACAAAAAAATCATAACAATTAGAATAGTTTATTGCAAAAATGCCACAAGGAAATAGCTTGAGAACAACAGGCGGTTTTTGTATCATCATATTTATCGTCTTCCCAACTCTTTTTTGGTCTTTCAATAGTTCTTTTCCCCTGCATTCTCGAGTTTAATAATTTCCAAGAGTTTTTTGATTACACTGATCATTCAATTGATCCATCAAACTATCAGCAACTCTATGATTTTGATTCATTAGCGAACATTAACTATTTACTATTTAGTTACATCATTAACAAATATTGACAAAGCAGATGATATATATGGCTTACTTTGAGAGCTTACTTTGAAATGCTAAATAGGCTTTAGCTTCAAAATGCTACTTATCTTGACCTGTGATGTAAGTTTTTAATTAATCTATAAAATTTAACATACAAACCTACAGATACAGACAGATACTAACATTTTCAAATGAATTTGGCGCTAAATACCATCGAATATTATGGAAAAATCTGTGTATATTCAATTTTGCATCACTGTCAGACTGTGGTTGTAGAGTCTAACACATGTGTGAATGATAAATAAGCTTTGTTGCCCTCTAATAAAAGGAAAAAATAAATTACTAACAAAAGAAATTAATTATTGTATGAGTGAATTCCTAAATTGCAAAATAGTCTGAAAACAAACAAAAGTTTTCCATTAAGTGAGCTTTTTAATGCCAAAAAGGTTACCAGATAAAGTGCTCTTTTATTATAATTGTAAATAATATAAACAGTAACTGTCAAGAACTTTTTGTCGGATGCATTTTCCAAGTTAAAAATAAAACTAAAGCATCAGCTTTTACGTCTTTCGTGATACTTTAGTTACGAAGCTTTTCTAGTTAATACAAAATGTCTTAACCAAAAATTAAAACTCGATTTTCTTTTGCTTCCCTTATTTTCTTTTATATTTCTCTGTATATCTTGTTTTGGCTATATCTTCAACGATCCATTAACTTAAGTATTTCATCGGCCATCCCGTCTTTTTGCATTTATTGGCACTTTTTATGGAGTTAATATTTCACTCTAATCCAGGCTTTCAACTATAGACGAAGTCCATAGTATAACGGATATAATAGAGAGGTCACTAGAAGAAAAGAAAGTTTTTTACACTGTCTTCCTTGACGAGGTGCAATCTTTTGATAAAGTATGGTATAGGACTTAAATACATGAAGGTGTATCACAAGGTAGTGTAATAGGACTAGTCCTGTACCTATTATACACTAGTGATATCCCCGAATTAGATCATAACACAATAGCTACCTTTGCTAATGATTCTGCCGTCTTACCGTAGGTGAAGACCATGAAGAAGCAGCAAGAAAACTACAAGCTTCTGTTAACAGACTTAACAACTGAACTAAATGCTGCCGAAGTAAATTAAACTACTTGAATCTCTGCAGAATAATTTTACAAACAAGACAAAACAACACAGTACTGTTAATGTAAATAATACTCAAGATACCAATTGCTAATATAGCACATTATTTGGGTTAGGCTACGGTTGAGGGCAGATGTTAAAAAGAAACAGCTGAACGTCAAGTATAAAAAATGTATTGGCTATTGGGTTATTGACAATGAACTTCAATCGACATGTGGCAACCAGCTGTGAGGTTGTGCTAGTAAGAGTAATTTGGACATCATCCATTGATTCAAAACAAAGTGTTAAGGAGCATTATCACCATTCCTTGATATTATAGGAGTCGTGACCTCGATAGCGACCTAGACATGGATACTGTTAACAAGACCATTGAGAAATTTGCCAAGAATCACGAACAACGACTTTTCAGCACGTCAATGTTGAGGTCATCCACTTAGTTAAGTGAAAAGCAAAGTATAGTACAAGTGATGATACAGTTTAATATTTTTACAGTAAATTAACAGAACCTAGGACATACTAGTGAGGTTGTCCTTAGTCTTAAGTTTTTAGTAGTAATTTGCGCTAGAAAAAGTTGCTCATTGATCATATTGTTTAATTACATTGTAATGTCTTTAGCATTTTATTTGTGTTTATTAAATAAAAAAAGTAACTAATGTATACTACACAACAGTATCATGTGAAATTATAAGAGTCTAGAAAAAAAAGAAGTTCTCCAAAGCGTATGGCAGGATGGGGACCTTTTTGTAAGTTAAAACAAACTTTTGCACACTTCAAAAATGATTGAATTTTTACACCAAGCTTTATCCAACTAGTTTAATTAAAATCATAATAGAAGTGTCTTTATTCATTCTTTGTTGAATTGTATACTGTACACACAGCTCGTTCTGTATTCAATAGACTGTATGTAAAAATATGGAAAACAAAATTTTGGAGTTAGATCACAGGCCCCACCATACATTTTTATGAGATGTGTACACAGAATCCTTTTGATGATTTTGTGCTTGCTAATATGTAAATGTATACAAATAAATTCATCGCATTCCGCAAATATTCTTTGTCAGATATTTAGTATTTATTTAAATTTAGTTGGGGGGATAATAATTTGGGGTTGGTTTAGTTGAATGCAAATTACTCAATCACGTGATTTTATCAACAAATGGGTTAGTAGATCCAGTGAAGACTTGCATAACTAAGATATATATAATATATGTTAAAATGATTTCGAAATTCTTTTGAAAAATTAATAGAATTAGTATTTTATTAATTTCAGTAGAACTAAAAACAAACAAAAAAGATATAAATTATAATTAAGATATCTGGATAATTTCACTTGCAGACACCAAACCTTTCAATTAGATTTTTAGATCTCAGGGCTCTTAGTTGAGTTCAGAAATACTTTGTCTTTGTCTAGTGTAAGAATTCCATAAAAACAGGAGTAGAAGGAAATAAATAAAATTCAAATTTGTCCAATACGATTCAATATAATGTTCAAATACCTTAAATTATTACACGTGTAAAAATAAATCAATTAGATATTCAAAATGCTTCCCTATCCTGAGAAATAACTGCGCAGACCAAGCTAAGATTATCTTCAATAAAAAATAACAGGTATTAATTTACAGAAAATTAACAAAGAAAAATTTACACAAAATAATTTTATCTTATTGCTTAGTTTCAAAACTTTATGACTTTTGAATATTATTATCAAAAAACCAGTTAACTTTCAATTATTTCAGCTGTAAATTATTATCCACGTTTTCATTATATTTATAGTCTTTTATCAAAACTCTTTAGCTAAATATCCTTTTTTTATTCTGCTTACACAGAATCTAGGTCAAATGTACCAATAATCCTTCCTATCTTTTTGGGCTGCCAAAATATCCTTGGCTATGGCTCTTTCGTTGAATGATAAACTTATTTGTACTTACAAATTCTGCAAAACTCAAATATTGCAAACTTCTTTCAATCAATACTCCTCGTTCAGAGCTGGTACCACTTTTAATCTCTTACTCAGAAATGACTTTTACTTTTTGTTCAAAAACTGCCTGTACTAGTTCACTTTCTCAGGAGTCGATGTTCTTCTCTCAAAGAACAGCAACAGATCACCACCTTCTTGGCTCCCAAATCCATCAAAATCAAAATTCTCCTTCCAAATGTGCTAATACATAGATGTTTAGATGTAAACCAGGACATCTATGTCTCCTTCCTAGATTCGATAATAAAACTACTGAGAACAAATAACATCGACACATGGTATATAAGAATAATAGATAATGTGTACTATGAACAAGAAGCTGTCATGAGAATAAATAATTTAACTAATAAAATAAAAATCAAAAGAGGTGTTAGACAGGGCTGTGTCTTGTCGCCATCACTGCTTAATGCATCTCAGAGGAAATATTCAAACAAGAATGTGTGTGTACTTTGTACGCACGTAAGAAGTTATACTTCTATTATATGATTATATGATTATAAACGAAATTAATATACTTTTTATTTATATTTTATTTAAATATTAATCTAATTTATACTTACTACTTCTCAAACATTTTTATTAAAACAGTGCCAAAAATTAAAATAATAAAAGAATAAAACACACAAACACATTAAAAATGCCACAAATGATTTCTGAACATTAATTGTCGGAAAATTTTTTAACTAAATACGTATTTTCTGAAAATAAAATTATATAATAAATATACTTACAATCATAAAATGTATAAAAAAAAATAAAAAAATAAAAGTTTCTATTGGGATTCGAACCAACTTACCACGCGGCTGGTATTTGCGTTGTATTGGGGTTCACTCGCATTAAAAGCTTCGCCACAGAGACAGTTTGTCATTATGTGCGAAGATCGACTAACTAAACGGATTAAACTTTTGACATTTTTAACTTATGTAAATCAAATTATTTTGATTTTGAATTGAAATGATTTAGAATTGAAAAAATACAACAAAACATAGAATAAGAAAACAATATATTAGGTGAATATTGATAGAAATTTTGATGGTAATCAAATTATGTAAATACAAGTATTACATACTACATATGTATTTTGGTAGGTTCAAATAGGTAGGTATCGGAGCCCGTATAACGACTAATAAATTTCGCAATCACTTGCATCGTGCAAAGTGGCTATGTTTAAATATCATAACAAAATTTGATCAACTATTTATAAAACACTTACCAGTGTAAGATTCTTTAGCTTTGAATAAGCGAGATCTGTAGCACTCATACTAGTCACAGCTTGATGGGCTTTCACATTGGCATGCAACAATCATCTCTTCTATGTAAATAAGTCCAAAAATATAATATGAAAACTATTTAAAAAGGCAGTATAACCATTAACTAACTTTTTGTTTGTTGTCCAAACCACAGTCCCACAGCTGTGCCACAGCTGCCATATTGGATAATTTTTGTCATGTCATTTGAACATCAAATCAGAACAAAGTTATAAATGCGCATGCGCCCGGTCGCTAGGTTTTACCATATAAAAATTCACCGTCATTACGCCCGTAAAGAAGTATAACTTCAAAAAACATTAGAAGATGAAGTAGCAGGCATAAAAATAAATGGCCTACCCATATGTGAAATTAGATAATGCTGATAATACAATACCAATAGCGGGAAATATTAAAGATCCACAAAATTTTTTAGATAAGGTAATGAAGAAATTGGTCTGTCACTAAACATAAAGAAAAGAAATTTTATGGTATATATCAAAACTATTAGAAACATCAATCTATACGTAAATAATAAGACGATAGAACGAGTTCAGAATTATAACCGTTTAGGAACAAACATTAATGAAACAAACTATTATACCAGAGAATCAGATTTAGAACAGAAAAGCCTAGAAGTGCATTCAATACTATGAAACAAATATTATATAATAGAGGCCGCTGCCTAAATCTTAGAAAACAAGTACTAAAGTGTTATATATTTTCTGTTCTTTTGTATGGTGTGAAGACATGGACTCTTAATAAACAATGTCTCAATAGATTGGCAGCATTTGAAATGTGGACATGTCGTGGAAGAATGCCGAGAATTACCTGGGCAGACAGAATAACCAATGAGGAAGTACTAAGGAGAATAGAAAACAGCAGGGAGATACTGGATTCCATCAAAATAAGATAACTATATATAACTGGGTCATATAATAAATAACTGGGTCATATAACACTGGTGACAGATATGCAGGGATAATGCAGGGAAAGATTCAAGGAAGGCGCAGCATAGGTAGAAGCAGGGCCCCCGCAAGGCTGAGCGGCGCCCGCGTGCGGCATATATTTTAGCGCCCTTAAATCTACTATATCCACTTATGAAATAAATTAAATTTTTTTTATTTTTTACTCGTAATAAAACAACAGAAATTACAAGAACTCAAATTTTATTTTTCTTGTAACTGATTTGCTGATGATGGCAAAAAAACAAATATAACATTAATATATTAGTTAAGAGCGTAGGCGCAAAATTCCGGGCCAATGCTTTTTAAATGCATTCATTTTTTTCGAATCCTGAGAAAACTAATATGTATGTACTTAAGTATTTTTGAAAAATTTAAACGCAGAATGAAAGATTGCATTATTACCGAGGGTCGAAAGTCCCTGAAAACTACTATAATGTTTATTTTAAAAAGTTACAGGGGTGAAAAAAGAGAAAATTTAGTATGATTTTTAAGGGCATAGGCGTAAAATGTCGCCTGTCAAAATGTTCAATGTGTTTTATATGTACATATTTATTTTTTTCGAATCCTGAGAAAGCTAATAAGTATTTTTGAAAAATTTAAACGCAGAATGAACGATTGCATTATTTCCGAGGGCGGAAACTCCCTTAGAATAACCAAAAAGTTTCTTTTGAATGAGATATTTGAAATTAAAAGTCACACTAAATTTTCTCTTTTTTTTTCGCCCATGTAACTTATTAAAATAAACATTATAGACGTTTTCAGGGACTTTCGGCCGTCAGTAATACCGTAATCTTTCATTCTGCGTTTAAATTTTTCAAAAATACTTATTAGTTTTTTCAGGATTCGAAAAAAAAATGAATACACTTAAAACACATTGAACAATTTGACAGGCGAGATTTTGCGCCAATACCCTTAATTTTAGGTATCTCATTCAACAAAACTTTTGTTTATTCTAATGGACTTTTGGCCCTTGGTAATAATGTAATCCTTCATTCTGAGTTTAAATTTTTCAAAAATATTTATTAGTTTTCTCAGGATTCGAAAAAATGAGTACATTTAAAAAACATTGGTCCTAAATTATGCGCCTACGCTCTTAAATCTAAAAACCGATACCTTAAATTCAAATTGAATTAAATGGGTGTTTTTCTAGATTTTACTGCAGTAAATTTTTTTATATTATTCTTTTATATTATCAAAGTCAATTTTATTCACTAGCTTTTGCTATATAGCTAATATTGCCATACCATAGTAGAACTCAAATAATTTTTAATAACTTTAATTTTGAAAATAATAACTCTCCATCAGAAGCAAGAGACACGCAGTTGAAGTGAGGAGGATTCTTATTGAAATGGTGATATTTGGTAGAGATGTAGTTAGATATTTTCAAATTAATATATATTGATTGTTAAGAGTTTTGTTGAAGAACAAGACAGTTTTTTTAAAATATCTTCGTCACTTAATGTAAAAATATCACCAAAAATCCAAAAACATCATCAACCAAACATCATACCAAATCTTCTATTTAACGAACTTGGGACTTGACCAATTATTCTAATACTGTACAATTTCTAACTTAAACATTATCTACTATATTTGTAAGATCCTCACAAATTTTAATTATATAAAATTTCAATGGCTTTATAGCTTTTATCCTACTCGACCATCTTGTATCACATAAGGGTTTTAGATTTGACTCAGAAACATTCATAGTTTTATAATATCCCATCTTTTTGTAGAGGAAGAGAAAAATACGTAAAGTTCTTGTACTATATTAAACAAGTTTACTATTTTATTTGACACTTTAGCAGCATCATTCCGTACTAAATTTAAGCTATGTACAGCTCGTGGAACAAAAGAAGCTAGAGGATTATCCTACCCTTATCATACACGTATATTGGCACCGTTATCATACCCTTGACCTCTCATGTCTTTTATATTTAAATTTTGTAATAGTTCAACAAAAAATTAAATAAGCCTTCCCATATAGCGTCAAATATTAGGTGAGAAGCTAAAAACTCTCTTGTATTTGAACATTTTTTAGAATTATCGTTTAATTCAACAAACCGCAAAATTAGGCTTATTTGCTTTGTACGACTTGAATCTGGGGTACAGTCCATAATTATTGAATAATATTTAGAACTATGCACCATACCCTAAATATTATTTTTTACTTTAGAAAACATTAATAAAGAAAAACATACATTCGAACATTATATTGTTTTTCAAAATACAATAATACCTAGTAGTAATTATTTGTTAACACCAAACATAAAATAAGATTTTAATTATTTTTTCAGTAATAACACAATATTTGATTTTTGACATTTCTCTAGGAGTCCATGACAAAAATTAAAATTTTATAAAAAATGATCTCAATTAAAATAAATATTTTTTATTTACCAAACCTTCGGTTTGGCGCCCTTTCGGGGTTGCGCCCGCGTGCGTCGCACGCGTTGCACGCCCGGTTACGGGGGCCCTGGGTAGAAGAAAAATGTCCTGGCTGAGAAACCTCAGAGAATGGTTTGGATGTAGCTCAACTGAACTCTTTCGGGCTGTAGTGTCAAAAGTTAGAATAGCAGTGATGATTGCCAACTTCCTTCGTGGAGATGGCACGTAAAGAAGAAGAATTTTACTATACTTATAACAAAACATAAACTAATGCTTGAGCTGAACCATTTATACAACGAAAACCTAACTTCCTGGTAAATCTAATAGCAGAAATTAGCAATTTAAGATCATAAAATCTAATCGGCTTTAAAGATATCAAAGATAACCGAAGAATTGCGATATTTATTTAATAATTACTCAGCGTTTAAGTCCCCCTATCCATGGTATTAAAAATAATTACACGAAAAATCCAATTAACTCTAAGCGTACACCAACAAAATTATTGCGAGCATTAGGGCCTTGTTTCAACAAACACCTTTCAAAGCGGTGATTACCCAACCCTTTTATACAGACACCACTTTTTGTTTGCAAGCAAAAGCTGAAATTTAAAATGATTAATGCTCTTGATGCTTTTAATTGAATATAAATATTGCGACTGCGACCTAGATGTTTTGTTAAGTCTTCAACCGCGTACAAGATGGTTTCGACTTCGGCAATTACAGCGAGTTCTGCGGTTTTTGCTCGAAGGATTAACTAAGAGAATCGAGAACGTTCTAATAGCATTAAATGACTCAAAAGATTCGTGTGGCGTATCAAAGAGAAAATAAGTGAATAAATAAAGTTAAATAAATGGCGTAAGAGCACAATTCGTTAAACCTTCTGTATGTGAATTGATCTAAATAGGATCGTGAAACGGTGTCAAAGATACGACAATTTCACCTCAATAAGAGACCAGTAATTTCCATTTTTATGTTAAACATTGTCGTCCCACCATGTATTCATAAGTAAATCGCATCCAGTATTCAACGAATATGTGATGGAATTCGTTAACAACCGTTAATTTTCTCCCGTGTTTATCTTTCCGCCCGAAGTTTTATCTTGGAGTGTCTCAAGAGCTTATGTAGAAGTCCGCCAAAAAGGAATTGTTATTTTTTTGGCGACTGAAATCCCGAGTTTGTTGATACGAACCTCTAGACTACGCCAAGTTGTCCAACTGCAAAATTGTCGAGTTGCAGTTTCTCGTTTGAATTGGAAAACATCCAATGTCTGTTGTTTATCAATTTTTATTGGCCAAATATTATCATGGCTCCCCAAGTAGTCGTGATAGGAATTATATTGGTTATTAGGTTGTTGGTAATTACTTGGCGTTCAAATTTCCCTCTCCACGGCATTAAAAATAATTACACGAAAAATCCAATTAACCCTAAGCGTGCACCAACAGACACCACTTTTTGTTTGCAAGCAAAAGCTGAAATTTAAAATGATTAATGCTCTTGATGCATTTATTTGAATATAAATATCTCACAATAAAACACTGAAAACTTTTGTTTTCTCTACTTCCACAAAATTTATTATTTACAACTATGTGACTACACCTGTTTCGGCAGAGTGCCTTTCTCAACTGATATAATTTACAATGTGTTTGCCTTATTAAGTCTCTAACTGAAGAGGTTGAGGAGTGGGGAGCTGTTTGTCTCGAGTTGGTCATTCAGAATTATATCTGTATTTTTCAGTTTATTAATTCCATAGATTCTAAAAAAGATAGCTTAAGGCCTTTATTTTGGATATGCAGAATTTGAAACTCTTCATTGAAAGAATGATTATGATCTAGAAGGTGAAGTGCGTATGTAGAAGTGTCTGTTTTTCTATTGTTGAAAGCCCTTTTGTGTTCTGCTATCCGTTTGTCAAAAGTTCTGCCAGTTTGACCGATGCACGTTTTCGGACAGTCACCACAAGTTAGTTTGTACACACCACTCTGTTGTTGCTTTCTCTTTCGGCTTTTATTGTTCTTAATATATTTGCTTAAGTTGTTGTTAGTTCTGAAAGCTGGTATTATTCCTTTCTTTTTTATGTATCTGGCTATTTTTGTTGTTATCTTGCCAGTATATGTGAGAGAGCAGAAGGTACTGGGTTCTTTCTGTGGTGGTGGATACACTAATTTCAGGGCTTTCTTATGGAGATTTTGATTTAAAATTTTGTTAACTGTTTGTTCGTTATAGCCGTTGTTTACTGCTATTTGTTTAATGATGTTTAGTTCTATCTCGAAGTTATTTTTTGTCATGGGAATTTCTGTCAGTCTATGTATCATGCTATGGTAAGCTGCTAATTTGTGTTGTATATGATGGGATGATGAATTGTGTATAGTTGTGTCAGTATGGGTAGGTTTATGATATATGGAGAACTCATGTTTGTTGCGACCTAGATGTTTTGTTAGTCTTTAACCGAGTGCAAGATGGTTTCGACTTCGGTAATTACAGCGGTTCTGCGGATTTTGCTCGAAGGATTAACTAAGAGAACCGAGAACGTTCTAATAGCATTAAAGGACTCAAAAGATTCGTGTGGCGTATCAAAGAGAACAGAAGGGAAGAAATGTGAATGTGGAAAATACGTTAAACCCTCTGTATATGAATCGGTATAACTAGAATCTTACTTATAAAAGACAGTTTGTATTTCTTTTCGATTCAAAGATGGTCCACCATTTCAGTGGGGCTACATGAACCAGTGGCGACGCGTGACTTTTTCCAAAGTGTTACCAAAACCAGATGTAAAAAAATCTTATTTAAAAAATTATTTTGAACCTTTTGTTTTCAATCCTGTGGGGTAAAATTAAACAAATCACTATTCCCAAATTATATTATGTATATAATTATGTATACAGTGAGGATGTTTGGGTTGGAATAAAATAATTTTCTCGAGAATGGGTGACTCTGAAGATAAATCCAGAAACAGGTCGATTTTTATTTTTAAGTTATAATTTTTTGGCATATATATCGTACTAGTGACGTTATCCATCTAGGCGTGATTACGTTATCGACGATCTATTTAAATGAGAATAGGGGTCGTGTGATAGCTCATTCGAAAGGTTATTAATTCGATAGCTCATTCAATTCTCTATTCACTAACATAAATATTTACATAAATATTTATACAGAATACTCAAAAAAAAGTTTTTGAATTAAATTAAATGAGACAAAAAGAAGAATGTATGTAATTTATTTAATGCAAAATACATTTTACTGCTGTCAGAAAACAGAAAAAAATGTTAATTTGAAAAACAAACATTGCTTTTCGCTTAAATTAAATGTTCAAACTGCTAAGAGGTAGGTGGGTGGCAGCTTTAATATTGAGTTTAAGCGAAAAACAATATTTATTTATCAAATAAACATTTTTCCTGTTTTCGGACAACAGTAAAATGTATTTCGAATTAAATGAATTATATACATTCTTATTCTTGTCTCAATTAACTTAATTAAAAACAAATTTTTTTTGGCACCCTGTATAAATAATTGTGTGATTGTTTATATTAGTAAATAGAGCATTGAATCACTTTTAGAATGAGCTATCACACGACCCCTATTATCATTTAAAAAAATCATCGATTACGTCACCACGCCCAGATGGATAACGTCACTAGTACGATGTATATGCCAAAAAATTATGATTTAAAAATAAAAATCGACCTTTTTCGGAATTTACCTTTAGAGTATCCCATTCTCGAGAAAATTAATTTATTCCAACTCAAACGTCCTCACTGTATGTAATAGGTATAACAATAAGTAATAAACAAACTAAACATATTATTCTACCATAAAATTAACATAAAAAATTAACAAGTAGGAAAAAGAACAGATTTTGAAAACTATTGTTTATATTTTAATTCTTCCATTTTCAATAATCTCATTTTTTTCTTCAAAATTATACATAAAAAAAATATACAAGGAGAATGACTTTTCAAGTAGTTGATCAATTACGCAATACGCAGCAACACTCTTCCATGTTTAAATGCACGCACACTGTAATCTGTACTAGGTACTAAACCAACGTTACCAAACCAAAAAATGGTTACAATACTGATATAGGACAACGTTTTCTGTCAAAGCAGTCTTCAGTTTTTAGGTCTCTGGCGGTCATTGCATCTTCGACATCTTCTCTCCAGGATCGTCTTGGTCTATCTGGTTTTCTTCTAGTGGGTGGAGTCCATTTTTATATTCGGCCATTTTTTTTAGACATTCTCTGAATGTGTCCATACCAGTTGCCATAAATTGCAATGAAATTCTCAACCGACGTTAACTAAACTCGTCAGAGACTTAAACGAAAAGCTAATCTGATATGTTTTGAATTAATTTCAGGTATAGAAGAAGAGCGAAAAGCGACCTCGCAGCAATTATTCGACATTTTTCATTAAAATGTAAAATCCTGGCTAACATTTTTACTTTCTAAATTAAAAAAAATCGATTTTTGTTTTTTTTTCATCAAAACATTCCTTAGCGTCATAGGAATGCTGTCCTAAAATTTTATTAAGAAATTTGAAATAGAAACGAAGTTAAAGATGTATTTATAGTGGTACTAGTCCTGTCGCCAGTGGGGGGTACAACAGCCTCCTTAATTCAGATGGACTTACCCAAGTTTTTTTTATGTATTTTGACCCGAAGAACACGAATTTTTTGGGTAACAGTTGATCCGGATGTCGATAAGATTGTTATAAACAAAAAACTTGAGGAATCACATAACAGCGATTTTTCGCAAAACAAAACATGTTTTTGTATTTTTTTGGTCATTCTAAGCAAAAAATGTTTTTACAAGTCTTTCGTGGGATGCATAGTTTTCGACATAAACCCGGCTAAACTTTAAAAAAATCGAAAAATTGCAATTTTTGGACCCGAATAACTTTTGATTAAAAGATAAAATAGCAATTCTGCTTACAGCATTTGAAAGTTCCAGTAAAACTCTATTGGTTTTGATTATTTGCATTGCTAAAAATTAATTTGTTTATTGTTAAACAAAGCTATAAACACATAGTGTTTCCCGTGCCCCTATGCATGCGTTTTAATGTATGTAAACTACGTAGAAATTGTCATATGCGCCTACTCGTTCGACTTCAAAAATGAGAAATGCATTGAAAACATCATTTAATCACTATATGTTTATAGCTTTGTATAATAATAAAAAAATTAATTTTTAGGAATGAAACTAATCAAAACCGATAGAATTTGACTTGAACTTTCAAATGCTGTAAGCAGAATTTCTATTTTGTATTTCAATCAAAAGTTATTCGGGTTCGAAAAATTGAAATTTTTCGTTTTTTTTTTAAGTTTAGCCGCGTTTATGTCGAAAACTATGCATCCCACGAAAAAACTTGTAAAAACATTCCCAAAAATACAAAAACATGTTTTGTTTTGCGAAAAATCGCTGTTATGTGATTCCTCAAGTTCTTTGTTTATAACAACCTTATCGACATCTGGATCAACTGTTACCCAAAAAATTCGCATTCTACGGGTCAAAATACATAAAAAAACTTGGGTAAGTCCATCTGAATTAAGGAGGCCGTTGTACCCCCCCTGGCGACAGGACTATAAAACCTACCTGAGCCAAAACTCGTTTGTATCGAACAACGCGGGCGACGCCTCACCTGTTCAGCTGCAACTCAACAGTTGAGTTCTAAAACTTATAAAGCAAGCACGTGTTTTCGGGAGTACTTTCTATTGACTTCCCTGAGTTATTCCATTAAAAAATAGCAACCAGTAATTTTTAGATTTTGAAGTTCTTTTTCGACTTCATTCCCCGAGATAATAGAGAAAATATATATATTAAATACAAGCGACATGACGATTTTATAGACCTGGATCCCGCGTACCAAAAAAAGTTAATTAATAGCAAGCTGAAAATTTGTTAATAGCTTAACGGTGTCTAGTAGGACAAACTTTGATGTATGGAAACACTGGAACAGGGGAAGTTTTAATTGTGGAACATGTTAAAAATTTGAAACTTCAGACTACGAAAACGTTCCATGTATTTTGTCGGACAGAACTTCCAATTGATTTGTTACCATTTCATTAAACTCTCATGCAAAAATTAGGCTGGTGTTTATCACCAACTGGGCATTTTAATGAGTGGAACACGAAGAACATGTCAAATGACAGGAATCATGTTGGTTAGTAACAGCAGTCTGATTTTTGCATGAGAGTTTAATGAAAGGGTAACAAATCAATTGGACGTTCTGTCTGACAAAATACATGGGACGTTTTCGTAATCTGACGTTCCAAATTTTTAAACTGTTCCACAATTAAAACTTCCCCTGTTCCAGTGTTCCCGTACATCAAAGTTTGTCCGACTAGACTCCGTTAAGCTATTAACACATTTTCAGTTTGCTATTAATCAACTTTTTTTTGGTACGCGGGATCCGGTCTATTATTCCATTTGATTCAGATCATATTCGTTAATTAGTACATTTAAATAGAATACGTATCATCACTTGAGAAATTCTCGTAGAAATTTCCATCGGTTGTACATGCAGAAATCGGTCTAACGAACTCCCTTTTAGAGCGTTGTCTTTAGGAGGGTACATGCCATAAATTGCAATGAAATTCTCAACCGACGTTAACTAGATTCGTCAGAGACTTAAACGAAAAGTTAATCTGATATGTTTTTAGTTAATTTCAAGAATAGAAGAAGAGCGAAAAGCGAGCTTGCAGCGGTTATTAGACATTGTTCATTAAAATGTAAAATCCTGGCTAACATAACTCGAAGCTTAAAATGAGCAAATTGTTTTTCTTCCTTTTCGTGAATACTAGACAAAAGTATGTCGTTATTAAATACGTGGTATACCTATTTAATTTCCTTGAAGACTACAGCAGTACAAAAGGGATGAACAGACGGCTCAAGGGTCATATAGATTAAATTAAATAATGAGAGTAATGAGAAAGTGACAGCTTGGCTAAGGACACAATACGAATAAATTGCGTTTTTTGTATTGTGTATACAGTACCCGACATTGGCTTGGACGGCAGTGACATTCGTATAATATATATTTATAATTTGTATTGAAATCAAACATCAGTTTTAGTTGACGGTTTGGAATCACAGGCTATTACTATTAAAAGAGGAGTACGGCAGGGATGGCTCTTCTGCTTCGCTTTCTGAAAAACAAGAAGGAATAATTATTGTGAATGGTGAAATCATTAATAATTTGCGATATGTGGACAACACAGTAAGTACTCCTAGCTTCTACGCAAGAAGATCTGCAAACATTACTTGACACTGTCATTGAGAGCTGTAAGAAAGCAGGTTTTAATCAGAACATGCGCAGAACCAAATTACTCGTAATAGGTAAACAACAGAATATAAAACCGTCTATATATTATGTAAATAGTCCCAAAATGAAACAAGTTGATCAAATTGTTTACCTTGCAAACAGTTAAATACAGGGTGATTGATTAGTAGGGTAAAGCTCAATAGTCCGCTATTGTAATAGATAGCAATAAAAGTTAATAACAAAAATTTTAGCCACCTTTGAGCTTCACATTACAAAATTAGTTAGAATGTTACAGGGTGTTCG
This sequence comes from Diabrotica virgifera virgifera, assembly GCF_917563875.1. Taxonomy (NCBI): domain Eukaryota; kingdom Metazoa; phylum Arthropoda; class Insecta; order Coleoptera; family Chrysomelidae; genus Diabrotica; species Diabrotica virgifera. Next base: position 8,514,992 of record NC_065451.1, on the reverse strand, counting down.
ATAACACAGTGGCAGACCAAAATTTTGTTTTTTTAAATGGAACACCCTATATTTTATTTTAAATTCGAAATCCTGTTAACTTCTCCATCACAAAAATATAAAGGTTTGTTATGTTATACAGGTTATTTACAAAGTTATAACCAATTTTATATGAAAATCGTAACCAGTTCAACTCCCTGTATAAATAAAAATAAGCAAAACAACAATGGTTTATTAATTCCATATTTTTTAACGTATTGTCAAAATTATCAAGAATGGTCGATATTGCTAATTTTCTTTATATCAAATACAGGGTGAGTCAAAACGCAAGTACATTATTTTCTCCGTAATTTTAAATGGAACACCCTGTATTTTATATCACTATTGAAAAGTACCATTACCGTACTTAAATTTTTAGATAACATTCCCTATGTCTAAATTTATTAGTTTTCGAGATATTTTCATTTTTCAATGGACCAGTAGCGTTGCCACCCAAATCAACAGAATTTAATAAATTGGACTGATTTTTTTGGGGTTACGTTAATAATGAAGTTTATAAAATACCTCCAATAACAAGGGATGAGATGAAAAATAGAATACAAAGTGTATTTCGATGTGTTAATTTACAAATGCTCCGTAGAGTAAGTAGCTCATTCAATGATCGTTGTTAGGCGTACATAAATGTGTTAGGAGATCATTTTGAACACCTTATGTAATTAAATACTAAAAATATTTTATTAAAAGTAGCTTCTAATTTTTTCAAACATGTTTTTTTGGAAAATGTTTCGTTCTTTATTTGTTACATTGTTACATTTACATACAAAAGTAGCGTTTAATTGTCTTCACAAAATATTGTATTTTGTGTTTGTGTATTCTCTTGTAAAATTTATTACTAATGTTCTTTGTTTATTTGTTGCATTTTCATAAAAAGATAGTTTTTAATTGTTTCAAAAATGTTGCATGTAGTGGTTGTGTTTTTGTTTGTAAAATGTATTACTAATAAATTATTTTTATTTCTTTATTTGCTACAGTGTTACATTGATTACCGGATTGATAATCGGTAATCTTAAATTGTCAATTCAGCCATGGCATACTTAAAATTTAGATAAATTTAAACACCTAAAATAATTTGCTCTGAAAAATGAAAATATCTCGAAAACTAATAAATTTGGGCATAGGGAATGTTATATAAAAATTAAAGTACGTTAATGTTACTTTTCAATAATGATATAAAATACAGGGTGTTCGATTTAACATTACTGAGAAAATAATGTACTTGCGTTTTGACTCACCCTGTATTTGATATAACGAAAATTAGCAATATCAATATTCTTAAAAATTTTGACAATAAATAAAATATGGCATTAATAAACCATTGCTGTTGTGCTTATTTTTATTTATACAGGGAGTTGAACTTGTTACGATTTTCATACAAAATTGGTTATAACTTTGTAAATACCCTGTATAACATTACAAACCTCTATATTTTTGTGATGGAGAAGTTTACAGGATTTCGAATATAAAATAAAATATAGGGTGTTCCATTAAAAAAAAACATAAGTTAGGTCTGCCACTGTGTTATCAAACACCCTGTAACATTCTAACTAATTTTGTAATGTGAAGCTCAAAGGTGGCTAAAATTTTTGGTATTAACTTTTATTGCTATTATTACTATAGCGGAGCTATTGAGCTTTACCTTACTAATCAATCACCCTGTATAGTAACACAGAGAATCACGGTGAAATTAGATCGAGAAATAAGCAGGTCAGAGCCGCTTTTAAAAGGATGTCCAAAGAATTATGTAACAGAGACCTAAAATTAGCATTTCAGATTCTCCTACTTCGCTGCTACGTGTTCTCGGTCTTATTTTATAGTGTCGAGTCTTGGACTGTGAATAAAATAGATCTAAATCGCCTTGAGGCTTTAGAAATGTGGTGCTATATAAGAATTTTAAAAGTTTCCTGGGTGGAGGAGATTCGAAACTCCACAATACTAATACGGCTCAGCATGACTACTGAGATATTAAAAATAACCAAAAAAAAAAATATGGAATACTTCGGACATGTAATGAGAGGTTTCAAATACAGCTTTCTACAAAATATTATAGTCCGTTCTTTAACGGTAAAATATTGCAAAACTTCTAAATTTTAAAGAACCGCTTGGATTGACATGAAATTTGGCATACACATATCTAACAAGTCAAAGAAAAAAAGTGATATTGTGCCGCTATGTGCTTTTGCCCGGGGGGTGGTGTTCACCCCCTTTTGGGGGTGAAAAACTATTCGTCCAAAGAAAGTCAGGAAATGGATAAACTGGCTAATTTTAAGTAACTTTTCTTCTATACAGTTTTTTCACTAAGTCAATACTTTTCGAGTTATTTGACAGTGAATATGTTCATTTTTTCCACAAAATAACCACGTTTTTAGACGGTTTTTCGTAAATAACTCAAATAGTAAGTATTTTGTCGAAAAAACATTTTTAACAAAAATATAGCCTGTAAAAATTTTTAAAAATGGTGTATATATCACGTATCTACACCTAGCGGAAGCAGAGTTATAGCTAATGAAAAATAGGTTCATATTCGTCAAATTACAAATGGAATACTTTAACGTGAAATAACCAAAAATTAAGCACATTTCGGGGAAAATTCATTACAACTTATTTAAAGTGTTAAAAAAAAGCTTCATTTGTGTTTTATAAAAAAAATTTCTAACGTCAAAATTAAACAAGTTACGCTCAAAATAACTTTAGTCCCTTTTGGTTTTGGTAAAAAAATCGAGAAAATCACCCCCTAATTAGTATCTTAAATGAACTTAATCGTTACAACTTCACAAGTTTCTTGACTCGTGTATATATTGTTTATATGATCTGTAAGTTTCATCGGTTCAAAGTCCTTATTATTGAAAGGGCTGTAGTTAAAAGGGGTTGAACGAGTTACTGATCACGAATATATGCAAATTTAGAAACACCAAATCTTAATCAATTTTTGTCTAACAGAAAAACAAAAAAATACATAATATTCAGAAAAGCAAATCTGACTTTTTTTGTTTTTCGAGATTTTTGGTATCTCTAACAATTTTTAAGTTATTTTGAAAAAAACATATTTTTCAAAATTTAAATTTTTAAAAATTTTGCTTTGAAACCAAATTGTTTCAAAAATAAGCACTTTGACTCGATCAAACTTACAGATCATATAAACACAACATAAGTAAAATAATTTGTGGAGCGGTAACGATTAATTTCATTTAAGTTGCTAATTAGGGGGTGGTCCTCCCGATTTTTTTTTTGCAAAAACAAAAGGGACCAACTTTATTTTGAGCGCAACTTGCTTAAATTTAATGCTAGAAACTTTTTGTAAAAATAGAAATAAAACTTTTTTAAACACTTTAAAAAAGTTAAAATAGGTTTTCCCCAAAAAGTTCTCAATTTTTTGGATATTTTACGTCGAAATATTCTATTTGAAATTTGGTGAATATGAATCTATTTTTTATGGCTATAACGCTGGTTCTACGAGATCCAGAGACCTAACGCGTACACCATTTTTTTTTACTTTTTTATGTGCTATATTTTTGCTAGGAACGTTTTTTTCGACAAAATACTTACTTTTTGAATTATTTGCGAAAAACCGTCCAAAAATGTGGTTATTTTGTTGAAAAATGAACATATTCACTCGCAAATAACTTGAAAAGTGTTGACTTGGCGAAAAAGCTCTATAGAACAAAAGTTACTTAAAATTAGTCAGTTTACCCATTTCCGGACTTATTTTGGACATATATTTTTTCACCCCCAAGAGGGGGTGAAAGTCACCCCCAGGGCAAAAGCACACATGGGCACAATATCACTTTTTTTCTTTGACATGTAAGCTATACTTATGCCAAATTTCATGTCAAAGCGGTTCTTTAAAATTTAGAGCAAAAACCGTGAAAGAATGGACTATTATGCAAGGGTCAATAGCAGGCAGATACAGTCCAGGACGAAGAAGAACTTCATGGTTAAAGAACTTGCGAGATTGATACGGTATTGATACAAGCATGCTTTTTAGGGTGGCACTAAATAAAATTAAGATAGCTGTGATGGTAACTAACATTCTGAAAGCACATGGTATATGAAGTAGAAGACGTGTTAAACACAATAAAAAAATACAAACAACACCTACACCTCAATACAATTTCATCTATGACACGGACATCCGAACAGCCATTATAAACTCTTATATTTTGAAAATATTTTGTATAATTATACAGGGTGGCAAAATAAACAAACGACCAAAATGCCAATATGGTTGAAACGATTTATAGAGATAAATTAATTAATATTGTGTTAATACACACAACACATTCTTGAATGGGCATATACTCGCTTCTGATTAGGTGGTCAGTGTTCTCCTGGGGTGTCTCGTTCCATGCCCCTAATTAACTCCTCCCGAAGTGCCCCAAAGTTTGAGGAGGATGCTCTAAATTAAGAAGTGTACGAGCCGTCATGTCCCACCCGTTGAGAAGGATGAGCGGGTCTCGGTAAAAAAATGAAAGGCACAAAAAAACGGGAACCGTTACGTTATTTACGGCATAGGGACTCTTTTTATGAACATTGAATTTATCAAAAAAAGAAATTAGGGTTTTGAAAATTTTTTATTTGGATTTTAAGTACACAATACATACAATTAACAATAATAAATAATAACTAACAGGTTCAGATTCAATTTTTTCTTCATTTTTAAAAGAAAATGAAGTTACACATTAGTTTTAAGATCCCTCAAAAAAATCGACCACGCAGAAATTTTTACATTATTTTTTGAAAAGTTTTTGTTAAAAGGCTTCTTTTTAGATGAATTTGAAAAGGAAGGATTTGGAAAAAAAATAATATCATAGTTAAAAAAAGATGAGGAAATGGTTCCACAAAAACAATGAGGTAATAATTTTTTTAAGTGTGGGCCAAAGACCTACAATACTCGTATCGAATAGGCACCTTGAAGGCTGTCTTTGTAATACAAATGTATACTTACTAATAATTTACATACCATATTTAGGGGCAAGTTATATTGTTACGTTTGCAAATATCTTATTTTGAAAGTTTTAAATAATTTGTAAATATTTTACAGTTCCGTGGACATTGTATCAAAACATTATAACCACAAAAGGCTTAAAATTCTAAAGTTTCGTCGTATTTCTCCGTCTTTCATAAAACCGTACATTTTACTCAAAAAAGAAAGATGTTTTTGTAGCAAAGTTACAAAGTCTCGCATTTACAGAGAAAACTAAAACCCCAACTAACATCGTTTCAAGATAAGATGCTGTTTATCTTGGGATTACCATGTTTCCCGCCAGAAAAAGAAATAACTATTAAGAGCAACGGTTTCTTAATATCCCCCTAAAAGAAATATAACACTAACGGCTTGACTTTATGATCAGATCAACTTCCAGCGGACTTCCATGGACTTACACGACTTTAGTTAGAAAGTAAAGGAATATAGTAAGCTGTTTTTTATTTATAATTTCAGTCTCTTCCACATTATTTCTGGGTAGTGTCTATATTATGTCGATTTACTTTGTATTAAGGGGAAGGGGGGTATGGTTTGAAAGTTTTGAAATTTTCCATTTCCTCATTATTTTCAATGAAAGTACGTAACTTCAAGAATAATCTCTAAAAATTTCAGATTGATCGGTGAAAAATTATAGGAAGTACAGCATGTTGAATATCCCTACCTTCGACTCGCTTTGCAGCAGCTTCGCGCTAGCGCATTTAAGCGTAGTGAAAAACGATCAACATCTGTTCCCCTTCTCTTGTGTAAATTACTCCGCGATTCAAAAGCATATTCTGATGTGCATCACTTTACCATTTGGCAGGCATTTTCCGAGGCATAATACTCTTTTTATGAGCTGTATGGCCTTAAAGTCTATCAGTAGTAATGTTGAATGGGTTGCATATGTGAGTTCATTTTAAACGAAATAAAGAAACACAGACTTACTCACAATAATTTAATTAACTTCGACGACCGGTTTCGATCTATACAATATACAGATCATCTTCAAGTCGGCGTTACAAGTGATTAAATGATGCCGTTACAAGGGATGATTTGTAAGTTCATCGGTAACATGGTTAAACGTCCAGATTATGCTAATAGGATAGCTAGGTGAAGGACTGGGTAAGCGGACATGCTTCGTAGGTCAAAACACAGTGAATTGGAATGGATCCTGAAGGCAGATGTGTGATGTGAAACAGAGATAGATGTATTAGTTATGGGAAAGACAACGTTCGGATGGAAATGTTCGTAATGCAGCTAGAGTGTCAATTGACTCTGTGTATGCACTTGTATGATTGTAGCGGTTTTTGCTCTTTGGTGTTTTTTGAGCTATGGGCAAAGTTCGAAGTAAGGAAAAGACAAATAGGAATAAGGTGTAAGATTGTATTGTTCCCAGTCAAAAGACTAAGGGATGTCATTTAGTTTGTATCATTGTAGGTGCCAAACACTAACATTAGTCTTTTGACTGGGAACAATACAATCTTACAACTTATTCCTATTTGTCTTTTTCCTTACTTCGACCTTTACCCATAGTTCAAAAAACACCAAAGAGCAAAGACCGTTACAATCATAAAAGTGCATACACAGAGTCAATTGACACTCTAGCTGCATTACGAACATTTCCATCCGAATGTTGTCTTTCCCATAACTAATACGTATATCTCTGTTTCACATCACACATCTGCCTTCAGGATCCATTCCAATTCACTGTGTTTTGACCTACGAAGCATGTCCGCTTACCCAATCCTTCACCTAGCTATCGTATTAGCATAATCTGGACGTTTAAACATGTTACCGATGAACTTACAAATCATCCCTTGTAACGGCATCATTTAATCACTTTTAACGCCGACCAGAAGATGATCTGTATATTGTAGAGATCGAAACCGATCGTCGAAGTTAATTAAATGATTGTGAGTAAGTCTGTGTTTCTTTACTTCATCTATCAGTAGAGTTCTGAACTTGCTGTAGACCCCCTCCTCCTTTATTTACTTCTGTCTTATTTATTTAGTTATGTCGAGCTATTTTTTAACCTAACAGCTACCCACCAAAACTGCAGACAGAGATAAACTCGGCAAACGGGTTTATAAAGCCAGTGTAAGACCAATAATAATATATGCATTAGAAATAAGACCCGATGCAGCCACAACACACAGATTACTGGAGCAGCAAATATGAGAGTACCGAGAAGAATAATTACAGGATATACGCTGAGAATTTGAAACAGGAAAGAAAACATTAAAAGAAAATGTAACGTCCAGTGTATAAACGAATAAACACTAAATAAAAAAAAGAATGGAATAACCACATAAGCAGAATTGGGGAGACACGTGATATCAACATAGCAAGAGGTCGAAGTATCGGTAGACCATAAAAGATGGAGTAACAACCTTCCATAGGGGTATCAATCCGCCAATGAACAAGAATATTGAACAATAAAGGTAGATGTTGGTACTTAAATTGCCTTTCGGTACTTAGGTAAATAAATTTATAGACGTCTATGCAACGTCTTAAAAACATTATATTTATAATATAAAACGGTGGCGTACCACAACTATAAAAAAATAACAGTACTGATCTATTTAACACTATTTCGGCATTTTCACATGTTTTATACACATAAAAATATTGCAACAGCACGAACATTTCACGGCAAAGTAATCGCACATCAAAGAAACATGAAACGTAAATCACGTTTCATGGAAATAAAACACTGCTAAACAAATAGACATCCGGCCATTTATGAAACTCTCCTAAAATAAAAATATTTTATGAGCATGAATCACACTCGTTTCATTGGTAGGCGGACTTCAAGATTTGTTTACCTGTGTTTTATTTGCATGAAACGTGTTTTACGTTTCATGTTTCATGTTTTACGTTTCATGTTTCTTTGGTGTGCGGCTTGCCTTATGGTCAGTGGCTTTGGATAAGGTTAATAACATTTTTATCCAGAATTAGGCGTAAAACATATTTTATACCAATTGTATTAATGGTGGTTAATAGTATACCACAAGAGGAAAGAAGAAGAATTTACAATTTACATAAATCTAAAGCAATAGCAGAATAGCAAGCTTCAACTTTACTATAAAACGTAAAACTGTACAGATATTTTCATTAAAAACGTAAAAATTTGCAACCGATCACGAAAGA